>NC_143154.1:24340688-25540688 GCF_041381405.1 Jatropha curcas
AGACATAACACAGTTGCCAGCGACTCAGAGTAGAGTGGGCAAGTGTTTGCAGAGGTGGATGACAGACATAACACGGTGGCCAGCGACTCAGAGTAGAGTGGGCCAATGTTTGCAGAGGTGGACAACAAACAAAACACAGTTGCCAGCGACTCAGAATAGAGTGGGCCAGTGTTTGTAAAGGTGGACGATATCTCAGAAAGTCCAGTGGCCAGCGACTCAGAGCAGAGTGGGGCAGTGTTTGCAGAGGTGGACGACATCTCAGAAAGTCCACAGTGGCCAGCGACTCAGAGCAGAGTGGGCCAATTTTTGCAAAGGTGGACGACAGACATAACACAATTGCCAGCGACTCAGAGTAGAGTGGGCAGTGTTTGCAAAGGTTGATGACAGACATAACATGGTGGCCAGCAACTCAGAGCAGAGTGGGCAAGTGTTTGCAGAGGTGGATGACAGACATAACATGGTGGCCAGCAACTCAGAGCAGAGTGGGCCAGTGTTTGCAGATGTGGACAATATCTCAAAAAGTGCAGTGGCCAGCGACTAAGAGCAGAGTGGGCTAGTGTTCGCTGAGGTGGATGATATCTCAAAAAGTCCAGTGGCCAACGACTCAGAGTTGAGTGGGCTAGTGTTTGTGAATGATATCTCAGAAAGTCCACAGTGGCCAGCGACTTAGAGCAGAGTGGGCTAGTTTTTGCAAAGGTGGACAACAGACATAACACAGTTGCCAGCGAGTCAGAGCAGAGTGGGCAGTGTTTGCAAAGGTGGACGACAGACATAACACAGTTGCCAGCGACTCAGAGCAGAGTGGGCAGTGTTTGCAAAGGTGGACGACAGACATAACACAGTTGCCAGCGACTCAGAGTAGAGTGGGCAAGTGTTTGCAGAGGTGGATGACAGACATAACACGGTGGCCAGCTACTCAGAGCAGAGTGGGCTAGTGTTTGCTGAGGTGGACGATATCTCAGAAATATACATGGAGCAGTCAAAGGGTTTCGTAGAAAAAGAGGATTGTGTTTGCAAACTGAAGAAGAGTCTGTACGGCTTGAAGCAGGCACTTAGACAGTGGTACAAGAAGTTTGAGTCTGTTATGGGGGAGCAAGGCTACAGAAAGACTACTTCAGATCACTGTGTTTTTATGAAGAAATTCTCTGTTGATGACTACATTGTTTTTGCTCTATGTGGTTGATTGTTGGTCAGAAATCTAGTAAGTCTTTGCGTGAGAGACTTGGGACCAACAAAGCAAATTCTTGGCATGAAGATTACAAGAAATCGAAGAACCAAGAAATTATGGTTGTCACAAGAGAAGTACATTGAGAAAGTACTTCAAAGGTTTAGAATGGAGAACGCAAAAGCGGTTAGTTGCCTCTTACTAATCACTTTAAATTAAGTTCTAAACAGTGCCCTTCTACGGATGGAGAGAAGGAAGAATGGAAAAGATTCATATGCTTCAGCAGTTGGAAGCTTGATGTATGCCATGGTTTGTACACGGCCAGATATTACTCACTCAGTCGGAGTAGTGAGTCGGTTTCTTTAAAATCTTGGAAAAGAACATTGGACTGCAGTGAAATGGATCTTCGAGGTACAACCAAAGTATGTTTATGCTTTGGAGATGAGAAGCCAGTATTAGTCGGTTATACCGATGCAGATATGGCTGGGGATGTTGACTCGAGAAAGTCTACATCAGGATATCTAATCATATTTGCAGAGGGAGCCGTGTCGTGGCAATCAAGATTACTGAAGCGTGCAAAGAGTTGCTGTGTAACAACAGAACCAAGACCGAAAAAAGATCTGCAGGTGGTGTCTTGTGTCGAAAGTCTTCCCGACAAAAGGAGGTCGGGCGGCGTGTCCCGCAAAGTTGTAGCGGCGGTACAAGATGGTGGGCAGATCTAATAGATTATAGCTGCAGGGATGATGATGGCTAACGTCCTCACTTGAGTGTGCAGGGGGAGATTTGTTGTGGTTGTGTGCCCACTCAAGTGGGACCCACAATAAATTTGAAAGGAAAATAAAGGAAGTCAAAAATGGAAGGCAACGGAGTTGTACACGGCATCCCTATGTGTAGTCAAAAATGGAAGGCAATGGAGTTGTACACGACAGGAGTTGTACATGGCATTTCTACGCGTTAACCTGCCTATAAATAGAGGCAGAGGCAGAACACACAATACACACAGAAGAACGAAGAGAGAAAATGTAGCGAGAGAGTTTTCTAATTTTAGGATGGGTTTCCTAAAATTAGGGGAGAGAAAAATAGTGAGGAAATTATTATGAAGTGTTTTTGGGAAATACTTTGAGTGTCACTATTTTTGTATTACTCACCTACTATTTTAATAGTGGAAGAATGATTCAGATTTTGTCCCGTGGACGTAGCCCTAAACAGTTGAGGGTGAACCACGTAAATATCTGTGTGTCACAAATTTATTATTCTGCTGCGTTAATTTTCTCTTAATCGGTTGAAAGGGCCCAACGAGTGGTATCAGAGCTGATGCCCAACAACTGGTATTAGAGCTGATTCCTAACATGATGCAGTCTATTTTGATGGTGAAACTTATCTTTTCGTCGATAGCTTGACAAGACAAACAACAGTGGTGCAACTGTACGAGTGCGTTACGCAGCAACCCATTAATTTGAGGACGTTATCATTTGATGTCTCTTTTCTTTTCTTTGTACAATTTTAAACGCGTTTGATTTTCGGCTGGATAAGAACTATCCATTTTACCCTTAATTTTCATTTTATAAGTTTAAGTTTCTCTCTCTTTGTTGAACAATCAATCACCTATTAGTGACATTTTCAATAAACACATGCAAGACTTTTATATCATTAAGCTTTGATTAGATATTTATTTTGCAATACCATTTGAAAATTTGAAAAGTTATCCTTCCATTTAATCAATTTTTTTCACTCAGATAAACTAATAAGCTTATCCCAAAGTTATGTTAAGGTTTTACAATATTTTAATAAATCAACTATTCGTCAATTGAAAATGTTCGATAATATTAATTGTTTTAGTAGCTAAATAGGTGTTAGTTATTTTATTAGCTGTTAATTGTTAGCTATTATAATTTAGCTGGTAACTATTATTTTCTAGGTGATAACTGTTTATATAGCGGTTTAAATTATAAATGTTCTGTAAAAATAATTGTTTAATTAGCTAAACGTTAAAAGCTAATTGTTATAGTTTTCAATATTTTATAAAAAAACTATCTCAACTTCTAAAAGCTATTATAAAACTATGTTACTCTATAATTATAGAGATAGAGTTTTGACTTTATCAAAACATTATAAGTTAATCTAAAAGTTTTTACCGGACATGACAAAAAACTTATTCAACCAACAATTTATTCTCTGTTTTCGTCGGAAATTTATCATTTGTTTTAAAGAATTGATCAATAAAGAAAACATCCAACCGAATGTAATTTCAGATATTTTTTAATTTTTGGTGTTTTACAGATATAAAGTAATCATAAAATTAGTTCAAATATTCAAATAAAACTTTGTTTTTAAAATGTTCTAGTGCAATGGAGCTCATAATATAGGTTTATGAAAAAAATACAGAGACAAATAAGTCAAGTTTTATTAAAAATTATTTCTTATGAAAAGAAAGTCATGAGATAAAATTGCAGTACAAGATCAATTTTCTTTTCGAAGTTCAAATCCATTCCACTTTTAGTGCCCGTTAAATCAGGTTAAAGGAGCATCCTATCCTAAATATATTTAAGGAATACCATGGAATATACTACAATTCTTCATATGATCCCACAAGATATCAAATAATCAATTGTTTTGATGCAAAATGATAGATACTGATGGTTGTTATACCTATGAAAGTGTAAAAGAAAAAAAAAAAAAAAAGAACACAACTTCATAAATTTGCAACTCAACACTGAAAATTCAAAATTTTGAAAGGTATCCTCTATTTATATAAATATATAAAAGTTAAGGTGACATAATTCTAAAAGATTAAGATGCTTACATGGCAAAAAGTTAATCTATTAAGTTGGAAATAATTTTTATATTTTTAAAAATTATTTTTAATATAATTAATAGAGAACTTAATTAATATTGTTACTAATAGTTTTATTTTTTAAATAACTAATTAAATTAATAATATCTTTAATATTTTAAAAACTTTTCACTCTCTTCTTCAAAATAACTAATATTTAATCTCTTTATTTTCTTTTTTTTTCACTGTTGCAGAATTTTTATAGATATCTATTTCAATATAAATGAAACTTTTTAAAAAAATCAAATCATAATTTCAACAAAAAGAAATGAATTCTTTGTGACCAATGTAAGACTATTTTCATAGCATTTTATTAATGTGCGCTTAATCAATGTGGTGATGGTGATAGAATTACAGAATGTATTCAATTTTCAATGATAGATTAATGTATGACTTTGTGATTTGCGAAATGAGATGATAGTACTTCTCAACCTGTTTCAAATCGGGGCAAACTTTGATAAAGTTTTTTTTATTTAAATTTTAATGTTTATTAGATTTATGCCTGAATTTTAGATTATTTATTCAAAATGAATTCAATAATTGATATTTAAAAGGATTATTGTAAACTCTATTAAAATAGTTATATAAATTACAAATTTTAAGCTTGATTTATGTATGGATATGTCAATATATTGATTCTTTTGCAAAAATATGGAAAAAAATTATTTTATTTCATTTTTTGGACGTTAGTTAGTATAATAAATTGGATATTTGGATTTTTGAAAATAATTATTAATTATAATAAAAATAAAATTTTTATTTTTAAATATTATATAACATCCGCAGACTAGTTAATTTATATTTTTGAGGTGAAAAGTATAAGGTCCGGTCTATGCAACTCACTTTGTATTTTCCATCATTTCTATTTTTCATATATTAATTCATTCATTTTCATCTCCTTTTTATTCATTTGTTTATCCTCAAGTATCCCTAAATCCATTTCAAATACGAAACTGATCTTGTTTCAAACTTGTTGATTGTTGCTTCCCATAAGTGATTTTTACCATAATTAAAGGTCAAAATGAATTCATTGAGACTTTTGCCTTAAATTCTAAATGTTACTATTGAAGGTTGGAAAATTCAATCAATAAATTTATATTCATTCTATGGTTTTTTTTTTTTTTTGACATTGTATATTCATTCTATGTTATCTTGTAGATTTTAGTTATTTTTTATGTAGTACTTTTAAAATTAAAGTATGATGTTTAAAATTATTTTAATGTGATTGATGTTTGTCGGTTCCACCAAATTTAAATTACTGAATTTAACTGTAGAAGTGGTGAATTCAGGTCGAACCTTAGAGACTGAAATCTTAATTTTCGTGTTTAAAAAGAAGGGGGGTTTGTTTGTGAAAAATTCAACTTAACAGTTCAAAAAGAAAATTAATTAATTAAACTAAAGTAGTAATGCGAATTGATAAAAAACCAATTCAAGGTGATTTCTAATCCAATGCACAATTGATCACAGACAACTTATGATTTAATTACTCTTTGAATACTTAACTGAAATTTACCAAAAACCATGATAAATTCCCAAAACTCCCCTATTTCGTTAACTTGAGCCCAACACCCTCATTAACTCTAATTATTAAACGATTGGGTATTAAGCAATCCCTTTCAATTTAATAAAAACATTAAGAATCGGGAAGTAGTTAAACTTGAGCAACAATTTATAAAGCATAAACCATTTAATTCATCCCTATTGTCTCTATAGATTATTACTGAAAACCTGAAATATAATCAGTAATACCTAATTGCTACTAACATTCAAACTTTCATAACAATTACGGATTATGAAATCTGAAATAGCACCTAATCCTACCAAACAATTCACTAATAGGCCTTTTTAGCAAAGAATTCAATAAAATCAACTCAATAAGAACAAGAAACAACAGATATTCAAGAAGAAACTACTCATTTAAAACCCGAGTCTCACAAAAGTGCAAGGATGATAAATCCCTTGAATTGGTGTAAAGAAATTAGCCACTCATAATCATGGCTTCCAACCACCAAAACAAAGAATAAAGAACAAAAACCTAGATTAATAGATGAACTAAGAGAAGAAAAACGTGCCTCCTAGCTGCTGTAGAATCACTCCTTATATAACACCTCCAAACGGAAAAAGAATCCCTAATCAATTGGGAAATTCAAAAGTAGTAAACAGAAAATATTTGCTGTTCTGATTTCTCCCCTGTTTTTCAGCATTTTCTGTTCCAAATCTGGCTCTGACTCCTTCAATAAATTTGAAAATCTCTCTCTCCGCTTTCTAACGAGCTAAGGCTCGCCCAAAACAGACATCTACAACAAGAATATGACCTAAAAAACGAAATCAGATTGACGCAGAAATTTTGCTCAAAACGTTAATCTTCTATGACGTTTTTTAAGACCAAAACGACTTCATTTCATTTAATTGTCTTGACAACAACTGTAGGGCTGTCTTCTAAGAATTCAATGGGCCTGGGCTGAGTTAGTTTGGACACTTGGAACTCTAGATATGAAGTCCACAACAGAACAGGTTGTGCTCAGTTATACAGCACATAGCTTCAAAATTCAGAGCTGAATTTGATCAATATTGAGCCTGAATTAGCTTCTGATTCCTCTTTGACAATTGTAGAACTTTATTTCATCTTTCCAGCGCATCAAATGGAATCCAATTTGAAGGTCTACAACTCCAGATATCCCTGAAAAACCGAACAAGGGTCAAGATAAAAAAAATGCTGAAATTTTACCAATTTAATCATATTACTCCAAATGCAGCTAAAATAATGTCTAATTGGTAAAAATTGTCTAACAAAGTGAATTAAGCACATAAATAACCCAAAAATGAATACGACTATAGACAATAAAAGCACTTGATAATGCACTTATCAGTGATTTTATAAAGTAATTAATTAATTAGTTAATTTGTAATTAATTATAAAATAATTTTTTTGAGGAATTTTTTTTTTTGAGTTTGAATATATAAAACTAAAGTACATTTTATAAAAAAAATTTAGATTATTTATTATAATATTTGGATTTATAATTTTGTCTATTATGAATTTTACAAGAATATTAATTATATTTAAAAATTCCATCAATTTATAAAACAAAACTCCAACAAAGGAATATATTATAAAAATATACTTCAAATAAAAATGTAGAATATGAAATGCTAATATACTCTGCCAATCATTTGGTGGTCTGATTGATCTTCTTACCTATGCGAGGAGTGAGAGGCCTTGCCTTCGAGTATATTGTTTTGTATCCCATGATATTATTTCCGCCCATAAAAACTTTCAAAAAATGTTAATATATTGTAAAAATGAATATATTATAAATAAATAAAATGTAAAAGCCAGTGAGACATGAATCTAGCAGCCCAATATACCTCTAAGCTACCATTTAACACATATAATTAAGATCAAACAGAGAAACATCCATCTTATTGTATTAAGTTGATTTCCCATGGTTTATTTTCTGCATGATATCTTGGATTAGGAGCTTAATGTTGAGAAAAGAAGAACCTCCTTCCTCTGTTGCCTTCTTTGCCATCTCTGCTAACTCTATAATCCTTTTATTTCTCTCTTCCCTTTCTTCTCCTTCTTTCATCAACTTGTCCAAAGTTCTTACAACATCTTCTTTTTTCACCAACAGACCAAACTTTCCTTCCTCTCCGAACTTCTCTGGAACCTCGACCCCAAAACTCACACCAATCTTCAGTACCTGAATAACTAGCTTCTCATTAATAAATTGATATGCAAAAAGTGGCCATGTAGCCATCGGCACACCTGAGCTTATTGCTTCCAATGTTGAATTCCATCCACAATGCGTCACAAATCCTCCAATTGCTGGGTGTGACAGTATAAGCATTTGTGGCGCCCAGCCGCGAATAAAAAGACCACTTCCTTTTATTCTCTCTTCGAACCCAGTCTCTGAAATCCATTTCTCTATTGTGGTTCATACTGTCTTATGTTTTTTAGAGAAGTACAAACTGGAGAAAAGCTCGTTGTCACGACTAATATTAGGCCATTGATAAATTTTTATTGGTTTTATCTGTTAAAGTTACAGTTACAGCTCCATTGAAGTAAAATTGATGCAAGTGTTGTTGACAGTTTTTGGAGAAATCTTGTTAAAGTCATTTAGATTTTGTTGTATTTTGTTGAAGTCAAGAGGTAGGTGAACTACCTTGCTTTTAGGTAGGTTTGGTGAACAACCTTCCTTGACTTATGGAAGGTTGGTCAACAAACTTTAGACTAGCTCTACTATAAATGTTTACATTATGCTGTAATGGAATTAATAAGAAGTGAATATTTGTTTCTTCACACTTAAAAAAATTTGCAGTTTTTTTTTTCATTTTCATTTTCTGCAGAATTTCCTTCTCTTCCTTAATTTTCTGCTCTTCTAAACCAACAAGTGGTATCAGAGCAACCTTGATCTCAAAGGGCTGTGTGTGTGTTTGAGTGAAAGTCATAGAGAAAGCCACCAAATAAACCAGAATTTGTAAAGTTTTTCTGTTTATTTGCTTTTCCTCAAATGGCTTCCAGCAGCATGTCTCTTTCACCACCTCATTTTAATGGGGAAAACTATCATGTTTGGGCTGTGAAGATGAGAGCTTATTTCAAGGGGCTTGCATTATGGCAGTATGTGGAGGAAAACAGAGTACCTCTACCTCTTAATCAAAATCCAACCCTTCAGCAGATTAGACAATATGAAGAAGAGGTTGCTAAGGCTCCAAAAGCTCTGTCCTATATCCATGCAGCTGTTGCAGATCCTATCTTCACCAAGATTATGACATGTGAGACAGCACATGAAGCTTGGGAGAAGTTAAAAATTGAGTATCATGGATCTGAAAAAACTAGACAGATGCAGATATTCAATTTAAGAAAAGAATTTGAAATGTTGAAAATGAAGGAAAATGAAAAGGTGAAAGATTATGTTGATAGAGTTATGAAAATTGTAAACCAAATTCGATTGTTGGGAGAAGAGTTAGAAGAGAAGAGAATTGTGGAGAAAGTTATGGTGACTCTCCCTGAAAAATTTGAAGCCAAGATTTCTTCTCTTGAAGAGACTTGGAACATGTCACAAATATCCTTGAATGTGCTTTCAAATGCTCTACAAGCTGTAGAACAAAGAAAAGCCTATAGGGAAGAAGAAACCTTTGGAGAGAAGGCTCTTGTAGTGACTCAACAACCAAAAATGAAGAACAATTTCAGAAAAAATTGGAGGAAAGATAGATTTCCACCTTGTCCATATTGCAAAAAAACAAACCACACTGAGAACTACTGCTGGTTCAGACCTGGAGCTCAATGTAAGGTTTGTAAGTAATTTGGTCACACCGAGAAAGTTTGTTCTACAAACCAGAATCAACAAACACAAGCCCATCATGCACAAGTCACCGAAAATTCTGAAAAGTATGAAGAACAACTATTTGCTGCAAAAGAAATCGAAAAATGTGATGTTTCAATTGAAGCTAAAGAAGCATGGCTTGTTGATAGTGGCTGCACTAACCACATGACACCAAACTTGGTGAATTTCGATAGCTTGGATACAAACTATTCTTCAAAAGTCAGACTTGGAGATGGTAGGCTTGTTGACGTCAAAGGCAAAGGAGATGTGATTGTACAAACTCCTTCAGGTACAAAGCTTGTTTCCGATGTTCTTTACGTACCGGAACTAAATCAAAGCTTGTTTTCGGTGGGTCAATTGCTGGATAAGAATTATAGTTTGCTATTTAAAGATAAAACTTGTGAAATAAGTGATCATTTTGGCTCAAAGTTATTTGCTGTCAAAATGAAACGAAGAAGCTTTCCTCTAAACTTAAGAAGATTCGAAGAAGAATCTTGCTTGAGTCATAAAGAAGAATCTGATTTGTGGCATAAGAGACTTGGTCACACCAATCTCAATTCATTAAAATTGCTACAATCCAAGAAGTTAGTTGCTGATTTGCCATCTGTAGTTGAAAACAACAATGAATCCAAAGCCTACAGAATTTTGAATCCTGTTACTAAACAGGTGTATGTCAGCAGGAGTGTCAAATTCGATGAGAAAGGTGAATGGGATTGGAGTAAAATGGAACCAGAAAATTCTAAATCAATTCTTGATTTTCAGCAAGAGCAAGAACTTCCAGTTGACAATGAAGAAGAATCAAATGAAGATGATTATGCAATTAGAGGGACTAGATCCCTAGATGAAATTTACAGCAGATGTAATGATTTCTCACTTGAACCAACTCAGGTGGATGAAGCCTTAAAATTGCCTGAGTGGAGAGCTGCCATGGAGGAGGAGTTGAAGATGATTATGAATTTTCAGCAAGAAAATCCAACTAAAATACTTTGTGACAACAAATCAGCTGTCACTATGGTTAAGAATCCAATCTTCCATAGAAAAACCAAGCATACAAAAATCAAGTACCATGCAATTCATGAAGCTGAAAAGGAAAACAAAATTCAGATTGTTCATTGCAGTTCGGAAGACCAAGCAGCAGATATTTTCACCAAGGCATTGCAAAAAAATCAAGATTTGAATCTTAGGAATAGACTTGATGTTTGTCTCAACTCTTGCATCAAGGAGGAGTGTTAAAGTTACATTACAGCTCCATTGAAGTAAAATTGATGCAAGTGTTGTTGACAGTTTTTGGAGAAATCTTGTTAAAGTCATTTAGATTTTGTTGTATTTTGTTGAAGTCAAGAGGTAGGTGAACTACCTTGCTTTTAGGTAGGTTTGGTGAACAACCTTCCTTGACTTATGGAAGGTTGGTCGACAAACTTTAGACTAGCTCTACTATAAATGTTTACATTATGCTGTAATGGAATTAATAAGAAGTGAATATTTGTTTCTTCACACTTAAAAAAATCTGCAGTTTTTTTTTTCATTTTCATTTTCTGCAGAATTTCCTTCTCTTCCTTAATTTTCTGCTCTTCTAAACCAACATTATCTTGTTGATTAATAACCTATTGTGGCCTAATCCTAATTGATATGGATGTATTCTTGAATTGGCAAGATTTCCTTGGTTAAATTAATATGATACAGTGGTACTCATAATCCCACTGTTGATTTTGCTCTTCAAAGAGAAGACATACATTCTATTGAATGCGTTACTTGAATTTATTGTAGTTGGCATCTTTAATATGAAAAATCTAGTTTTCCTGTTCACTAGATTCAAATGGGATTAATAGGATGTCAGATATATATGTATATATATTGTTGTTGTTGTTTACATTGTTTTAAGCATCTCGGATACAAGTTCACCTGTTCATCCTGTTGGGTTCCTGTTGCATTCCAATTTCAGGACATAAATGAAGAATGGATATCAGATAAGACTCGGTTTTGCTATGATGGTCTGAAGAGGCAGAGACTCAACGATCCCATGATTCGTGGTACGGATGGACGCTTTAAGGCTGTGAGCTGGCGTGATGCCTTAGCTGTAGTTGCTGAGGTAATACATCAAGTTAAACCTGAGGAAATTGTTGGAGTTGCTGGTAAGCTGTCTGATGCTGAATCCATTAGGGCACTGAAAGATTTCTTGAATAAAAAATGGGGTCAAATAATGTCTGGTGTGAAGGAAATGGCCCAAACCCAAATGCTGATCTACGATCTGGATATATAATGAATAGTAGCATTAGTGGGCTTGAGAAGGCAGATGTCTTCCTTTTGGTTGGTACTCAGGTAATGTACTGACATGTCTGCTATTTATTTATTTTATCTAACACTTGGGTTATAGTTACCTTATTTTTAATATTTGCTTTTGTCTTTTCATATTTTTAGCTTTCAATGTGTAGTATGAGTGCTGTTTTTATATGAGCTTGTTTTCTGTGGTATTCTGTTGAGAATTTAAGATGCAACATTGGAAGGGTGGTTTGGTAGTTATATATAATGTTTTATATACTGTTGTAAGATCACATTATCTCATTATGTCCCATGAATTGCCAGCCACGAGTAGAAGCTGCCATGGTAAATGCTAGAATTCGCAAGACAGTTCGTGCAACCAATGCTAAGGTTGGTTATATTGGCCCTCCATCTGATTTCAACTATGATTGTGAGCATCTTGGCACTGGCCCTCAAACTCTCCTTGAAATTGCCGAAGGTCGTCATCCCTTTTACTCAAAAATCTTAAATGCCAAAAACCCAGCAATTATTGTTGGTGCTGGAATCTTTGAAAGATCGGACAAGGATGCAATTTTTTCTACTGTTGACGCCATTATAAAAAAAGCAAACGTTGTGAGACCTGATTGGAATGGGTTCAATGTATTGCTTCTCAATGCTGCACAAGCTGCAGCCCTTGACCTTGGACTTGTGCCAGAATCCAGCCAGAGTATTGAGTCTGCGAAGTTTGTGTATTTGATGGGTGCCGATGATGTGAACTTGGACAAGCTGCCAAATGATGCCTTTGTGGTATATCAGGGGCACCATGGGGACTGTGGTGTACATCGTGCCAATGTCATTTTGCCAGCAGCAGCATTTACTGAAAAGGAAGGTACTTATGCAAACACAGACGGGTGTGCACAACAGACTTTGCCTGCAGTTCCAACAGTTGGTGATGCAAGGGATGACTGGAAGATAATTCGGGCTCTCTCTGAGTTTGCAGGGGCACCCTTGCCCTATGATTCAATTGGTGCCATCCGATCCCGGATTGGAAATGTTGCACCCAATCTCTTGAGCGTGGATGAGAGAGAGCCAGCTACTTTTGGGGCTTCATTGAAGCCTGAGTGCACTCAAAAGATTAGTTCAAAACCATTCAATGCTGCCCTAGAGAATTTTTACATAGCTGATGCCATTACAAGGGCTTCAAAGATAATGGCACAATGCAGTGCACTGCTATTAAAGAAGTGAGTGCTGGATTTTGATCTTTGTAATAAAATTGCAGATCGAATTTTCTTTGAATATTTCATTTATCTATGTGAGGCCCTGTTTGGCCAAGGGCCAAACTTCTTGAATGTTGGAGTAAAAGTAAATTTATTTAGGTTCTGTTTGTAACATTCCTACAAATGTAAAAGCATTTTCCTTAACTGTGTAAAAACTTGGAACTTTTAGACAATGCTGAAGATTGCAGCAATTTCTGCTTCGCTTGAACGCTTAATTAAAATTAGCTTTAACTTGCTTGTGACTTTTTAACAAAGCCTTTGTTTTTCTTTTTAAGATTTGGTATGAAAGAAAATATTCATTTTACTCTTACGAATATAATTTTATAGAACCCAAACATTTGCAAATCTGTGATGACACACTGTTGGAACTCAAATGAAATAAAACAAAAGGCAAAAACAAAAATAATTACGATCAATAGAGAAACATCCATCTTGTATTAAGTTGACTTCTCATGATGTCTCGGATTAGGAGCTTGATGTTGAGAAAAGAAGAACCTTCTTCCTCTGTTGCTTTCTTTAATCCTTTTATTTTTCTCTTCGCTTTCTTCTCCTTCTTCCGTCTAACTTGTCCAAAGCTGATTTACATCGGATTGGATCAGATATCCAGCGGATGTACTGATTTCATCAATCTCTGAGTGTGATTTTTAGTTAGAAAAACAATCTCTATGCGCGTGTTCTGATAGGGAAGTAGATAAACAATAAACCATTTTAGGAGAATGACAAAACAGTATATTAAGGCTAATATTACACGAAATATTAGTCTCCAGAAAATTTCTCTCAATTTGTCTTTTAGGCTTTGTATGATCGAACTACACCAAAATCTGTCAATTTAATTTTTTCATATTTGGTGTAAATACCACACCAATAAAAGTGTTTGACGTGGACACATACTGTCAGTTTGCTTGGATTAGAAAGTTTACACATTTATGTTTGACTAAAAATTGCGAGAATTTACAAATAAATTGTATTTTTGGATCAAACCAATAAAATTATGAATTTTTTAAAAAATATTCCAGACTTTATTTTTTTTTCCCTAAATATATGGTTAGAAATACTTTTTATTTTGATAGAAGTTTTTAATTTCATTAATTTGGTCCATTGCAGGCGTAGGTAAGTTTTTTCCTGAACTTTTACCACTAACAATAAAAATTTTCTAAAGCCAGGGGGCCATCTCTGCTAATTTAACTGAAAAAGACAAAGACAAATACAATTAAGATCAAATACAGAAACATTCATCTTGTATTAAGTTGATATTTTCTCATGGTTTATTTTTTGCTTGATTTCTTGGATTAGAAGTTTAATGTTGTGAAAAGAAGAACCCCACCGCCAACTTCGCCAACTCCTAATCCTCTTCAATTTAGGATTTGAAAGCTCACTATATAAGCAATTCATTAAACATGTTGTTTTGCAAACTTTTCTTCATCGATAGTTTAAGTTTCTCTCCATCAACAGTCTCACAAACTTCTCTTTATCGATAGTCTAACTTTCAAATTTACAATGGCAAGAAGAAAAACGAAGCGAGTTCTGAAGAAGCCAGTGCGGGTGGAGAAGCTTGAGACAACTTTCACTTGCCCGTTCTGCAACCACCGCCACTCTGTTGCATGCGTCATTGATAGAAAGTTGGGATTTGGAGAAGCAGAATGCAGTGTCTGCAAAGTTAACTACGTGACCAAGATCAACCCTTTGATGGAGCCGATTGACATTTACAGCGAGTGGATCGACGAGTGCGTTGGGGTTAACACAGCTTGAAGATAATTCTTGGTTTTAGTTTACTGTTCTTTTCAGTTAATATTAGTAACTTTAATAGTAAATGACAATTTTGTTTAGGAAATGTGAAGCGATCGAACGCTGTAATCAAGTTGTAATTTTTGATGATTCTTTAAAGAAATCTTTGATCTTTTGAATCTTTCATCTTCCTCATCTTTGCAATCCCGGTTGAAGGTTTTTGTTGATTGCCAAATTGAACTATGACTGTCCACACTAATTCCGGGGCTTAAAGTGGTTCTCACATGCATATTTTGTTGTAAGTTGAGTGTATTTCAAAAGATCTTACCTAACTTACGTAGGAGCTTCTAAAAAGTTTATTAATAGGTGTTTGATATTGGACTAGTAAAAGGTGTAGGAAGGGATTGGGTTTATATGCACAAAAGTCCAATCCTAATATTAACTAGTTTCAAAAGAACCCGTTAAATCCTAGCAAAGATTTCGCATTGCTTTTTATCTCTTTGCTGTGTTTGCCAAATAATCCTTTTAGAAGAGTGCTCTCGCACGTCTCAGGTTACAATTCGTTCTACATATTTCAATAGCAGTGTCATGGTTTATCACGAGGAAACAACTGACTTCAGGGTTGTGGCCTTCAGGGTTTTGGCCTTCTTTCTTGTACGAATATGGTTCTGTGTTAAAAAATATGTTGAAAGCTTCGCCGACTGTTTAAATTTTTTTTCACCTTAACTTCCTTGTTTATCACTTGTTAAAAGCAACTTGTCATAAAGTAAGTGATTACAAATTGCTTCAGCATATGTTGTCACTCTGTTGGAACTTAACTGAAATAAAATAAAAGATATAAAAAACAAATATAATTAAGATCAAACAGAGAAACATCCATCTTCTATTAAGTTGATTTCTCATGGTTTATTTTCTGCATGATATCTTGGATTAGGAGCTTAATGTTGAGAAAAGAAGAACCTCCTTCCTCTGTTGCCTTCTTTGCCATCTCTGCAAGTTCTTTAATCCTTTTATTTCTCTCTTCCCTTTCTTCTCCTTCTTCCATCAACTTGTCCAAAGCTCTCACAACATCTTCTTTTTTCACCAACAGACCAAACTTCCCTTCCTCTCCGAACTTCTCTGGAACCTCGACCCCAAAACTCACACCAATCTTCAGTACCTGAATAACTAGCTTCTCATTAATAAATTGATCTGCAAAAAGTGGCCATGTAGCCATCGGCACACCTGAGCTTATTGCTTCCAATATTGAATTCCATCCACAATGCGTCACAAATCCTCCAATTGCTGGGTGTGACAGTATAAGCATTTGTGGCGCCCAGCCGCGAATAAAAAGACCTCTTCCTTTTATTCTCTCTTTGAACCCAGTCTCTGAAACCCATTTCTCTATTTCTTTTGATCTATAATCTCCTCGTCTTACTACCCAAATGAAAGGCCTTTTCGAGGATTCTAACCCTAATCCCAGCTCTATCACTTGTAAAGTTGTTAAATTCGGAAGGCTTCCAAGACAAGCATAAATTACAGATCCAGGATTCCAAGAATCAAGCCAATTCAAACATTCATTCCCATCAACTAATGCTCTATTACCTCTATCAATCTTGTCCAAGCTATCCTTGTTACATAGCGAAACAGGGCCAATACACCAAACCTTACTATCCGCTCTTGCTTTCTTGAATCCTTTAACAAATTCTTCCTCTAACTCTTCAAATGTGTTTATAATAAATCCATAGCTTGCCTTCTCAGCTTGAAGAATTTGATTTTGGTACTCTTCCAAGTCCTTAGTTGGTAAGGGAAGTTGACTTTTAGTAAACTGAATAGTTTGAGGCAATCCAGGAACCACAAAATATTCATTTTCTGATGTTATAGTCTCCAAAATCTTGGAACTGTGCATACAGTGTGACCATAACGTACAAAAACAGCAAAATCCATTGAATGAAATTCTAGGAACTTCCCATTTACTTGCCAAGTTAATTGTCCAGGGCAAACACATATCTGAAATTATGCAGCTTGGCTTGGGGTTTAGTTCTTCAAATAATTTCTCTGCTGGCTTTTCAAGCTCATTTGCTGTCATGAACATTTTATGCGCCATCTCCAATGAAGGTAACATGTCAAAATTTTCACATCCTTCAGGTAAGCCGTATTTTTGAAATGGAAATTGGAGTTTGAAAATTTGGATTTTAAGGCCTGATTTAATTGCTCTGGTAAGAACTGTTGAATGTCTATCAGCATTTTGAGGTGTTGTTATTATACTCACTATTGCTTCTTCTCGTGCTAATAGTTTGGCAATATCTACCATTGGAATCATATGGCCTTGGGCCATTAGAGGAAACAAGATGAAGTGAAGTTGGTTGCTTTGGGAAGGCATAGCAGTGGATTTATCAGAGAGAAAGAGAGAGACGCGGGTTAAGTTTCTTCATTGTTATGCACGCATATATATAGAAGAAGAATGATAGCTGTTTTGTTCATAATGTTTGCCTTATAATATAGGAATTCAGGGATTTAAGTCGTAGTGGAAATTATGAGACTAGTTTTGTTCATAATTTAATACTATTATATTACTTCGGTACTAACTCATTTAATACATTAATTTCATTAATTAGTGTAGTATCACACAAATTGTATAGCCTAAATTATTTAAAAAATGAAGCAAATGGATGTGGTTCATGCTTGTTTGGCAGTATCGTGGATGTGGTCTAGAATCTGTATCTCTTTCTCTGCATTTAAAGACAAATGATGCCTCACCCTCGATTGTGAAACCACACTTGTGCATTGTAGGAGTTACGTGTAGTATCAATCCACTGTCTATTGGAGGCATGTGGTCATTTCTAGTCTTTTTCCTTTCTACAATTTAGTATCTATTTGATTTAATTAAATTAAATATTATAAAAATGGCTGCTTAGAAACACCAATATTGGTTTAGCTGTTAATAGTTGATTTATATTTAACCATTGGCTGAATCGTTAAAAAAATTCCAAATTTTGCGAATAATTTTAATTGTACTTTAAATCTAACTTTCTTTTCTTAGTACTTTTTATTTTAATTTTAGTTACAATAATATCTTAATTTTAAATTATACTCAATATTAAAATAAAAAATAAATATATTCATCTTAAAGTAAAATACTTTTTATTTATTCATATAATAATGACAATAAGTAATGACTCTCTAAAAATAAAATTATACCACAATGAATAAAACTTATTTTTATAAGAAATTTAACTAAAGTATAATTTCAATAAACTCTAACTAAATTTCATGCTTAAAATGGAAAAAAAAAAACCGAAATTAATATTTTATCATTATAACTAACTAAAATTTATTATTTTATTTGGCTTTTCATGAATTTCAAAAAAAATTCTAACCACTATTAGTGACGGTATTGTTAAACGTTGAGTTTTTTATTAGCCTGACCATGTAGGTCTAATGAAAATAATATTTTATTCATTAAACTTGGTATAATTTGAACTTAGAGTGTTGTTATAACTAAAATTGAAATTCAAGATACTAGGAGAAAAAATTTGGATTTAGGGTAAAATTAAAACTACACACAAAGTTTGGAGTTTCTTTACTAATTTAGCCTTTAACCATTAGTGGTTTTATTTAACTATATCAAATAATGGAATCTTTGTTCTAATTGCACCCTAAATTGTAATTATGACTTTAAAAATATAATATTATGGGTTTCATTCTTTACTTTGAATTTAGATTAGCTTAATACATTTGTGTGAATAAAGAAGCTTTTGGGTTAATAGTACAAAAATCTCTATAATTTAATTTTTAATATTTTTAAATTATTTTTAATTAATAATAAGTAATAAATAAAATACATTATTTAATACATGGAAGCGGTTTTCAAAAAAAATTAGAGTACTTCATAAACAATAAACTAATTATTATTATTATTTGACTTTTAATGTAAATTTTGAAATGATTATAAAATCTAAAAAACAAAACTAGAAAAAATCGACTACTATGAAATTATTGGACTTATGAACTATTAAATAATATAACGTTTTTTTTTTTTATCAAAAATAGAATATTTAACTATAATCAATTATAGTTTAGATTTTAAAATAAAAAATCTATTTGCTCAAGATAACAATTAAACTTTAATAAATTTGTGTGAGTGAAGCTTGGATTAAGTTAACCCTATATTAATGTATTATTTGAATTTAAATCTTAATTGCAATTTAGGGTGGTCAAAAAATCAAAGTTCATGATGAAATTAATATAAAAATCAAAATAGAGCGAAATTGCAACACAATAGAAAATTTAAGGCAAAAATATGCATTAAGCCATATGTGTTTAGTAAGAATTATCTTTATGAAAATAATTATTTAAATATTATTATGTGATCCTTTTATTTATATTTATTTAAAAATAATAAATAATAGTAAATATTATATATATATATATAATATTTGTGAAAATAATTTTATTCTTAATAATTATTTTATATTATATTTTAATAGCAACTGTTACTAAAATTTTACGTAAAATCAGTTTAAGTAGTTCATAGCTATCCGTCCTCAGCTAACCATTTTGTAATTCTACTGCCTGTGAGTCATCACAAATAGTAAACAAACCCTAAGAGAAATGTTGTTTAAGAGTTGAATATTATTAAGAAAAGAAAAATATTAATTTATTTTGTAATTCAAAGGTATTATGGTTTCATTGATTAATTCTAGATCATTTGAGTATGAGATCCGGTGATTGTATCTAATACTAAAAAAGTTGCTTTCATTTTCAATTTTCTTCATGATGAATTAAAGGAATGGATAGCAATTCTGAATCCATAGCCGACGTTTTGGAATTTGTAGTGTGATATTCAATTAGTCAGAGAAAATGACATCGATGCGTATTTTGTTGGGGAAGGAGATAAACGACAGACCGTAGTAGGGACATGATGAAATGTTTTATTGAATGAATAGACAAGCACGTTAATTTACAATGACAAGATGGCAATGTTACGTGTATTATCAACAGTACAAAACATCTAACTTTAATCATTTCGACAACTTCTTCTAGATTCTTTGTCATTTTTTGTCATTTTTTTGTTTCTAGCTGACCTCAAGGATCATATTGTTAAAAACATCATAGACTTCATGATTGCAGAAAAACCTTTTATCATAATGATGCTTTGCCATTGCCAAATAAGATTAACCAAAAAGTTTGCCATACAACGCTCCACCATTGCAACACACAAAACCACACCCTTCTAGCACAAAAGCAACACATGATCATTTGTTTCCAAATCAGATTCACATAGCAGACAAAGGCACTCTTCTATGTTGTTTAGAATTTTACGCCTAAACAAATTAATTCGACAAGGGATTTTGTTGTTCATGACTCTCCAAGCAAAAAAAGAGACTTTTGGAATTAAAAGTGACTAAAGTTGTTTAAAATTCAGAGAGACAGTTAACTCACCCATCTCATTTTCCTCTAATAGAGATGATAAGCTTTTCACTGAAAAATTGCCTTGTTTGCTGAAAGACCAAGAAATAAAACTTAAATTAATAGAAACTTTGTGAATGAAGAGGCTCCAACTGATATTAGGGTTGTGTAAAAAGTTATCTCAAGTCAAAATCGAATCAATTAAAATTAAATAAGCCAAAATTTTTTAACATCTAAATTGAATTGAAATTATTATTTTATATAATTGTATTGAATCAAATCGAGTTGATTCAGTTCAATTTTTTTTTTTTTTTTTGAGAAATATAGTTCATTAATAATAAAATCAAGTATTACAAATACTTAATTAGATCAGATATAGAACTTATTATCATAATTAATAGAAAGTTCACTCATCCTTAACAACAAAAGAATTATTTATATTCTTTTGAATAATAAAACTAAAACTAAAAGAAACAATATTGGATTTTTCCTCTTGAAGATAACCTTGATTGATATAAATCTTCATAGTAGCAATTGGTCATTTAATTGATTTGGACGACAAAATAACTTCTCTCGATATTCTATGCTTGGATTGCTTTTCCAAAAACTTGTTGCGTATGATGTACACGGATGAGTTCAAGTCACTATACGTTAATAACATTAATGGAAGAATATGCTGCACTACCAGGCTTCATTGATCTAAGATACACATCAGTAAAACAAGATCTAAAGTCTTCAACCAAATAAAATCAAATATCATACCTTTTAAAAACAAACATTCATAAAGAATGAACTAAATTCTCACAAAAGAAGGAACAAAAGAACTCCAAATATGGAGACAAAGCAACAATAACAAAAAAACAAAGAAAAAACAGATTTATTAAAAGAAAATAGACCTGAGTTTATTAAAAATAAATAAAAGATTAAGAGCGAGAAGAAAAAAGAAAAGTAAAGGCTACTGCTAACAAAAGCTAGAGTTAGATAATTGAGAGAGAAACCCTAATATCTAAGTTTTAGAATAATAAAAAAAAGATAGTTCAATTTTTGATTCATTATTTAGACTTAATTTGATTAAGTTATCAGTTTTAAAATGAAAATTAAATTAAATAAAAAAAATTTTTGATTTTGTTTTCGATTAAAATCAAAACTGAATCAAATATTTTTAAAATCAAATTAAACTAGTTGCTTCAGGTTGATTTGATCAATTATTTAAATAATTTAAACTCTAAAAACATTAAATATTTTGAATTTCTTAGAAGTAAAACAAGAAAATAAATTCTTTATTGTGTTATTTCAGGTCTGCCAATAAAGAATGTAATCTTTTCATATACTGATTAGCTAAGAAGGGAGTCGATGCTGTGGACATTTCTTAGCATGATCGTGAAATTTGGTTTATTCTACAATGTCATAGTTATATTTTAATTTTTTTTTTTATTTTTTCTTCTTATCTCAAGAAAAGATTTTATGAATGTTCCTTCTTATTTTATTATATTCGGACTATTTTTTATGAAGTCTTTTCACTTAACTTTTCTATGTTGGATTCGAGCGTTTTAAGAGCTTGTTGGTTGAAGTTAAATTACTTGAATAAATTAAATTTTTTCTAATTTATTATTATGATAAAATAAATTAATTTTGCTCATCAAAAACAAGAAAATAGAACCTAATTATAGAAATTACATTTCATTTTCATTGTAAGAGCACATCAATGAAATAAAGGTTTTTGAAAATGAAAAATTAAACAGGACTCTCTTAATTGATCAAGGCAGGGAATCTCTGAGATGAAACATCTAGCAAATCAACTCCCGATTGCAGTCTTCTACAGTTATTAATTGAAATTGTGCCTCTAACCTTCAATCTTTTGCAGTAATCCGCTGATTTTCAGGGATAAGACATTCTTCCTCCAATTTATTTGAACTTTTCTTCCATGGCTGAGGTCTCTTATAATATATTGCATACAGAATTAATTGGGCTGTCCCAAGGCCAAATCCTGTCCCATTTGGTAGCTACAATACAATACAAGAGCTTCATTATTATTTCCAAATACCAGCAATTAATATCACATTTTATAAATGAATAAGTAGGACCTTATATACTACCAATTTATATATATTGGGGTCAGATTATTTATAAGTGAATGTAATATAAATTAATATTTTCGTTCCATTAAATTTGACATATTTGTACTTTTTATAAGAATTAAAAAATGATTGAATCATCTCATTTTAAAAAAAATTTGATTAAATTACCCTTTAATTAAATACTATTTTAATTAAAATAAAGTTTAGTACAAATATCTAAACGATGGTAAAATTGGATCGAAATAAAATAATTAATTTAATTTTCTAAAATTGTCGTCTAAATTGAATAAAAAGAAAAGGTTAAAAACTATCAAATTTAACTGAACATAATGAATGAATAATTTTGCATAAAATTTTTAAGTTTAACTCCAATCCATGAACATTTTTTACTTATATTCTCCTAGCTTTAAAGATAATTTTATTGAAATCAAAGCTTATTATTATTATTATTATTATTATTATTATTATTATTATTATTATTATTATGTAAAAAAATGGGATTAGAGATGCGAACTTACTCCAATGAACCAGTCGTTGGTAATTATAGCATAGAAAGTCCAAACTCCTCCATTTATGAAAAGGAAAAATGAGAGAAGGAATGGCATGTACTCCACACTCTTGCTTGTTATCACTGTTTTCTGCACATTTGAATCACTGGTATCAATTTAGTAATATTCTAAATCTTGATTTGGACATCTTAATCTTAAAAGAATGACAAGCCAATTCTTTTGATTATATTGTAAATCTTTCTTTATTTAACCCATTTAAAAGATTACTAAAAATGCAAAGCAATAGATAGTTTAGTGGTAAGTACATATACGACCTGCCAATAGATTCATATTAGAATCCCCTCTCTAATGCTCAAAAAAAAAAAATTCAAAAATTCATGTCAATGCAGTTTCATAAGGGGATTAGGATTGCCAAGGTTCAGTTCAAAATCAAAGCCTAATAAAAGTTAGAATCAGTCGGAAATCAAATAAATCAAATCAAAACGAGTTTAATGGAACCATTGGTTTGGGAATTGAAAATAAATTAATAAAAAAAAAATCTTGAAAACCAGAATTGAAATCGGAAAAACTAGTTGTGATTTCAATTCAATTTGAATCAAAATGAGTTCTACCATCTTAAAACCTATTTTGCTAAGAAATTTTCAAATTGCATGGTAATGATGTTATTTTGGATAATAAGAAATAAGAAACAAATGTTTTGTAAAAAAAAAGAAAAAAAATTTTATATTTCTATTTCCCTAAAAAAAATTATATTTCTATGAAGATAAAACTAAATTTTTGTTTTATTCAATTTATTTCTTAATTGAAAACTTATTCAATATTTGCTGACAAAAAGAATTAAACAGAAAATCAATTTCAACGACGTCGTGGCATTAAAGGCTTGTCATGTCATGGCCCAGTCACAATTAGCAGGGCCCGTGCAATTAATTTCCCTCGCTAGTAGCAATAGCATGCCCTACATTGTTTGTTTTTTTTTTTTTTTTTTTTTTTTTTTTTTTTTTTTTTTTTAAAGAGGAAACTATATTGTATAGCCTAACATGCGTCCAATATTAAAGGTACAGAAATGTCATTATCAAGTTCAGTGAAATGTTTAATTACTGTTTTCACTCTGGAAAAGAATTATTTACACAAGATATATACTAGTAAATTTGATAATTAATTAATGATAAATATATAAATAAAGTATAAATAAAGTGTGATAAATATATAAAAAAAGGCAAGTATCTTTCAGGCACAAAGCTATGTGGAAAATTGCAACTACCAAAACTTAATTCAATATATAAGTCTTGTACATTACATACCATAGCTGAAAGAGGTGAACCATAGGCAGCCATACTGAAGCAAACACAAAAGAAGCCAGCTACATCAATTCTTTTCTCTTCTTTCAACAACAATTGTGCAGCCACAACTACTGCTCCTGGAAACACCACATCTAAAACCCCAGCTAGAATCGCAGTTTTGACCTAATGATACAAACGCAAATAATCATTTATTGCTAATCAGATTATATAAACACCTGTTAGAGAAGTGATATTAGGTTGTCCTTTTATCACTTAACTTGTGTTTTTGGTATTCTGCTTCCTTGTAAACGTGAACTGAATGATGGATGACAGTAAACTAATGATTTGGATTAGCTTAACTTAAGTTTTAAGTTTTAAGTTGTAAGGATTAGGTAGAAAGTTGCTAGAAGGTAAGTTGCATGTTTTGTATAAATATCTTTGTTGTTGGAATGAAATTAGTTTTGCATTTTAAGAGCCGAGGTGTTTCAAGTTCCAATTCTAACTAATTGGGTCCAAATTACTAAAAAAAATTAATTAATTAGCTTAATGAAAAGGAAATATAATTAACTGACCCTCAGTCTTGGAGGTACAAAAATTAGAAAGAGGGAGACAAAAATGATCTCCAACACAGCACCAAAACCGTTAACCGTAGCAACGAGTATGCTATTAGGCTTGATGATTCCATAGTAGACCCAAAAATAAGCATTTAGCAACTTGAACATATAAGGAGCACTTTCAAATTCTTCAGTTGATCTATTCACCACAATTCTCCAAAATGTCTTCCTGACCAGATCACCGCACATCAATTTAACCAAACATATCAATTTATGGCTATAAATTCTTGAATGTTTATTACTTACACAGGTGCAAGGTAGACAAGCCCTGTGGTGATATTGCCTGAGCAAGAATGCAGAGATCTTTAATTAGCATATATATTCTAGATAAGATGAACAAAAAGGAAGAATATACGTTACCTAGCAGCCCAAGGATGACAACTAAACTGGCCTTGGAAATCGATAAGCCAGCCATTGAAGAATGATGTTTTAGTGGCAAAAAGAGGAGAGAAACTACTGTGTTTGCCAAGATTTTTATTATTCTCTTTGATCAGGTTGATGAGAGTTTGGAAGATAGTGACTATAGACTGAATCTGAAGCGTCAGATAGTAGAAGAATATCTTTGATTAAATAATGAAAATGGGTTCAGATTTTTTATTTTGATTGTGATATGTGCATTTGGCATATTGGTTGACTAGAGGGGTTGAACTCCAGGCAAGTTACTTCCATGTGTTTGCTAGAAAAAATTTGCTTAGACTAAGTTCATGTTCCCACTTATAGACCAAGCAAATAAAATTAAAGATTTTCTAAAAAATGTTTTGATTTTATTTTTTATTTTCAAGTATATGGCTAAAAATATTCTCGTTTCAATAAAAATACTAAATTTCATTGATTTGGTCCATAGATAAAGACATAAATCGGATTTAGGTACATTTTTTTCATATTTGCTATGCCCATAAAAGAAAGTTTGTGTTAAGCGTTTAAGTTAAAGATGCTTGCAATATTATTGCTCCCAAGTTCACTTCCTGCTTTTTGGTGCAAGTTCAGGATTAAATTATATAAAAAATTAATTTTTGCACAAATAAACTGTTGCTCTCAAATTTAGGAGGCAAATTTAGCTTTATTTATTTTTAGAGTTGCATTCCTCGTCAATTGGAGAACTACAAGCATCTCCATCTATTTTATGAGTACATTTTGTAAGTGCAAGCAATTTTATTAATGTTAAAAAATTTTCTTTAGCCAAAATTAATTAAATTATTTAATTTGGAACAAAACATTAATTATGTTCAGTTCTTTGTCTGTGTTTAGATCTGCTAAGCAGTATTAAAGTTTTTTTTTTTTCATCATATGTAGTGGGTGTGTTAGGTTGATGAGAGAAATGAACATGCATTTACTAGGAATTGCACGCCTTTATTGCACCTCTTGTCTTCCAGATTTTATTTTTTGAAAAAAAAAAAAAAAAGCTTTTATTTCTAAATGGAATAGAACTTTTATTTATTTATTAAACTTTTTCTCCCGAAAGGAATGGAAGATAACTTTTATTAAGTCTTTTTTTTCCCCCAATTCTTCTTGATCTGATTTTTTTTTCCTCTTTTAAATATTGTCCCTGTGGATCCTTTGGAGAATTCGAAGCCCATTTGTTCTTTTTAAATTATTTATTTTTTAAAAATATGATATAAAGATATCATTACAATTCCTTAAAAAAAAGTGTTGTTACAATATTATAATTAAAGCAGATTTGTAAATTTAACACAACTATGAACTATTACAAAATTTAATAAAGTTAAATGGTAAAAAAAATCTTGAACTTTATTTGTTTTTTTAATAATTCTAGTCAATTTTTTTAATTTTATCAATTAATACCGTGAATTTATTTTTTTCGTATTAAATTTAGTCTCTGCCTGCATTTTGTCAAATTAGTGCTGATGCAGTGGTTAAATATGATTTGTAAGCCCCATCAGATGAGTATCAGTATTAAATAACCAGTTCATATGGAATAATAAAAATTTATATACTTAAAATTCTTGAAGATTTAAAATGAAAAACTAAAAATTATTATTTTAAAAATCTTATAAATGTAAAATTTTTGTTCTAATAGAAAATTTAATAATCTAACAATTTTCAAAATAAAAAATACTCTTTAGTATTATATCTTAACCTAGTCGCTCTCACTTTCTCCATCAAACCTAAAATCTAAAATCTCTTTTTTCTTTTTTTACGGGCAGCCATAAGTGAGCTCTCCCGGTGGTCACCCCTTTTTCTTTTTTTGTTTAGTTTTTTTACAAATAATCCTCAAATCTATATACAGATCTGAATTATTGTCGCCTAATTATTGAGATTTATTATCGCCCATATATTGGAATTTTGTTCTCAGATCTAATTCTGAATTATTGTTATCACCGTTATGGTGATTTTATCTAGCCTCTTTTTTTATTTGGATAGTTATGCAAAAATAAATAGAGATCTCCGGAAGAAATCTAAAGGTAATCAGATCGGACTTGTAGAAAGACCATAGAGTCGAGCAGTGGCCATGAATAGCCACCAAGTGGAGCAAGCGATCGATCACCGATGGCACAAAATTATGCTCTATCAACTCGATCAGATACTTCAAATTAAGATTGTGTTTTTTTATTTTTTGTATAAGTGGTTTATTATTAGACTTTCTATATAAAAATATAGAAACATATTGATCTGTATTTTATATCTATATACAGTTTCCTCTTAATGAAATTTTTAGTTTGATTTCTTCTAAAAAAACAAACTATTGAAATTCTTATTCTACCACAAGGGTTTCAACATTTATATTTTCAGTTCAATTCAATTTAATTTTTTTAGTTTTAACCCAAATTCCTAAATCAATTTTTTTTGCTTTTATATTTCTTAAATTTTGTGTTTTTTAAATTTAGAAATTGTAATTATAAATAAGAATTATTATATATTTTAATATAATTAAAAATTTGAGATTGTAAAATTAATATTCCATAAATTATTATTCCATATTTTTTCGAGAAGAGAAGAATTACTCCATATTTGATTTAAACTAAAATTAGAAATAATTAAAATCTTTTATATTTATTATGGATTAAATTCATATAATAAATTTGTAAATAATATTTTTAATTTTAAAATTCAATAATAATGATAATTTAAAACTTAATTTTTAAAATTTCTAAGTACAGAGAATTGAATAATTTTTTAGATTAAAATATTTTTAGATTTTTAAAATTAAATAAAATTTTTTATTCCATCATTGATCTCGCATCTCATGAGACCCACATTGTAACACCCACCGCCCAGTCCCGAGAGACTCGACGGCGGATGCCACATTCGGTGCCGGAGACACCGTCTTAACTTAACATATAAATCATAAAACTAAAATTATGAAGTAGAAGTAATTGAGTATTCACAAGTTTAGCGAGTATTTTTTTTACAATAGAATTTTATTTTAAATATTAAAGAAAATATTAAACATACGTAGTAATTTTTCCGAACCAAAATAATATCGACTTCCGGACTGGTGGTACTATTTACACACTGGTAAATTTACTCTTTCAGACACAGAAAAATGGGGCGTTACACACATATCATGCTTAACTGCAACATCAGCACCAATTTGACAGAATGGAGAGAGAGACTAAATTTGATATGAAAAAATAAATTTATAGTGTTAATTGATAAAATTAGAAGAATTGATTAGGATGGATAAAAATGTTAAAATTCATGTGTTTTCTTTTTTGTTATTAGACCATCTAATAAAGAGTAGTCCAGATGACAATATACAATTTTTAAAATAGAGGAGAGGAGATTTAAAACTTTTAGTCAGAGACTCCCCACCTAAACCTGAACCATCTAAGTTAAGATTCATTGGTGATTAATTTTTAAATTATGGCTGTGGACATAAACTCAATACAATGTACTTTCTCTGTTTCAAAATATAAATCGTTTTCGGGTGATTATTTTATTTCAAAATATAAATTGTTTTGAGTATTTTAATAAGCAATAGATATTTTTTTCAATGTTATCCTTATTTATACTAGATACGTACTGCCTTCACAAGTAACTCTTAGTTTATAGATAAAAAATAACTTAGCTAAATTATTCTTGATTTTGTTAAAATTTAGGAGAATTATTTCTTTAATTCTCATACAAAAATCTTAAACGATTTATATTTTGAGACAGATGAGTAGTAGATAAGGTGCAATTACATTGTATACCCTATTATGAAATTATCTAACAAAGAGTAAGTCTTAATCAGGTCAATGTATCACTATCAAAGTGAATATCTGATTTATTGTTATGATATGTTATCATCTAAAACAGTGGTTGAGAGATCGCATCAGCTTTTGTATATATCGTATGAGAATCCAACTTGCTATTTAATTGATGCTAAAAATTTTTGTTTAACCAAAATTAGTTGCCATTACTTATTTTGGAACAAATATTAATTATGTTCACTTCTTTGTCTGTGTTTAGATCTCTGCTAACAAAAAAGCTAAATATCAAAGGTATTTTTTCTTTTTTCATATGTAATAGGTTTGTGTTAGGTTGAGGATATGCATTTACTAGGTAATGCATTGCATTCCATTGCTCCACATCCCTTCCAGATTTTGAAAAGAAAAAATTAGTTTTTATTTCCAATTGAAGGGTGCTTTTATTAATACTATTTTCTCTTTCTTTTTTTTTTTTTCTGGTTTTGAAAAATAGTTGTCAATCTTATTCTAGGTATATGCATATAAATAAAATCATCGTATAAAAATATAAACTATTAGAAATCAAACTCGTGTTCTCATCCGTATAGGAGTTGATGTCGCTTACCACCTCATCTAATATTTTATTTGTAGTACTTTACTAAAAGATAGACTGAAGTGTATTATATTAAATATTCTAAATTAAAATCAAAACTGTGCAACCTGTAGCAATTGTTTCATATTTTCAACTTTTTGACAATTGGACCAAAAGTAAAAATTAGAGATTAATTGCTACCAAACTAAGGAAAACATAATAATAATTTCTTTTTTTTTTTTTTTTTTTTTTACAATAAAACAATCAAAAAATTTTTTTTTCCTAATCTCTTTCTCCTTTCTCTCTCCATGTCTCCATCAAAAGGATCAAAGTCATCATAGGTTTTGTTTCTTCTTTACTATTTCATCAACTTCCCCAAAATACTTGTGCGAGTATTCAATTTTTTTATACATTTTTATATATTTTTATAATAATAATAATAATAATAATAATAATATAAAACTGTAAAAAATACAAAAAAAAAATATAAAACAACGATAATATGAAAAATAAATATAAAAATATTATGCCGTCGAAATTTACTACAAATTTGTAAGCTTTAATTATTATTTTGCATTGAATGCTTCTCGTATATGCCTAGTGATAAATGCATATACGACCTGACAATAGATTTAGATTCGAATCCTTAATACTCATCAATACATCTTATTATCTATTTCTTTAAATTTCACAATATAATCAAATTTCTTGCAAATTCAGTTGTATTAAAAATACTCTTCAACAAATTTTGTGGAGATTATTTTTTCATTTAATCATTAATGTATCTTTCGGTTCAGTTTGATTCAAATTTACTATGTTGATCCTCAAATCATAAACTAAAATGATAATTCAGTTTATCAAAATTCACAAACCCAATCAAATATCAGTTAAAAACTATACATCTCCGATTCAAAATGAATTTGGTTCGATTTGAATGGTATCATATAGTCACAGATGGTAAGTATTCTAAATTCTAATACTTCAAATCTCTGAGTATATGCAAACGATTAATCGTAGTATAATTCATCTTCAGTCAATTTCTTTCATTCTTTTGTTTGCGGTTCAATATCAAGGTTGCTTATTCCACTGGATTCTGCTTCATCACTCTTGATATGATCACTGTAGCTTCTCTTAACCAAGGCACCATCCATTTCTGATATGTCAAGAACTTTATGAACAGCATCACAATTTTCATAATTAGAGATCCGAAACTGATTACTCGTTCGGTTGAACTCTAACACATCTTGCTCATATACTAAACGAACCCCAAACTTCTTTACAGAAAAGCCCATTCCATGGGCTGTAAACTTAACCTCAACAGGGCAAGATATCTGAGTAGTCTCATGCCAATCTATCTCCAAGAACTCATGACGAGATAAATAGAAAAGCCAAAGCTGATCGGACCCAAATTGCTCCATTGAAGTTAAGAAACCATCTTCGAGATGATGTGGCCAAGTATGTCCCTTGATTTTGATGGAACATCCAAGATCAAAATCTAGGATGCTAGGGTCTGCTCGATTTCGAATTACAAAAATAGCACATAGAGCAAATCCCATCCATTTACTATCAGAACAAATTGGTGGCAACTCTAATCTTGCAGAAGAGTCTCCTGAACTTTGATGGCTAAACCATTTTGGAACATTGCTTCCTGGAATAACTATGTCAAATCCAGTTTTTGGGTTTGACAACCCCTGTCCCACAAGAAAACCTTGATTGTTAATTATATTCATAAACAAATCTATAGAAAAGAAACTATATATTGATTCTTCCTTTTATCTTTTTAGTGCATGCGCTGGAAATTCTTAAAAGGTAATGGAGCTACAATAATATTGTATTTTTACTATTTATAAAATAATATTGTATATAATGGAAATTTAGCAGCTTTATGGGTATTTAGGAGAGGTAGAGAGAGACCTGTAAGTATCTTCTCAGCATCATAAATGCAAGGTTATTGTCGCCTTGATTCCTTGACAACTTAAAGCAATTCGCAAAATTTAACTGTAGAGATTGCAAGCTATATGTGTCTGGATCTTCAGGTAATGTTTCCAACGAAGAACAGCCATGTGCACTTATAAGCTGAACATTCGAAGGAAATGGTTGCAAGGATTCAAGCCTTCTGCAGTTGTCCAGATGTAGTCGTTGAAGATTTGAAAGGCCAATGATGCTTGCAGGTAGACTAATGAAGTTGTTGCCCCTAAAAGAAATTTCCCTCAATGAGGATAAGCAACTAAGGTTTTTGGGGACTGTTTCTTCTTGCAGATTGCAGTTACTTAGATCTAATACCATTAGAGAGCAGAAAGCTGATGAATGTGAGCTTTTTTCAGGTAAAATGGATAGCAGGGGTTTCGATTGTCCGTTACATCCATTCAGAGACAAAATCTTAAGGTTCTTGAAATGAAACGAGGAATGTGATGTTTGTTTTATTGCAGTTCCACTAATATCGAGCTCCTCCAAACACTCTACATGCCCTAATTCCTCTAGCATGTAGTCAAGTTTTGAACAACCAGATATATTAAAAATTTTAAGTGCCTTCAAACCATATATACCTTCTGGAAGACTCACAAGCCTCTTGCAGTCTTTTAGGTTCAATAGAACAAGCGTTTGAAGAACTCCGATGGACCGATCGATCTCATACAATCGTGTACAACCTTCAAGGATCAGCTCCTCCAGATTTGGAACACCTCGAAAATCCGGTGTCTTGACAAGATTTCTGGAATGACTAAGTTTCATGACTTTCAAATTGTTCAATTGCTGTTAACAATGATGAATTCAGGAAATTAGCAATGGTGACATCCAATATGTCAACAAGTAAACTACATGAACATAAACATACCTTAATGCCATCCCAAAGTTGTTCAACTTGGCTGAAACACAAATTAAGTTCAAAAAGTTGCTTTGATTGGAAAGTTGGTGGAAAAGTTTTGCAAGGATATCCATGCCATTCGAGAAATCGTAACTCACTAGACAGATATTCAAGGTTTTGAGAGAAGTGCAAATTATGAAAGATGAGCAATCTGAGATTTTTCATCTTCGAGAAAGCTTTAGCACTCAATTGATTCTCTTTAGGATCCGGCAATTCTAAGACCAGGCCTTCAACATCTTCCGTTCCCTAACAATTAGTCAAATACCAAAATGCCAGAACAAATTATGATGTATAAGAGAATCAACCAATGCAACCAAAATTCTGATGTTTGTTAAATGTTATAATATAGAATTAACAAACTTGAAGATTTGGTTAGAAGAAAAGAGTTCAAGATACAATCGGTTTTAAGACTCTTACTGTGTTTTTGGACTTAACATGAAAGATGTCCTCATAAAGCCATAGCCTACTACGTTTTCCCGGCTCCTTCGGAGATTCTTGCCGAACTAGTTTCCAACCCATTTCTTGTAGCAAATCATGCATCCACAATCTTTTTCCCACAATAGTTATGAGAGATTTCTCAATAAGAACTCTTATTCCAATATCAGGATAGAGACCACAGGTATCCAATATTTTGGTAACGTGATCTTCGTTCTTCCCCTTGAAAAAACATGCTATATCTAGGAATATTTGTCTCTCTGTTTCCTCTAATCCATCAAAACTTATTTGAAGTGTATCCAAAATCTCATTTTCAGGATTTTCTTTCAGTCTGTTTAATGAAGCTCTCCATTCATTTAAAGTCTTCCCAAACAAAAAGGAACCCAAAACTTCAAGAGCTAATGGAAGGCCATTAGCATAATTTACAAATTTCGATGATAATGGCACATAATCTTTTGGAGGACCGCTATCTTTGAAGGCCTTTAAAATAAACAGTTGAAGAGCTTCAGTATTATTCAGTTCCTTAGCCTTGTATATTGTATCCACTCCATGACTCATAAGCAAATGCTCATCTCTAGTTGTTATGATGATTCTACTCCCTAAACCGAACCAATATTTCATTCCAGCTAAATTTTGTAATTGATATAATTGATCCACATCATCAATGACAATCAAGACCCTTCTGAAACGCAGCCTATTTTTTATCATTACCATTCCCCTATACGCATTCCATATTTTCACATGTTTCTCCATCAAGATATCTCTAAGAAGTTGTTCTTGCAAAGACAATAGACCGCCTTTCGAGCAAACTTCTCTAACATCGGCAAGAAAAGCCCTACCCTCATATTGGCAAGACATCAAATTATAATAAGTTTTAGCAATAGTTGTCTTTCCTATTCCTCCCATCCCATAGATTCCTACAATACGAACACCATCCGATCCTATACTTATGCATGAGTTCATCTCCTCCAGCCGTAAATCCATTCCCACCAAATCATTTTGAAGTTTCAAATGACATGGAAAAGATGGACTGGTTTCTCTGTTGTTTGTAGCAGGCAATCTAAATAGCCTCATTATGCTATGCAAGAGCTTTAGTTACTGTTTCCCTCTTCCACAAGTGCAAGTCACCTTCTGCCACAAGTAAATAATTAAATTACATATAATTACAGAATAACATCACAGTTCTAAAAATAAATGTATTTCTACGTGTCCATAAATTTTTAATTGTCCAATTTAATAATTGTTTTTTATATTATTCACAGTTGAATTTTCCATGTAAAAGAATTTTCCTTAAAACATGTAGTATATATATTATTGACATGACATATAATTCTTGACTCCAACCTTTATATTTGATCGTCCTTACTGAGTTTCGATTTAGCAGGCATTAGGTTTAGACGATTTATGTACCCGACTAAATAGTTGGGTTTTAATTATTTACTAAATTTTTTAATCAGTTATTCATACCTAATAAAATTTTCGAACAACTATTGATTTCACCCACTAACTATCAGCAATCGCCCAACAGTTAAGCCAAACTGGCATTCAGTGGTATAAGAGTTGGGCTCTAAGGCTATCACATTTCAAGTTCGAAACCTAGAGAAATTAACAAAAAGAAGAAAATTATTTTTTTTTTTAAAAAAAAATATGAAATTAGCTAGGACTCCACAAGTACTTAAAAAGGAAAAAAAATTCAAATCAAATTATCCCAACTAGAAGGTCCATATTTTGAATCAAGGAGAACGAACTTATCCATGTTCAAGTAAATAAGACTTTCTATGAGGTCCAAAAAATTTGAACTAACAGCTTTAATTTGTCCAATCATCTGTTCATGATTCATTCAAGTTAGTGCAGTTGTTGACTGAAATTTTTAAGAGTTGATCTCTTTATGCAAAGAAATCAACCTTCTACGTTTTATGTGTGGAAATAATCCTTTAAGCCTGTAAATAGAAGAAATTTTTTCTTCCAAGCAATTTTACCAAAACAAAAGCAAATCACTTCAACATGTGAAGCAACTTAGAATCCAAAGAAATATATATACATAAAGAGTAAGGACAGACTTACTTTGAAAAAGCTTTCTCAAAGTTTTGATGAATTCCACTTGTTTGTTTGTTCGTTTCTCCCTCAAAGAGAGAGTAATTTCACAGAGGCTGAGGGAAAGAAAGAGAGAGATCTTTGTCCAAAAATGCAAAGGAATATAGTAGTCAAATAAAAATTGTCCCGGAAGGGAAGGGTTTATCGTTGTAATTGCATCTCAACTTTTTTATTATCACAGCTTAATTTAAAAACATTATAGGTGTCTCTAATTTCCACAAATACGACGCTTTTCTCATTGTTTGTAACGTTATCACTTTGTTTGTTGAGCCATCGCCTGTGTGTGATGGAGATGGTAGCTTGATTCTTTTAGTGAAAACGTGAGCCTGAAGCTCTGCTCTCTTCTGGGTCTAGGTATGTGATAAAAGGTGATAAAGGTTCTCAAAAGGGGATTCTTTTTTCGTATTGTAACATTCGCTCTGCCCCTCCTTTAATGATAGTCTTTCTTTCCTAGCCAGTCTCCTCATGGCTTGGTCCAAGCGCAATTCTCCTATCCCACTAGGTTTATGAATTTTAAATGGAGACAAATATTGTTTGGTAAGCTGTGCATCTCTATATCCGCTGCTAAATTTCTCTCTCTTTTTTCATTAATCCTTCGAATGGCCTTATCAAGCAGTAGTTAAAAACTTAACAAAAATCAACAATATATCATGTGTATAATACATTTGAATACTAGCATAAATAGCGAACAATCAACTAATAGTTAGAATAAAGTTTCAAATCACTAATAATAAGATAATTAATATAATTCTTCAATCAGAATCCTTCAATCTTTTAGTATGTGGTTCAATATCAAAGTTGCTTCTTCCACTGGATTCTGCTCCATCCCTCTTGATATAATCATTGTAGCTTCTCTTAACCAAGGCACCATCCATTTCTGATTCATCAAGCACTTGGTGAACAACATCAAAATTCTCATAATTAGAAAACTGCAATTGATCCGTTGTTTGGTTAAACTCGAACACATCTTCCTCGTACACTAGACGAACCTCAAACTTCTTTACATAAAATCCTGTGCCATGGACTGTAAACAGAACCTCAACATGGCAAGATATCTTAGTGGTCTCATGCCAATCTATATCCAAGAACTCATGACGAGATAAATAGAAAAGCCATAGCTGATCTGACCCAAATTGCTCCATTGAATTTAAGAAACCAACTTCGAGCTGATGGCGCCAAGTATGTCCCTTGATTTTGATGGAACATCCAAGATCAAGGTCCGACAAGTCAGGGTCGATTCGATCTTCGATTATAAAAATAGTACATAGAGCAAAACCCATCCATTTACTATCAGAACAAATTGGTGGTAGCTCTATTCTTGTTAAAGAGTCTCCTGAACTTTGATGGCTAAACCATTTCGGAACACTGCTTCCAGGAACAACTATGTCAAAACCAGTTTTTGGATTTGACAACCACTGCCACATAAGGAAACCCTTGTCATTTTATTCACAAACAAAATTGGAAAAATACATATATTACTTCTGCTATTTTTTTTTGGTAATTCTTAAAGTAGACAAGTTCCAATTCTAAATAATTGGGTCCAAATTACTAAAAAAAAGTAATTAGCTTGATGAAAATGAAATATATTTAACTCACCCTCAGTCTTGGAGGTGCAAAAATTAATTAGAAAGAGGGAGACAAAAATGATCTCTAACACAGCACCAAAACCGTTAACCGTAGCAACGAGTATGCTATTAGGCTTGATGATTCCATAGTAGACCCAAAAATAAGCATTTAGCAACTTGAACATATAAGGAGCACTTTCAAATTCTTCAGTTGATCTATTCACCACAATTCTCCAAAATGTCTTCCTGACCAGATCACCGCACATCAATTTAACCAAACATATCAATTTATGGCTATAAATTCTTGGATGTTTATTACTTACACAGGTGCAAGGTAGACAAGCCCTGTGGTGATATTGCCTGAGCAAGAACGCAGAGATCTTTAATTAGCATATATATTCTAGATAAGATGAACAAAAAGGAAGAATATACGTTACCTAGTAGCCCAAGAATGACAACTAAACTGGCCTTGGAAATCGATAAGCCAGCCATTGAAGAATGATGTTTTAGTGGCAAAAAGAGGAGAGAAACTATCGTGTTTGCCAAGATTTTTATTTGTCTTTGATCAGGTTGATGAGCGATTGGAAGATGGTGACTATAGACTGAATCTGAAGCATCAGATAGTAGAAGAATATCTTTGATTAAATAATGAAAATGGGTTAAGATTTTTTATTTTGATTGTGATATGTGCATTTGGCATGTTGGTTGAGTAGAGGGGTTGAACTCCAGGCAAGTTACTTCCATATGTTTGCTACAAAAAATTTACTTAGACCATGTCTATGTTTTCATTTATATACCAAGCAAATAAAATTAAAGATTTTCTAAAAAATTTTCGATTTTATCCATTTTTTTTTAAGTATATGGCTAAAAATATTTTCGTTTCAATAAAAATACTAAATTTCATTGATTTGATCTGTAGGTGAGGACATAAATCGGATTTAGGTAAATTTTTCCTATATTTGCTATGCCCATAAAAGAAAGTTTGTGTTAAGCGTTTAAGTTAAAGATGCTTGCAATATTATTGCTCCCAAGTTCACTTCCTGCTTTTGGTGCAAGTTCAGGATTAAATTATACAAAAAATTAATTTTTGCACAAATAAACTGTTGCTTTCAAACTCACGAGGCAAATTGAGCTTTATTTATTTATTTATTTATTTTTAGAGTTGCATTACTAGTGAATTGGAGAACTACAAGCATCTCCATCTATTTTATGAGTACATTTTGTAAGTGCAAGCAATTTAATTAATGTTAAAAATTTTTCTTTAGCCAAAATTAATTAAATTATTTAATTTGGAACAAAACATTAATTATGTTCAGTTCTTTGTCTGTGTTTAGATCTGCTAAGCAGTATTAAAGTTTTTTTTTTTCATCATATGTAGTGGGTGTGTTAGGTTGATGAGAGAAATGAACATGCATTTACTAGGAATTGCACGCCTTTATTGCACCTCTTGTCTTCCAGATTTTATTTTTTGAAAAAAAAAAAAAAAAAGCTTTTATTTCTAAATGGAAGAGAACTTTTATTTATTAATTAATTTTTTTCCCGAAAGGAATAGAAGATAACTTTTATTAAGACTTTTTTTCCCCCAATTCTTCTTGATCCGATTTTTTTTTTTTCCTTTTTTAAATATTGTCCTTGTGGATCCTTTGGAGAATTCGAAGCCCATGGGTTGTTTTTAAATTATTTATTTTTTAAAAAATATGATATAAAGATATCATTACAATTCCTTAAAAAAAAGTTTGTTACAATATTATAATTAAAGCAGATTTGTAAATTTAACACAACTATGAACTATTACAAAATTTAATAAAGTTAAATGGTAAAAAAAATCTTGAACTTTATTTGTTTTTTTAATAATTCTAGTGAATTTTTTTAATTTTATCAATTAATGCCGTGAATTTATTTTTTTTCGTATTAAATTTAGTCTCTGCCTGCATTTTGTCAAATTAATGCTGATGCAGTGGTTAAATATGATTTGTAAGCCCCATCAGATGCATGTAAGTATTAAATAACCAGTTCATATGGAATAATAAAAATTTATATACTTAAAAATCTTGAAGATTTAAAATGAAAAACTAAAAATTATTATTTTAAAAATCTTATAAATGTAAAATTTTTGTTCTAACAGAAAATTTAATGATCTAACAATTTTCAAAATAAAAAAAATACTCTTTGGTATTATATCTTAACCTAGTCGCTCTGACTTTCTCCATCAAACCTAAAATCTAAAATCCCTTTTTTTCTTTTTCTACGGGCAGCCATCAGTGAGCTCTCACCGGTGGTCACCCCTTTTTCTTTTTTTTTGTTTAGTTTTTTTCAAATAATCCTCAGATTTGTATACAAATCTGAATTATTGTCGCCCAATTATAGAGATTTATTATCGCCCATATATTGGGATTTTGTTCTCAGATCTAATTCTGAGTTATTGTTATTACCATTACGGTGATTTTATCTAGCGTCTTTTTTTTATTTGGATAGTTATGCAAAAATAAATGTAGATCTCTAAAAGAAATCTGAAGGTAATCAGATCGGACTTGTAAAAAGACCATAGAGTCGAATAGTAGCCATGAATAGCCACCAAGTGGAGCAAGCGATCACCGATGGCACAAAATTATGCTCTATCAACTCGATCAGATACTTCAAATTAAGATTGTGTTTTTTTATTCTTTGTATAAGTGGTTTATTATTAGACTTTCTATATAAAAATATAGAAACATATTGATCTGTATATATATTGATCTGTATTTTATATCTATATACAGTTTCCTCTTAATGAAATTTCTAGTTTGATTTCTTCTAAAAAAACAAATTATTGAAATTCTTATTCTACCACAAGGGTTTCAACATTTATATTTTCAGTTCAATTCAATTTAATTTTTTTAGTTTTAACCCAAATTCCGAAATCAATTTTTTTGCTTTTATATTTCTTAAATTTTGTGTTTTTTAAATTTAGAAATTGTAATTATAAATAATAATTATTATATATTTTAATATAATTAAAAATTTGAGATTGTAAAATTAATATTCCATAAATTATTATTCCATATTTTTTTGAGCAGAGAAGAATTACTCCATATTTGATTTAAACTAAAATTAGAAATAATTAAAATCTTTTATATTTATTATGGATTAAATTCATATAATAAATATGTAAATAATATTTTATCTTAAAATTCAATAATAATGATAATTTAAAATTTAATTTTTAAAATTTCTAAGTAGAGAGAATTGAATAATTTTTTATATTAAAATACTTTTGAGATATTTTTTAATTTAAATAAAAAATTTTATTCCATCGTTGATTTAGCATCTCATGAGACCCACATATCATGCTTAACTGCGATACCAGCACTAATTCGATGGAATGGAAATAGAGGCTAAATTTGATATGAAAAAAGAAATTTATGGTATTAATCAATAAAATTAAAAGAATTGATTAGGATAGATAAAAATGTTAAAATTCATGTTTTTTCTCTTTTGTTATTCGACCATCTGATAAAGAGCAGTCCAGATGGACAATATACGATTTTTAAAATAGAGGAGAGGAGACTTAAAACTTTTAGTGAGAGAGTCCCCACCTAAACCTAAACCATTTAAGTTAGGATACATTGGCGATTGATTTTTAAATTATGGCTGTGGACATGAAATCAATGCAGTATACTTCATTTATCCTACGATATAAATCGTTTTGGGTGATTATTTTATTTTAAAATATAAATTATTTTGAGTATTTTAATAAGCAATAAATATTTTTTTTCCAATATTATCCTTATTTATCATTACATACATACTATCTTCACAAGTAATACTTAGTTTAAAGATAAATGATAACTTAATTAAATTATTTTTGATTTTATTATAATTTAGAAAAATTATTTGATTCTTCAATTCTCATGCAAAAATCTTAAAAAAATTTATATTTTGAGACAGAAGGAGTAGTAGATAAGGTGCAATTACATTGTCGACCCTATTATGAAATTATCTAACGAAGAGTAAGTCTTAATCAGGTCAGTGTATCACTATCAAAGTGAATATCTGATTTATTGTTATGATATGTTATCATCTAAAACAGTAGTTGAGAGATCGCATCAGCTTTTGTATTATATCATATGAGAATCCAACTTGCTATTTAATTGATGCTAAAAGTTTTTGTTTAAACAAAATTAGTTGCCATTACTTATTTTGGAACAAATATTAATTATGTTCACTTCTTTGTCTGTGTTTAGATCTCTGCTAACAAAAAAGCTAAATATCAAAGGTCTTTGTTCTTTTTTCATATGTATTAGGTTTGTGTTAGGTTGAGGATATGTATTTACTAGGTAATGCATTGCATTCCATTGCTCCACATGCCTTCCAGATTTTGAAAACAACAAATTAGTTTTCATTTCCAATTGAAGGGTGCTTTTAGTATTATTATTATTATTTTTTTTTTTTTGAAAAATTGTTGTCAATCTTATTCTAGGTATATGCATATAAATAAAATCATCATATAAAAATATAAATTACTGGAAATCAAATTTATATTTTTATTCTTATAGGAGTTGAGATTGCTTACTACCTCAACCAATAATTTGTTTGTAGTTTTGATATTATTATTTAATTAGTAAAGTATTAACTAAAAGATATACTGAAGTGTATTAGATTGAATATTCTAAATTAAAATCAAAACTGTGCAACCTGTAGCAACTGTTTCATATTTTCAACTTTTTGACAATTGTAACAAAAGTAAAAATTAGAGATTAATTGCTCCCAAACTAAGGAAAAAATAATAATAATTTCTTATTTTTTTTTAGAATAAAACAATCAAATTTTTTTTTCCTAATCTCTTTCTCCTTTCTCTCTCCATCGTCTCCATCGTCTCCATCAAAAGGATCAAAGTCATCATAGGTTTTGTTTCTTCTTTACTATTTCATCAACTTCCCCAAAATACTTGTGCGAGTATTCAATTTTTTATACATTTTTATATATTTTTATTATATATAATAATAATAATAATAATATAAAACTGTAAAAAATATAAATATAAAAATAATTAAATATAAAACAACAATAATATGAAAAATAAATATAAAAACATTATTTTGTTGAAATTTACTACAAACTTGTAAGCTTTAATTATTATTGTGCATTGAATGCATCTCACTATATCATATTATTGCACGTAATAAGTGTCTATACAATCAGACAATAAATCCAAGTATACTCATCAATACATCCTATTATCTATTTCTTTAAATTTCACAATATGATCAAATTTCTTGCAAATTCAATTGTATTAAAAATACTCTTCAACAAATTTTGTGGAGATTATTTTTTTCATTTAATCATTAATGTATTTTTCAGTTTAGCTTGATTCAAATTTACTATGTTGATCCTCAAATCATAAACTAAACTGATAATTCAGTTTATCAAAATTCACAAACGCAGTCAAATATCAGTTAAAAACTATACATCTCCGATTAAAATGAATTTGGTTCGATTTGAATGGTATCATATAGTCACAGATGGTAAGTGTTCTAAATTCTAATACTTCAAATCTCTGAGCATATGCAAACGATTAATCGTAGTATAATTCATCTTCAATCAATTTCTTTCATTCTTTTTGTTTCCCGTTCGATATCAAGGTTGCTTATTCCACTGGATTCTGCTTCATCACTCTTGATATGATCACTGTAGCTCCTCTTAACCAAGGCACCATCCATTTCTGATATGTCATGAACTTGATGAGCAGCATCACAATTTTCATAATTAGAGATTCGAAACTGATTACTCGTTCGGTTGAACTCTAACACATCTTGCTCATATACTAAACGAACCCCAAACTTCTTTACGTAAAAGCCTATTCCATGGGCTGCAAACATAACCTCAACATGGCAAGACATCTTAGTAGTCTCATGCCAATCTATCTCCGAGAACTCATGACGAGATAAATAGAAAAGCCAAAGCTGATCGGACCCAAATTGCTCCATTGAAGTTAAGAAACCATCTTCGAGTTGATGGCGCCAAGTATGTCCCTTGATTTTCAAGATACATCCAAGAGCAAGTTCTAGGAACCTAGGGGCTGATCGATTATGAATTAAAAAAATAGCACATAGAGCAAATCCCATCCATTTACTTTCAGAACAAATTGGTGGCAACTCAAATCTTGCTGAAGAGTCTCCTGAACTTTGATGGCTAAACCATTTTGGAACATTGCTTCCAGGAAAAACTATGTCAAATCCAGGTTTTGGGTTTGACAACCCCTGTCCCACAAGAAAACCTTGATTGTTAATTATATTCATAAACAAATCTATAGAAAAGAAACTATATATTGATTCTTTCTTTTCTTTTTTTTTTAGTGCATGCGTTGGAAATTCTTAAAAGGGAATGGAGCTACAATAATATTGTATTTTTACTATTTATAAAATAATATTGTATATAATGGAAATTTAGCAGCTTTATGGGTATTTAGGAGAGATAGAGAGAGACCTGTAGGTATCTTCTCAGCATCATAAATACAAGGTTATTGTCGCCTTGATTCCTTGACAATTTAAAGCAATTCGCAAAATTTAACTGTTGAGATTGCAAGCTAGGTGTGTCTAGATCTTCAGGTAATGTTTCCAACGAAGAACAGCCATGTGCACTTATATGCTGAACATTCGAAGGAAATGGTCGCAAGGATTCAAGCTTTCTGCAGTTGTCCAGATATAGTCGTTGAAGATTGGAAAGGCCAATTATGCATGCAGGTAGACTAATGAAGTCGTTGCCACTAAAAAGAATTTCCCTCAATGAGGATAAGCAACCAAGGTTTTTGGGGACTGTTTCTTCTTGCAGATTGCAGTTACTTAGATCTAATGCCATTAGAGAGCAGAAAGCTGATGAATGTGAGCTTTTTCCAGGTAAAATGGATAGGAGGGGTTTCGATTGTCCGTTACATCCATTCAGAGACAAATTCTTAAGGTTCTTGAAATGAAAAGAGGAATGTGATGTTTGTTTTATTGCAGTTCCACTGATATCGAGCTCCTCCAAACACTCAACATGCCCTAATTCCTCTAGCATGTAGTCAAGTTCTGAACAACCAGATATATCAACAATTTTAAGTGCATTTAAACCATATATACCTTCTGGAAGACTCACAAGCCTCTTGCAGTCTTTTAGGTTCAATAGAACGAGGGTTTGAAGAACTCCGATGGACCGATCAATCTCATACAATCGCGTACAACCTTCAAGAATCAGCTCCTCCAGATTTGGAACCCCTCGAAAATCCGGTGTCTTGACAAGATTTCTGGAATGACTAAGTTTCATGACTTTCAAATTGTTCAATTGCTGTTAACAATGATGAATTCAGGAAATTAGCAATGGTGACATCCATATGTGAACAAGTAAACTACATGAACATAAACATACCTTAATGCCATCCCAAAGTTGTTCGACTTGGCTGAAACACAAATTAAGTTCAACAAGTTGCTTTGATTGGAAAGTTGGTGGAAAAGTTTTGCAAGGATATCCATGCCATTCGAGATATCGTAACTCACTAGACAGATATTCAAGGCTTTGAGAGAAGTGCAAATTATGAAAGATGAGCAATCTGAGATTTTTCATCTTCGAGAAAGCTTTAGCACTCAATTGATTCTCTTTTGGATCCGGCAATTCTAAGACCAGGCCTTCAACATCTTCCGTTCCCTAACAATTAGTCAAATACCAAAATCCAGAACAAATTATGATGTATAAGAGAATCAACCAATGCAACCAAAATTCTGATGTTTGTTAAATGTTATAATATAGAATTAACAAACTTGAAGATTTGGTTAGAAGCAAAGAGTTCAAGATACAATCGGTTTTAAGACTCTTACTGTGTTTTTGGACATAACATGAAAGATGTCCTCAAAAAGCCATAGCCTACTACGTTTTCCCGGCTCCTTCGGAGATTCTTGCCGAACTAGTTTCCAACCCATTTCTTGTAGCAAATCATGCATCCACAATCTTTCACCCACAATAGTTATGAGAGATTTGTCAATAAGAACTCTTATTCCAATATCAGGATAGAAGCCACAGCTATCCAATATTTTGGTAACGTGATCTTTGTTCTTCCCCTTGAAAAAACATGCTATATCTAGGAATATTTGTCTCTCTGTTTCCTCTAATCCATCAAAACTTATTTGAAGTGTATCCAAAATCTCATTTTCAGGATTTTCTTTCAGTCTGTTTAATGAAGTTCTCCATTCATTTAAAGTCTTCCCAAACAAAAAGGAACCCAAAACTTCAAGAGCTAATGGAAGGCCATTAGCATAATTTACAAAATTCGTTGATAATGGCACATAATCTTTTGGAGGACGGCGATCTTTGAAGGCCTTTAAAATAAAAAGTTGAAGAGCTTCAGTATTATTCAGTTCCTTAGCCTTGTATATTGCATCCACTCCATGACTCATAAGCAAATGCTCATCTCTAGTTGTTATGATGATTCTACTCCCTAAACCGAACCAATCTTTCATTCCAGCTAAATTTTGTAATTGATATAATTGATCCACATCATCAATGACAATCAAGACCCTTCTGAAGCGCAGCCTATTTTTTATCATTACCATTCCCCTATACGCATTCCATATTTTCACATGTTTCTCCATCAAGATATCTCTAAGAAGTTGTTCTTGTAAAGACAATAGACCGCCTTTCGAGCAAACTTCTCTAACATCGGCAAGAAAAGCCCTACCCTCAAATTGGCAAGACATCAAATTATAATAAGTTTTAGCAATAGTTGTCTTTCCTATTCCTCCCATCCCATAGATTCCTACAATACGAACATCTTCCGATCCTATACTTATGCATGAGTTCAGCTCCTCCAGGCGTAAATCCATTCCCACCAAATCATTTTGAAGTTTCAAATGACATGGAAAAGATGGACTGGTTTCTCTGTTGTTTGTAGCAGGCAATCTAAACAGCCTCATTATGCTATGCAGGAGCTTTAGTTACTGTTTCCCTCTTCCACAAGTGCAAGTCACCTTCTGCGCCAAGTAGATAATTAATCAAGTATAACCAAGAAGAACGAACAAATAATTAAAAAATAACATCACAATTCCAAAGGTACTTTTCTCCACTGAAATAATTCAAATTATCAATTCCCCAACTAGAAGGTCCATAATTTGAATGAAGAAGCATGAATAAATTAGACTGTTACCCTCTTCAACTAAGTGCATGTCACCTTCTGCCACAAGTAAATAATTAAATTAAATATAATTAAAAAAATGTATTTCTGTGTTCATAAATTTTTAATTATCCAATTCAATAATTGTTTTTTCTATTATTCACAGTTGAATTTTCCATGTAAAAGAATTTTCCTTAAAACATGCAGTATATATATTCTTGACATGACATATAATTCTTGACTCCAACCTTTATATTTGATCGTTTGGGAGGCATTTGGTTTAGCTGGTTTATGTATCCGACTCAATAGTTGGGTTGTAAGTATTTATTAAACTTTTTAATCAGGTGTTCATACTTAATAAAATTTTCGAACAACTATTGATTTCACCCACTAACTATCAGCAACCGCCCAACGGCTAAACTAAACTGACATTCAGTGGTATAACAGTTAGGCTCTAAGGCTATCACATTTCAAGTTCGAAACCTAGAGAAATTAACAAAAAGAAGAAAATTAATTTTTTAAAAAAATAATATGAAATTAGCTAGGACTCGACAAGTAATTAAAAGGAAAAAAAATTCAAATCAACTTATCCCAACTAGAAGGTCCATATTTTGAATCAAGGAGAACGAACTTATCCATGTTCAAGTAAATCAGACTTTCTATGAGGTCCAAAAAATTTGAACTAACAGCTTTAATTTGTCCAATTATCTGTTCATGATTCATTCATGTTAGTGCAGTTGTTGACTGAAATTTTTAAGATTTGATCTCTTTATGCAAAGAAATCAACCTTCTACGTTTTATGTGTGCAAATAATCCTTTAAGCCTGTAAGTAGAAGAAATTTTCTTCCAAGCAATTTTACCAAAACAAAAGCAAATCACTTCAACACGTGAAGCAACTTAGAATCCAAAGAAATATATATACATAAAGAGTAAGGACAGACTTACTTTGAAAAAGCTTTCTCAAAGTTTTGATGAATTCCACTTGTTTGTTTGTTCGTTTCTCCCTCAAAGAGAGAGTAATTTCACAGAGGCTGAGGGAAAGAAAGAGAGAGATCTTTGTCCAAAAATGCAAAGGAATATAGTAGTCAAATAAAAATTGTACCGGAAGGGAAGGGGTTATCGTTGTAATTGCATCTCAACTTTTTTATTATCACAGCTTAATTTAAAAACATTATATGTGTCTCTAATTTGCACAAACACGACACTTTTCTCAGTGGTTGTGCCTTTATCACTTTGTTTATTTATCATGTTTAGCCATTGCCCGTGTGTGATGGGGACCAAATAATATAACAGTGATAATAATAACAATAATTTATTCCTCTGTTAATTCACAGGAGATGGTAGCTTGATTCTTTTAGTGAAAACGTGAGCCGAGGCTCTGCTCTCTTCTGGGTCTAGGTATGTGATAAAGGGTGATAAAGGTTCTCAAAAGGGCATTCTTTTTTAGTATAGTAACATCTGCTCTGCCCCTCCTTTAATGATAGTCTTTCTTTCCTAGCCAGTCTCCTCAAGGCTTGGTCCAAGCGCAATTCTCCTATCCCACCTAGGTTTATGAATTTTAAATGGAGAGAAATCTTGTTTGGTAAGCTGTGCATCTCTATATCCGTTGCTAAATTTCTATCTTTTTTCATTAATCCTTCAAATGGCCTTATAAAGCAGTAGTTAAAAACTTAACAAAAATCAACAATATATCATGTGAATAATACATTTGAATACTAGCATAAATAGCGAACAATCAACTAATAGTTAGAATAAAGTTTCAAATCACTAATAATAAGATAATTAATATAATTCTTTAATCAGATTCCTTCAATCTTTTAGTATGTGGTTCAATATCAAAGTTGCTTCTTCCACTGGATTCTGCTCCATCCCTCTTGATATAATCATTGTAGCTTCTCTTAACCAAGGCACCATCCATTTCTGATTCATCAAGCACTTGGTGAACAACATCAAAATTCTCATAATTAGAAAACCGCAATTGATCCGTTGTTTGGTTAAACTCGAACACATCTTCCTCGTACACTAGACGAACCCCAAACTTCTTTACATAAAATCCTGTGCCATGGACTGTAAACATAACCTCAACATGGCAAGATATCTTAGTGGTCTCATGCCAATCTATATCCAAGAACTCATGACGAGATAAATAGAAAAGCCACAGCTGATCTGACCCAAATTGCTCCATTGAATTTAAGAAACCAACTTCGAGCTGATGGCGCCAAGTATGTCCCTTGATTTTGATGGAACATCCAAGATCAAGGTCCAACAAGTCAGGGTCGATTCGATCTTCGATTATAAAAATAGTACATAGAGCAAAACCCATCCATTTACTATCAGAACAAATTGGTGGTAGCTCTATTCTTGTTAAAGAGTCTCCTGAACTTTGATGGCTAAACCATTTCGGAACACTGCTTCCAGGAACAACTATGTCAAAACCAGGTTTTGGATTTGACAACCCCTGCCACATAAGAAAACCCTTGTCATTTTATTCACAAACAAAATTGGAAAAATACATATAATACTTCTGCTATTTTTTTTTTGGTAATTCTTAAAGTAGACAAGTTGCCACAACCACAAATTCACAACAAGACCAGGCAATCTATTTAGCAGCCAAAATCACATTAAATTCAGACTGAACAAGGTATTTAAAACAAAATAAACAACAGGGATCGAATAGTGTATCAGCAACATCAAAGGAAATAGTAATTTATGTTTTCATACTGAGTACATCGGAAACTTGAAGGGGATAGAGCTGCAAAGAGATCATAAAGCAGGAAATTGACTATTGGCTACTAGTCACATAGTAAGCTATTGCATATTTCTACCATTTATGAAAAAAATAATATACATAATGGAATTTAGTTGTTTTATGGGTGTTTAGAAGAGAGATAGAGAGAGACCTGTAGGTATCTTCTCAGCATCATAAATGCATGTTATTGCAGCCTTGATTCCTTGCCAACTTAAAGCAATTTGCAAAATTTAATCGTGGAGGTTGCAAACTAGATGTGTCTAGAGCTTCAGGTATTGTTTCCAATGAAGAACAATCATGTGCACTTATAAGTTGCACGTTTGAAGGAAATGCATGCAAGGATTCAAGCTTTCTACAGTTGTCAAGAAATAGACTTTGAAGATTGGAAAGGCAACTGATGCTTGCAGGTAGACTAATGAAGTTGTTTCCACTCAAACAAAATTCCCTCAATGAGGATAAGCAACTGAGATCTTTCGGGATTGTTTCTTCTTGCAGATTGCAGTTACTTAGATCTAATGCCATTAGAGAGCAGAAACCTGATGAATTTGAGCTTTTTTCAGGTAAAATGGATAAAAGGGGTCCCGGTTGTCCTTTACATCCATTCAGAGACAAAATCTTAAGGTTGTTGAAACGAAACGAGGAATTTGATGTTTGTTTTATTGCAGTTCCACTAATATCAAGCTCCTCCAAACACTCCAAATGCCCTAATTCCTCTAGCATGTACTCAAGTTTTGAACAACCAGATATATTAACAATTTTAAGCGCTTTCAAACCATAAATACCTTCTGGAAGACTCACAAGCCTCTCGCAGTCTTTTAGATTCAATTGAATGAGCATTTCAAGAACTCCGATAGACTGATCAATCTCATACAATTGTATACAACCTTCAAGAATCAGCTTCTCCAGATTTGGAATCCCTCGAAAATCAGGTGTCTTAATAAGATTTTTGGAATGACTAAGTTCCATGACTTTTAAATTGTTAAATTGCTGTTAACAATGATGAACTGAAGTAATTAGCTGCGGTGACATCCTATATGTTTTAAAGACAGAGAAATGTAGTAAGAAAACACATGTAAACATACCTTAATTCCATTCCAAAGTTGTTCAACTTGGCTGAAACACAAATTAAGTTCAACAAGTTCCTTTGATTGGAAATTTGATGGAAAAGTTTTATTGGGATATCCATGCCATTCAAGAAAGCGTAACTCAGTTGACAGATATTCAAGGCTTTGCGAGAAGTGCACATTGTGAAAGATAAGCAATCTGAGATTTTTCATCTTCAAGAAAGCTTTAGCGCTCAACTGAGTCTCTTTTGGTTTTGGCAATTCTAGGACCATGCCTTCAATATCTTCTGTTCCCTAACAATTAGTCAAATACCAAAATAGCAGAATAGATAATGATAAATGAAGAGAACCAAGTGACAAACCATAAACGTGAAATTTATTAAAGGTTATAAGTAACAAACTTGAAGATTTTTGTTAGAAGAAAAAGATTTTAAGCTACAATTACTTTTAGATCTCTCACCGTATTTTTTGACATAACATGAAAGATGTCCTTGTAATGCCATAGCCTACTACGTTTTCCTGGCTCTTTCGGAGATTCTTGCCGAACTAGTTTCCAACCCATTTCTTGTAGCAAATCATGCATCCACAATCTTTCACCCACAATAGTTATGAGAGATTTGTCAATAAGAACTCTTATTCCAATATCAGGATAGAAGCCACAGCTATCCAATATTTTGGTAACGTGATCTTTGTTCTTCCCCTTGAAAAAACATGCTATATCTAGGAATATTTGTCTCTCTGTTTCCTCTAATCCATCAAAACTTATTTGAAGTGTATCCAAAATCTCATTTTCAGGATTTTCTTTCAGTCTGTTTAATGAAGTTCTCCATTCATTTAAAGTCTTCCCAAACAAAAAGGAACCCAAAACTTCAAGAGCTAATGGAAGGCCATTAGCATAATTTACAAAATTCGTTGATAATGGCACATAATCTTTTGGAGGACGGCAATCTTTGAAGGCCTTTAAAATAAAAAGTTGAAGAGCTTCAGTATTATTCAGTTCCTTAGCCTTGTATATTGCATCCACTCCATGACTCATAAGCAAATGCTCATCTCTAGTTGTTATGATGATTCTACTCCCTAAACCGAACCAATCTTTCATTCCAGCTAAATTTTGTAATTGATATAATTGATCCACATCATCAATGACAATCAAGACCCTTCTAAACCGCAGCCTATTTTTTATCATTACCATTCCCCTATACGCATTCCATATTTTCACATGTTTCTCCATCAAGATATCTCTAAGAAGTTGTTCTTGTAAAGACAATAGACCGCCTTTCGAGCAAACTTCTCTAACATCGGCAAGAAAAGCCCTACCCTCAAATTGGCAAGACATCAAATTATAATAAGTTTTAGCAATAGTTGTCTTTCCTATTCCTCCCATCCCATAGATTCCTACAATACGAACATCTTCCGATCCTATACTTATGCATGAGTTCAGCTCCTCCAGGCGTAAATCCATTCCCACCAAATCATTTTGAAGTTTCAAATGACATGGAAAAGATGGACTGGTTTCTCTGTTGTTTGTAGCAGGCAATCTAAACAGCCTCATTATGCTATGCAGGAGCTTTAGTTACTGTTTCCCTCTTCCACAAGTGCAAGTCACCTTCTGCGCCAAGTAGATAATTAATCAAGTATAACCAAGAAGAACGAACAAATAATTAAAAAATAACATCACAATTCCAAAGGTACTTTTCTCCACTGAAATAATTCAAATTATCAATTCCCCAACTAGAAGGTCCATAATTTGAATGAAGAAGCATGAATAAATTAGACTGTTACCCTCTTCAACTAAGTGCATGTCACCTTCTGCCACAAGTAAATAATTAAATTAAATATAATTAAAAAAATGTATTTCTGTGTTCATAAATTTTTAATTATCCAATTCAATAATTGTTTTTTCTATTATTCACAGTTGAATTTTCCATGTAAAAGAATTTTCCTTAAAACATGCAGTATATATATTCTTGACATGACGTATAATTCTTGACTCCAACCTTTATTTTTTATTGTCCTTATTGAGTTTCGATTTAGGAGGCATTTGGTTTAACTGATTTATGTACCTTATGCAATAATTGGATTGTAAGTATTTACTAAACTTTTTATTCAGTTGTTCATACCTAATAAAAATTTCGAACAACTATTGGTTTCACCCACTCACATTTCAAGTTTGAAACCTAGAGAAATTAACAAAAAGAAGAAAATTATTTTTTAAAAAAAAAATATGAAATTAGGAGGCATTTGGTTTAGCTGATTTATGTATCCGACTCAATAGTTGGGTTATAAGTATTTGCTAAACTTTTTAATCAGGTGTTCATACCTAATAAAATCTTCGAACAACTATTGATTTCACCCATTAACTATCAGCAACCGCCCAACAGCTAAACCAAACTGGCATTCAGTGGTATAAGAGTTAGGCTCTAAGGCTATCACATTTCAAGTTCGAAACCTAGAGAAATTAACAAAAAGAAGAAAATTAATTTTTTAAAAAAATAATATGAAATTAGCTAGGACTCGACAAGTAATTAAAAGGAAAAAAATTCAAATCAACTTATCCCAACTAGAAGGTTCATATTTTGAATCAAGGAGAACGAACTTATCCATGTTCAAGTAGTTAGACTTTCTATGAGGTCCAAAAAATTTGAAATAACAGCTTTAATTTGTCCAATTATCTGTTCATTCATGTTAGTGCAGTTGTTGACTGAAATTTTTAAGATTTGATCTGTTTATGCAAAGACATCAACCTTCTACGTTTTATGTGTGGAAATAATCCTTTAAGCCTGTAAATGGAAGAAATTTTCTTCCAAGCAATTTTACCAAAACAAAAGCAAATCACTTCAACATGTGAAGCAACTTAGAATCCAAAGAAATATATATATATAAAGTGTAAGGACAGACTTACTTTGAAAAAGCTTGCTCAAAGTTTTGATGAATTCCACTTGTTTGTTTGTTTGTTTCTCCCTCAAAGAGAGTAATTTCACTAAGGCAGAGGGGAAGAAAGAGAGAGATCTTTGTCCAAAAATGCAAAGGAATATAGTAGTCAAATAAAAATTGTACCGGAAGGGAAGGAGTTATCGCTATTGCATTTCAACTTTTTTTATTATCACAGCTTAATTTAAAACATTATAGGTGTCTCTAATTTCCACAAATACGATACTTTTCTCAGTGTTTGTGCCTTTATCACTTTGTTTATTTATCATGTTTAGCCATTCCCCGTGTGTGATGGAGACCAAATAATATAATAGTGATAATAATAACAATAATTTATTCCTCTGTTAATTCGCAGGAGATGGTAGCTTGATTCTTTTAGTGAAAACGTGAGCCTGAAGCTCTGCTCTCTTCTGGGTCTAGGTATGTGGTAAAAGGTAATAAAGGTTCTCAAAGGGGCATTCTTTTTTGGTATAGTAACGTCTGCTCTGCCCCTCCTTTAATGATAGTCTTTCTTTCCTAGCCAGTCTCCTCATGGCTTGGTCCAAGCACAATTCTCCTATCACACCTAGGTTTATGAATTTTAGATGGAGAGAAATATTGTTTGGTAAGCTGTTCATCCACCACCAGCATCCCAACCATGATCCATTTTTAATTAATTATACAAAATTTTATTTAAAAACAGTCTGAGAACTGTTAAACTGTTTATTTGCAGAAAAATTAGAATAGTTTTTTAGAAATTTTTTTTAAAAAAAATTGGATAATAGAGTTTCATCTTCAAATCTATTAATTTTCTATTTTAAGAATTGAAAAACAGTTTTCTAAAATTTAATTAAGATTTAAAAAACAGTTTTAAATTTATCTTCACAATCCTTTACATTAGAATTTCATATTTTCATATTTGGAATTTGAAACAAAAAAATTACTCGATGTTAACTATACACAATACCAAAATAACCTATAACTTCCACATGATGTGTACATTTCTTCCCTGCAATTCACTATTAGATGACTTTAATCATGGCAATTGCATTTCTGTTGTTGCCTTCGAACACGAAGCGGTACCTGTCTGATTCTGCGATTTTTTCCAGTTCTTACCATCGTGTTCTGTGATTTTTCCCAGTTCTTACCATCGTGCTGCTTAATTTCAACATCGGTAAGTATTCCTGAATCCACACATCTGAATGCAACAGAAACTCTATCTGGGCTTGATCGTGAAATATAGAATGAAGTTATGCCACAGAATTTGCATTTGCAGAATGTATGCTTGGCCGTATGTGTACCAAAAGTATAGGTCGTAAGGTACTCTTTGGAATCTCCCAAAAGCTCAAACTTTTGAGATGGAACGCTGAAATGAATGTTGTCAAAATATGTTGGTGGCGGATGACATGGCCAAAATCCGGTTTTTGGGACCTGAACCGCCGGTTTGGAACCGGTCCGAACCGGAACCGGTAGCCTACGGTTTGGTTCCGGTTCCACCATTTTGGAACCGTGAACCGGCGGTTCCAAGAACCGGCCGAAACCGATTGGAACCGCCGGTTTTTCCAGTCGGTTCGAAGTTCCGGTTCGGACCGGTTCGTAGTTGACTAGGACTGTAATCTAATAAATAAAAGGAGAAACCAAACATCGATTAGGTTCGAACTAGTCTCACCCCATTTCTATTGTATTTTTATAGTTTTTTATTATTTATCAACAATGATGCCCATTGTAATTTTAATTTATTTGTAAGAAATAATTAAATAAAATATTTACCATTGTTTTTCATATTTTGCTTTTTTTCTGAAAATTTGAATAAATTCAAAATTAAAAAGAAGATTCATGACCAAAAATTTAATTAGTATAAAACTTTCATGGTTAACAATTTTCATTTTATTAAATCTATAATTATATTATATACTATTCAAGATTTTGTATCACATGATTCGCTAGAAGTACAATCATACATAGATGATTGGAGCAAGGCCGAACTAAGAGCACAAGAAAATATTAAAGAAAATGAAGATTCATATAATATTTACGATGGGTCCTCAATGGGAACATCAACCGGTAGCGACAACAGCAACTAAGGTAAAAGGGGTGAAATTGATGCAAAGTAAATAAGAACTACGTGGGCTTTAATTCCTCTAAATCCCAAGAGGATACGTAGATAACTTAATTTTTTTAAAATAAATTAAGTTCAAGCCCTTTTTTTTAAAAAAAAATTAAGTTTCAGCGTTTTTGAACAATAAATAAATTTTGTTGAAGACATTTTTTCTAAAATAAATTAAGATCAAGTATTTTTTAAAAAAAAAATTAAATTCAAGCATTTTTTAATTTTTTAAGTTTTTTTTTAGAAAAATTTCACAAATTTTTAAATTTTAAATTTTGAAGAAAAATATTCTCTATTTTTTATTTTACATTTATGCGATTCGCAGAAAAATCAGTCGGAGAACCGGCCAGAACTGTCGGTTTTAAAACCATTAAAGAACCGGAATCGGTCGGTTCCAAACTGGAACCGAAACCGTCAATTTTCGGTTTGGTTCCGGTTCCAAATTTTTTAGAACCAGAACCGTGGCCATGTCTAGGTGGTGGTGTGCTCACTCTAATGTGGGACCCATGCGTTCTTGAAAATAAATAAAAGGAAGAAAGATAGTCAACAAAGGAATGAAGAAAAATAAAACAAACATGTACATATTGGAATTGGTGACCAACTTGCACCGCTCATTCACACGTTTTCTCTCTTATAAATAGAGGAGATGATTTGCATCTACTTACATCAACGAGAAGAACAACACAGAGTGTAGATTAGTAAAAAAGAGAGTAAGAGCAATTGTGAGAGAGAGCAATTCTGAGAGAGAAAAATAGAGAGATTATCTAAGAAGAAAAATTAAGCTTAATTTTTCGGGTATTCTTGGATAGAGGGTTGTGAGTGTATGTAAACACTTTATTTATTTTTCTCCTATAAAAGATCTTTGGCAGTTCCGAGACGTAGGCAAGATTGGCCGAACTCCGTTATCAAATTGTGTGTGTTATTATTTTCTTTTGCTCCCTCATAAATCTGACTTATCGAGGATTTTGCGTAATTTTTTCCCCAACAACTTGTATCAGAGTCGAAGGTTTCAGCAGGTCCAGCCGGTCAGATAGCGGTACCAGATCTGTGGATATACCTTGAAAATAAATATACCAAGACGACGAGAAAATTATGACAAGTCCATTAGTACAGTCCGTTCGAAAAGACGCTGCAGAATCAACTTATTGATGAATAGTAAAATAGTAACTCAAAGTTGGTGGTGAACAGTACTATTGGCATCACTTGCTGAGCCCGTTTCAAGTAAACAGAGCACTATTCACGTATAGTACTATTTACGTGTACAGTTATATTCACGTATACTGTTACTATTCACGACTACTATTCACGTATACTAACAATCAAGGCGGAGTCAGATTCGAGTGGGAGCAATGGCTGCAGATGAAGGAAAGTCGAAAATTGAAAAAATTCAACGGTTCAGATTTTGGGTTTTGGAAAATGTAGATAGAGGATTATCTGTATCAGAAAGGTCTGTTCAAATCTCTCTCTGGAACGAAGCTAGAGGCTATAAAGGAAGAAGATTGGAATCTTCTAGACAGACGAGCACTCGGGGTTATTCGTTTAACGCTCTCCTGCAATGTTGCCTTCAACATAACAAAAGAAAATACCACGGCAGGTCTTATGGCGGCTCTTTCCAATATGTACGAGAAGCCATCGGCCTCAAACAAAGTTCACTTGATGAGGCGGTTATTCAATCTACGAATGACGGAAAGCGCATCGGTGGCACAACATCTCAATGAACTCAATACAGTGACAACTCAATTGAGTTCAGTTGGAATTAAATTCGATGAAGAGATATGAGCATTGATACTTTTGTCTTCCCTACCAGAAAATTGGAATGCTACTATCACAGCTGTGAGTAGCTTGTCCGGAAGCAAAAAGTTAAAATTTGACGATGTTTGTGACCTTGTTCTCAGTGAAGAGATCCGACGGAAAGAGTCAGGTGAACCTTCAACTTCTTTAGCCTTGCATACAGAATCGAGAGGAAGAAATTCAATCAGAGGTAATGGACACGATAAATCAAATTACCGAGGCAAATCAAAGGACAAGAGGTCCAAATCCAGAAATCCCAGCAATTTCAATAGCACAAAGACCATCGAATGTTGGAATTGTGGAAAAACTGGGCACTACAAAAATCAATGCAAGAATGCACCTAAGAACCAGGAGGGGAAGTTAGAGGCAAATGTTGCTTCCACCTTAGGAGAAGATGATTGTAACACCCACCGCCAGTCCCGAGAGACCATACGACGGATGCCACATTCGGTGCCGGAGACACCATCTTAACTTAATATATAAATCATAAAATTAGATTATGAATCACAAGTAATTGAGTATTCACAAGTTTAGCGAGTAATTTTTTTCTTTTTTTATAATAGAAATTTCATTTCATTTTCTTATCTTTTTTTTATATATACATTGGGAAAAATCCTACAGAAATACTGTAAGAATATCCCTTTAAAAAAAATGAGCTCGCCAAACATGTGAAATACAAAACACTTCCAATTAAACTCTAAACTTCCAACATCTCCAAATGATCATCATAACACAACAACACTTTTATATTTTCATAACTGAATAAATCTTCAATAGTATTTAATATCCATCAATTAATTGCGTTCATTATATATATCAAGTCTTAATGAACTAATCATACCACCTATCTTAAAATATTTCATATTCAGTCATTTAATAAATCTTATGCTTATCTCCAAATATATATACCAAAATAATTTATAAGTACATACTCCAATTATATTTCAAATAATATAATATCTGAAAATGTAATAAGTATACATGTCATAATTCTTAATTATATAAATCTCAATCGACTACTACCAACTTAGTCACTTCTGCTTTGATATTACTCTTCAAATCTTCAAGTATAAAACTCAGTGGTGCTCATAATTCACATACTTATCAAAGTTGCAATGGCAACTTACTTTAAACACAAATTTCATAAAATCAGTTACAATCATAAAATCATTAAATTTCAACATACATTTACATTTATAGCAAAAGAAATATCAAATAAACTATTAATTAATAATATAAATAATTTAATTCTTTATACCATAAATCATTTACTTAAACATTTAATCACTATAAATACTTTAGTTCTTTACTTAGAATATCAAATAAACTTATAATTCATAACATAAATAATTTAATTCTTTCAAATCATAAATTCATTACTTGAACATTTATTATACCAATACATATACTCTTTATTTTTAATACCATGTACCGAAATATCATGCTTTGAAAATTCATTTGATAACATAATTATTAATTTCCAAAGTAAGGTTTACTAAAATAATATGATCTCATTCGTTTAATTGTCTTACAAATATTTTCCATAGGTCTCATATACACTTAGGAGAAAAAGAAGCAGATAGGTTTTCAGAACAGATTCAGAATGGCCTTAGGTCGCCAACCTTTTCATAACATATAGAGCGCGTCCGCCCTAATAGAAGACACCCACGTGCCTAGCATATGATCATCGCTTCTTATCAGAATGGCATCAAATGCCAAGCATACTCATCATACAGAATAAAATCAAATCACGCATCAAATTCACAGTAAGTATATTAGAGCCCAAATAATTCTTAATTCATCACACTTATCATAAAATTTGTCTTATTCTTTAGTCTTCTTAAATTCATAATGTAAGCTTACTTTAAAACGTAATAACTGATGAAAATTTCATACTTAAACATAATTACTTAACATAGAAAATTTCTTATCATATGAAATCATACATGTAAGCTTACTTTAGAACTTAAGTGACTCATAAAAACTTCATACTTAAACAATATAGGAAATTTCTCATAAATCCCTTTTCTTTTAAAACTTTCTTAAAGTCATAATAAAATTTATCATAAGAAATTTCTTATCGTATAAAATCATATTTTCCTTATTCAAAATTCAAAGCACTTACACCTTAAATATCCCTTTTTTTTAAAAAAAAAACTCTAAACATATGAAAGTTATCAACATAGTCATACATATTTCACATATATAAAATAATTAACCAAGCATTATTATCCTAAGGTGGTTCGACCTCTTAATGGAAACCAAGGGGAGGAATTTGCTTCTCCAATCAAGCATGCTAACATAACTCTTATGCACAAAAGTATCCATTTCAACCCTTATCATGCATTATCTAAATCAATTCCACACCTTTCCAATTTATATCTATTTAAACATATCCACAACAACACTTCTCAAACTTATATTTTATTTTTGTCAAATAAATGCTAAAACATACAAATAATCAAGAGAACTTCATCACACATGATTTATACATACTTTTATCCAAATAAACCTATGATTCAAGACATAGAAAATTTCCAGCATTAATATAACATTGACCTTTGCTGGGTTTTTAAGACATAACTTGAGTTCTAGATCTCCAAATTAAGTGACGTTTGATTCATTAGAAAGCTAAGACAAAATTCTACAAATGTTGTAAAGGGACCACAGCCCAGATCAATCTTTAAGATGGGAACACAGACCAACTGAAACAACCCGAATTTTTATTTTCAAAACATTTTTCCAATTAAATTTAATGAACCGACAGCCTGAAAATTCATATTAGTATTTTAGTGCGAACACTGTGAGAAACCAAACCAAAAACCGATTGAAAAAGCCGTAAACCAGTTGAAAATCAAAGATTTGGGCCGAATCGAATCAAATCGAACCGGTTCGACCCAGACCATCTAGAATTCTCTTCTTCCTCTATTTCCAGCGCATGCCTCACTTTCCTCACCCATTTTTATTTTTTTTTTTCCTACGCCTTCGACCACCGCGTAGCACCACCAGCGCCGACCACAGCCTCCCCTCCCCTTTCTTTTTCGTTCACCAGCCAACGCCACCGCCTCCTACCGCTGCCGCCGCTCTCTCCCTCTCCTCTACTATTTCCAGCTAGCGTAGCTATCGCAGGAGAGTTGCGATTTCGCTCGATCGAGAAATCTGGTCTCCAGCTCCTCGATTTTCCGGCGACTCCTGTACGAGCGGTCGACTCCAGCTTCTCTCTCTTCGACAATGATGCTCCGGTCTCTCTCTCTCTTCTTCTCTTCTGGCGAGCGCAGCAAAGGTGAGCTGCGATTTCTCTTTGATCGGCAGCCTCCTTCACGCTACCCTCTTCCTTTTGGTTTTTCGGACAAAACCAGCCAAGAGCTGGCAGAACCACCTCTCATTCCGTCTCCAGCACCTCACCGTCCACCGTCCATCTCTTTTTCGAGCAAGCCAGGATCGACAGCAACAGGTTTTGGACAAAGAAGCTGCTACCGATCGTTCTACCTAGAAATTTATGATTTCTGGTGTGTTTTTGCGACAAGGTGAGGGAATTTCTAGCCTTTCTCTTGGTGATACCTAAACTAATTATCAAAATTTAATTGTAGGATTCACTCATGAATCCATTTTTGTAATCCCTAGTTACTGTTCATGAGAACTAGCTGGAGATTTTTGATAAAAATTATAAATTGAAGCCATAAATTGAATTCCTATATAGAAATAGCTAGATTATTGAGTCTATTATAAATTTTTGCAAGGAAATGATGATTCGTTAGTATGACAGTAGATATTTTTGGCAGTTGGTTCGAGTTCTTGGTATGTTACAAAGGAAACCTTGACTTTACCATTTCAATTTAACTATAAACTGAAATTCCTTATACAGATGAATAAATTATTTAGTTCAATGCAGATTTTGGCGAAAGAATTGAGAAACCTGAAATGGCAGTATGCAATTTTAACTATTTAGCTTGAACAATTGCTGTGGTATAATGCAAACAAAGTTATAAATTAAGTTCTTGATGGGAAATGGGTTAAGTAGTGTATAATGTATGAGTTTTATCAATAACTGAAGGTTTCTTTGATGTAATGGCAGCTTCTAGTTAGAGAAAATCATGGATTTTTGCTTGAACCAAGTTTATATTGTTTGTATAAATGTGCTCTTCATAACTCGTTGTGGATGTAGACGTTCTAATGACTAAGTTTAATGAGAATTGAGAAACTTTTGGTAGTGGCAGCAGCTATTGCTTGATATGGAATATTTGAAGTAGTAGATTTAATTCTTGCTAGGAATTAGTTAGTTGGTATATTTTAAGTTATAAATTGGAACATGTTTGAAGGTTATTATAAGTTGTGAATTAATAGTTGAATGTTGACAATATTATTTAGATGGAGGAAGGAAAATTTAACTGTTTGATCGCCCGACGGATGGGCTGTGTACATTGATTGATAAATATATATAATATTGTGATATTTGAGCAGGTAGATAGTCCAATTTTTAGGGGAGGTGCTGCCGAAATTTCTATAGAACTTAGACTTGTTTTAATTAACAATATAATTTAATAAGTTTATTTAGATTGATTCCATAACTTAATACATAGTAAATAAAGTGCTCTAATTATTTTACTATCATCATTATTTATTTAATTATTCAATTACTTATTTATTTTCATTATTATTGTTTATTATTATTATTATTATTTATTTTATTATTGTTGTTTATTGTTAACACTATTTACTTATTTATTTGCATTTATTTTTGGATGTCTAATTGTGCATTGCATTACAATGTTTAATCGATTAATATGCTTGCATTTAATTGCAATACTTGATTAACTCTGTTGTAATATTGCTGTGCTTTGTTTGTGTGGAATTGGGATGAAGTGGGTCACCATGGGTTTGTGAGGACGGTTGGACCGTCGGCCGGGTAAATGGGAGATCGGCGCCCCCGTGTGTACCCACCGTTGTGATTTGTATGATATGGAAAACCACAGGTTGGCTTCTTTGTTGGGCGCACCTGATAATCTAAATTTGATCGCAGCCCGCAGGGTGGCCTCCTGTTGTGAGCGCCTGATGATCTAGATTTGATGGAGACGACCGGGTTGCCTCCTGATGGTATGGAAAAGAAAAGAGAGAATGGAAAAACAATGAGAGGGCTGGTCAAGTGAGGATTAGACCGGTCGGCCAGTATGGGGGATCGGCTCCCTGGTGCACACGTTATGAGAGGATGGGCCATGTGGGAGGACGGCTCATCGGGGGATTCGGTGACGCCACCGACCAATTTCCACGTGATGTGATTATTTGAAGGTGATATTGTTTGTGAGTGCTGGTGACATGCCATTTGTGTGACTGGCTGCGTGAGCATATAACTAGTCGGATGACTAGATTGATATATATATTTTTATACATTTGTGTGAATGTGTGTGTTGTGCAATAATAGTTACTCCTTAGAAAGCTCACATATCTTGTTTAATTTTTTTTCAGGAAGTAAGTTTCTCTTTAATTCGGTTAAGCTATATTCCTTCGTCGCAGAGCTAGAAAGAAAAAATTTTCTTAGACCAATAAATATTTTGCTATGTATCTAGATGTATAAAAATCTATGTATATATATTAGTTAGTGACTCCGCAGTTGTAGAAATTGTATACAATTAGTCGTGTATTAACATAGACAATATAATTATGTGGGCTGAATGTTTAATATTATATTGAGCTGGTAAATTTTTAGTGTTTCAGGCTTACTACGGGCCTCGGGAGCCTTAAGCTTACCTGGGCCCTAGTGCCGGTCCGGCCTACGGAAACGGGTCGTGACACCAACAGTCCAGACCTGATTTAGCAAATCTAATTCCAATGTTTATCAAATTCCTACTTATCCAAACACTCAAATCAAACCAATCCAAAACCAGAGAAGTCTCAAGACACAGGGCAACAACTCTCATGAAGAACTCAGAACATAATATTACCATTATAGTGGTAAAAATGGGCACTCAATTCAGTGATACATGTGGCCCGTCATAACAGAGTCAGTTTAGGTGTTTTAGCCATAAGTTGAGCTATACATATTCAAATTGGACACAAGAGGATGGGTTGGAAAGCTAAGAAGTAAACTTACAACTTTCATGAAGGACTCAAACACAAGTGGAAACTAGAAAGGATCGAAACATAGTCCTTAATCTCACTCAATAACATTTTTTTTTTCAATTTCAGCTTACTTAAATCATATACAAGGTAGAGATTTCTACTACATACTGAATACTCATCAAACATAATCTTAAGATCATAAACCCACAAAGAATAACAAGAAAACTTAAGGCCTTATTCATCAATGTTTTCCTCATAAATTCAACATATAGGCATGCTTAGAAATCTCCCAAGAACACATTTACACCACCAAAGTTCAATAATCAAATCATTTCATATAAAATTCCCAATTTTTACAAAATAGTATAAACTTCACAAAATCAAAAAATTAAACAAGATAAGAGTGTTTATGAACACTAACCTTAAACATAAACTCTAACAAGCTTAAATCAAACTCTTGAAGCCTTTGTTTGCCTTCTCTTTGGTAGAAGGTTCTCCACCCTTTGGCTTCCAAATTACATGAAATTATTCACCAAAAATCATTTCTCAAGCTTTAATCTCAAGGATTAATTACTTAAATCAAGTTTAATGGTGCAAATTTGGTGAATTTAGCGAGTAGAAGTGAAGAAAACAAGGAAGAGAAGAAGAGATGAAGTTGGCGTTGGAAATGGAGGAGAAGAAGAAGAAGAAGAAGTGTTGCTCAATTATTTGAGCAACAAGGGTATTTTAGTCTTTGCTCAACATAATTGGATGGCTAAGATTAAGTCAATGGTAATCTAATCCAATGGCTAAAAATATTCTCCAATTTATTTCCTTCAAAATATTATTTATCTCCATAAAAAGTCTCAAATTTAATCCTTAAAAATAATTCCTCTAATTTCCTTAATTAATATAACACCATCTCAAATTTACTCCATAAAAATTAATTCTCTAATTTCTTTAATTAATATAACACCATAATTCACTATTTACTAATTCTCTAAATTTTCCAAAAATATTCATTACTTACTTTCTACCCATAAAAATAATGTATACATACTCCAAAAATATTAAATAAAATATAACACATAGATAGTAATTTTTCTGGACCAAAATAATACGGACTTCCGGACTGGTGGTACTATTCATACACCGGTAAACTTACTATTTTAGACACAGAAAAATGGAGCGTTACAATGATGCAGATGATGCACTTATATGCTCTTTGGAGAGCAAGGAGGAGTCTTGGGTTTTAGACTCCGGTGCGTCATTCCGTGCAACTTCACAAAAAGAACTCCTTGAAAGGTATGCCCCCGGAAACTTTGGAAAAGTATACCTTGGTATTGACCAACCATGAAACATTGTTGGTAAAGGAGTAGCGAAGATTAAGTTGAACGGGTCTACATGAAAGTTGAAGGATATCAGGCATATTCCTAACCTGAGAAAGAACTTAATCTCAGTAGGCAAGTTGGCCAGCGATGGCTACACAACAACCTTCCACGGCGTTAATTGGAAGATTACAAAGGGTGCAATGATGGTTGCTCGTGGCAATAAGAGTGGTACTCTTTACAGCACAGAAGGAGCAAGCTATTCCATTGTTGTTGCAGCAAACAGTGAAATTCCCAATCTATGGCATCAAAGGCTTGGCCATATGAGTAAGAAGGGAATGCAGGTTCTACACTCACAGGGAAAACTACCAGGTCTTCAGTCAATTGAAATTGACATGTGTGGAGACTGCATATTTGGAAAGCAGAAAAGAGTCAGCTTTCAGACAAATAGAAGAACCCTAAAGAAGGAGAAACTTGAGCTTGTTCACTTCGATGTGTGGGGACCAACTACTGTCTCATCCATTGGTGGGAAACACTACTTTGTGACTTTTATTAATGATCACTCTCGGAACGTATGGGTTTACTCTCTCACAATTGCTCTCACTCTCTTATTTGCTAGTCTGCACTCTGTGTTGTTCTTCTTGTTGGTATAAGTAGATGCAAATCCTCTCCTCTATTTATAGGAGAGAAAACGCGTAAATGAGCGATGTAAATTGGCCACCAATTCCAATTTGCACATGTTTGTTTTATTTTTCTTCCTCCCTTTGTTACCTACATTTCTTCCTTTTATTTATTTTCAAGAACGCGAGGGTCCCACACTTGAGTGGGCACACCACCGCCAACATACTTTGACAATCTCCCACTTGAAGACTAATTTTAATCTGTCTTCACATATCAATCATGCGGCAGTCTTTTCTTGTCCACTATTCAAGCAAGCCAACTGAAGTTGAGCACAACTTGAGTTTGTCAATGATCACCACCTTTGTTAACATGTCAGCTGGATTCTTGTTTCCTTGAATCTTTTCGAACTTTAGCACATCATTCTCAAACAGAGACCTGATGAAATGATAACGAAGACCGATGTGTTTTGTTCTAGAATGGAATGTTGAATTCTTTGCCAAATGTATTGCACTCTAACTATCACTATACAAAACATTCTTTTCCTGCATGAATCCCAACTCTGTTAATAAGCCTTGAAGCCATATCATCTCTTTGCTAGCTTCTGTCACTAGGACATACTCAGCTTCTATAGTGGATAGAGCTATAATCTTTTGTACCTGTGACATCCAACAAACAGCTGTAGTACCAATAGTGAAAATATAACCTGTGGTGCTTCTTCGGTGATCAGCGTCACCTCCATAGTCCGCATCTACATAACCTTGTACTTTTAGTTCTCCTTTACCAAAGTACAAACACTTCTCAGTAGTGCCTCCTAGATACCTCAAAATCCACTTTACCGCTTCCCAATGAGCTTTCCCTGGATTTGACATATACCTGCTAACAACACCCACTGCATGGTCAATATCTGGTCTTCTACAGACCATCGCATACATCAAACTTCCTATGGCTGATGCATAAGGAATTTTGGCCATGTCTTTTCTCTCTTCTTCCATCTAAGGGGAATGGTCCTTGGATAGGCGAAAATGACTAGCCAAGGGTGTGCTGACGGGCTTAGCTTCATTCATGTTGTATCTTTGCAATACACGATTGATGTACTGAGACTGAGATAACTGCAACACCTGTTTTTGCTTATCTCTCGTGATTTGCATTCTAAGAATCTTTTTTGCTGGACCCAAGTCCTTCATGTCAAATTCTTTTGACAATCGCTTCTTCAAGTTTTTGATTTCATTCATATTTGGTCCTGCTACTAACATATCATCGACATAAAGTAACAGAATGATATAACTAGTCTTATACCTTTTGAAGTAGCAACAGTGGTCGGCATTGCACCTCTAGAAACCTTCACTGTGCATGAAGTCGTCAAATTTTCTATACCACTGTCTTGGGGCTTGCTTCAAGCCATACAAGCTCTTCTTGAGTTTGCACACCATATTCTCTTTTCCTATTTCTGAGAATCCTTCTGGCTGGTACATGTATATCTCCTTATCCAAGTCTCCATGAAGAAACGTCGTCTTTACGTCCAACTGCTCAAGGTAGAGCCCTTCATTGGCAATAATACTCAACACAGACCTGATAGTATTGAGTTTTACAACTGGTGCAAATATTTCGGTGTAGTCAACTTCTTCCTTTTGCTGGAACCCTTTGACTACAGTCGAATTTTGTATCTCTTGGAACCATCATGTTCCTCTTTCACTCAATACAACCATTTGTTGTGAAGTGTCTTCTTTCCCACGGGTAACTCAGTTAGTTTCCATATTTGATTGGAGATTAATGACTTCATTTCGTCTTTCATGGCAAGCTCCCACTTGCTGGAATCTACCGCTTGACATGCTTCCTCAAAACATTCAAGTTGTCCTTCATCTGTTAATAACAAATAATTCATATATTTTCTGTTAGGCTTTGGAGGACATTCAGACCTTCTTAAAGCTTTTGGAGGAGAAGTTTGTGGTGTGTCGGTTGATTCCTCTAATTAGGGATCTTTAACTAACTCATTCGGCAGACTTTCTGAGATATCGTCCACCTTTGCAAACACTGAGCGCATTATAGTTTTCCTTGTGAGTGCAGAACCTTCATTCCCTTCTTACTCATATGGCCAAGCCTTTGATGCCATAGATTGGGAATTTCACTGTTTGCTACAACAACAATGGTATAGCTTGTTCCTGTGCTGTAAAGAGTACCACTCTTATTGCCACGAGCAACCATCATTGCACCCTTTGTAATCTTCCAATTATCGCCGTGGAAGGTTGTTGTGTAGCCGTCGCTGGCCAACTAGCCTACTGAGATTAAGTTCTTTCTCAATTCAGGAATATGCCTGACATCCTTCAACTCCCATGTAGACTCGTTCAACTTAATCTCACTACTCCTTTACCAACAATTTTACAAGGTTGGTCATTACCAAGGTATACTTTTCCAAAGTTTCCGGGGCATACCTTTCAAGGAGTTCTTTTTGTGAAGTTGCATGGATGACGCATCGGAGTCTAAAACCCAAGACTCCTCCTTGCTCTCCAAAGAGCATATAAGTGCATCATCTTCTCCTGAGGTGGAAGCAACATTTGCCTCTAACTTCCCGTCCTGGTTCTTAGGTGCATTCTTGCACTGATTTTTGTATTGCCCAATTTTTCCACAATTCCAACATTCAATGGTCTTTATGCTATTGAAATTGCTGGGATTCCTGGATTTGGACCTCCTGTCTTTTGATTTGCCTCGGTAGTTTGATCTACCGCCTCCATTCCCTCTGGTTGAATTTCTTCCTTTGGATTCTGTATGCAAGACCGAAGAAGTTGAAGCTTCTCCTGACTCTCTCCGTCGGATCTCTTCACTGAGAACCAGGTCATTAGATCGTCAAATTTTAACTTATTGCTTCCGGACGAGCTACTCAGAGCTGTGACAGTAGCATTCCAACTTTCTGGTAGGGAAGACAAAAGTATCAATGCTCGTATCTCTTCAACGAATTCAATTCCAACTAAACTCAATTGGGTTGTCACTGTATTGAGTTCATTGAGATGTTGGGCCACCGATGCGCTTTCCGTCATTCGTAGATTGAATAACCGCTTCATCAAGTGAACTTTGTTTGAGGCCGATGGCTTCTTGTACATACGGAAAAGAGCCGCCATAAGACTCGCCGTGGTTTTTTCTTTTGCTATTTTGAAGGCAACATTGCGGGAGAGAGTTAAACAAATAATCCCGAGTGCTTGTCTATCTAGAAGATTCCAATCTTCTTCCTTTATAGCCTTTGGCTTCGTCCGGAGAAATGTTTGAAAAGACCTTTCTGATATAGATAATCCTTTCTGCATTTTCCAAAAGCCCAATTCTGCACCGTCGAATTTTTCAATTTTCGACTTTCCTTCATCTGCAGCCATTGCTCCCACTCAAATCTAACTCGGCCTTTATTGTTAGCGTACGTGAATAGTAATAGTATCTGTGAATAGTAACTGTACACATAAATAGTACTATACGTGAATAGTATTGAGTTTACTTGAAACGGGCTTAGCAACCATGACGCCAATAGTACTATTCACCACAAACTTTGAGTTACTATTTTACTATTCATCACTAAGTTGATTCTGCAGCATCTTTTTTAACGGACTGCACTAATGGACTCATCATAATTTTCTCGTCGTCTTGGTATATTTATTTTCAAAATATATCCACGAATCTGATACCACTTTTTGACCAGCTGGACCTGCCGAAACCTTCGGCTCTGATACCAGTTGTTGGGAAAAAATAAATAAAGTGTTTACATACACTCACAATCCTATATCAAAGAATACCCAAAAAATTAGACTTAATTTTTCTTATTGGATAATCTCTCTACTTTTCTCTCTTACAATTGCTCTCTCTCACAATTGCTCTCACTCTCTTATTTGCTAATCTGCGCTCTGTGTTGTTCTTCTTGTTGGTATAAGTAGATGCAAATCCTCTCCTTTATTTATAGGAGAGAAAACGCATGAATGAGCGGTGCAAGTTGGCCACCAATTCCAATTTGCACATGTTTATTTTATTTTTCTTCCTCCCTTTGTTGACAACCTTCCTTCCTTTTTATTTAATCTCAAGAACACGTAGGTCCCACACTTAAGTGGAGCCATGTCCTATGAGGGCCAATTATAAGAATATTTATGAGCATGGAATCAAAATGGAGAGAACTGTGCCAGGCACACCTCAACACAATGGTGTAGCTGAACGCATGAATCAAACGTTGACAGAAAGAGCCAGAAGCTTATGTGTACAATCAGGCTTACCAAAGCAGTTCTGGGCAGAAGCAGTCAACACAGCAGCTTACTTGATCAACCGAGGTCCATCGGTACCATTGGAGCACAAAATACCAGAAGAGGTATGGAGCGAAAAAGAGGTAAAACTCTCACACGTAAGAGTTTTCGGTTGTGTAGCATATGTGCATATAAGTGATCATGGCAGGAATAAGCTTGATCCCAAATCTAAGAAATGCATTTTCATCGACTATGGCAAAGATGAGTTTGGTTACTGCCTCTAGGATGAAGAAAACAAGAAAGTGATCCGCAGTAGAGATGTGGTCTTCAATGAAAGAATGATGTACAAGAACAGACATAACACAGTTGCCAGCGACTTAGAGCAGAGTGGGCCAATGTTTGCAGAGGTGGACGATATCTCAAAAAGTCTGCCGAATGAGTTAATTAAAGATCCCCAATCAGAGGAATCAACCGACACACCACAAACTTCTCCTCCAAAAGCTTTAAGAAGGTCTGAACGTCCTCCAAAGCCTAACAGAAAATGTATGAATTATTTGTTATTAACAGATGAAGGAGAACCTGAATGCTTTGAGGAAGCATGTCAAACGGCAGATGCCTGCAAGTGGGAGGTTGCCATGAAAGACGAAATAAAGTCTTTAATCTCCAATCAAGCATGGGAACTAGCTGAGTTACCCGTGGGAAAGAAGGCACTTCACAACAAATGGGTGTATCGAGTGAAAGAGGAACATGATGGTTCCAAGAGATACAAAGCTCCACTGGTAGTCAAAGGGTTCCAGCAAAAGGAAGGAATTTACTACACCGAAATATTTGCACCAATTGTAAAACTCAATACTATCATGTCTGTGTTGAGTATTGTTGCCAATGAAGAGTTCTACCTTGAGCAGTTGGACGTAAAGACGGCGTTTCTTCATGGAGACTTGGATAAAAAGATATACATGTACCAGCCAGAAAGATTCTCAGAAATAAGAAAAGAGAATATGGTGTGCAAACTCAAGAAGAGCTTGTATGGCTTGATGCAAGCCCCAAGACAGTGGTACAAAAATTTGAATACTTCATACACAGTGAAGGTTTCTAGAGGTGCAATGTCGACCACTGTTGCTACTTCAAAAGGTATAAGACTAGTTATATCATTCTATTACTTTATGTCGATGGTATGTTAGTAGTATGACCAAATATAAACGAAATCAAAAACTTGAAGAAGCAATTGTCAAAAGAATTTGACATGAAGGACTAGGGTCCAGCGAAAAAGATTATTGGAATGCAAATCACGAGAGATAAGCAAAAACATGTGTTGCAGTTATCTCAGGCAGAGTACATCAATCGTGTATTGCAAAGATGCAACATGAACGAAGCTAAGCCGGTCAGCACACCCTTGGCTAGCCATTTTTGCCCATCCAAGGACCAGTCCCCTCAAACGGAAGAAGAGAGAAAAGACATGGCCAAAATTCCTTATGCTTCAACCATAGGAAGTTTGATGTATGCGATGGTCTGTACAAGACCAGATATTGGCCATGCAGCGGGAGTTGCTAGCAGGTATATGTCAAATCCAAGAAAAGCTCATTGGGAAGCAGTAAAGTGGATTTTGAGGTATCTACGAGGCACTACTGAGAAGTGTTTGTACTTTGGTAAAGGAGAACTAAAAGTACAACGTTATGTAGATGCAAACTATGTAGGCGACGTTGATCACTGAAGAAGCACCACAGGTTATATTTTCACTGTTGATAGTACAGTTGTTTGTTGGATGTCACAGGTACAAAAGATTGTAGCTCTATCCACTACAGAAGCCGAGTATGTTGTAGTGACAGAAGCCAGCAAAGAGATGATATGGCTTCAAGGCTTGTTAACAGAGTTGGGATTCATGCAGGAAAATAATGTTTTGTATAGTGATAGTTAGAGTGCAATACATTTGGCAAAGAATTCAGCATTCCATTCTAGAACAAAACACATTGGTCTTCGATATCATTTCATCAGGTTTCTGCTTTACAATGATGTGCTAAAGTTAGAAAAGATTCAAGGAAACAAGAATCCAGCTGACATGTTAACAAAGGTGGTGACCAATGACAAACTCAAGTTGTGCTCAACTTCAGTTGGCCTGTTAGAATAACAGATCAAAAAAGACTGTCGCATGATTGATGTGTGAAGACAGATTAAAATCAGTCTTCAAGTGGGAGATTGTCAAAGTATGTTGGCGGTGGTGTGCCCACTCAAGTGTGGGACTCACGCGTTCTTGAAAATAAATAAAAGGAAGAAAGGTAGTCAACAAAGGGAGGAAGAAAAATAAAACAAACATGTGCAAATTGAAATTGGTGGCCAACTTGCACCGCTCATTCACGCGTTTTCTCTCCTATGAATAGAGGAGAGGATTTGCATCTACTTACATTAACGAGAAGAGCAACATAGTGCGCATATTAGCAAATAAGAGAGTGAGAGCAATTGTGAGAGAGAGAAATAGAGAGATTATCCAAAAAGAAAAATTAAGACTAATTTTGCAGGTATTTTTAGATAGAGGGCTGTGAGTGTATGTAAGCACTTTACTTATTTTTCTCCTATAAAAGATCTGTGGCAATCCGGAGACGTAGGCAAGATTGGCCGAACTCCGTTATGAAATTGTGTATTATTATTTTCTTTTACTCCCTCATACATCTGACTTATTGGGGATTTTGCATAATTTTTTCCCCAACAAATGTTGCCTCTCATTGAACAATCCAAAGAATTGCACTTCCAAGCTACGACACTACTTGGTGCTTTGACTCGCCATCTCTCTTTTCCACAATGGCAGCACCATGTTGCACTATAATTTGTGAATCCATCCCAAAAATGCACAATTCTTCACAATTGTAACTGCAAGAAAATATATATCAAGTTAGTTTAGTGGTAAGTGCACGTACGATCTAGCAATGACCAAGGTTGGATTCCCCCAATAGTTTAAAAAAACAAACTGTAAGATGACTATATCACCTATTTGGTGCCAGACAACAATCAATTAGTACATATGGATTCCATGTCAAATGTCATGCTTCAATTTTATCGTTTACATTATACAAAGCTTAGTGAATATTTTACTAATGAACTTAATTTAAGCCAATACTAGATTTTGAGTACCCATTTTTCAAGAAAGGCTTTTTATGTACAAATTTCATACTCATTAATCGTTAAAGCTTATTTGGTTTAGCTATTTATAGTTGATAGCTAATAACGCGAGCTAATGATGTTGGTATTTGATAAAATTTTGATAGTGGTTATTATTAAAATATAAAAAGACCATGTGATTAAATGCAATCAAAACCAGTTTCTATAAAAAGACCATGTGTATTGATGCAGGATTTCACAAAATCCATGAAATATAGTGTCCATAGATCACAAAATCAATGGAACCTCACAAGCCATGGTTTAATGGACCTTATATATATATGCAATATCACAAAATCATGATATGCTATTTACACGAGATTGATTCTGGCACTTTCTATAAAAAGAAGTAGTTGCCATGAATAGTAACGGCTCAAAAATACTCTGTATCAATCCAAATTGCCTACACAAGCAGAGGATATACACTTCAAAAGTAGCAACACCAGCGAAATTCACATCAATACACATTCACCTGCAAATACCCCTCATAAGTAAAAATAGTCCAGTGTCTTAAGCTTCTTTCATGCTAGCAGACTGCCTATTGTTCAACAACAATGGGAGGACAACCGCTGTTAGGTCACTAATTATCAAATGGAATAAACTTAATAATTTTTGGAAACTTAAGGTTTTGAAAGTAATCAGTAGCTTTCTTGGGTAGTGAATTAGAAATAGAATTAACCATCCTATAGCAAAACAAACCATCAACTGGCAATAGAATCTCTCAAATCAGAAAAGTAACTGAAAAGCCAAAATTGTACTATCGACAGATTGTCATTCCATTTGTTAAAAGGTTTATCAATAATTAATTTGTGCAAGTCCTGGAAAACGGAGCCTGGAAGCATGGTTTCTTCAGCATAAGATTGCCAACAAGCTAGTTCATAAGCCAAGGAGAGATACTCACTAGTGGGATAATTAAAATTTACGAAGAAGATAAACTTACACAACAAAATTCACAAGAACTACACATGATTTGATGAACTGATACCTTGCCCATGCTTGATAGCTGAGGAGTGAGAGTCGAATGACCAAGCATATGAGACTAAGTCAGGCATGAGAAACTATGCTCGTGCATCACCTCCAATGTTATAGACCTTAGGCCTACAGGAAAAATGAAAGAGTTGCAATAATCACACAAAAAACCTTAAGGCGCCAAAGGATACTAGTAAACAAAGGAGGGATTGATTGAGGAAGTCTGCAAAGTTTCATAAATGAGTATATCCTCAATTCTTATCAAAAAGATTTGTACACCAGTTGTAGACAGTTGATCCATCCATTCCATTAACTGAATGATTATCCTGTAAATAAGAGAAGCAAAGGATCAAGAAAACAATGTAGAATCAAGGTTATGCTAAGTTCACCTAGTCCTCGGTAAATTCCTCTATTGAACTTCGCATAATACTTGTTATGCACTGTTTTCCTAATACTTTGGCTCTCTTACTTATAAGATAGTCATTCATTCTTACCTGACAAGACTATTTGGCCACTAACAAAAATGCCTCCATCAACTCCACTTCCCTGGAGGAGAATCACTAAGTAATTATGTCTATCTTGTTGTTCCTCCTCCAGAATATAAGGTCAAATCTTGAACTCGACATACAAGCTTATGGAATGAATAGATTGATCTTCTAGAACTGGTGTGCAAATCTCTTTGGGAAGAACTAGGGATATACTCATTTATCAAACTCTGCAAACTTCCACCATCAAGACCCCTTCACGCACTAATATCCTCTGCGACGCCTTAAGGTTTTGGTTTGGTTAATGCAATTCTTTCATCTTTTCTGTAGGCACAACGTCTATTACATTGGAGGCGACACACCAAGTGTAGTGCCTTACATGTTTGACTCAGTCTTGTATACTTGGTCATTCGACTCTCACTCCTCAGCTATCAAGCATGGGCACAGTAACAATCCATCAAATCATGTATAGTTCTTATGAATTTTGGTATATAAGTTTATCTTCTTCCCAACTTCTAGTCATCCCATTGGTGAGTATCTCCTATTAGCTTATAAACTAGCTTATGGATGATATTATGCACTACAAACCATACCTCTATGTTGTTTTCTATGGCTTGTTAATTAATTACTAATAAACCTTTTAGCAAATGAAACTATAGATAGTACAACATTGGCTTACAAGTTGCCTTTTTTGATTTGAGAAATTCTACCACCAGTTAATGGTGTGTTTGGCCGCAGGGTGGTTAATTCTGTTTTCAATTTGCCATCTGAGAAAGTTGTTGATTAGTTTTTTAGAACCTAAAAAATCCAAACATTATCAGGTTTACCCGATTTGATAATATTAGTGAGCTATCAGTGGCTCACATCCCATTGTGGTTGAACAATAGATCGCCTACTACCATGGAAAAAGCACAAAGACATTGCATTATTTTTACTTCTGAGCGGTATTTACACGTGAACGTGTACTGAATTGCACTGGTGTTGCTATTTTTGAGGCATATATCCCCTACCTCTAGTTTAGGGGATTTGGATTGGTACAAAGTATCCATAAGCGCTAACCATCCATAAAAGTTAATTCCTCTTCTTCTCCATCGGCCATTTTTAAAGATGTTTCAAGGATTGATGTTACTTCATTGGCTTGTACTTCCTCATTCCCTTTATTGGTGTAGATCCAAATGCTCCACTTGCTTTTTCTCTAAAGGTATGTGCTTCATCTACCATGTTTTCCTCTGTCCGAAATGTTATTTATATTTCCCCCCTTCTTCTGCAGGCTCCCCAAATTCCACCGATTGAGGATCCGTTATCTGGGATTGATGATTTATTTTTCTTTCTTGAACAATCTATTTCTTCCCTTCACTTTTTCTTCTAGCAGCCTTCATCTACTTCTGTTAAGCTAGCTAAAGACCAACTTAGACACTTGTTTACTCTTGATCTATTAGACATGTTTGAGGAGAAATCTGGACATGTGCTTTCTTTATTAGACGTGTTGAGTAATGTTGATAGTTCTAGCCAGCCTCAGTAGATCTAATCCCAAATTAAAGAGTTGTTATCTTCTCACAGGCAAACTATTTCTTTATATCTAGAGATTTTGACTTCTATCAAGGATTTCATAGCTAAAAGAGATAGATATCAGCAAGTTGTTGTACAAGTGAATACAGCAACATCGAGTCTCAGAGTTCAAGAAATGCGGATATTACTCTATTACTAGGTGAAGCAGCTACTTACAAGGAACGTCTTAGTAGAGAGTACAATACATATTATGTTGAGGAGTAATCTGTAAGTATGCAAATAGAGCAGGATATTACTCCCTCATTTAACAGTCATATATTATACTCTATATGAGGCCTTTTCTTCTAAAGAGAAAAGGTTAATGCAATTTTATTCATGATCATATTATGCAAGATAAATCTTCAATTACAACCAACAACTCTAATCCCAATTCTTATCAAAGAATGAACTATAAAAAAAATAAAAAATAAATAAATAAAAAAAAGACTATCAGATATAGATGAACTCTAAAAAATTTTATGAAATTCATTTAGAATATCATACTTTTAATTCTCATTAACTTGATTTTTCAATTTATGAAATTCAATGCAAACCAAATGAAATTTACCATTTGTTTATCAACTTTATATTTCAGATTTATTTATACCAAAGCAAGGGCTTAAAACATATACAACTAGTTAATAACTATAACAAAAAAAAAAAAAAAAAGAAAATCCACACGAACCCCAAATTCATTGTTCACCCTTTAAAACAAAATGTTACTCTATTTTAACAATACACTAGATGCAAAAATAACTACAACTTTCACATAGTGCATATTTGGTTACCTGTAAGTGACTATATCATAACTTTAATCATGATGGTGACATCCCTTGTTCCGGTGCCTTTGAACATGCAGCTATACATGTTTGATTGTATGAGCTTTCCCAGTTTTTACCATCATACTGCCTAATTTCAACATGAGTAAGTGTTCCTGGATCCACACATCTAAATGTAACTGCAACTCCATCTGGATTTGATCGAGGAATATAAAACGAGGTTATACCACAGAGTTTACAGAATGTATGCTTCGCGGTGTGTGTACCAAAAGTGTAGGTTGTAATGTACTCTTTGGAATCTCCCAAAAGCTCAAACGTTTGAGATGGGATAATGAAGTGAATGTTGCCCCTCATTGAACAATCAGAACAATTGCACTTCCAAGCTACAACACTACTTGGTGCTTGGACTCGCCATCTCACTTTTCCACAATGGCATCCACCATTATGCACTACGATTTGTGAATCCATCCCCAAAAATGCAAAATTCTTCACAACTGTAACTGCAAGATGACAATATCTCGTGTTATCCTGATGGAAGACAACAATCAATCATTATATATGGACTCTAGGTCAATGTCATGCTTCATGGATTTTTCTTATAGGAAATAATTAAAGCCTCGTTTGATTCATTGAATAGCATAACATATGGAAGGAACAGAATAGCTATTTCTAGCTTTAAAGGTGTATAACAAGTACTGGAAATATAGTCCCCAGACAGACAGCTGATTACCAATAAATGCAACTGAACTATGTTCAGATCCATGGCTCACTAGGATATAAGTCCAATAGAATTGCTTTCATTTGGAATTTTACATGATAGTTTCACAGCTTCAAAAGACACAGACAAGGACAAAAAGGTTACACATTATACAAGGAATTCTAATAATTTATATTCAGGTTAGAATCTAAATTCATAAAATTACTTAAAACACTTCATGCGGATGATATATGCTTGACAATTTTCAACCAGCGAGCTGCAATTTTATTAACTTCCCTTTCTATTTTATATATTCTTCTTTTTCAGTCATTTTAAGTGCATGAAAAAGGTTGGAGGCACTCCAAAGAAAATAAAATATATACTAGAGCAACACAATATCAAAACAGAAGAAACTGAAAGGAACTCAAGACATTCAAACTTCAAGAATGAAAAAAATTAGGGAGCAAAGTGGCCATAGATAATTAAAAAAAAAAAGTGGACTTTAAACTGCTAATATGACCTCAAGAGACTCTAAAAATACCCATGTTTAGGTACAGTCTCGCCAGTCTCTTTAGTTTCTATGTCATTGTATTTGCATTCAGGATAGAAAACCATAAAATTTAGAAAACACAATATCTTCTGAAAATTTTTAATACAATTCTCACTCTTTTGAGTTGTCAATTATGCAAAAACTAGGTTGTGTAGTAAAAATAAAACAATTAAAAAAAGTTGTGCAGGCCCAAAATGTTCTATTAAGAGGCTTATGGTTATTTCATAATAGATCTCAACAGTCCTAGTGGTTTACAATTGCTCCAAAGCTGACAGACAGAAGAAAATGTTTGAATCCTAAGCCTTTTAGCAGGAAAAGTCGAAACCCAAGCTGCAATAGATGGAAAAGTTGAGAGGAACCCAGACCTGCTAAAGGAAAAAAACTATTTCATTAATGAATAATTAATGGTTCATTTTAACACCTCATATGGTTTGATTAGATCACAGCATGCAACAGTCAATCCTTTTGATTCCACATCACGGCATGCAACAGTCAATCCTCGAAAAGCAATTCTAATAAACCATTTGCTAAAGCAGACTCCTAATCATAATAATCTAGTCAAATCTTTTCAATTTCATTGCATGATCCGCCCTCCAGCCGCCTATAATTTGTATCTATCTCCCTCTAATGGATGGTCATAGTGAATTCAAAAGCTTGAACTTTCTCAAAAATAACATCTAACTTGTAAAGCACAAATCAGTATTTGACCCCAAATATCTGGGAAAAGTAGAATATTTGATGGAAGAATGAGAGATCCTTCTGACCAGCATGTTACAATAGGATAGCCTTTTGGCACTTTTGAGGTGTATTTGAAATTAAAAATTTCCATAGGCATTTCAAATACACAGTAGCGCACTAAAACAAGATTTTTGTTCACATTTGTGAATCTAAGATAAATTTGTGAATCTAGCAATTCGAAGAAACCTCTATATTACTATCAAATTCAAATCTCTCAAACTTCAAATCCTTCCATCCAAACATACAAAGAAACAACACTCAACTATTAACACAAAAAGAAGTCAAATTTCTTGTCCAATCCCTTCACATAGAGATTAAGTCCAGCATATGAAAAAGTTGATAAAATTCACCAGGTAGGGCAAAGCTTGGTCTTAACTAAAGCCTTTACCTCGGTATGTATCATTAAAAATTCAACTCAAGCTGGGACTTTGCTTAAGTATTGTTTGGTATAAATGAATTTCGTGAAATTGTATGGAATGTATTTGGAATTTCATGTTTACATGTTTCGTATGAAAAAAAATTAAACCAAATTCTATCATTTACAAATAAATTCTGTACTTCAAATTCATTTATTCTGTATCAATATCAAACGAAGGGTTAGTGATTATTTACTAATGAACTTGATCTCAGCCAGTAGTAAATTTTGAGCTTAAAATTAGCATATCCACCTTCCAAGAAATACATATAGAATTTCATACGCATGAAAAGATGTGATTAAAAATGGACTAAAACCAGTTTGTATAATCCATTTGAACTCTAATTATTCGAACAAACCTAAAAAAAAAAAAAAAAAAAAAAAAAAAAAAAAAAAAAAAAAAAAAAAACATCATTCAGACCACAAAACTAACAAAAAGATAATAAAGGTTTACATTGTATAGGAGAAAACAAATAAATATCACTACTCAAAGGTTACCAGACAGCAAATTAAAACAGATCATTTGCACGTTGCAAGAACTAAAGACTCAAAACATTAGCACATGGTGATCATACACAGGAAAAAGAAATTACTAGAAATCGACTTACTTGAGAGTGCCCAGCTGCAAACTCGCTAAGCCCAGTTGTTTGAATCAGTCAACTTCACTGGATATCAGTCAGCGGCTCTGTTCGGGAACAAGTTATTATAAGAATGGAGGGGTGCGGCTAGGGATGACAAGGAGCGTGCACCCGCTTAAAATAATAATTAACTCGTTTTAAATCCAATTATAAATTATAAATTATAATTATTCGAGAGCCATTAAACTTTTAAAATATTTTTTATTTTTATTAGTTGCATGCCTGTTTAAAATAATATATTAACCCATTTTAAATTCAATTATAACTATCAATTTAAATAGCCATTAAAATTTTAAAATATTTTTTATTTTTATTTTTTAAAAATAAAATATAAATAAAAATTATAAAATTATTATTTTGTATATTACAAATATTAAAATAATTATATTATTAATTATAATTAAAAAGATATGTACATATTAATTGTCTTTTAAAACATGTGTGAATATTAATTAAATAGATAATAAGCAGGTATTTAAGTCCTTGGTCCCTGAATTCCATTAATGATAAAAGATTATTATTTAAATTTGTCTTAAACCCATTTATTTAATGTTTGAACCTATCAAAATCAGTCGAATTGGATCGATACCCGCTGACTCGGGTAAAATTGTTATCTCTAGCAGGGGCAACCAAACCGGCAGTAAGCTCAGGTTGGAGAATAAATAATAATAATGGTAATTTTAATATTTTTTGAATCATTTTTTTTTTTTAAGTAGACTTTATTCCAAATAATTAATAGAATAAAAAAAAGATGTTATCCGCCGGAAATCTGATTCTGCAAATAGGGTCCCGCATTTCCACCGCCGGAAGCCACGTCGCCTGTAATGAACAGTGCCTTTTTCCGTCTCTTTCAATTTCTGTCTTCTTTCCTTCAACTTCAAGCTTTGTCTCTTTCTCAAAACTCTCTTCACTAGCACGCAGAGGGCAGCTATTGCCTGTCAGTCTTCCCAAAGTTGTAACCTTTATCATCAAGGCCGGATGGTTACATTACATATTTGATTCAAATTTTTACCTTTTGTTTAAAGCTAATCACTTTGTTTGATTTTAAGTTTATTAGAAGAAATTTTGTCATTAGTGCCTCATGCATCAAGCAGGTACATGTTTGGAAGATCTTGACAACTATGACAATTGATGCACCATTGACGCTGATTAAGAATAAATTTTCCCTAACAGGCACTGCATTATGATATTCGAAGGAGACTGTTTTCTATTTCTTCGTAAGTAATCTCAATGTTGCTGTCTCTGTTGTTCAATATGCAGGATACCTATATCCTTTTGCATAAGGTATAACAAGATTGGTCACTGGGTGTGTACTCCAAAATTTTCCAATTTTATGCCTTCTTCAACCTTCATATCTTCAAAACTAAAACTCAATTTATGAATTTATGATGACTTTTCTCTCTTTCCTCTGGGAAGGACTCGCTTCTTGATGGCATTCCTTTTAGTAAGAAAGTTACAAGGAAACAAAAAAAAGATGGAGCGGTATCATGGAGTTTGTCTTTGAATATGACTTTTTTGGGGGGTTGATCATAGATATGGGTGTTTGCTGTTTCTGTTTTTGCAAGGTCCAACTACTCAATTAAAGAGACCAGACATATAATCTTCATAGGCCTTCACTACCGGTTGTATTCTTTGACGTGATCTTTTGTTGTTATCATTATCATGTTCTGGTTGCTCGTTTTGCATGTTTTATGATCATTGATTTCTGTAGGATGAAGGCGTGAGAGAACTTGCTGCAAAGGCTATCTCCACTCTTATTAAATACGATTTTGTTTGAGAGAAATTGATTCCTTCAACTATATCCTCCGGCCTCTGCATGCGTCATGTTGTCAACCTTGGCTGTTGGGGAAGTTGTTTTGGCTTTACATCAATGTGATTACGCTCTTGCAACCGGTTGGTGCCCTTGTTTTCTTTTTTTCAGTAATTTGTTTTTGGTTCAGAAATGCAACTGAAACTTATTATTAAGTGTTCTAATATCTTATTATGGCACTTTAACATATCGAAGATAGGGAATTGTGTGTGTGTGTGTGTGTTTTTGGGGGGGTGGGTGGTGGGGGGTATATACATTATACATAGAATGGTTACCTTCAAATGGCCGATTGGATGATTTAGCGGAATCATAAGGTATTGAGGAGTAAAAGTTGGCATTTTTAGAGAATTCCATAAGGTATTACCTCCTGCTTTCCTATTTCTAGTTCAAGGAAATGTATTACTTTTTCATTGGTCCAATTTCTCCATTTCAGATTAACATAAAGACATAGCTGGTATAGTTCCTGCTATTGAAAAAGTTCGTCTTCACCGTGGGAAGGGTGGAGAGATAAACTGTCTCCCAGTCCATTGAATGCATCTCCTTGTGTCGTTTGACATTGCCAGAGAATATAACTTGAGACATCTTATTTCTCAAGCTAATAAGTTTGTTCTTTCACTGTGAAAAGTTGAAACCAAAATTTGAACAAGAAGTACAGGATGCTGCTGTGAAGGCTCTCAAACACTTTGTTAAAGCGTACATTGGCAGCGCAAAAAGTGGAAGTGCAGGTGGTATTACATCAAAGTACCTGGGACAACTGACTGATCAAAATATAGCTGTAAGAAGAGGATCTGCATTGGCATTAGGTGTTTTACCGTACGAATATTTGGCTGGTCATAGAAAAGATGTGCTTTTGAAGCTTTGTAGTTCCTGTGCAATTGAGGTGTACTTCATAAAAGATGCTAGCCTTATTAAAATTTCCTGGCAGTAGGAATTTTGTTAACTCGCATAACTGGATATTTTCTTTGCAGGACAACCCTGAGAATGGAGATGCTGAAGCACGAGTAAATGCTGTCAAAGGACTCGTTTCTGTATGTAAGACATTAACTCAGGCAAGAGAAAGTTCTGATATTTGTTCTGAAGAGGACCACATGTCTCTGTATCGTCTGATAAAAGACGAAGTGATGCCGAGTTTACTTAAAGCTCTTGGTGACTATTCCATGGATAACAGAGGCGATGTTGGTTCTTGGGTTCATGAGGCTGCTATGGAAGGTCTTCAGACTTGTTCATAGATCCTTTGTTCCATGGATTCCACTAGAAGAGTACGTTATGAGTTCCTTGCAGGTACCTACCTTTTTTATATCCACGTTTTGTAAAATTACTTAACTTTAGTTGTTATAGCAGCAGTGGTGTCTGGCTTAGTTATTTCAATTGGTGGATTGCAAGATTCTTTAAGGAACGCATCCATCTCTGCATTGTTGAGCTATCTTCAAGGAGTTGAAACTGAAGACCAACACGAGAGAATATCGAGAGTATGTGCCGTCGGCTGACATCCTTTGGGTGCTCCAACAGTACAAGAAATGCCATAGAGTCATTGTACCTGCTTTGGAGATAATTAAAGCTTTTTGGGAAATAAGTATTGATTCCCTCTGCTTTATAAAAAAAGTGGCTAAACCAGAAACATTAGTAACAAGCCAAGAGTGACTATTACCTCTATTGTTGATTAAAGCATTCTGCAAAATTTTCCTCCTCCTTCTCCATGCCTTCGCTTTCTGACATTTTATTAATTTCTAGCATTTTCAAATATTAACCTTGTTTATGAAGCTTCGTTATCTTGACTTTCACCAAGATTTTTGTGCAGTTTAGACAATTGAGATACTTTTCAGCAAAAAGATAGTCTTGAACATGAAGGTTAGTTAGCATGTCCTGCTTCTATTGCCTCCTAGTTTATTTGTGCTAATAGTATCTTACTGATTACATGAAAATGAACAACTTCAGGTTCTACAATGTATTATGGTACTTTGAATCTGTTGGTTCCTATGAATATATGCATACTGCATTATGAACCCAAGATTTCATTCTCTTGATAGAACTAGACATCAACTCATGTCAAATTTCTTTTATAAATGTTTTGTCATGTGAATTCTATCGAGTGGATTACCCAAGTCAAGAAGCTCAAACCTCAACTAGACATTTCCTTTTTCCAATACAGATTAGGAAAGCTTCAATCTGAACAAGTTCACCCTGTGCCCCTGCAAAATGGGAATATTTTGCCGGAGGACAAGATAGAGAGAGCACTCGAGACTGCAATCTTAATGAAATTTTCTAATTTAAGTCATTAATTATAGAAGTAGTCTGAAGTCAAGTTATGCAATCTCAATGAAGATACGAAAAGGAAAAATCAAGGCGGTTTGTTACAGTTGTTTATTTTTTTATTTTTTATTTATTAGAAACATAAAGCTGTTTTTAATTTTTGATTATTTATTTTTCAAAACTTCTTTTTTTTCCTAAAATTATTTTGTCCTTTCTTTTAGTTCACCATGTGAAAAATTCTTCCAATTATCAAGTCTTTCTCTTATTAAGCCATTAAAGATTTTAGTTAACACTAAAAAATCTAAAAATAAAAAATCTAAGACAAAATAATTAAAAATATTTCACACTTTAATTCAAATTCAAAGTTAAATTAACTATTGATTATTATGTATACAATCAATTGAATAAAAATATAATATCCAAGTATTATAATAAATAAATAATACTAAGGCTCAGTTTGTTTCTGTTAAATATGTAACGTCCCATGTTTCTATTGAATCGAGTTGTTGCTTAGAGTCGAGTCGGGCTGATCCAAAACCCGGTTCGATCCATTAGATTTTAGAGTGGGCTAGAATGGGATGTAATTGAAATAAGGAAAAGAAGTGGACTTACTTGAAGGAAACAAAAAGATCAAAGTATAAGGATTAGGACTTGATTTCACTAAAGTATAAAGTTGAGGTATTAAGTTGTACCATTTTGACACTTGAGGTACCATTTGGTAATTTTCATATAAAAATCAATGACATTCTAGAGACTACCCGTGGATTCCATTTCATTTTCATTTCTTCATCCTTATCTTCATCTTCTTCCTCTACTTTCCTCTTAAACTTTCCTTTCTCCATCACGTTTAATGGTGGTGAAGATTTTAATGGGAGTTAAACATTAATTCAACTTCTATTCTATCCAAGTAAGTAAACCTTCTTGAATTTCATACTTGAATCATTTGGTGATATTTTTAGATGATTCATAAGAATTCTCATGTATAGGAGAGGTGAGCTCAAGGTAGAAGAAAAAGGAAGCTAAGAAGAAGATTCCAAGCTTGTTAAGCGAAGGTGTGATATCTCTTTATATTTACCATTTTCTTTGCATGAGAAATTGTGTGGTGTGTTGTTAATGAGATAATATTGCTTCTTGTTGAGTGGGAGGACTAGTAATGGTGAGAAAACAGGGGAGGAAGTGAATAAATGAAGTAAATATTGAGTTTATGTTGAAACAGGGCTTGCTGGAAATTTGACCAGTAACTTCATCTTGATTTTGACCCCATTTAATGATGGAATTAGGAAGTGTCATAGAAGAGTTATTTGTTCCTCTATGTGTTAGCTTTACATGGGTTTTTGAATCATTCAAATCGGAGTTGTATATTGAGAGATATGACCAAAAGAGTACAGACAGTGCAGGCTGGAAAACGCGACGCGCGCGTGAATTGCATGAAGAGCTCGCGACTGACTCTCATTTTGCACTGTACGCGCTCGCGACTTGCATTTACGCGCTCACGACTTGTGCTCACAACCTCACTGCCTCTCATTTGGCACTTCTCGCGCTCGCGACTTGCAAGTGCGCGCTCGCGACTTGGCCCTTGGCCTGTAAGCACTCGCGACCTTCATCGCGCGCTCGCGAATTTGGCCTGGGAACTCACTGTCTCTCATTTTGCACTGTACGCGCTCGCGACTTGCATTTACGCACTCGCGACTTGCATTTACGCGCTCGCGACTTTCACCTGGGAACTCACTGACCTTCAGATGTGCATTACGCGCTCGCGACCTTGCAAGGCGCGCTCGCGACTTGTGTTTTCATGCACTTTTGGACTTCTTTTTCTATGCAATTGGATTCCTTTGCTCACTTTGTATGCCTCCAATCATTTTACAACAAAAATACAACATTAAATCGTGTATCAAAACAACATGCAAGCATGCAAATGATGTGAAATGAGGTAAGCACAACTTGTAATTGTATTCTATGCAATTGTGAAATGATGTGAAATGGTGTATGAAATTATGAATTCTATGCAATTGTATTTCCTTTTCTCAACTTGTATGTCTTCAACCATTTTAAAGCAAAAAGACAACATGAACACATGTATAAACACAAAATGCAAGCATGCAAATGGTGTGAAAATAACATGACACAAATATGTGAAAATAACATGACACAAGCGTGCAAATTATGACACAGTTACTTTGCTTTTGTTTATCTATTGGCATTCCATTAATATGCTCCATTGAGGTTAGGTAGAAACCATGTAGATAAGGCTATGTCGCGACATAGAATAGCAGATCTGCGCCCCATACAGTTTGGTACTCCGGCTACAGGCCGTTGAGTGGATATGATTATACAGGCCATAACAGCCAAGCATACAGTTTTATCCAGTTTCATACAGTTTTTCTTATCACTTCGGTTTCACTATAACCTTATGGAGCCATACAGATATCTTGACATAACATTGCATGAATCATACAGTATACTAAACAGCAAGAAAGATTATCAAGGTAAAATGAAAGTATCATGATATGTGTGCTTACATTCCATATGTGAGTACATGTTTATTTCTATATATGTATGTGCTTATATGTTTCTTTATTCATTGTGATATTCACTGAGTTTAATCAAAGTTGCAGAATTCATACAGCATAAAGAACATCAGGTAAGATCATGAAAGTATAATGCTATATATGCTTACAAGTTTATTTATTGAATCTTTAAGGAGCCATACAGTCATGAGATGTTATTAATCATAACTTATATGATGTGACTAAAAGTGCATAAGTCATACAGCATAATGAATAGCAAGTAAGACAATGAACATATACTGTTATGTATTCTTACCTGTTTATTGATTTCATTCATACAACACAATGAACAGCAGGTAAGATCATGATAGAATCATAATGTGTGATTTAAAGTTCATGTAAAGGAGTTATGAGAAAATTAGAACTCAATTATTGATGTTTATGAATTAGAAGTTTATTCGTTGCTATAAAGAGACATTTATGTTGAGATTTACTGATTCTAGGAGTATCAATGCTTTATGAAACTTGTATTTTAAGTTAGTTGCCATCGCACTTTGTTTAGTATGTGAATTATGAGAACCACTGAGTTTTATACTCAGCGCGTCGATTTTTATCACGCGTAGGTTGAAGATCGTGGTTGGTACTTGAAGACTTGAGGAGTACGTTCAAAGCAGAAGTGACTAACTTGGTCATAGTAGATTGAGAGTTGTAATATTAAGAATTATGGCATGTATTAAGATTTATGGCATGTATAATTTTTCCATTTGTTAGAGCTTCTGTAATTAGAAATATAATTGAAGCATGTAATTATTTTGGTGTAAGTATTTGGAGGAAATGATTGAATATGAAATATTTTACTATAGTTGGTATGATTAGGTCATGAAGACTTGAGATAGATCATGAATGCCATTAATTGCTGGTTATTAAATGCTATTGAGGATTTATACAGTTATGACTATCTATATAAAGTGTTGTTGTGTTATGATGATTAGTTGGAGATATTGGAAGTCTGATATTTTAATTGGGAGTGTTTTATATTTATATCTCGCATACAGGGTGATATCAGCATGACAGGATATAAGTTCAACCAGATTGTAGCGTCTCGGCTCGGTTCATTCGGGTTAACGGGTGGACCGGGAAGGATGTTACAAAATAACTTGCAGGAAAATAATTTTCACGATTTTTCATTATTTGGGGCACTCAGAAAAATAAGTCAATGAAAAATATTTTTCTAGTCAAAGAAAAATTAAATCATTTTTTAAGAAAAACAACTTCTCATTTTCGAGAGAGTAAAATATTTTCTGGATATTGGCAAACCTTATAAATACATATTTTTTTAATTTATTAATCATTATAGTCACTGCCACCAATCACCATTTACCACCAACCACCACCATTTACCAGCAACCACCATCACCTACCACCACCACCGGCCACCGGCGGCTATCATAATTTATATATTTTTTTGCATTCTTTTTCATATTTAAAAATAAAATTTTCAAATTATAAAATTTCTATTATTATTAATATTTTTTATAGTCTTATGAGATAAAGACTTTAATATTTTTAACTGATTTTCAATATTACAACCAAATAACAGAAAATAAGTCATTTGAAAAATATTTTTCATAGAAAATGTTTTCTATGAAAATATTTTTCAGCAAATTATTTTTCTGCAAGTTATTTTACGAAAATAAATGGAGCTTAAATGACATTAGATTTATATGGATAGAGAAAATAATAATAAATATAAAAATAATACTAAATATAGAAGAGATGAAAAAAACAAAGTGTAGAATTTTAATAGAGATAATAAAATTAATGTTTATATATTTTGAATAAATAAATGACATTAGATTTATATGGATAGAGAAAATAATAATAATAATAATACAACTTTATGGGGACAAGTCTTATAAAAAATGAAAAAAAAAACAGTTTTATAAAAATTGAAGAAAAAAATTAAACAAATTTAAAAAAAAAAACAAGTTTTGGTTTATTTTTTAAGGAAAAAAATGAAAAATAAAAAACTTAATCTAAAACAAACAGCACTCAAGTAATCTTTAAGGGTTTAATTGTCTTTGTAGATGGACTAGCATATCTTATAATTTGTAAAATCATTATCATTTTTTTTAACATTCTAATCATATCATTAGCCTTAGTTAATAAGATTTCTTTAGAATTAAATAATATCAGTCAATAAAATTTACATAATTTAACTTTATAATAAATTCTTAGAGTTTTATTGAAATTAATATATATTATTAAAATTTTTATAGTGGTTTAAATACTTTGTATTTGATAAGAATTAATAGTTATATTTTTATAAGCAATACATATGGATTTAGACCATCAATTCAAATGAAACCATATGACACGTAGGTTATAGAAACTAGTAATCCAAATGGGAGGACATACTCTTTGTCACTTGCTTATTGTATTTTCCTCTCATCCAATATCTAGCTACCATTTCAATTATATTTTATCAAACTAACATTTGATAGGTTATTATTTTTTATTTATTAAACTCAAAGTTTAATTGATTTTGCCAAAATAGTTTTTTTTAAATAAAATTTTGCCATAAAAATCCCTTTTAAATTTACATATTTTGAAAATTTATTAAGATTAAAAAATAGGGATTGAGAAATAATTTTCTTCACAATATTGTATAAATATAAAAAAATAATCATGTGTTAATATAAGGAATATGCCTTTTTTTTAATAAAATAATTAATCGAATAAATTAAATTATAATGAAATTGGTGAAATGGATGTTTTGGCCCTTTTACTAATTTCTCATTCTATTCCATATTGTATACTAAACACATGAATAATAATTTTATTACTCATTCATTTTTTTTTTTCTTATTACATTTCATTTTTCATTCCTTGGTCAGTGCTAAATGTGGCCTAAAATATACTATGGGCAATCCTTTCTATCATTCTAGACCCACGATTAAAATTTAATTAATAATTGAAAATCCACTAAGAAAGCTATTTTTAGATAGTAAAATGAGACTGCATAAAAATCTAAATACTCAAAGAAACTAAAATAAATAGGAATCTAAAATCCAATCAGGTGGTGATCTGATTGGTCTTTTCACTTATATGAGAAGTGTTGTGTAGCGCGCAGTTTCGCCGTTAAAAGCTTCAAATGAATTAAAAAAATAAGAATCAAAAACTTTAAGAAATACTTAGAAAGAAAACAAAATTAACTTAAACTAACTAGCAAGTTGAAACACCCCGAATTTTTATTTTTGAAACTTTTAAATTTTTATTTAATTAAAAATCGAGAATTTTGACCGTGTGGGCTGTAAATGTAATACAGTCTCAATTCGAGCCCAAATTTTAGAATTTGGTCCAAGCCCAAGAGCAGATTATTCGGAAATTTTCGATCCGAGAATACTTAAAATTTTTGACAAATCAAAAGAAACTCTAGTTATCAATCGAATATGATAATCGTTCATATTTTATTAATATTGAGAAAATGGAGAAAATATTATGGAACCGAGCTAAATAAATAAAATAAATCGAACCGGGCCTTAAAATCAAATTGATTTTTCGAAAAACCACACGAATAATCCAAAAACCTAGTGGAAAACCTGTAAACCGAGCAAGAATCAAGCCAATCAGTGAAATAGATCGAACCGGTTCGAATCGAACCGGAATCATCTAGAAACCGACATACCTTTCTTTCTTTCTTTCTTCCCTCCTCTTCTTCTTCTCTCTCGCGCGCGACTCCCTCCTCCTTCCCCCTCCTTCTGTCTCCGGCCACCAGACTGACGATGGCGGGTGACGATCGATCCCTCTCATGCCGCCGGTCACGTGGCCAGTCCTTCTTCACGTCGATCAGGCCTTCAGCGGCGACGACGCGAGCCTCTTCTTTCCAGTGACGCAGCAGCAACTCCGGCGAAGATCGAATGATTCCGGCGACGAGAAGCTTCTAGGTGAGCTCCAATCGATTCCTCCATCCTGTGTGAACGTTTTCCATCCAAGAAACGACAGCTTTGGTGGAAGGAAGTGAAAACGCCATGGCCGACGGCAAGGAAGGAACTGTCGAGCTTGTTCCGGCCAAGCGAGCCACTAGCTCAACAAATGATTGTAGATTTGGACTCCTCACAAAAATTGGAGTCGGGTGGTGGTAACCTTGCACGTTTCTGGGCATTCGCGAACTTCCGGCCACCGTGGACGGCGGCGGCGATGGCGGTACGGTGACCGGCCGGCGAGCCTCCGGCGAGGCACTAAGGGACAGAATCTCCCTCTCTTTGTGAGGATCGTGGAATCGTCACTTGAATTTCGATCGGTACGCTCTAAGTTCCATTTCCCGATTCGTGTTGTAACTTGCGAATTTAGAACCATCACTTAATTAAATTGAATTCAAATAAATAACCGATCAAATATAATCCTTGTTAGAAATTGGATAATTGGCATAATGTAGTTACAAATTAATTTTTAATATTGTTAAATAAACTACATGAATTAATATTATAATTAGGCGACTTGAGGAGGAGATAAATTAGAATTAATTAATTAGTTAATTAGATGATCATTAGTCTAAAACTAGTTGGTTGCGCATAAGACAAAGTAAGATAGTTTTAGTAGGTTGACGGTTAGATGCGAAATTTTGAGGACCTAAGGTTTCTAAAGCCTAACCACTTCCGGCATTGATATAAGAATCGAATCTGAATAAATAGTAGTTATAAATAGTTATTGTTAAAAATGATTTTTAACAACTTAACAGATTAATTACCATAAAGCTATTAATTTGGTCAGTTTATGATTTAACGAATAATCTTATATGAGTATTGTTGGAACAGGTTGAAAGTCGTTATAATTATGAACTTATGGTTGAGATAGTTGGGTGTTGACACTGATGTTAAGGAGGATGGGATTTTAAATTGATTGATTGCCCGACGGATGGGCTGTGTGCATTGATTTGATAAATATACAATAATATTGTGATATTGAGCAGGTAGATAGTCCAATTTTTAGGGGAGGTGCTGCCGAAATTTCGATAGAACCTAGACTAGTTTTAATTCATAACATAATTAATAGGTTTATTTAGATTAATTCTATAACTTAATGCATAATAAATAGAGTGCTCTAATTATTTATTTATTATCTTTATTATTCATTTAATTATCTAAGTATTTAATTATTTTCATTGTTATTGTTTATTATTATCATTTATTTTATTGTTGTTTATTGTTAATGGTATTTATTTAATTATTTAATTGCATTTGAGAATGGATGTCTAATTGTGCATTGCATTATGATGTTCAACTGATCAATATGTCTGCATTTGATTGCAATGTTTGATTAATTGTGTTGTGAAAATGCTATGCTTTGTTTGTGTGGAATTGGGATGAAGTGGACCACCATGGGTTTGTGAGGACGGTCTGTGATATGGATCCGGTTATGATATGATACTTGACCGTCGGCCGGGAAAATGGGAGATCGGCGCCCCCTTGTGCACCTGATGATATAGATTATATGGGAATTCACAGGATGGCTTCTTGTTGTTGCGCACCTGATAATCTAGATTTGATTGTAGCCCGCAGGGTGGCCTCCTGTTGTGAGCACTTGATGATCTAGATTGGATGGAGACCACCGGGTTGCCTCCTGTTGGTATGGAAAAGAAAAGAGAGAATGGGAAAAACAATGAGAGGACTGGTCAGTGAGGATTAGACCAGTTGGCCGTATGGGGGATCGGCTCCCTGGTGCACATGTATGAGAGGGCGAGCCATGTGTGAGGACGGCTCGTTGGGGTTTCAGGTGGTGCCACTGACTAATTTCCACGTGATGTGATTATATGAAGATGTTAATAATTGTGAGTGCTGGTGATATGCCATTTGTGTGACTGGCTGTGTGAGCATATAACTAGTCGGATGACTAGATTGATATATTTATACATTTGTGTGAATGCGTGTGTTGTGCAATAATTATTATTCATTAATAGACTCACATCTCTTTTGTTTAAATCTTTCAGGAAGTAGCTCTTTCTAAGTCCCAGCTATAACTCTGCTCTTTCACTGTTAGAAAAGACTTCTCTAATTTTAGTATTGATCTATTAAATAGATAAATGTCCGACGACTTATCTGTATTCATTTGTTAGTGAACTCCGCAGTTATAGAATTTGTATATTTATAGTCGTATATTATTATAGAGACAAAAATTTGGTGAGTCTATATTATAAATATAGTGTATTGTAAGCAGGGTAATTTGTAAATGTTTAAGATGTTTTAAATTTGGGCCGAGATTTAATAGAATCTTGAAGTTTATTTTCCTATCAGTATGGGCTGAATATTAACAAAATTATATTGAGATAGTAAATTTTTAGTGTTTCAGGCTTACTACGGGCCTCGGGAGCCTTAAGCTTACCTGGGCTCTAGTGCCGGTCCGGCCCATGGAATCGGGTCGTGACAAAGTTGGTATCAGAGCGTAGGTTAGAAATTTTAGGACACAACTGCGGAGTATAGGGAATTTCTTTATGTTGGGATCGGCCGTAACCAACATAGGGAAAGAAACCTTGTGATTTTCCTCCCTAGGGATGGTGGACGCACTAGACCCTATGAGGTGGGAAAATATCTCACTTATTATGTAGATTAATAGACTATAGAGGTTTGAAGTGAAAGTTGGGAACAATAAGATAAGTCTATCACAATACTTACAGGGGCCTGAGCTAATATCAATCTTTAGGTTAGGGAATAGAGTAATGCCTGGATGGTAGTGGATTGGCCTGATCACCCAGTGCACTACTTTTCATGTGAGCTCTATTCCTATCAGTGAATAGGATGGTGTAGAGAATAAATAGGTTTTTCATTTGTATGGTGGATTGATGAACTTTGGGTGGTTAGGAATCGGTATTTTAGCATTCAGCTCAGCTACTAAATTTTTTTAGAATTTATTCAAAAAAAAAAAATAAATAAATAAATGGAAAGAATAACATTAGGAATGGACTTGAATGGTTTAAGGGAATAGAAATGGTATATATAACAAAGTGTAATATATGTTAGGAGCAAGTGGTAGACAAATTAGAGTAATTTATAAATATCTTACTCGACTTGAATAAGAGAATATTGATTGATTAAGGACAAATGAGATAGGAAAGTTAAATATAAAGTCGACTCAAGTTAGTGATAGGTAGACGTATGGCTAATTAAGACTTTTAAATAAATGTTTAAGACTATAGTTTAGAAAATTCTAGTCCATGAGAGAGAGAAGTTGTTAGTATATATGCATTAGGCGATAAGAAGCTAATGAGATTGATTTGATGCGATATTTGGGTGTTAAGATAGCATTAGGTCAGGACTTAAGAAAATTTTTTATAATAGTGAGATAGCTAAGGGCTGCAGTGATCTAGGAGCTATATAACATATGAACTAGTCTATGGTAAAGATATTATAGGGACAATTGAATTTGTATAGATGAGAAACAAAGACAGTTATTTCGAAGTGCCCTATGATATAATAGACAACGGAAGTCGCAGACGATTTTTCTTAAAGTTTTGAATTAAAGTAATAAGTTTTTGAATTTTTAATCAATAAGAGTTTTAGTAAGTGTATATGTAAATTAAATGAGATAATTCTTATCACTATAAATAAAATCAAAGTTCAATTAATCGCTTTTTGTAAAATTATATGCTTGGTTTTCATGAAGGAATGTTTAAATTTTCAAATGAATCATATAATCTTGAATATATATATATATATATATATATATACACCTATAAATGTGCAACTTATTGCTAAACCGGTTTTAAGATAAAATATTATTCAAAGAAAGATTTCCTAAAGATTTCAGTAGCTGTCTGAAGATAGTAATTGGAGATTTAGACAATAAGCTTAAGTTTCTTGTAAACTTCAACCAATTGGCACTAAATAGGATGGTTGGCAATAGAAATACAATTAGGATACTTGACTCTTTTCTTTCCTAGGTTCATATTATCCACTCTTGAGCTGTGTCCTTGGTGTTGGAAGGAATTTCTTATGACTTTGAAATTCTCTGTGTGTGTCCATTCTTACTCTCTCCTACTAGATTCCAATTCGAGGACGAATTGTCTTAAGGGGGGGAGATTGAAACACCCCGAATTTTTATTTTTGAAACTTTTAAATTTTTATTTAATTAAAAATCGAGAATTTTGACCGTGTGGGCTGTAAATGTAATACAGTCTCAATTCGAGCCCAAATTTTAGAATTTGGTCCAAGCCCAAGAGCAGATTATTCGGAAATTTTCGATCCGAGAATACTTAAAATTTTTGACAAATCAAAAGAAACTCTAGTTATCAATCGAATATGATAATCGTTCATATTTTATTAATATTGAGAAAATGGAGAAAATATTATGGAACCGAGCTAAATAAATAAAATAAATCGAACCGGGCCTTAAAATCAAATTGATTTTTCGAAAAACCACACGAATAATCCAAAAACCTAGTGGAAAACCTGTAAACCGAGCAAGAATCAAGCCAATCAGTGAAATAGATCGAACCGGTTCGAATCGAACCGGAATCATCTAGAAACCGACATACCTTTCTTTCTTTCTTTCTTCCCTCCTCTTCTTCTTCTCTCTCGCGCGCGACTCCCTCCTCCTTCCCCCTCCTTCTGTCTCCGGCCACCAGACTGACGATGGCGGGTGACGATCGATCCCTCTCATGCCGCCGGTCACGTGGCCAGTCCTTCTTCACGTCGATCAGGCCTTCAGCGGCGACGACGCGAGCCTCTTCTTTCCAGTGACGCAGCAGCAACTCCGGCGAAGATCGAATGATTCCGGCGACGAGAAGCTTCTAGGTGAGCTCCAATCGATTCCTCCATCCTGTGTGAACGTTTTCCATCCAAGAAACGACAGCTTTGGTGGAAGGAAGTGAAAACGCCATGGCCGACGGCAAGGAAGGAACTGTCGAGCTTGTTCCGGCCAAGCGAGCCACTAGCTCAACAAATGATTGTAGATTTGGACTCCTCACAAAAATTGGAGTCGGGTGGTGGTAACCTTGCACGTTTCTGGGCATTCGCGAACTTCCGGCCACCGTGGACGGCGGCGGCGATGGCGGTACGGTGACCGGCCGGCGAGCCTCCGGCGAGGCACTAAGGGACAGAATCTCCCTCTCTTTGTGAGGATCGTGGAATCGTCACTTGAATTTCGATCGGTACGCTCTAAGTTCCATTTCCCGATTCGTGTTGTAACTTGCGAATTTAGAACCATCACTTAATTAAATTGAATTCAAATAAATAACCGATCAAATATAATCCTTGTTAGAAATTGGATAATTGGCATAATGTAGTTACAAATTAATTTTTAATATTGTTAAATAAACTACATGAATTAATATTATAATTAGGCGACTTGAGGAGGAGATAAATTAGAATTAATTAATTAGTTAATTAGATGATCATTAGTCTAAAACTAGTTGGTTGCGCATAAGACAAAGTAAGATAGTTTTAGTAGGTTGACGGTTAGATGCGAAATTTTGAGGACCTAAGGTTTCTAAAGCCTAACCACTTCCGGCATTGATATAAGAATCGAATCTGAATAAATAGTAGTTATAAATAGTTATTGTTAAAAATGATTTTTAACAACTTAACAGATTAATTACCATAAAGCTATTAATTTGGTCAGTTTATGATTTAACGAATAATCTTATATGAGTATTGTTGGAACAGGTTGAAAGTCGTTATAATTATGAACTTATGGTTGAGATAGTTGGGTGTTGACACTGATGTTAAGGAGGATGGGATTTTAAATTGATTGATTGCCCGACGGATGGGCTGTGTGCATTGATTTGATAAATATACAATAATATTGTGATATTGAGCAGGTAGATAGTCCAATTTTTAGGGGAGGTGCTGCCGAAATTTCGATAGAACCTAGACTAGTTTTAATTCATAACATAATTAATAGGTTTATTTAGATTAATTCTATAACTTAATGCATAATAAATAGAGTGCTCTAATTATTTATTTATTATCTTTATTATTCATTTAATTATCTAAGTATTTAATTATTTTCATTGTTATTGTTTATTATTATCATTTATTTTATTGTTGTTTATTGTTAATGGTATTTATTTAATTATTTAATTGCATTTGAGAATGGATGTCTAATTGTGCATTGCATTATGATGTTCAACTGATCAATATGTCTGCATTTGATTGCAATGTTTGATTAATTGTGTTGTGAAAATGCTATGCTTTGTTTGTGTGGAATTGGGATGAAGTGGACCACCATGGGTTTGTGAGGACGGTCTGTGATATGGATCCGGTTATGATATGATACTTGACCGTCGGCCGGGAAAATGGGAGATCGGCGCCCCCTTGTGCACCTGATGATATAGATTATATGGGAATTCACAGGATGGCTTCTTGTTGTTGCGCACCTGATAATCTAGATTTGATTGTAGCCCGCAGGGTGGCCTCCTGTTGTGAGCACTTGATGATCTAGATTGGATGGAGACCACCGGGTTGCCTCCTGTTGGTATGGAAAAGAAAAGAGAGAATGGGAAAAACAATGAGAGGACTGGTCAGTGAGGATTAGACCAGTTGGCCGTATGGGGGATCGGCTCCCTGGTGCACATGTATGAGAGGGCGAGCCATGTGTGAGGACGGCTCGTTGGGGTTTCAGGTGGTGCCACTGACTAATTTCCACGTGATGTGATTATATGAAGATGTTAATAATTGTGAGTGCTGGTGATATGCCATTTGTGTGACTGGCTGTGTGAGCATATAACTAGTCGGATGACTAGATTGATATATTTATACATTTGTGTGAATGCGTGTGTTGTGCAATAATTATTATTCATTAATAGACTCACATCTCTTTTGTTTAAATCTTTCAGGAAGTAGCTCTTTCTAAGTCCCAGCTATAACTCTGCTCTTTCACTGTTAGAAAAGACTTCTCTAATTTTAGTATTGATCTATTAAATAGATAAATGTCCGACGACTTATCTGTATTCATTTGTTAGTGAACTCCGCAGTTATAGAATTTGTATATTTATAGTCGTATATTATTATAGAGACAAAAATTTGGTGAGTCTATATTATAAATATAGTGTATTGTAAGCAGGGTAATTTGTAAATGTTTAAGATGTTTTAAATTTGGGCCGAGATTTAATAGAATCTTGAAGTTTATTTTCCTATCAGTATGGGCTGAATATTAACAAAATTATATTGAGATAGTAAATTTTTAGTGTTTCAGGCTTACTACGGGCCTCGGGAGCCTTAAGCTTACCTGGGCTCTAGTGCCGGTCCGGCCCATGGAATCGGGTCGTGACACAAGTACTATTATAAAAATACATAAAAAAAATAAGTAAGCAATAAAATTATTGCTCAAACTTTCATCAGAATTGACAAATAAAGCTCAAACTTCTTAAACTATTTCGTCCATCTATTTTAGTTCTTGAACCAAATTTGAACTATTTTGAAAAGCTCAAATCTCATGCGCTTCCGTCTAATTTAACTAAAATTGAGTTCGAACTTTTCATAAAAAATGACCAGTTAAGCTTAAATCTTTGAAATTCAATTTGTTAACAGCTCCGATGATTATTGTTATTATTATTATTATTAATTCGATTCATTCGATTAGTATGAATTAGAGTCTCATAATTGTAGCCATAAACAAAATATCTAATAGTAAATACATATAACACTTAATATAGGCATAGATTTAAGTGAACCATCCAAAAAAAAAAAACCAAAATTCACATGTTTCAAATCTATGCAATATTATATCATATTATATTATATATATATATATATATATATATATATATATATATATATTAATGGAAAATAAAAGTATTTTAATTTTGATTCTCCGTATTAATTTTATAAAATATTTTTTTTCCACTTTGTAAATTTATAACAAAAAATTAATATAAAATAATATATAAATCATTATATATATATATATATATATATATTAAATTACAACTAAAAATTAAAAAACAAAAAAATATGCAATGAACGTTCGAAAAAACTAATATTGTAATTTTTCACATTACATTATTAAGTTCAATTCTTTGATCAGATTGAAAGCAAATGGTTGGTTGTCGAAATTAAAATATTCACTATTTATAATTTAAAGTAAAAATTAAATTGTTATATAATAAAATGGAGAGGAAACTCGCTTACCAATCACATTATTATAATATATATATATATATATATATATATATATATATATATATATATATATATATATATGATTAATTAATCATTAAAGACAAGCAATCACATGTACAAGAGATCACAAGAAAAGCAGCATCAATACTTAACTACGAAATTTTCTTTTTTCCTCTTCCCATGATGAATATGATTGAGTTACAAATTAATTTGGGTTCAAGAGATTTTAATCATCATCACCATCACCTTTCCTTCAACACCTTTTTGCAGTTTTATTAAAAGTAATGGTTCCAAAAAAGTTCATCTTTTGATGATCACTTTCAAACTCCCATTAAAGCCAATTCTGTACTTCATATAATCCTTTTACATGAAAAGCTTAATAGCCATGACAAGATACCATATTTGAATTTCTAATCTTAAAACTTTCAAAATAGAAGGTTGAATAAATCAAGACTTATATTGTAAGTAATAAATTTTTAAAATCATTTGAAAGATAAGATTTATTCTTGATACATATAAACTGAATTGAAAATATGCATAAGTAAAATTTTAACATTATATTTTTAATTTTTATTAAAATGTTTTCAATGTAAAAAACTGTAGAAAATTTAAAACTTATATAAATGGGCAGTTGAGTTAGAGAGCTTCTAGTTTTAGGGAGGGATGCCCTAATTTTTGTGTCTTGTCTTGTGTGTTTCTTGCATGTGCATGTGGATGTCCTAGACAAAAAATATTTGTGGGTTCTCCTTAATAAAGACACCAACCGAAATGTCCTAATTAAAAGTGAAAAAATAAATAAAAACAACTAAAAACAAGACAAGATCCCTACAGGCTAAGATATATTTTTATTTTTATGAAAGAAACAAGCCAACTGAAAGTGTTTGATATCTATAATACATAGTATAAATTTTGTGGCAGTTGTTTGTGTTCTTTGTTTTATCTTGACTTATAATATCAAGGTCCATTGCACTTGTACAAGATTTGACTGGCAGCTGCCCGTGACCTTCTTTATGATAATAATCCGTGAGCAACTCACATTTTCACTTCTGCCTTCCTGTTAATTTCTGTGTTTTGGATTTCTTTTTCATATTGTTTGATTTGCAAAAATAGTACGTAAGTCATGAATAAAATAGTTATTTTGTGTTATGAAATATATTATTATAGTTCTTTTCTCTTTTTATAAAATTTGCGTTCTTATAAATTTTGTAAATGTTTCTTATAATAATAAATATGTTTCATAAATTTAACTTAAATTTATGAGTTTCAAATTATTATTTCATAAAAAATAATTATTTAACATTTAAATTTGAATGAAGATTAAGAGTGAATATTATACATGAAATAGATATTATCTTATTTCATGTTATTCGATAATTAAGTGATACATGTGTGCGTGTATATATAGTTTTGATGGTGTTTTAAAAAAAAATTAAATAATGATATTCGAGATGAGATGTGACATGAGATATCAGAGATCTTTTCTCTCTTAATTATAGATTTCAAATTTGAGCCATATAAAACGTTTTGCTCCTTTTATGAATTTAATCAGTGTAAACTCGAATTAGTCGGGCTTAAAGGACTAAAGAGAATTTAATATGTTCTCAAATTGAGGAATATGAAGCCACATAGACAACTTTAAATTAAAACTGTGAAGTAAATTATCAAAAGAAGATAAATATCCATTTGAATACATAAATATACCACGTTGCATTGCTTCTTTTGCGACAAAGAGTAACATGGATTAGATCAATTGATGTTTGTCTGAATGCCCAAAAACGACTAAAACATCCCATGATGTCCTCAATATCTCCACATCTTATATACATTCTAAGAATAATTCCAAACCCTATAAATATTGATATCTCCGGGTATTTTTATACATACCCTCAAAATTCCAAAGCCACAAAAAGAGGAGCAAACAACCATATTTAACAGAAAAGATTAAAATTTTAAAATTTTTAACAGTTTTTTTTTTAAAAAAAAAAAACTTAATTAATATTGATGCTACTATCTGGTGTCAATTTAATAAGAAACTATTGATGATAAGACAAATTAAATATGTGTATATTAAAAATTTAATACATCAATAAGGTATTGTTTGAATTGGTAAGTGAATTCAATCCTCATAAGAATAAGAACAAAAGATCGATCCCAAAAAAACATACTTCTTTAAGAAGGTAAAAACCTTTACGCATCAATTACACCTCTCAATTTTATATATATATATATATACATAGAAAGTTAACACATCAATTACACTCCAAAAATAAAGACTATAATAAAAAAAAAAAAAAAAGAAAATAAATCTATCTTTATACTATGGGTAGAGTACTTAATAGTTTTGCATATCGAAACAAACATATAAATGTTTACTCGTTAGAGATCAAATATCTTCAGGTAAATGAAAAGCACAAATGGTAGCTAACCATAAATGGATTAAGGATTTACGCATCAAGCAACATATATGCTGTTAAATCTCAGCCTTAAAAGCAATAAATCAAATCCATAAATAATTCAGACTTACAAACAAGTCATGCTCATCTTTTATACCGATTGCCTAAATCGTTTTAATTGATTCAGCTTTGTCGTTATATATTATATCATTTACTTTCTTTATTTTTTAATATTTTTAATGATTAAAACTAAAAATTATTACCAAACACTATTTAAGTAAATTTTTACTGAATTAAATTTTAAATAGCTAAATAGCGGGACTTGACTCATTTATAAATTATAATCTAAACATCCACACCGATTTATTAAAGCATATGCGGTCCATAGACGGGTCAATACGTACACTGAGAAGCACTACCTCTGTCCAATGACATTTTTTGAAATGAAATTTTGTCATATATGAATATGAGTGCCCTGCCCTCTTCATATTTGTCTCAAATAGTACGAGAAATTGACTACACTTGATTAGATTTAGCTGGCCAATTGCAAACCACATATATTCTTAGTATTAAAAATGGATTTAAAATATTAACCGATGTTGCAATAAGCAATTCCACGTACTTCTAGAAGAGATATAATCATCTACGTTGATATCAGTAGCTAGCATAAAAGTGAAATTAAAAAGACATTATTTACAATCAATAGAGTATTTTTAACCCTCTGTTTTAAAGTGAAGTTAAAAATTTAATTTTTATAGATAAAATAAATATTTACTAAAAATATTTTAATTATTACCTTTTTAAATCGACTCAATACGAGCAAAATTCAATCCTAACTTCAAAGGACTGAAAATATTTTACCAGTGTTCAACCAAACTTATCAAAACTAAATAAAATAAAAATTTCTAAGATGTATCAAATTGAATTGAGTAATTATAAAACCAAATTTTCAGTATAACCAGTTTTAACTCAGCCCTAAGCATAATTATTGTTAAGTAAACAATTCAGCAAATCGAGAATAAGTCTCTTTATACAAAAATAAAAAATAAAAAAAAAAAGGAAAAAAGAAAAAAATCATCTTGACACAAAGCAAAACACAAAATTGTACAAAGTTGAAAAAACTTAATAAATAGTTAGTTGGTAACGTAAGCTAAGCATGTGAGAAGAGTTTTTTAGTTTTCCATTAAACTCATTTGCAGAGAGAGATAAAGAGTTTTAATTGTGATTAAATCCCGAGTCGGATTAGGCAATTCTTGCTAATAGGGTTCAGAAACCGGTGATTTATACTAAAAAAGTATAATTATCCATTAAGAATGTAATCAGGAATAACTTTTTAAATAGTTTTTAATATTTTGACTTATTAAGATGCTAAATGCTATTTTTTATAGTATTCAGTAATATTTTATTTTAATTACCTCTTAGAAATTAAGACACTAAACGCTATTTTTTATAGTGTTCAATAATATTTTATTTGAATTAATTCATAGCGTTTTATAAAAGGTTAATCCTATAACGTTTAGCTTTTAAGATTTACAAAAAATTACTCAAATAATTAACACTATTAAAGTAGCTATCAGCTATCAAAACATCTAATTTTACGCTAATATATTCTAAAAACACAAATAAATAAAATGTTACCGCTCAAAAACAAATCAATCAAATTCTCAACCCGTGCCCACATGCCTTGACGTATAATGTTTATCCAACATGATTTATGCTTCTGTCAGTGTATATATTGTACACATAAAAGATATTAGTCTGATTGCCTTTGTTTTTATTTTGATTCTTTATTGTTTAATGTCCCCATACCTCAGACAGAAAACATTTATTTTACCCATATATTACAAATAAATATCATTATTTCTTTTTATTTATCAAAATTTTAATGTACCAGAATTGATTAGAGGTGTAATATACATAAATAATACTGCGAGCTATATAATAAGATATAATCTTTCCTTCAACTCATAAAAAAGGTGTTCAACAAAAAACTCTTATGGTCTAAAAAGACTTTAATTTGAAAATCAATTACTTATATCTAATTAATATATATATATATATATATATATATATATATATAAATCTAAAATATAAATCCCTATGTTAATTTTATTTTTTGAGATTTTGGTACGATGGTGTGAGGAATAATTGCTTATTATTTTATAAAGTCTGAGCAAAGATTCTCCACCCAGAATAGAATAAGTATAAGAAAGTGGCTAAATATCCATCAATCAAAGAATAAGGTAAAGTGACAAATATTCCCTTAAAAAAAATTATTACAACTTCTTGTCATTTTTGTTTTAGTTCATTGTCTTATGTCTAAAATATGGTATCCAAAGTGTTAGACTTAGCTCACAGTATTTTTTGACCATAACATCTTGAAAACATAACTTACTATCATTATATGTTGTCACATCACTCAAATCAGCTTATCTATTCTTTATATGCTTAATTCTAATTTTCCGTATAATTTCCATTTCTTTACCTTTCTATTTTAATTTTGTTCATTAATTTCTTATTTTATTATTTTTTATAAATTAGTAAGAGACGAGCATAACCCACTTTGTAAACAACAAATTTTAGAACATTTTTGGACTTGCATATCTTTTTAGCATTTTCTCAAAAAGATGTAATAATAATTAAAGTTTGAAAATCACTACTTCAAATTATCTATTGAATACTTCCACTCCGTGCGTTTTATCGCTTCTAGTGGACTTTATAATGAATTATACCGTCCTTGATAAATTATGAATCTTATAATTACCGCTGATAGTGCATATTCATTGAATATAATATTGAATAGCAAAAAAAAAATTCGTCAAGTGAATACCACACTAGTCAATTGATATTGTTTGAAAATAGTTTTTCACACTTAATCAAATCTCCAGTGTACATAAACCCTCGTGAATTTATGTTAAATATATTCATTACTAATTAATGGTTAAGGTAGTCGTAAATTCATAAGGATTGAGTTTGTTTCTATTTAATTATTTTAGTTTTTTTTATTCATTAAAAAGTCTAATACACTAAAATAATCTGATGAGCGATATAAAGAATAATTCTCCTCTTAACTCACCAAATTTATAAAAATTATTTTAATTAAGAGAATTCGAACTCAAAATTTTTCTACTACTCACATTAGTGAGAAAACCAATCATACTATATATGGTTGATATTTAATTATTTTACTTTCAACAACTGAATCAAAGTTGAAATTTTACTTTTTTATATTTTTTTTATAATTATCCATAATTTGTTCACTAAATTGAGGTATTTTTTTTACTAGCCTTTTATATGACGTGTGTTGCATGTTGACTATGCTCGTTATATACTCATTTGTTTATCTACATAATATTAAAATATAAGTTTTGTTTATATTAAAATAAATATAAGTAGTTAATTTATATTATATTTTGATTTTCTCGTACAAACTACTTGCAATGCATTTCTTATGTACTTAATTCTATTTTTATATAATGAAATGGTTTCAGAATAATATTCAACTAATCCCTATGACTAATTCTTTAGTCCCTAATTTATAATGCAAATTTTAAAAATCCTGATAGATGCCAAAAAGAAAATTAAGTTATCACTTAATCTTCAACTTCCTGCTTAATCCCAAATTAATATCTATATACAACTATAATGTAAATAATAATAAATTATTTTTTACTGTTAGGTAAAAGAAAAGAAATGATTAGATATAATTTGAATTGATAATGAAAATTAATTTGGCCACAGTTATAGTATTATTTACCCAGCGCATCAGAGAAATAAATATATGTACATATACACAAATTTTTGAAACCCCAAAAAGTAACCAAAACAGTTCTAGTTTTTTTGCAGTTTCCTAAACATTAGTCAAATAGATTTATGAAATAAGCAAGAAAATTAAAAATATTTAATCATTAATAGGTTGTCTATTTATTGCAATGAAGATATAAATCTCTTACTAAATTAAAACGATAATAATTACAAATTATTCAGTAACGAAAAATAATATAAAAAATTATTATTAAGAATAAAACTCTTCTAAAACTCACATAAGAAAAAAAAATTTTCAATGTATACAAATATATCAATATATCAATAAAATATTTTTATATATTTTTTAAATTAAAATTTTCAACTGTCTGTTATCTTAGGTTTAATTATGTAATTCTATTTGAAATTTTACTTCTTAAAAAATATATCCAATCAAATCTTACAAACATAAAGAAAAAAAAAATATTAATAAACATAATATATTTTTTTCTTCTTTTTCGTCTCTCCTGAATAAAATATTGTATATATTCTATTATTTATGGTATTTATTTAAAACTTAATTATTTAGTGTATTTGTTTCTAAAATAATTTTTTTATTCATTAAGAGGTCTGATGGGTCGAAATAATATTGTAGAGTTACACAACAAGGAATAATCTTCCTATAGATTCACTAAATTGGTGAAAACACTTGCGATCGAGAGGATTCGAACTCGAAACTTCTCACTCCTCAAACAAGTGAGAAGACAATCAGATCACTTATGATTGGCTTAAAATATAATTTTTATAAATATATCCAATCAACTAATAAAATGTAATTCTTTAATTGATTATGACTAAGATTATTTTAGGATATCCTAAATTTAATCGATCGCGTCATCGGAAATTCCATTATGTATCTCTTATTTTCACTTTTATATATAGCATAAATACTACAAGTATTCCCAGTTTATTAAATTAAACATAATCTTACTCACACCGCGTTAGTTCTATTAAAGAAAGCATGGTGAGATCAATCATCTTTGATACAACTTTATTATATTAGATTGAAGCTTTTTATTATTCTTTTTAACCCAATTAATTAGGCTAATTAAATTTCTCACTCTCTACAAGGATATGAGAAATAAAAAAAAAATCTTATTATCATATATATTTTCATCAATTTTGCATAAAATGTTTTTTTTTTTTTTTGGGCTCTCATTTCAATCCGTCCCAGTGAGAAATTGTGTAGTCAGAGATAGCTTTCATGAGACAAAAATCCGTGAACTAGTACTATTGACATAGGACAACTTTAACTTCATTGCTTCCTTCTTCACTTCTTCATGAGTCCTGACCTTTTATTAGAAAACCGGGGACAACCTATTCATGAAAATTTTCAGTAAGAAAAAAATAGGTTCAACTTTTAATTTAACATTATTATTCTGAAACTGAATTATTATACTGAAACTCTGTGATGTGTCCACAACTGTAAAAAAATTATCTCAAATCTTTTCAGTCATGGAAAATTTTTGAAAGGAATTGAAATGGCAGGAGTTTTAACTTTTAACCTCATATATCACGAGATGGTGTATTAGCGACAAATGTATAAAAATTAGTTCAAAGGGGAATGACCAAATATAAAGGGAGAAAAGAGGGTTAAAGTTATTTCAAAAATTGCAATTGATATGAGTTTAAAAAAAATAACACAACATTCATTTGAATTATCTAAATATATGGATCATAGACGATCGCTCGTTTCACTTGGTAGCAATTTATAAACACAATTAATTCAGTTTCATGATCTTTTTATAAATTTAATCTAATCATCTTTAACTTTCTTACTTCTAAAAAGGAGATTAACAAAATACTATAAATAAAATTACCAAAACGGTGACAACAATAAATCTAAAAATAGTCAACGCGGCTAGATTTAAGAGCAAAATTTTAAAGTGTGGACATCAATAATCTAGTATATGGATAACAATAATTTAAACATGTGTTAAAAGACACAAATTTAAAAATTATTAAAAAAATAAAATAAATATTAAAAAATTAGATTAGAAAGAAAATGTTTCACCAGTGATCACCCATGAAAAAAAAATGACTATTAGATCCGGAAAAGAGATAAAGGGTACTAAAATCATCTGATTTCTTCGATGATCCTTGTATTTATATAAAAAAACAAACATTTATACATCCATTCAAAAGTCTAATAATAATTTTCTATGGCGGTACAAATAGTGTAATCTTTAAATTTTGGCAATAAAATTTTATAGTATTTTAAATTTTAAAATCGACTCTGTGGTCCTTAAATTTCACTTTTTGTATAATTTCACACCTTCTTCCATTAAAAATAATTTTGACTTTTATTTATTAAATTCATATATGATTAATTTGCATATACGGTTTTATTTTTTATTTTTTTATTTTTGTAAAAAGCACGACAATTAATTCATATATTGTGCCAAAATTTTACTTAATCAATCACCATTGAAGTTGATGTCTTATTTGATTTGTGGTTACTTAATAAAGCTTCTTCTTTTTCCTCTCAAAAAATAGAAAATTCCTATGGAATCCTGAGTTAGAGCTGCAATACGCACAGTGCAGGCATGTGTCCAGCCACAAATAAAAAAAAAAATATCGTTTTTAATTGTCTTATTTGTTCTTGTCTTCTTTCGTTTCTCACTTTTAGGGTTATAAGTCAACTCATCCCTTCCCTGTTTTAAACCCAATCACCATTTTTGGTTCATCAGCCAGATTTCGAATGCACTGGCTGCAACCAGAAGGAAAGTGCTTTAGGTGCGCAGTGATCGAATGCTTCCGTCATGTAACGTCATTGCATGTTACAGTTCCAACTGTTGAAAGAAGCTCAACACCTATGGATAAGAGTTTTGGGAATTGTAAATTGCGAGTACTGATTTTGAAAATGCATATACGTGTGTCTTGAAGATTGAATCCGAGTTAATTAATGGAGGAGTTGTACTATGTGGTCAGATTGATAGTTCTGTAAAAGTTAAAAGATTAGTGGAATTATGAGCTCATTCAACGAAATTTCCACAACCTACACAACTTGGTTTCTCATTTTGGAGTTACTGCATGTATATGTTATGGTGGCCAGCTGGTCTTTGAGTGTTGTTGTTGACTACCAACTGGGATTTGCACCCACCTCATTACTCATTCAGACAGTCTTTAATACTACTCCAATACCATTAATATTTTTTTTTTGTTTAATACTCCTTCTATACACAAATATAATTCGTTTCAGAATACTTTCTTTCTTCTCTTTGTTTACACTCTGGTTTGAATGGATGATTTTCTTTAAGGAATCAAAATTGATAAGGAAAATAATTGTAGAAAGTAATTTTACTTAAATTTGAAAAAGAAGAAAAAATAATGAAGAGAGGAAAAATTAATTTATTTTTCTCCCTATCTCACATAAATAGAATATCTCCATTTGGCAGAGAAAATAATGGTGAAATATTGAAATTTCTTCAATTTTTATATAATTACCCAAATACTCAAACTATTTTTAATTAAGTATTAAAGTTATATGATCATAAAAATTCTCTAAAAGGATAAGTGAGGTTAATATGGTAAGATATCAATATTAATAATTTTTTCATTTAAAATTTTTCGTTTTCCAAACAAAGGAAAATAAATTTATTTTATTTCCTTTGTTATTTTCCTTCGTTATCCAAAAGATAAGGTGGGAAACAACAATGGAAAGAAAATTAACAATTCACCGTTATTTTCCTTCATTATTTTCATTCATTTTCTTTCCAAACAGAATGTTAGAAAAAAGATTGATTTTGCATAGAAATTAAAATGACAGTTTAATTAAGTAATTTTTGCAATTTATGGATAAGTTACTCTTAAACAATATTAATTAGTCCATTAATTACTAATTCACGCAATAACATTCCCAAGGGCCCATTAGTTTGTGAATTTGCATAAAAAAAATGGAGGGAAATGGTGAGATAATCCGTTGCACTCTTTAAAAATTCAAAATTTTTAATTTTTTTCATTTACATCAACTTTTGAGCATTTTTAAAAACACGTAAATAAATATAACAAAAATGTAAAACTAAAATTATTGGCTTTTGAAACTGTCTCCAGAAGTTCTACAATATAACCACATATAAATTTTTGAATAGAATATAAATTAGTGCTTTTTTGGAAGTATAAACTTTTATTTCATTTGAGTGCTGCCAACTCGTTTAAGTTTGTAGCACTCACGTCTCATTTGAAGAACATAAATACAAATTTTTCATCAACGATAAATTACAAAATTACATTCAATTTGGCATAGTTAGTAAAATTTGTGCACATTTTTAAATATCATCAAAATACTCTTTTAAAACTAGGGTGCAACTATCCAATTATAAGTCCATATTACAAAATGTTACTCATATTGATGTTAACATTCATAAAGTCGAGCATAGTTTGAAAAACTACATAAAAAAAATAGTCATTCAATCATAGAAATATAAGAACATTAAATGACCAAGCAAAAAGAATAAGCATAATAGAGATGATATAAAGCATTTTAGACTTTTTCATCTTGTATCATTTCCAAAGTTTTAATTTCAAGTAAAATTTTCCATAGTAAAAAAAATTATAATTGTAAAGTTTCTCTAATTAAAGAGAACAGCGAGAGTAGTACTATTGTCCACAAATATAATTCGTTTGAAAACATCAAAGAGTAATGAACGTTTTTAAATTTTATCTTTATATGTATTAAATAAAAAAAAATGTTTTTTCCTTAACAAGTTATTTAATTTATTAAAATTTTTTTTATGAAATATTCATAAAATGTTCTATTTTCTGTTTCGTGGATACTCTTAAATTTTTTGTAATATAAATTATTTATAATATTATAATTTACAAAAAAAATTGATAGAAAATTATTTATATAAATAAATTTCATTTATTTGTGAAACAACCCGAATTTTTATTTTCAAAGATTTTTCATTTTAATTTAATAAACTGACAGCCTGGAAATGTATTTAATTATTTAAATGCAAATTAATAATTCGTACAGTGATAAACCGAATCAAAAACCAATTGAAAAATCAAAAATCAAACGAAAAACCAAGATTTGGGCTGAATCGAACCAGAATTGAATCGAACCAGCCCAAACCTTCTAGAAGCCCTCTTTCTTTTTATCTCCACGCTTATCTCTCCTCACCATTTCTACAACACCTCCAGCAGCACCATCACGCCACCACTTCCTCCTCTCTTTTTTTTCCTTTTCTTTTTCTTTTCTTTTCTTTTCTTTTCTTTCTTCTTCCTTGTGACTGCGTCTGCGTCGCGTCCCAGCAGCTCCAGCAGAAACGCAAGCCACCAGCACGAGCTCAGCCACGTCGCGCCACCTCGCCGCTGCTCCACACTGCAGTAGCTCCGCCATCACCGACACCTCTCTCCGTTCAAGCCAAGCAGGGACAGAAGGTTGCTCCTCCTCTGATCTGTCCAGGTGAGCGTCGATCTCAGGTGGTCCAGTCGCTTCCAACACGCACGCGTAAAGCTCAGATCTAGCGATCTGCGACAAAAAAACTAATTAATTTTGCGGTATAAATTAATGTTAGTAAATTTTTAGTTAATTAAATTAATTTTAGTAATTTTTAACTAATTAATTTAATTTAATTAATTGTGGTTAATTAATTTTAGTAATCTGAGTTAATTGATTTAATTTAAGTAATCTCGATTAGTTAATTAATTTAAGTAAACTGTGAGTAGATAAATTAATTTATATTAGTGTTGACCTATTGATTAATTAAATATTTGACTAATTAAATTTAATTCTAGTATTACATAAACTTATTAGGAAATTTGATAATAATAAATTTGTGGAATTTAAATGTGGATTTAAGGTAGATTATTTGGTAGGTAATATTAATTTATAAATTATGGAGGTAAGGTAGTGTGGATATTGACGTTCGGATGGAGGAAGGGAAAAGTTAAATTGATTGATTGCCCGATGGATGGGTTGTTAGAACTTAATAAAATGATTGACTGAGTTAATTGGTGGATAGTTGAATTGCAGGGGAAGTGCTGTCGAAATTTTGGTAGAAAATAAAATAAAATTTATTATGGAACATTAATTTACTAACGGCACTTATCTGAAAAATATAAACAAATAAATAAATAAACAAGAGTAACGAATTTATATATAGATTAATAAATTAAATGCCGACTAAAATTATCATTATTATTATTATTATTCGTAATACTAATATTTTGATTAGTATGATCGTAAAATCTTATTTAACAAATAACTAAACCTTGCGATACATTAGAATAGATAAATAAATAAGGAAACCCAATATCATATATATATATATATATATATATATATATATATATATATATATATATATAATTTAAATTACTAAGGGAATTACTAAGGGAATTAAATAACTGATTACCAAAATTAATGAACGAATATGAAATATAATCTTTCGAATGAAAATTCTTACTTAGAATTTTATTGTTTATGTTAAAGGTTTATAAAACTCCGAAATGCAAGGACAAAGGCTCGAAGCATGTGGCTAGAAAAGCAGTTCCCTTAGAGGACAATTAAGAACAGTGAGTAGTGTTAGATAACTAGTACCATCCGCCTGCATTCATGCATTCACGGCTAAATGTTATCATGCATTAATTTATTGAGTTGCCATATTATGATGCATTATTTGTTGATATTAAAAATTGTTTGATTACTTGTGCTATGAACATACTATGCCTTGTTTGTGTGGAATTGGGATGAAGTGGACCACCATGGGTTTGTGAGGACGGTCTGTGTGATATGGATCCTAAATATGATATGATATGATATGATATTTGATCGTCGGCCGGGAAAATGGGAGATCGGCGCCCCCGTGTGCACCTGATGATATGGATTGTAAGGAAAACCACAGGATGGCTTCTTGTTGTTGCGCACCTGATAATCTAGATTTGATTGTAGCCCGCAGGGTGGCCTCCTGTTGTGAGCACTTGATGATCTAGATTGGATGGAGACCACCGGGTTGCCTCCTGTTGGTATGGAAAAGAAAAGAGAGTATGGAAAAACAATGAGAGGACTGGTCAGTGAGGATTAGACCAGTTGGCCGTATGGGGGATCGGCTCCCTGGTGCACATGTATGAGAGGGCGAGCCATGTGTGAGGACGGCTCGTTGGGGTTTCAGGTGGTGCCACTGACTAATTTCCACGTGATGTGATTAAATGAAGGTGATAATAACTGTGATTGCTGTTGTATTGCCATTTGTGTGACAAATTGCATGATCATAAATTTATTTGATAAACAAATAAAAATATTTTAGCATCTGTATGATTGTGTGGGGTGAGAGGGTTATCTAACCCTACTCATTGAGTTTGGCGCTCACCCCTGCCTACCTATTTTTTTCCAGGTAATAGAAGAAAGAAAAATCCTATGGAGTTGAGACATAAGTATAGAGGACTGTAAACGATAAATAAATGATGATGTAAATGTACAGGTAGAGTTCCGCAATTGTATTCTAGTGGGTTGTAGATGAACTGTACTAGTGATACATAATTGAAATAAATTATTGGGCATGTATCCACAATTATGAATAGTAAATGAGACTTGCATAATATAGGCTTACTACGGGCTTCGGGGGCCTTAAGCCCACCCAGGTCGTAGTGCCGGTCCGGTCCATGGAAATGGGTCGTGACAAAGTTGGTATCAGAGCATAAATTGGGCTTTAGGAATCAATTGCGGAACATAGGAAATTAATATAGAGCTCCTATGTTGGGATCGGCCGTAACCAACAAAGGAGATGTAGTCTGGATTGAATTCCATTTTAGTGCCGGTGGACGCATCGTGCACGAGGATGGAAGGAAATCTGTATGAATCTTAGGATGAGAACTAAAGGTACATAAATAATAGTAAATCATAAAAAGGTCCGGGTAACTGACGCTTATAAAATAAATATATTGAGTTTTGCTAAACCCCCTCCATCTATTTTGAAGCAGAAGATCAGTTGGAAATTGGTGTAATGGCCTGATCACCCAGTACACCATGATTCGACAAGAGACACTGCTTCGAAAATTATTTGAACTTATTTAGTAAAGAATTCGAAGTTTTAAAGACAATATGAAAGTGATTTTATTTGAACATTGATTTGAGAAAAAGGTTTTATTATTTGCTTATTGGAAATTGTTTTGAAGTTGCAATTAATCGTTTGGTTTTATTGTTTTGTCGGCATGTCAAAATTTATTTGATTTTAGAATTTAAGTTATTTAAAATGATTGCATGTTTGATTTATTTTTTTATTTTTTTTATTTTTTTTTATCATATTGTCTATCCCGAGGACTAAATTAGGCCTATAGAAATTAATACTGATAAATTAATAATAAATGGTATAGAATATGAAGTTGAATGAAAATTTCAAATAAGATAGAGATTAAAATTTTAGAAATGTTACGGTTAGGGATTAAAAAGTGGAAATGATAATTTAAATTAAATTAAGGGTTAGAAAAGGAGGAATCCTCAATTAACCAAGGCAAAACTTAAGGATAAAAAAAAAAAAAAAAAAAAAAAAAAAAAAAAAAAGTAAAAGTGTGGGCCAATTTACTTAATAGACTAGTAATAACGAAAGTAACAGTACTGGTGGAGATTAGAATGTTCTTGCTTTAAGGAGATCATTTAGAGATGAAATATGTAACAGTAGACTGGAACTAGATGACTTGAGGATCGTCCTCGTGGAGATAGACAATTTGTTTTTGTTAAATACAAAAAGGTTTTAGAAAATACACCAAGTAATAATTTTTAAACTTTTCGAAAATATTTTATATTACCATTGATATTGGTTTTTGAAGGAAATAAAAGTGAAATGCAAATTTCTATTATAAGAATTTCAAAATTATATTTGAGTGACATGCCGATATTTTTAAAAGTTGAAAAGGAAAATTACTTTGAAAATTGTCTGTAATGGTTAGTTACCCATAGGATGGTCGACTTAGAGTGTAGTCGTCAACTCATTAGTCGAATTTTGAATAAACGATTAATCTGTCAGTGAAACAATGTATAGTGGAAGTATTAATAAATGAGGATTCTTAAATTACTCAAAAATCCTTAGTTAGTAGACACATTCGATGAAATTCACAAGAGATAGCTAGTATTGTAGACTATTAGTACAAGTAAATCTGTGAGGCAGAAATTTTCTCAAGAATAAGAAATGGAAATCAATAAAACTTAAAGGTAGATACGTTAAGAATTGAAATTTTTTTAGTGCTATGCCTTTTAGACTATAATGACTTGTGACAAATCAGAACTAGAGGGATGTGATATTTAAATTTAAACTTTTGGGTAGTTGCTAGATCATAGGAGAAATAGTCAACTCTAGGGGATATTTTGGAGTTAAAGCTATATTAATAAAATACAATTTAAGCATGTGGCAATTAATTTCTCCGAGCTCTTCGATAAATATTAAATTAATAAAATTTAAATCCTTAGAGAAAAGAGAACGAAAGAATCTAGTGAAGTGAATCGTAAGGTAATTGATAAAAATTTTGACATGTCAGTGAAAGGAGGAAAGACCTGAACTCAGTCGAGGTCTAGATAATAACACCAGGTGGCAGTGTGCTAACCCGAAAAACTATGGGTAAATTTAAGAATTTAAAAATATCTTGCGAAATTTAAATAAGAAAAGACTAATGGACGAAAGACGTGTGAGATAGATAAGATGATATTATACTTTAAAACTTTGATGGAACATGAAACAATTGGCTTATGTACTATAGATATTAAGGACTTGCTATTATTTTATAATTGAGGTTGAGGATATTCCTAGATCGTATTAAGTATAAATTTTACAGGTGATAGACATTACGATAGACTTGGAAAAAAGGAATAACCCAACGATATTATTCTCTACATATTCATAGGCATTCATAGGATTAAGAATAAACATAAAACAAATGACATCCTTAATCTCTTATTTACGTAGACTTAGGTCTAAAAGATTGATTAAAGACAGAAGAAATAGGTAAATTGGATATAAACTATGGTTTGGAGAATTTTACATCTCGATTAAACTTGTATAAAAAAAAAATAAAAATAAAAATAATTTATTCGACATGGCAACATGATATAATTAGTTAAGAAATGGTAAGGTATGATAATTTTGAAAGAGGAATAGAGAAGTTAATAACTAAATAGGGACTTGATAGTGAATTTAAACTCTCTCTATATAGTTGGTGTACTATTTGTTTTTAGGGGATTCTCATTAGTAGGATTTGAAAAGAGATTGTACATCTATTTTTCGTTGGAAAATGGTTAAGTTGGTAAATAGATGATGAGCTTGGAATAGAGGTCATGATCTCCTATCAGTTGATAGCAAGCTTGTAGAAGTGCTATAAATTTGTTCTCTTTAATTGGAAATGATCAAATAGTACTTAATGGCAAAAATTGATAATAATCGAAAACCTCCTTGAATTGGCAGCAACCATTTTATCTAATTGTAAACTTCTTCCATGATTATTGGAGCAATGATATTAATATTTGGAACTGATGGAAAATGGATGAGTCAGCATGTAGGTTTTAAATTTTGAAATAAGGATTCTAATTGGGATAGTAGTAAATTTGAATATGTGGATTCTTGTATCAGAAGACTTAATACTTGGTTTGTGTATGAGCGTCTTATTGGGTGATGATCATTGCCTATAATAGCTAGGGAGAGATAAATGAGGCGATACATCAATGTAGGGCACATGATATATAACTAATGAGATTAATAACTCTTATTTGAGCAGAAGCTATTAGGGACTTAAATTCTTATGTGTAAAGGTGAATATTAGTGTCGAATCTGTGCTTGGAGTTATGAATATTTAACTTGAGTTATGTGCTTAGGGTTATGAATCTTTGACTTGAGTTGATGACTTGTAGATATAGTACAACTCAAACTTAAATTAACTATCGTGATAAGGTAGATATATAACTGCTCATAAGAACAAGTATTCTCCTGAATGCGAATGTCATAACTTTTAGCAGTTGCAGCATTATGTGAGAAGCACAACTATCATTGGCGTAAACAATTGTTGCATCCTAGTTTCTTGTTACTTTTAAAATTCGAGGACGAATTTTTATAAGGGGGGAAGACTGAAACAACCCGAATTTTTATTTTCAAAGATTTTTCATTTTAATTTAATAAACTGACAGCCTGGAAATGTATTTAATTATTTAAATGCAAATTAATAATTCGTACAGTGATAAACCGAATCAAAAACCAATTGAAAAATCAAAAATCAAACGAAAAACCAAGATTTGGGCTGAATCGAACCAGAATTGAATCGAACCAGCCCAAACCTTCTAGAAGCCCTCTTTCTTTTTATCTCCACGCTTATCTCTCCTCACCATTTCTACAACACCTCCAGCAGCACCATCACGCCACCACTTCCTCCTCTCTTTTTTTTCCTTTTCTTTTTCTTTTCTTTTCTTTTCTTTTCTTTCTTCTTCCTTGTGACTGCGTCTGCGTCGCGTCCCAGCAGCTCCAGCAGAAACGCAAGCCACCAGCACGAGCTCAGCCACGTCGCGCCACCTCGCCGCTGCTCCACACTGCAGTAGCTCCGCCATCACCGACACCTCTCTCCGTTCAAGCCAAGCAGGGACAGAAGGTTGCTCCTCCTCTGATCTGTCCAGGTGAGCGTCGATCTCAGGTGGTCCAGTCGCTTCCAACACGCACGCGTAAAGCTCAGATCTAGCGATCTGCGACAAAAAAACTAATTAATTTTGCGGTATAAATTAATGTTAGTAAATTTTTAGTTAATTAAATTAATTTTAGTAATTTTTAACTAATTAATTTAATTTAATTAATTGTGGTTAATTAATTTTAGTAATCTGAGTTAATTGATTTAATTTAAGTAATCTCGATTAGTTAATTAATTTAAGTAAACTGTGAGTAGATAAATTAATTTATATTAGTGTTGACCTATTGATTAATTAAATATTTGACTAATTAAATTTAATTCTAGTATTACATAAACTTATTAGGAAATTTGATAATAATAAATTTGTGGAATTTAAATGTGGATTTAAGGTAGATTATTTGGTAGGTAATATTAATTTATAAATTATGGAGGTAAGGTAGTGTGGATATTGACGTTCGGATGGAGGAAGGGAAAAGTTAAATTGATTGATTGCCCGATGAATGGGTTGTTAGAACTTAATAAAATGATTGACTGAGTTAATTGGTGGATAGTTGAATTGCAGGGGAAGTGCTGTCGAAATTTTGGTAGAAAATAAAATAAAATTTATTATGGAACATTAATTTACTAACGGCACTTATCTGAAAAATATAAACAAGTAAATAAATAAACAAGAGTAACGAATTTATATATAGATTAATAAATTAAATGCCGACTAAAATTATCATTATTATTATTATTATTCGTAATACTAATATTTTGATTAGTATGATCGTAAAATCTTATTTAACAAATAACTAAACCTTGCGATACATTAGAATAGATAAATAAATAAGGAAACCCAATATCATATATATATATATATATATATATATATATATATATATATAATTTAAATTACTAAGGGAATTACTAAGGGAATTAAATAACTGATTACCAAAATTAATGAACGAATATGAAATATAATCTTTCGAATGAAAATTCTTACTTAGAATTTTATTGTTTATGTTAAAGGTTTATAAAACTCCGAAATGCAAGGACAAAGGCTCGAAGCATGTGGCTAGAAAAGCAGTTCCCTTAGAGGACAATTAAGAACAGTGAGTAGTGTTAGATAACTAGTACCATCCGCCTGCATTCATGCATTCACGGCTAAATGTTATCATGCATTAATTTATTGAGTTGCCATATTATGATGCATTATTTGTTGATATTAAAAATTGTTTGATTACTTGTGCTATGAACATACTATGCCTTGTTTGTGTGGAATTGGGATGAAGTGGACCACCATGGGTTTGTGAGGACGGTCTGTGTGATATGGATCCTAAATATGATATGATATGATATGATATTTGATCGTCGGCCGGGAAAATGGGAGATCGGCGCCCCCGTGTGCACCTGATGATATGGATTGTAAGGAAAACCACAGGATGGCTTCTTGTTGTTGCGCACCTGATAATCTAGATTTGATTGTAGCCCGCAGGGTGGCCTCCTGTTGTGAGCACTTGATGATCTAGATTGGATGGAGACCACCGGGTTGCCTCCTGTTGGTATGGAAAAGAAAAGAGAGTATGGAAAAACAATGAGAGGACTGGTCAGTGAGGATTAGACCAGTTGGCCGTATGGGGGATCGGCTCCCTGGTGCACATGTATGAGAGGGCGAGCCATGTGTGAGGACGGCTCGTTGGGGTTTCAGGTGGTGCCACTGACTAATTTCCACGTGATGTGATTAAATGAAGGTGATAATAACTGTGATTGCTGTTGTATTGCCATTTGTGTGACAAATTGCATGATCATAAATTTATTTGATAAACAAATAAAAATATTTTAGCATCTGTATGATTGTGTGGGGTGAGAGGGTTATCTAACCCTACTCATTGAGTTTGGCGCTCACCCCTGCCTACCTATTTTTTTCCAGGTAATAGAAGAAAGAAAAATCCTATGGAGTTGAGACATAAGTATAGAGGACTGTAAACGATAAATAAATGATGATGTAAATGTACAGGTAGAGTTCCGCAATTGTATTCTAGTGGGTTGTAGATGAACTGTACTAGTGATACATAATTGAAATAAATTATTGGGCATGTATCCACAATTATGAATAGTAAATGAGACTTGCATAATATAGGCTTACTACGGGTTTCGGGGGCCTTAAGCCCACCCAGGTCGTAGTGCCGGTCCGGTCCATGGAAATGGGTCGTGACAATTTGCGACGAGTAAAATCAACGAGTATAAATAATATTTAAACAACGAGCAATTTTCATTGAAAATAACTAATACTTTATATTCAGTAATATTAGTTATTCTAGTTGCTATTAGCTATTCACATTTAGTTAGTATATGTCTGTATAACGTTTAAATTAAAATGTTTAATAAAAAGTAGTTGTTTAATGCAATTTGAGTCCTCTAAGCTCATCTGATCTCCCCTTGCCATAATAGCTTTCAAAGAGTTGAAACTGTCTACCATAATAGACAAATTTTATTCTTAAATTTCAATATAATAAATTTTATTATCTATCTCTAATTTAGAAATTGCAAGTTTTATATATTTTAAATTAAAATTTTAGTATAAATTATAAAAATTTTGCTTAAATATTATACAAAGAAAAATTTTAAATTGTTAAATTAAGAGCTGATTTAATGATGCAAGAAAGGGTTGGATCTTAAAAAGAAAATGTTTATAAACCACAATAATTTGATTTTAATCCAGAGAGGAGAGATGGAGAATGGAAGCGGTCAAAAGTAAATAATACAATTATATATATATATATATATATATATATATATATATATATATATTATTTAAGATAGGCACATGCATACGCTAGATAAATTATAGCTACAACTCTGCGTAAAAATGATAAAAAAGTAAATTAATTATTTAATTAATTGAATTTGAAAAAAAAATGAAAATTATTGATAAAAAAAATTAGTTAATCTATATGAAACGAAATTATTAAAGTATTTAATATTTCATAAAAAGTTTTCACAAACTCTAAAAATTATGTTATTGAAAATTATAATTAATAAATATAAAATTTTAATTTGGTCAAAATATTAAAAGATAGCTCAATTCGTATTTAATAATTTTTTAAATAATTTTTTAAAATATTAAATATTTTTTTATAATATTCAGTAATATAACATTTGAATTAATTTTTAAAAATTAAAATAATATATCACAAACCTTCAATCTTCTATACTTTCCTGTGCTCAACGTGGCAAAATCCAATGTCCTTTTTGTAAAATAGAAATTATTTTAGCGTCTAACTTTATTGGACTGAAAAATAAAATAAAATAAATATTTTATTATATTGTCTTTTTTTTTTGTTCATAATTTTTTATTGCTTTTTTCTTGTTAAATTAATTTGGCACCAGGTCAAAAGTTTTCCACGCTTTCAATATAATAATGTTATATTTTTTTCAAGTTTATTGAAAAAGAAGCCACTGATACCATCAATTTAAATTTAAATTTGATTTAGTGCCTTAAAAATTACAGTAAGAGAGTACAAACTATTGGTTCAGTTTCAACTAAATCGGATCGGTTAAAATTAAAAATTTTTTAATTTTTTTAAAATAAAAATAAAACAGAATCTATTAATTTTAGACTCCAAGAGCTCGAATAATTTAAATTTTTCTTGAATATTTTATTTCTAATAAAATTAAATTTATCTTGCCGATGAAAAAAGTGATATGGTTTAACTTAATTATTCTGTTTTTGTTACTTTTCAGCTTAATTCAATTTGATTTTAATTTTTTAATTTCTTTTGCTCGACAAAATGAAAATTGAACCAAACTGAAAAATTTTTAGTTTTTTCCTATTTAATCCAAACTTAATCGAGCACTCTAAAAGTAGAACCCAACTAATCAATTTGACTTTTTTTTTTATTCATTTATGTTTAGATAAAAATGAAAATAAAAAATTATTTAGTGAGAAATGAAACTATTACAATTCACTATTCATTTCAAAATAAAAATATTACAATCTAGTGTCTTAATATAGTTATAAAAATAAAATTATGTAGAAATGAGAATCAAGATTTAAATCTCATTAATATAAAAAAATTTTCAAAATAACAGCACGGTTTCAAATTGAAATGACTAAATGGAAGAAAAGTAGATATACTCGGTCTCCAGCAACAATGATTTTTGTTGGTTTGATACATCCGATCTCCAACACCCACTTGTCCGATTGATTCAAATTCGCGCTGGACAGACTAAAAAATGGGGTACAAAGCTCTCCCTTCCTAGTGTTTTAAGAGATTTTACACTCAGGAGTCAAACTCAAAACTTCTAATTAACGAAGAAGAAATCTTAGCTATTTCATCTCACTCTTCCGATATAGCAACAATAATTTTACTAATTATTAATCTAAAGTTATATATATATATATATATATATATATATATATATATATAATCTTTCCATATTTCATATTAATAAATAAAAGTTTTTATTTAGAACTTTTGATCTTTATATTTTCAAAAATAAAAATGTAGAACTTTATTTTAATAGAAAAAGTAGATTTAAACAATAATTAGTCCAACACATTTCTTCTTTTTTTGAAAATTGAAAAAGATTGTATGAACAGAACATTTCATTCTTTGAAATATGAATAAATAATAATCACAACCATACCCAACGCTTGAATTGTGTATGTAGAAATGAGAAGGAAAAGGAAGGAAAAAACAGAAAAACCAAAAACAAAAAGCAAAAGAGTAAAGGCATTGGATATTCTCTTTGGTTTTCTATTGAGATAAAATTATATAAAAAAAAGTTGAAACAAATTAAATTAGAAAATATTTCCTTTAAATCTAAATTATTATATAAACAATGATTAAATTAAATAAAATGATTACCAATCAATTTTGGTTTGGTCTTTCTACGTCTTGCAAAAAATATAAAGAGTGAAAAATTTTAAATTCGAGTCCTTTACACATAAAAAATTATCACGAATTTGATCAAAATTATCCAAAGAGGAGGGTTTCCATGATATTAGGCTATAATATTTATATATTATGATCATGTGATTTTGTCTCCTTATGTTAGTGCATATAAACAAAACTCTTCTGCCTTATGTTTCACAAGAAGGGCATGAATTAGTTCCAAGACAAAGCTTCTAAAAATATAATATTAACATAAAAATCAAAATTTTAATTATTTTTTCAATCAATTTCAATTTTAATTATAGCTTTTGAGGTGGCAGCTTTGTAAATTGTTAGCTCAAAATATCATTCAAGCTCAATGCTACTAAATAGGATATGCAAACACCACTAATTTGATTAGGACTTGGCCTGATTTTTAGACCTTCAGTGCCTTGATGACCTTATATTCTATTCGTTTTTTTTTTTTTTATTGTATTTATCTTCAATGATTGATCATTTGTTCATCTATTACAAAATGTCAAGATTTTTTAATTCTGTCCTAATTTTAAAATATAATCCTGTTTTTTTCTCATTAGTCTATTAAAAAGTTTGATTAACCTTAGTAGATGGATAAGCATGTTCTAGTGATAAGATCAAATTATATTTTGGGTTTCAACTAAATAAAAGAAAAGCATCAAACACATGTGAGATATTTTTAAAAATATGCCTTATTTATTTTTATTATTATTTTAAACGCTTTTTATGCATCTCTATAATATTTTGAGATACTTCTTTTAACTTTTTTTTTCAAATATTTTTTCGATCTTGTTTATCATGGTTATATTTCTAACTTTTGTCTCCAGATGTCTCTATTTAAATTGTCAATCTATTTTTTTTTTTGTTTTAGATAATAATAAGAGAAATTAATTATTTTGTCTCTGAAGTATGATAAAATTATCTAAATAATTCTGTAGTTTAATTAAATATCTGATTCGCCTGAGTTAAACTATATAATCTCTCCGTCCATATTTGCTTGCTGCTGCTGTTAAAACACAAGAAAATGTAAGAGAGAGGTGAAGGGGTCTTTTAAAATGACAAAATTGCCCTTAAGCTTTTTACAACCTTTCTTTCTACGTAAAAACATCAAAATCAAAACAATTAAAAAGAAGGGATCCAATCCATGAAGTCTAAGAGCAAGACAAACGTGGAAACAAAAGGAAAGGATTTCAAATCTGTGTAAGTTTGCCACCGCTGCCAAATGGTCCGAAAAGGTTTGTATTGCTGATGATCGAATTCATAACCTAAGTCATAATAATTAACTCTGTAAGTATTTTTTGCCATTGAGCTACCCCATTCAAGTTAATTGCCAAATTTCTTTAAGAAAACTAAAAATAAACAACATATGATAGAAGAAACAACCTTTATAAAATTTTAATATAGATGAGAATATTAATTTTAGGATCTGATTAATTTTACTTCTTATGTCCAATAAAAATACACTTATATATATTATTTTGAAAAAAATAACTTATTTATATTTTCATAGGAATTTAAAAAATAATTAATTAATACCAACAATTAATTTTATTTACGTTTTCTCTTAAAAAAAAATTTGTCTATTATGATATTAAATACGCTTAACAGTTAACACAAATGCAAGGCAGCAAGGCTGCAATTAAAGTAGCCTCCATCATAAGATCTAACCGCTTAATTAAGAAAACGCGTCGCCTTCCTATTCCAACATTTTCCTCTTTTGCGCTTTTATTTACTCCTCTCTCCTTCCAAATCCCCATATAAATATAGACCCCCACTGCCACTGTACCTTAACCATTTCACTAAAACACGCACATCCTCCACCAAACTGTCGCCATGCCTTTCTTTCTCTTCTTCTTTCTCTTTTTTTCCTTTCTTTCTCTCCCAACCAAACAAACCCAAATAAAAAACACTTCTAATTTTTCCTTCTCTTTCCCTCTTAATTCTTTTCCTCGCTCCCAAAATCCTTCTTTTCAATCTTCTTTTATTTCGCAAACCAAACGGAACCAACATGTTCAAACCTCTGGTTATAATTACAGATCAAGGTTTAAGTATTCAATGGCTTTGATTGTCTCTTTACCTATAGGGACTCCTCCTCAGACTCAACAAATGGTTTTAGACACTGGGAGTCAACTTTCCTGGATTCAGTGTCACAAAAAAGCTCCCAGAAAACTTCCTCCTACGACGTCGTTTGATCCTTCTCTATCGTCTTCTTTCTCCGTTTTGCCTTGCAATCACCCTCTTTGTAAGCCCCGAATTCCCGATTTTACTCTCCCGACTACCTGTGACCAGAATCGTTTATGCCACTATTCTTATTTCTACGCTGACGGTACTCTAGCTGAGGGTAGTCTCGTCAGAGAAAAGTTTACCTTCTCTAATACCCAAAGTACCCCTCCTTTGATCCTTGGTTGCGCTGAGGATTCCGGCGATGACAAGGGTATTTTGGGGATGAATCTTGGGCGGCGATCATTTGCTTCCCAGGCTAAAATATCTAAGTTCTCTTATTGTGTACCGACCCGGGGTAATCGGGCCGGGTTGTCACCGACTGGGTTGTTTTACTTGGGTGACAATCCTAATTCTGGTGGGTTTCATTACATAAATCTTTTGACTTTTACTCCAAGTCAACGCTCACCTAATCTGGACCCTTTGGCCTACACGGTTCCAATGCAAGGAATTAGGATTGGAAACACAAGATTAAACATTCCCGCATCTGTTTTCAGGCCCGACCCGAGTGGTTCGGGCCAGACCATGGTAGATTCAGGCTCCGAGTTCACATACTTGGTGGATGAGGCATATAATAAAGTGAGGGAGGAAATAGTGAGAGTGGCTGGGACAAAGTTAAAGAAGAACTATGTGTACGGTGGAGTATCGGATATGTGTTTTGATGGAAATCCAGTGGAGATCGGACGGTTGATAGGAAATATGGTGTTTGAATTCGAGAAAGGAGTTGAGATTGTGGTAGATAGAGAGAGGGTCCTGGCTAATGTAGGGAATGGGGTCCATTGTGTCGGAATCGGTCGGTCCGAAATGTTAGGGGCGGCTAGTAATATAATAGGGAACTTTCATCAACAAAATCTATGGGTGGAATTTGATCTAGCTAACCGAAGGGTGGGGTTCGGTAAGGCCGATTGTAGCAGATCATAAAGTGGTGCTGGTACAGTGGACCACAGCATGAATTTATCTGGCCAGGAAGGAATTAAATCGGATATTCAATGTAAAGACTCTGTACAAAATAAATATCAGCGATGGTTGGCAATAGTAATCTAATCGAACGGCCCATATTAAACTAACATTAAGTGATAAATAGAGTGTAAGTTCACGGGAATGGTATTTTATTGCATTATATTAGTTAATTTATTAATTATTATGTAAAACATCTCATAATTTTGTTAATTAACGGTATGTGAGTGAATTTAAATTAATCGAGTGGTGTAAAAATATTTGTCTTCGTTTTATATGAAAGTAACCATAGCTTAAATTAAATTATTTATTGTATTTGTACTACCAAAGCTTGAATATTAATTATTTGTTGTCTTCTCATTTTCCTTGTTCTTTTGAATTTATGTTTATGGGCCCAACTTGAACTCATTATTTTTGTTTTTATTGTAAAATACATAATATTACTATGTACTTCCAGATAGTAGTTGTGTCATCTATTTGTCAAATTTTTTTTTTTTATTTTTATTATATTTAAAAGGTGTGAGACAACTAAATTTGCAAATAAAGCTTTTAAAATTCAGGAAGAAGTATTAATGCATGAAAATTATGAGGCCATATAAGTAAATGGATAAATAAAAATTATAAAGGACTAAGCATAATTAAATTTTATTGAATTCAAGTTTAATTAATTTATTATTTATAATAAAACAACTCAAAATTTAAATTGAATTCGATTTGTTTATTAATCGAGCTACGATTGATTAAATTTATTAAATGAGAGTCAAATAACTTATGACTTGTTTGACTCATTTAGATTGTATTGATATAGTATAGTAATAATAGGTAAGTTAAGAGATTTGGTGTTGGCATCAGTGGAAAGACTTATGCCGCTAATTGCAAAGATTCCAAGTAAAGTATCTATCAACCTTGGACCACAATCTTCGAATTTAACTAAACTAAAATTTATTTATAATTCTTAATTTAAATCTAAATAGTTGAATTCTAATTAATATACAAATGAGAATAAAAATTATTGATTAATTTATTTAAAATTTATAAGTATGTGGAAAATAAGAAAGGGGAAAGTGTAGTGTTAGTATTTGAAGATGGAAAGTGGTGGGGCCAGACAATGGTTCGGATGCATGGGAAGTAGAAGACAGCTTGTTCAAAACTCAATCACCGACTAAAATCCTAAAGATTGTATTCTTAAATTCCCGACATTCGCATCATGATTAAAATATGCTGTGGTTTATTAATTTAAGATTAAGATTAAATAATTCACTTTTAAATTAACCTGGCACGTGTCCACTCACGCTTACTTCATATCTTCTTCTATCATTTCTAACTTGTGAGCTTGTCGGTCTAATTAACTTCAACCATCATTTCACTTTACGTTGAATTTCCATTTCCCCTTTCTCCGCCGCCCTACTTTTTCCTATGTACCAAAATAATCTTTCATTTTTAGCTAATTTAATCAATAGTGATTTCTTGGATTGGAATCCTGAGTAGGCCAAGATTGAGTATAGTATGATTAAACCGATTCAACTCAGATTCATCTGATTTTTAATATAAACAGTTTGGTTTATTTTAATATAAAACAACTAATTTTTTTCTATTCAGATTGATTTTTATGCAGCCTTAAAAATTAACCAAAAGGATACTGTTTTTATTTTTAAATACTTTTCATATTTAAAAAAGTATTATATTTTAAAATATTTATTACATTTATAATTTCATATTTAAATTCATTATTACCATCATCATCGATCATAAAAAAAAAAAAAAAAAAAAAAAAGCACAACACATACATCCAAATATCCAATTCACATACTTCCAATGCATTAGTAATATTATTTATTTATTTTTTGCTTTTACCATTTTACCAAGAACAAGAAAAAAAAAAAAAAATAGTCGTTACTCGCTTTAGATAGAAGAAGCGAAGAGGAAAGGATAGAAAGAAGGGGGAACAGCTGGCGAAAGAGCAAAAGGCGAAGTGTTTTTAAATCACTTTCTGCCATTTCATGAGAAGCTGTGGAAATTATAGCAGAAGCAGAAGCAGCAGCAGCCAGTAGATGCGGTGGTAGCACGCTCCCTTTTGGCCTTTTTGCTTTGGAATTTTCTTTCACTTTCTTTGAGGGAAACAAAGAAAGAAACCAAAGCAACCGTTTTCTTTGAATCAATTACTACCAACAAAAGTTACAAAACTGTCTCTTTTGAGTCTTTCGCATCTTGGCATCTGTGCTGTTTAAAATTCCTAGTATTTTTTTTTTCTTCTTTAATTTTCAGTATCGAAATCTAACGAAAAAGTGATTTAAATAAAAAATTCGTATAAAAAATTCTGTCTTCCGAATAGAATTCAATATCTGAATATGTGGATAAAAATAAAAAAGAAAATATTTTAATAAAATAACATATAATATTTTACTTATTATTTAAAGTTTGAAATCTGCATTTTATGGTTAGAATAATCCTTCTTTTTAAATAATTTCAATTTAAATCCGTGATGGTTTTTATAATTTTTTGAAATTACATTCATCAAATTTATAATAATATTTATAATTGAGAATATTAGAACTTAAAACGTTTCATTTTTTTTCACATTATTTATAAGATACGAGAAAATCATTTGAAACATATACAGTTAATTTCTTGGATCCTGGCATATATATATTCTAGAAGGTATTGGTCCCCTACGTTTTCTAAGTTTTTGCTGTTGTGCAATATTGCAAGCCCATTCCAGCCTTTTTTCAATTATTTGTCACTATCTTTATAATTAGTTATTGGTGTATTAGCAAATGTGAAAATGATTTTCGAAACTCCAAACAGCTTGCATGTTTTATTTTTTTTTCTTTTTTTTTCCCCAGAAAAATTATTTTTGCCCGCACAATAAATCTGTGTTCCAACCGAAATCTAATTACCATTTTCTATTTTATTTCGATTGATACATTGACTGTAAGTAAACTCTTATCCTTTTTGAAGAAAATAATTTTTTTTTGAAAGTGAAAGGAATTTGAAAGTTGAAAAAAAAAAATGCCGAATCATTCCGCATTCTGTATATGTATATATCTTTAATGTTTACTTTCAAATATAAGCTCATAACATTCAAAACTTAATCTTTATACTTATAATATTTTCTTATAACTTATAGAAAAGATATATTCTCAATTTCTCACTATCCTTCCAAAACAAAAAAGAGAAAATTTCTCACTATCACAATTAATAACCTTATTGAATTGAAATTAATAAATTCAATAACAAATCCATTCTAGTATCTATTCAAACTAATTAACAAGTAATTAAGAAATACTTCATCTCTCTCTTCCAAAACCTAAAATCTAAAACCTCTATTTTTTTTTCCATGGGTAGTCACCATGTGAGCTCTCACCAGTGATCACCCATTTCTCTTTTTTATTTTTTTTTCACAATTATTTCTCAAGTTTGTATATAAATCTAAGTTACTGTAGCCCAAATATTGAGATTTATTATTGTCCATATATTGGGATTTTTTCTCTTTTGAGTTATTGTTGTCATTATCACCATTATAATAATTTTATCCAGCGTCTTTTATTTGGATAGTTATGCAGAAAGAAGTGTGAATCTCCTCTATACTACAAAGAAAAAAATTTGAAAATAATCCTATCAGACTTGTAGAAAGATTATAGAGTCAAACAAAGCAAATCGCCTGTGATTCAAATATTATACTCTGTCATATCGATCAGATACTTCAAATCATGATTGTATTTTTAATGGTTTATTATTAGACTTTTTATATAAAAATATAGAAACATATTCATACGTACATATCCCATTAAAAAAAAAAAAAAAGACATACTCCATCTTGAATCTTGATCACAATTAAATTTAACATGTCCAAACTAACTCATATTCTTCAAAGAATCTAATTATTGCCTCCTAAACCAATCGCTAAATGACAACTTAAAATCCAAATAATATTTCATCAGGATTTAAACAATGAAAATTCAAATTCTAAATTATAAATCATGAGAGCCCCAAGATTATTTATATGAAACCAAATTTGGAATCAACTTCAACACGTTAAGGAGTACAAAAATTTACAGTCAGTGTCCTCTGAGGTGGCTTACACCATTAGAACCAACTCAAGGTATAGAGTCCAATGGTGGCGGCGGTGATAATCAACTCGAAATTTCCCAGAATTTGGTCAAAAAAAATGATTGAGCGCCTCCTGCCCTAATCTTGCTTCTCCTGTCATTTTCAGTGGTTGTCGGAGGAACTTGTAGAATCTTGAAACATCAAGAATGGAAATGTTAAAGTCTGCCAAAAAATAGCTCCCAAAGTTTTAACCACAACTGGCTTGTCATATAGCGGGAGTGGTGACAATCGCTGAAACAGGAGAAAAGGATTCTGCTGCCCTCTTCTTCTTCTTCTTCTCGTCTTCCTCTGCCATGCAGCCATGTGATTGGCAGGTTTCAAACCAACCAAACACTGTTCAATTATTAGACTATGAGGTCAATGATATATTGATATTCTCATTGTTACAAAATATTTATGAAATTGTTCCTTGAACCAATGCCTTTTTTGCAAAATAAATTAAATATAATACATATTATTATTATTATTATTATTTGGTAAAAATCGAGAGATATGCTCTAGAGATTACATACACATTCTAGGGTGGGGTGGGCTATTTCACATGAGTCATGGTTAAGCCACTAAGCCATATCTAAAGGTGGTTCTAACATCGCTTGTAAACCAAAAGGAAAATTTCTAGCTAATTTAGATAGATAATCAGCATTAAAATTAGCTTCTCTATGCCATGATTAATGACACAACTCTATCAATTTTACCAATAAATTATCTTCCTCTAATAATAAGTATATTAAGGTATTGTCTTAGTTAATGAATTTTAATAAACTTTTAACTAATATATTATTACCTCTATTTTATAATACTGATCACATTTGAGAGAATAGTTTGTTCTAAAATACCTGTCACATTTGTGGTTTCAAAGAGTAATAAATATTTTTTTCATATTTATCCTTTACATATGACCAATAATTATTATTTCAATTTAATGGTTTTTTTTAGAGAATTAGGATTAAATTAAGGGTAATATAGTCAATTTATTTAATAATTTATTATCATTTAGATAAATTTAATGATTTTTTTAAAAGATGTGAAATTTCAAATGTGACTAGAATTATGGAACATAGATAGTAATTATTAAGTATGAAGAATTTTTTATTTTGCAGAAAGTTTATACAATAAACTTTATTAAATTTCAGCAATAATAGTCAAAAATTCCACTTTTCACAATCCCAAAAAATAAATTTTTTTTATAAAGTAATTTATTTACACGCGTCAATTTATAGAGATGATTATGAATTAAATTAAATGAGTTAGCATTTTTAAAATATTTTTATAATTGAAGCATAATATGTAAATGAAAATATTAGAGATTACACTGCACGTGTAGTCTTTAACTTCACTTTCAAAATTAATAAAAAATTTACTCTCTTTATATAAATAAGAAGTCAATCCAACTACACTTAACCTAACGAGGGTGAAAGTCAATAAATTAGTACCTATCTCATGCATTTAATTTATAGACCAAACTCAAAAAATTCTATCTCATTCAATTATTGAGAAATGAGACGTGAGATCGCGGATAAGCATTAGGGGACAGACCTATAATATAAAATCTCTTCCTCTCGTTGTTTTTAGGCTTGAAAATGAAAAACGGGTTTGGTCCATACATTTGTTACCTACTCCTACTCCTACTACGACTCTCTTTTTCAAAGGAAGGAAACTTCAATAGTTGACCGCTGGGCCCCAATACTTGCAATCATTTCAATTTATCCAAGTCCATGGCGGCTCAACTTTTTTAAGGTCACCTACTATTTCGGAAATATATTTTTGATAAATTATTTTCCAAAAAAATATAGTATTAAAAAATTACTTTTCAGAAAATATATTTTAAATGTCAAATTATTATATTAAATTCTTAAAAAGTAAAAGTACATTAATGAAAAATGACTGTAAAACGACATAAATATTTTGAAATAAAAAAAGAAAAAAAAGGATAAAATAAGAAATATAATGAATAGAAACTTGAAGTTAACTAAGATAAACTTAAAAATTATTTTATGCACAGAAAGAAGTGAATTTATTAATTTTCTGAGAAGTTAAAATAATTACAGTAATTCCTTTCCCTGAATCTTTGTTAAAAATAATTAATTAATTATAAAGTGTAATGTTCTAAAAATTCTCATTGGAAAACTCATATATTAAAAGAATTGAGAGATTAAAAATGATTATGAAGTTGAAGATTTGCTGAAATTATAGCTTCGATTCTATTATTTGGAAAAATATTTGAATTGTTAAATTATTTATCTTCCATTCATGAGTGCTAATTTTATCGTTAAATTTTTTATAATATTTAATTATTTGGTAATTTACGATTAATATATTATTATTTCTATTAGTCTCTCACATTCACTATTGAAATAGTAATTTTGATTAGATTTCAGGGACTTAATAGTAAATTACGAATGTAAATTTTGTCAAATATTGAGCTCGGGCTGGGTTTTCTCCTAATATTGGCTTGGCATGAATTGATTGCAGCCCATTTCTTAGGCCCATGGACTTGGATTCTAACTTTCTAGACTAAAGTCATGTTCACATTTTCTAAAATAGCATTCAGTGTGCGTTTAGTAGTTTCATCAAAGTCAAAATACTATCTCTTTATCCATGTATTTGGTACGTACTAGTGTTAAGCGTTTGGAAGCAAACTATAAAACGGTTAGCCCTGACAATAAAATAGCAACTGCCCACTAAAATAGACAACAAACAAAAACTAACTCTTATTAATATCTAAAGACAGTAAATTTTTCATGATTTCTCTTCAAATAGTTTTAGATTGATCTCTTCCCTTTTTAGTATCTTATTATCAAATTATCACATTTACGAATTGATATGTAAGAGTAGTGGTAGATCCAAAAATTTTTTTTGAGTGGGTTTATAATATGAACATCAAACATAATATATTCATGTTATAATTTCATTACCTTTTTATTCTAAATATCTCTCTTCTCAATTAAGCAGTAGAAAACAAAAAGTTAAAGAGTTTAATTTAAGTAAATAAAAACAAATTACCTAATGAGTTTTTTGATTTATTACTTTTATTACCTGTCTTTAATTTCGTTAAATACCTTATAGTACATGTATAACACTCCTCCATTTCATCCATTTATTTAAATTCTATGAGAATTGTCTTCATCTATGATATATATCTGCATCCGGAACATAAAGCCTAAATATTTAAATTGTCTGGCGTAAGAATTCTTTATCTTTTCATTAGATATTTAAAATATATATAATCTACTGATTGCAAATTACAGGAGTAAATAATATATTTTAAGGTAAGAACTAAGTAGTTAATTTCACTAAGGACTAAATAATAATTTACTTGAAAAATAACTGGAACAAATGTAATCTTGCTTCTTGTCTTAAATTATTATTTATTTCTTTTCTCTTTTGAAAGGTAGAACATATCAAGATAATTTGTATGATTAGTTATTTGCTTTTCTTCTTTTTGCCTTTTATTATCTGACTTAATTCAACTATTTAATATTGTTAGCTACTAATATTCTTTTCTAGAGTCAATATATAATTTCTTTTGAAAAAAAGAGGGATAAAAAATATGCATAATTAAATATAATGCAATATTTTAAATAAATTCAAAAAAAAAAAAAAAAAAAAAAAAAAAAAAAAAAAAAAACGCAAATTGATCGCTCTTCTCAGACAGTGAATCCACCAATGGATAGCTGACAGCTGATGAATAGACTAATGAGTGTTTGATGAAGGTTTAGTTAATTAGTCGGTATAATTGAATTCATGGGCTACTGGAAAGCTCAGCCCAAGCAAATCAAGTAGACAAATTTTAGAATTTAAAATTCATCCATTTAAACAAATTCATCTATTTAAAAATTCTAATGAACCAGTCAGTCCATAGGTCACTGAAGTTTGATTCTGATTTGTCAATTTTCACATTAGCAAATCATCAGTATGCACTGTGTAACATTCTTAGATAGAGTTTGGAGATATAAAATTTATTTTATGTATTTGTATCTGTTGCTTAAGAAGAGCTCTGCTTTGACATGTACATTGTGTGTGTGTGTGTTTATGTACACTTCTTTCAGCTTTATTAATGAAACTGATTCCATTTATCAGAATGAAAAACAATACTAACACAGCAAAATATGGTGAAGGATCAAAAGACAAACCCAACTATGAAATATAAACAGAGATTTCTTTCTTTTCCTTTTCATTTTGAACATAAGTTTCTTACAACTCTCTAACTCTCTTCATTCTTCTCTCTACATTTTTCCCTAACAAAGGTTGCTTTATGTAGCAGCAGATTACATAGACAAGAAGAGCATTATTGCTACCTAACACAACAACTAACACATTTCTTCACTTCAAACAACATTCTTCAACTCAAGGACATACACATTCACAATTAACTTTAGATTTTATCATCTAATTTCTGGAAAAGATATCTCTAGTAAAAATCTCAAACATTCCAACAAAAGGAATACATCTTTAATTACTTACAACACTTTCGTTTCAGAGTATTTTTCTCCTCTTTTGCTGATTACTTTCACTCAGATTGGATCTTTAATGGTGCAGCAACAAAACCTATCGGTGAAAAAAAATTTCAATTCTAATTAAGGCGTCCCTTTACCCCTAATGGATGACATGTAAGTAAAGACCAAAAACAAATTTATAAATTGCAATGAAGTCAGAGCAAGAGAAGCATCAAACTAGTAATTGAGTTGGGAAGGAATAGTAAACCAATAATAAAAAGCAATGGAAATCTTATAAAAGAAAACAACTTCTATTCATGTATCCAATTTGTTAATTTTGCAGGCTTTCTTGAAGATTTTTTCTCTTCCCCCACTTAATGTATGTTAATAAAGTCATGCAGCTAATATATCTACTTATAGAATAACAATCTCCTTTGGATTTTTATTGATTCCAAATATTATATTCGTGTAATAGGTTCAGTCATTCATAATTTTTGCATTTACAGTTGGACTAGCCAATAAGCGTTAGAATGAGTATTTCAACAAATTGAGAAATAGTAAATCAATGAGTAATTGGATTGGAATTTTCAGCATAGGAATTCCACTAACCTGTAAAAGGCCATCGTAATCCTTGGGGATAATTGGGTTGAAGTCAAATACAACGGCCAGTTCGCCGAAACAAAGGACTTCAATTTTCTCCAAATCACTCGGTTGAAGTTTGTCCCAATCATTTTTAAGTCCGCTCATCAGCTATGTTAACCAAATCTGAAAACCCAACACTCATTTGACCGGCAGAAATCATCTCTTACGGAAATCTTTTGAATCTCTGCTAAGCTCATTAAGTAGTGACTTATAAGATGCATAGTCTGCCACAAGTCCTATTTCACTCTTTACTTTATGCAAGTCTTTTAAATTTCCATGCTTGCAATGACCCTCTAATAAAATGTTATAAGTTATGTCGTCTGGAACTACTCCCAAATTAAGCATAGCATCTAAAAGCATATTAGCATTTTTCATTTGACCTTGCTTGCAGAGTCCATTCATAAGCACATTATAAGTTATAACTCCTGGTACGTGGCCATCACTCTGCATCTCTTTGAGCAACTTGAACCCGGTCTTGACATCACCCTTCTTACAGTATCCATCCATGACCATAGTGTAAGTCATATCATCCGGCTTTAAACCTGCTTTCAGCATTTCCCTCAATGTTTTTTCTGCATCATTTATCTTACCTTCTTTACATAATCCTGAAATCAGGGCAGTGAATGCTACATTGTCAAGCTCAATTCCTTCCTTCAACATTACCTTCCTAATCTCCAAAGCTGATTCTAAATCTCCCTCCTTACAATAACCATCTATGAGTATGGTGTATGTGATCTTATCAGGTTTCATTCGTCTCTTATGCACCTCATCAACAAGCTTTCTTGCTTCCTCAAAATCCCCAACCTTGCAAAGGCCGTTAATGAGTGTATTATACAAAATCAAATCAGGTTTCAGGCCTTTTCTTAACATTTGCTGATAATTTTCCATGGCCAAATCAATTCTACCACTCTTGGATTGCCCCCTAATTAATGTGGTAAAAGTAACATCATTCGGTTCCAAATCTCTCTCACACATTTCGGCAAACAACTTGTTAGCATCATCTAACCTAAAATCCTTACACAAGCCATTGATCAAAACACTATAAGTAAAAACATCAGGAAAAATCCTATTCTTCTCCATAACCATCTTCAACCTAAAACTTTCTTCTAAATTCCCTAATTTACAATGGCCATTGATCAAAGTATTAAAACTGACAACAGTAGGCCGCAAACCCTTCTTTGCTATTTCATCGAAAACCATATGAGCATCTGTAATTTTACCCTCTTTACACAATCTATTAATTAAAAGATTGAAATTATATACATTTGCAGGATATCCAGAATCCAAAATCTCAAGATAAAACCTCCAAGCCACTAAAGGCGAGCTGGTTTTAATCATTCTATCAAGCAAACACTTACAACCATGGAATGGGATTTGAAAATTATGTTTCTTTATCAATCTAAAACACTGAATAGCATCTGATACGAATCCTAAATCTGTATAAGCATTCATTAGAGCATCAAGAACAGAATTTGATAAATGGGTACCTTTAGTTTCAAGAATTGAAGCAAAAATTAAGTAAGCAGAGTCTTTTCCTTTGCGAGAGACAACGAAATGAAGCAGAGATTGGGCTTGAGAATGCATTCGGCGGGCAAATAGGAAATGGACCATGGTGCAATAAGACTGAATTGTGTGGCGAAAGGTGGGGCATGACGAGAGAAAGTTGAAGAAAGAAAAGATAAACTGTGGAGAGAGAGAATTAGGGTTTTTGTTGATGAGATTGATAACATGATGAGCTTTGAGGGAAGGGAGGATTTTCTTGAGCGAGACTTGAAGTGGCTTTGATTCGCAGTTTTTAATTGCGTCGGAGATAGTTGAGAGAATCGGATCTTCATGGTAAGAAGGAGTCGGCGGCGGCGGAGAGTACCAGGTGGAGAAGAAGGAGGAGGTTTTATATGAAGAAGAAAACAGGCTCTGGGTTTTCTGGAGTTTGAATGCAGCCATTTCTACTGCACTCTGTTTAAACAAATTGATCAACAAGGTCCTCTAAACGGCTAAAAATATTTGAAAATCTATTAATTGAAAGTACTGTTTCTATAACATAATAGCGAAATTGGCATAATAACAGTGTTAAAAAAAAAAAAGAGAAAAAAGGAAAGAACAATGTTGCAGGAAAAGCTTCCTCTATTTTCACAGGAAACAAACAGAAAAGGAAAACAACTTGTGAAACTATGTACAGACTATTAATTCTTTGAAAAGGAAAAACATTATTGAGAACCATTAACCCATTCTTCCCATGAATTCTGATTTTAAACCACCACATCCACCAAGATTGGAAATGGGAAAACCCCGTTATTTTCAATCCAATAAATAATCTCATGGCTTTGCGTTTAATTAAAGATTCTTGAACAGCAATTGCTTCTCATCATGCATTTCTCCTTGGACCTTTATATGGTACCTTGCAAAATTCACCATTCTTTACTTTTCTTTCAGCACAAAAGGTTGCATTGGAACTGACATATTTGTACATTTAAACATAAGATCACTCTCTATAAAATTGACATGGACATGAAAAGTCCTCATTCACATTCTGAAATTTAAACCCAGCTGTAATTTCTGCTGATACAATACAATGCTATTGATATAGCTAATATAGAAACTTTCAAGGATACTTCACTCAAAACAGGTGCTAGAATAAAAACTAAAGCTATAGAATAAAAGACATTAAGAAATGAAAGACAGTGTTATTATCATTTTTTTTCCCCAAAACCACACTTCAGGCTTTCTGATCCAGGTGATACTCTTCCGCACTCTTCTGCCTCTCTCAAACAACCCATTACTAACCCTTCTCTGAAAAGAATAGTTGTGCCGCCAAAACCATTATTTTTTGTCAACATAAGAACATAATATCTCTCGCAACTAAAGCTATTGTTTTCTTTCTTTTTTTTTTTTTTCAACACAAGCACTTAACATCTCTCTAAATAGTAGTATGTACAGAGCTGCAAAACACGCTACAAAAATTAGCATAATGTGTCTGCCAAAGCTATTGTTTTTTGCCAACTCAAGAACTTATTCCCTCTCTAAATAGTATGTACGCTGTTGCAAAATATGCCACAAAATAAGCATAATATGTTTAATCCTCGGTAGAAAGCTTTTGCTTCTTCCAGGCGCATGCAGCTTCCAGGATCCTCAGATTTGGCGCTTGAGTTTCTTCTGGGAATATGTAATCTATATATTCCTCCAACCTGCCAGCAGTTACTTGGTTAGCCAACTGCTATCAAAGATAACAAAGAAGCTCATGAAATTGAACAGCACCTCAAAGAAAATTTATTGTGGAACAAGTGAAACGACAGGAAGATATGGGGAAAATAACATCAATTGCAGTGTGATTTTTTTCAAACTATATTAGATCAGGCATAGGACTATATTTGAACTAACTCGTAAGTGACTTACCCAGCCACACCATCTTCTGAAGCAATAGGCCTCCTCTTTTTGAGTTTCTTAGGCAGCTTAGGCTGGACTAAGCTAACATCACCTAACTCCCCAAAACTGGTCTCCATGTGCAACCATTCTTCCAAAAGCATTGCACGTTCCTCCTTTAATTCAGGTGCTGATGTTCTGAAGTAGTTAATGGCTTTCTCAAATACCCCTAATGAGAAAAATGAAATGTAAGATCTCTAATGACCAAATAATTTACCCAGAAACCAACTAGAAAGATAAAACAGATGAGGAGAGCTTACTTCTTGCATTTTGAATACACTCTTTCTTCTGTTCTTCCAAAGAATCTGCACTGTCAACAACCTCATCCATGGCAGATGCTTCAAATTTAGCATAACTAACCCAGACCTTCAAATGCTTTGTCAGGTCCAATAGTCTCTCATAAAGTCGTCGAGTTCTGTCATATTCACCTTCGGAGATCTCGAAATCAATAAATGCCTGTGGTTAAATGAAAAGAAATGTCACACTTTCAGAATGAAAGTTTATTCTAAATGAAGAATGGAAAAGTTTTCACTTTTTGTGCCTAGTCCTAGACTGGGTATAGGTTGGTAAAATGGTCCTCCACTGCTGCAGCACACGACAATAATGTCATACATGATACCTTGATCAGATTCAGGCATGGCAATTTATCAAAAATCAAGAAAGAGCATGATAATGCAGATAAGCTAGTAATTCCTTGAGAAATAGTAAATTACTTGTTCTGGGTAGGCCACATTACTTAAAAAGAAATAGCCATATAAATGTAATAACTGGTAAATTATAAATACCTGATCCTGGATAAACTGCAGTACAAACAAGGGGAATAGCCATATTTATTCAAAATTAATGCAATGTGTATGTTGGTTAGGGTTTGGGAAAAGGGATGCGTGTGGGTAGTGAGCTGTGATGGGAACCATAATGATAATACCTATATCAGTACTTTTCAGCCAGTTTCAGTCTACAAAATAAACAACACCACAAAATACAAGTTATAGATGGTCTTAATACACCCATACCTCGTACAATAAGAAAAAAAGGGGGGTTGGGGACAGAATGTTAACACACTGACAACCACAGACACAACACTAGGGAAAAAGGAAAAATAAATAAGTGGAGGATGAGGATGGATGATTTACTAGTGCTTTCTTAATTTTTTTTCTGAGGAAGGTTGCAAGTGAAAGTGAGAACAGCACTATAGGCAACTACATTCATACATGACTAATATTGATGTTGCAAAGAAAAATATATGCACACCCCAGCAACAATTTGAACACAGACACGCGCATATATGTATGATACACGGAAACTCTCAGCCATGGGCATTTCCGCATGTCTGTTTCTCGTATAAAATACTGTTTCCCCATGTAAAATTATACTTAGATTGTCATTTTCTTGTATCGTTTTCACATTTCCACGTTTCCATTTTCATGCAACATATATATATTGAGTATTAAAGCTATAATCACTAGGATAAACCAAGAATCAATAAAAAGCATAGTATAACACAGTTCAAATCTGACAGCCAACATACAACATTGGTAAACAGACAGATGCTTGGGCATTTTTAGTAAGAGGAATCATATGCAATTACCTTCCACAACAATTCTGGCATGTCCAAGGCTAGCTGTGCTATAGCAAGTTCAAAAACTGCTCGTGCTCGTTCAGTTTCAGCCAGCGATCTCTCCAGTTCTGCATATTTGCTCCAAGCATAACAATTTTCTGGTGACCATTCTAAATATTTCTCATAAAGCTTCCGGCAACGATCGATATTACCAAGTTGCAGCTCTATTTCGATATATTTCTTAAAGATCTGTTAGTTGTCAAGCCAAATAGTGGAACTGAGAACAGAACCATACATTCCAATATAAATAATCAACACTGTAGTAGTAATCCAAATTTTACCTTGTCTTTGGGAGCTTTGCCAATGGCATTGCCTAAAATTTGTCGAGCACCAGCAAGATTCAGCTGTCGAATTTCAAATTGGGCAGCTAGAAGCCAAATCTTTGCCAATGAATACTTCTTATGAGGAATAAGGCTCAGGCATTCCCTAAAAATATATACCGTGAATCAGAAGACCTACAATGTCTTGGGATCTATCTATCCATGAATTACATTATTAAACAAATAAATGTAAAACTATATCCATGGGAGAGCATTGAGGGCACAACCAAGAGAAGGAGACAAGAAGAAAGAAGAACCCCATAAAACAAATCAAATTGAATAAGCAACATAAGTGTAACTGTATGCAAAATCTAGCAACTAAAATAGAATTCCATTTCTTTAAATTTCCACTATATATGAAAGAAATCAATAATGGACATTTTAACCAATACTTAAACTCTCTTTCCTTTTGCCAAACGTGACTTTAAAAATAAAATCCATCCAAGTGTTACCTCTACTGCCTCTCGATGAAACTTGGTGCTACATAGACAATTGCTGCAAAGCCCAATTTTTAATGAAGTTCTCTCTTGCTACTTTTCTAGGAAATCAAACTAGTATTGCTGGCAGCACAAATCTTGCTTCTCATAACCCACTCATATAAACATTCCAAGACAGATGATGTCAGAGGTTCATTATTTACCTAACAAGAGGGATTTAATCCATTATGATCTAATCCCCAAGCAAGAGACACAAGAGAATACAACATCAACCTCTGCTAAATGTATACTTTTTACACCACTAGAAAGTTATCTATGTTTGACCACTTGAGATGAAATATGAAAAATAATATCCCATATATAAAGATATTAAATTTGACAAGTTACAAATCTTACAGTTTCTGAAACTTCAATAAAAATTGTTAAACTATTTGGGTCATTCTCACTTACCACAGGAGCTCTCATGTTATGGTCCCCCAACAGACTGATAACAGATTATTAAAACAAATTTGATGCAACCAATGTCTCGTATACAAGTATTAATCTTCCATATTCAACCAGAAAACTATGGGAACTCAGAGATAAAGAAAGACATGGCTGTAGAACTTCCAAGACTAAAATTCATATTAATAATAATGTTATGTTAAACAAGGTAAAAAACATTGTTGCTGCATACTGATTACAAATTAAAAAAGTTATAAGAAATTGATTGTTGGACCTAGGAAATCAGTGGACTTATCTCTGCGCTAGGGACAGTAAGCCCACTGTAATATTGTCAAATGTAATGAAGGTTGAACAGGGTTTTGCAAAAGCACTTGCTAAGAACAATTCACTTGTACATATAACAAGTCAACAGCTTCATCTACTTGAATCAAAAGGTTAACTAACATATTCAAAACAGCATAGCAGGTATACCTATAAACATCCCGTGTTCTCTCAATGTCTCATGCATCTAGTTCTTCATAGAGAGCATAGTTGATCCTGAATTGCATAAAACAAAGAAACCATCAATACTTAACCACATCAACTTTTAGAGTTAACAAGACACAAATGTTAAATTCCACATTGCAACTCAAAAACTTACCACAAGTATATGTATCTCTGCCAGTATTTCTTCTCCTCAGCTGGTGGCACATTTGCAATTGCACGATCATAAACCTCCCTGATCCTCTCCTTATTTCCAAGGCTCTCCTCCAATCTAATATAATCAAACCATGAATCATAGTTCAATGGATTCTTCCTCACTTCATCTTCTTACTGAAATCTCCTCTTACCCACTATTGCATCTTCGATTCCTTCTTTATCCCCATATTGCTTCTCAAATGCCACAAATTTCCTATACAAATCCTCTGCCTTTCCTTTTGGAATATGATCCAAAGCAAACTTATAGATACACCTTGCACACCGCTCCTCAAACTCAGCAAAAGCCACAAACAACTGCTCTGCCTCCTCATCATCAGCCAATTTCTCAACTGCCCTTTCATACACATTCCTAGCTCTCGGAACTTCCCTATTCTTCATCTCAAACTTGGCGTATCTAATCCATGCACTGACTTTTGGATGACACTGAACAAAACGTTCAAAAATCCCTCTTGCACGTTCAATTTCATTATACCTAAGCTCAAATTTGATATAAGAAAGCCATCCTTGTTGGTCCGGCATCCAACCCATCCATCTTTCAAAAATCTGCCTCGCGCCAGCGACATTGCCAAGCATCTCCTCCATGTGAATGTACTTGTACCATAGTTGATCCACACGAGGGAGGAGTGTAACAGCCCGTTCCCAAACCGAGCGAGCTCGATTGAATTCCTTCTGTGAGTCCTCCCACTGAGCGTATTTTATCCATACACTGATATTCCATCGAACTCGTCTAATTAGGTCTTCGAATTCCTTTCTCTTGCGGAGGCGATAATCAGCAAGTTCGGTTGAGTCTGTGATTTTCTGCTTTGGAGGCCGGATTTCAGATTCCTGGCGTTCTCGTGCCTCACGTAGAATTTGCTCGGCGGTGATTTGAATAGGTGCGGGGGTTTTATTGTTGACCCGCGTAGGCCGAGGAAGCTTCACCTCGGTGTCTTTTCGGGTCAGGTAACCAAGAGATGGATCGGCGTCCTTAGTGGAAGACATGATTGCCAGCGACTGATTGGAAGAGAGATTTCGTGTTTTCTGTTAAGCGAAGAGACGGATTATTGATTAAAAGGATTTCTAAGAAAGATGAATTTGCTAGAGAGAGAACAAAACTCAAAATGACTATATAATTGTCGCTGGTCAGAGATTGGGTTGGTGGTGGAACAGCGGTGGAAATTTGGAATAGAACCGTCTGTTGGGGCCTGATCAGGCAGTGTACCACGGCAACCAGGGCTGCAAACGACCGATTAAAATAGTAATAATAACAGGTGTCACTCTAATCATGTATCAGATCATGTATCAGGCATGAACAAAATATGTAGATTTCTTATTTCAATGAATTGTGATTTGTTATACAATATAACAAACTATTTATATTAAATTCAATAGATCCTGATCCTTTGGAAATATGGATTTAGAATAATTAATCTAAATAAGCATAAAGATTTAGATGATCTAAACCAACTAAGGATAAGACTAATAAATCTTAACAACTTAAGGATTTGGATTAACTAATCCAAATGCATTAAAAACTAACTAAATCTAAACAAATCAAGGATAAAATCCAATGGGGCCGAGTTATAGGAGGCTCAACCCATATAACTCAAAATAAGCATAATTAGACTAACTAATCTCGCTAGAGGCAAACCCTAGCACGGCTTGGGCGTGCCAATTCGCACTGGCGTGCTTCATGGTGGTTGTTTGCCTTCGCAAGTCAGACTCTGGCACGACTTGGGCATGCTATTTGGCACGGGCGTGTTTCATGTTACATGATCTTCCTCTGCAAGTCAGACTCTAGCACGGCCTGGGCGTGCTAATCTAGCACGGTCTGGGTGTGACATATGCTAGAATTTCAGATTCCATCTCAGCATGTGCTTCCATCAATGTGAGAAACTTAGGTGTGCCTTTAAGTTCTTCATAGCACTTGTTGAAAACAAGGTCATGGAGCTCTTGTGTAACTTGTTCCTAGATATATAAAGACATGGTTGCTCTATATTTCTTTACACGACTCCTTATAATTGGTCCACTAGGAAGTACTAATGGATTTCCCATGTTGTGCTTTTGAACCCCTTGGATGATTGATGGTGGATCCGTATCATCCCCCCTTCTTTAAAAAGATTTGTCCTCAAATCTGCATCCATGTCAAAGAGAGATAAATCACTAATATTGAAAGTAACGGAAACACCATACTCACCTAGTAAGTCTATCTTGTAGGTGTTGTCATTAACTAATCTCGCTAGAGGCAGACCCTAGCACGGCTTGGGCGTGCCAATTCGCACGGACGTGCTTCATGGTGGTTGTTTGCCTTCGCAAGTCAGACTCTGGCACGGCTTGGGCGTGCTATTTGGCACGGGCGTGTTTTATGTTACATGATCTTCCTCTGCAAGTCAGACTCTAGCACGGCCTGGGCGTGCTAATCTAGCACGGTCTGGGTGTGACATATGCTGAAATTTCAGATTCCATCTCAGCATGTGCTTCCATCAATGTGAGAAACTTAGGTGTGCCTTTAAGTTCTTCATAGCACTTGTTGAAAGCAAGGTCATGGAGCTCTTGTGTAACTTGTTCCTGGATATATAAAGACATGGTTGCTCCATATTTCTTTACACGACTCCTTGTAATTGGTCCACTAGGAAGTACCAATGGATTTCCCATGTTGTGCTCTTGAACCCCTTGGATGATTGATGGTGGATCCGTATCATCCCCCCTTCTTTAAAAAGATTTGTCCTCAAATCTGCATCCATATCAAAGAGAGATAAATCACTAATATTGAAAGTAACGGAAACACCATACTCACCTGGTAAGTCTATCTTGTAGGTGTTGTCATTAACGTGCTCCAAGACTTGGAATGGTCCATCTCCACGTTTATCAAACTTGATCTTCCTTTGGTTGGGAAACTTTTCCTTGCGAAAATGTACCCAAACCCAATCACCTGGCACAAATATTATCTTCTTCCTTCTCTTGGTCACACGGTCAGCATATTGTTTGTTCCTCCTTTTTATGTCTCTATGAACTTTAGCCTTAGCATGCATTTCCTTGACCAAAGCGGCCTTCTTTTCGCCATTAGAAAACTCCTGCAACAAAGAAACAATAGTAGATGGCAAAGTAGAAGAGTCAATGTTAGGCAAATTAAGCAAAAACTCTTTTAACCGAATCATCAAGACTGGTCTACCCTCACTAACACTGCTTCGTTCCTTTCCCTCTCTCCAATAAAGAGTTTGTTTCTTTCTCTCCTCTTTTGGTGTTTCATTCTCTAACGGGTCATTATTTTGTTTTGTTTATTCTGTGGCCTCTTTCTCCTCTTTTTCTTCACTCTTTTCACACTTTAGCTCTCTTGATTTCGAAGCCTCACTCCCATTTTCCTTCAAAGTTGAGGCCACTTTCTCAGGTAGGTTCTTTTGATCATCATATACTTCAAATTCTTGTAAAGGATCAACAAACACACTTGGCAAAGATGGGTTAGGATCATTGACGGTCAAACAAACTTCTTTGCACAAAGGTATATATATAGGTTGAATTTGTTTTTCCTTTTCTTCTCCCTCTTTCTTTTTATTTGCACTCTGTATATTCTCACTCATTTTATTTTCACTCTTTTTTTCTTTATTGACAGCCTCAAAACTCATATTTTGTTTTCTACATTAGTCTTCATACACTTCTTTTGAGAAAAATGATCTTGGACAGGTTATCCACCCGTCCTTTCTGAATGAATATCTATTGAGGTAATCTACGTTCTTCCTCCTTGCACCCTTCCTAACTTATTGTTCAAATCCCTAAAGTGATGAGTAGGGATAAATTTTTAGTCCATCAACTCCTTCATGATCTCCGATGGTGGTACAGGTCGCATTCCTTTTCTTTTTCTGTTTAATAGCAATTGTTCCCACCAAAACATAGCATAACCCTTGAACTCAATAGCTGCAAGGTGAGATTTCTTCTCTTCAGAATAGTTATGGTATTCAAAGATTTGTTCTACCTTTCTTTCCCATTCAAGGTATTCTTCAGCGTTGTTACGATAAAATTCTGGAATCCTCATCTTGATGGAGTCGAAGTGCCTATCAACCTTACTAACATCAGTGTTTTTAGCCTCCTCTTCATCATGGGCTTGAAATCTAGGGGTACGTGGATGAGCTCTTGTTGCATTAGAGCTTCGGGTTGCTTTTATTTCTTGTAACTCCTCCCTCATATCTTGAAATAAATTGTTGAAGGTTCTAAACTGTCCTTGGATTGATTCCATGAAAAGTTTCAATTGAGGATCTTTAATTTGATTTCCATCCCCATTACCATCTTCAGACTTGCTTAAACTCATTGTTAAGAAAGAAACAGAAAAAAAAAACAAGAATAGACTGAGTTAATAATAAACACTCCCTCACGTGTTTACACTCTTTAATCACTCATTGCAATTCCTCCAATTGTACTTTAGAATCTCAGGTCAACCAATCAACTCAAAAGCACGTTTAGAAACAAGGAATAAAACTTAACAATAAAAGTAAGCACAAATTCTAGAAAGAAGACTCAAAACGTAATGGATAGCAGCATAAGAACAATACAATGTACTACTTAATTATCAATTAGAGTGTAGTAAACAAGCAAACACACCCTAACAATGTATAGAAGCAAAAGAAAAGCTCAAAACAAGAATAAAGAAACTAGAGTTTAAAAGACAATTTCTGGATATAATGTATGAATTTAGTTTACTACAAAGCAAACCAAATATGGACCTAGTTAATTCTACCCCAAACAAAGTAAGCAATCAAAGAAAATCCAAAAATTCAAAAAAATTTTTTTTTTATAAGGTCAAAACCGAGCATGGGCGTGCGTGTATAGCTTGGTCTGACAATTGAGAGTCAGAGCCTAGCACGGGTGTGCTTGTTGTGAAGCATGTGCGTGCTGACTTGTATCCTCCCTTATCCTTTCAATATAACCCAATTTAGTTAGGATTAGATTTTGACAAGGATTATAGTGGATAAACTAAATCTCAAAAAGATATGGACAAATAATTCTTGTTACTTTATCCACAAAGTAGTTAAGATTAGATTTTATCAAAGATTATAATGGATAAACTGAATCTCCACAAAATAATGTCAAAATCCCTATGAATTAGGATCAAATCCTTATGAATTAGGAACAAAATCCCTATGAATTAGGAACAAAATCCACTCAAAACAATCAAGCTTTAATGGTGGACGAATTTTTTTTCTTCCTTTTTTTTTTTAAACAGATCTAATTAGCAAGATCTAAGATCACAACTTCCAGATTTTTTTTTTTTTAACGAAACAAGAACAAGATTAAGAAAGCACAATGACGCAAACTCAGAATTAAAACTAAACAAAACAATAAGAAAAACACAGGAATTTAAGAAAACAAGAAAAATCACAAACCCTAGAACTAAGATAAATAAGAATTTACCTCAATCTTTAGCTCTGATACCAAACTGACGCAGAACCCTATGAAAATTAATTCCAAGAACTCTATGACAAGATTTGGAATAGATCAAATATCAAACTAAACTCCCCTCTATGGAACCCAAAGCTTAAAGAAGCAAGAACACCAATAATAGAGTAAAAAAATAAGATAAACGCTACAGATAAATTGATAAATTTACCTTGATTCTTGATGCAATTAGAGGAAATCTCACAATCACTCTAATCAATGGAACACGTCTAAGCATAAACAAAATCTGTAGATTTCTTATTTCAATGAATTGTGTTTTGTTGTACAATATAACAAGCTATTTATACTAAATCCAAGAGGTCCTGATCCTTAAAGGATTTAAAATAATTAATCTAAATCAGCTAAGGATAAGGATTTAGGTAATCTAAACCAATTAAGGATAAGACTAACAAAATCTTAACAACTTAAGGATTTGGATTAACTAATCCAAATCCATTAAAAACTAACTAAATCTAAACAAATCAAGGATAAAATCCAAGGGGGGGCCGAGTTATAGGAGGCCCAACCTATTTTATTGATACAACTCAAAATAAGCATAATTAGACTAACTAATCTCGCTAGAGGCAGACCCTAGCACAGCTTGGGCGTGCCAATTCGCACGGACGTGCTTCATGGTGGTTGTTTGCCTTCGCAAGTCAGACTCTGGCACGGCCTGGGCGTGCTATTTGGCACAGGCATGTTTCATGTTACATGATCTTCCTCTGCAAGTCAGACTCTAGCACGGCCTGGGCGTGCTACCTTGCACAAGCATGCTAATCTAGCACGGTCTGGGTGTGACATATGCTGGAATTTCAGATTCCATCTCAGCATGTGCTTCCATCAATGTGAGAAACTTAGGTGTGCCTTTAAGTTCTTCATAGCACTTGTTGAAAGCAAGGTCATGGAGCTCTTGTGTAACATGTTCCTGGATATATAAAGACATGATTGCTCCATATTTCTTTGCACAACTCCTTGTAATTGGTCCACTAGGAAGTACTAATGGATTCCCCATGTTGTGCTCTTGAACTCCTTGGATGATTGATGGTGGATCCGTATCACTTACTCTTCTCAAAATTTGGAAAAAAATAATTTATTGAAGGGCACTATGTGTGTATGAAATATTCGATTATATATATTTTCTATTTTCTAATTTATTTTGCAAAATAGTAAATGTCTCGTCGCTAAAAGTAAAATAAATTTTGTAAATATTTAATAGTCCGTCACTGTTTAAACTAATTCATCTATAAAGTCCTATAAATGGCTAAAAATGTTTGAAAATCTATCATTGAAAATATACATCTATAACTTCAACAACGAAATTGCGAAAGAAACAATGTTGAAGGAAAGGCTTCTTCTATTTTCCACGAAACAAACAGAAAGGGAAAAAAATTATGAAAGTAATTTACGGACAAAATATTATTAAGAACTAAAGGGAGTTAATTTAGTATGAAGTAATCTGCATGTAGTTTCTTTTTCCATTACGCCATTCTTCCCAAGAATTCTGACATTCAAACCACCACATCCACCAAGCATTTTAAAATGAATTTTCCATCCAAGTTTAGAAATGAAAAAACCCTTTACTTTAAATCCAATAAATAATCTCATGGCTTTGCGTTTAAGAAGAGATTCTTGACCTGGTTATTGCTTCTCATCATCTATTTCTCCTTGGAGCTTCATCTGGTATTTCACAAAAGTCTCCGCTATTTCCTTTTCTTTTAGCACAAAAGGTTGCATTGGAACTGTCATATTTTCAGATTTGAACATAAGATCACGCTCTATAAAATGGACATGAACACGACAGTCGTCGTTTGGATTCTGAAATTTAAACCCAGCTGTAATTTCTGCTGATACAATAACACTGATGTTGCTAATGTTTGAAGCTTTCAAGGACACTATCCTTAAACAGGTGCTAGAATAAAAACTAAAGCTATAGAATAAAAGATACATATTAAAGAAATAAGTAAGATAGGATATAGAAGCACTTGAATCACAGTAGACCAACAACTCTTGTCTTCATAATTGTTCTTTATATGAAACTTATACTTTTCCATGGATGAATTAATTTTTTATTGGGGGAGTTTTTAATGGACAAAATTATAAATTCTTGTTCGTTTTCACACAATTCCTGTAATTTCTCTTTTTTTTTTCCCCTTGAAGAAGGGCTCTCTCTTTTATGTTTCTCCCTCTTTATATGTATAAGTGCATCATTAGACACAAAAGAGGGAGAAAACATAAACCAATTTGGTTACAATGTCTTTGACTTTACTTCTTGTTAAGACATAATAATGTTTTGAAGAAATTAAGAATATAACTTAATTTATTGAACTAATTATCATTTCTAACTCAACTTCTTGTTTTCAGGAGCCAAATAAAAACAGAGATGCATTAATGTAATGATATTTAAAAAGCTAAGAACTGTTGTCAGGCTGTATATTTAGGTAAAACTAAGCAAACTGCTCTTTAGAATTTAGATAATCAATTGTTGCCAATTATTTTTCCTGTGTAATTTTAACATGAAAAACTTCTAATTGATGTTACAACTAACAATAACAATGACAATATTTATATAGTTTACCCTCGTCATCTACTATAATACTTATAAACAGAATTACATCATAATGATCAAAATTCATATGAACCTATGAAACAAATATAATACATACTACTAATTGTGAATAGAATAATTTGTCTCTCTCATTCTCTTCTAAACATAATTGAACTATTTGCTACTTTAACATTAACTACACCATAGGCTAAAGCTAACTATGAGAGAGAGATTGATTTCTCCAATTTTACCTCAATTAGAGTTTATAATCAATATCAAGAATGACTCTAAATGAGGAGTTCCTACAAAATAATATTGTACCAAATAAAGAATAGCTCATGCGATTATTTCTCAAATACAAATATAACAAATCTTTTTAAATACATGTGATTTTGAGTCAAATTCTAATCAAGTACATAAATTGACACACCTTTGGAAGAAAATCTTAATGGAACCCTCAATTTTTATATTGACCTATTAAATAGTTTAATTGTAAAATTTATTTATTAAATACTTTAACTTATTAAATTGCATTCACTGAATATTTAATTTATAAAACTATAGTTATTGAATACTTATTTGATGATTACATTATGGAAATCATTGTTCAACAATTTATATCAAAAGATGCATAAATTATTGCACTTATTAAATATTTATTCAGTAATTGAATTATATTCGATAAGTGTGATTTTAGAATTTGAATTATCTTATAGGTGTAATTTTACAGTCGACAAGTTTATTGGATTAACCTAAAAGTTGAGCACAATTAGTTTTTCCTATGAAGTTCACTGTCAATTTATGCATTGATCTTCTTAAATCAATAGTCATACATATATGGAGTTAAACCCACAACAACAAAGCATCTAGTCACCATAGTCAACAGCTTCAGATTCTACCTTCTAAGCCTCTTCTGAATGAGAAAGCTTCCTTTTCAAAATTTCATTCTCCTTCCGCAGTTTCATAATCTTCGATTTAAGTGTTTCGACGAGTCGATGTGAAGCCATATCTTGTTGCTGTTCAACCAGCTTTGTTCTGATAACTACCACTGCAATGCACCAGAGAACCAAAAGTAAAGAGAGTAAAAGCTCCACTACAACCATTGATGATTCTAAAAATAAATAAATAAATAAAAATTGCTTCATTGTCTGCATAAACTTCTAGTAACATTGTTTCAAACCAATTTCATTTCCATCAAAGCAAAAAGATGGGCAGAACCGGTTAAATACATTAAGCATTAAGAGGCTACAAACTCACTCTGCTTTTCCAAATCCTGTAGCTTTCTATTCAATTCATTTTTCTCTTCCTGTTCGACCATGAGACAATCCTTCAAATCTTGAGTCTCGAGATTATCTGTCACATAAAGGTTACTAATAAGCTTATCCATGTTCTAATAGAGTAGATCTGGTTATAAAAATTTAAGAATTCTTTAATTTCAAACTAAAAACATCACATTTTGATTCCACATCAAAATGGATTCTTTCCAATCTGTTTGCTAGAGTTTGCATATGGGCTTTATGCGCTGCTAAATCTTGGCGAAGATGATTTACTGTTGCTTCACTTGTTGCTTTCTCAAGTTGTAAGCCTCTAATATAATGTGAGAAAATCAATGGTCAAAGGAGAACTAAATTAAACATATATGGAAAACATGTACTCGTACTAATGGTAAATCACCTGACTTGAACTTCCAAGTCTCCAATCTTAGTTGCATACTCTTGCTTAAGCAATTCCATGGCCTTTCTGTGTTCCTGTTTATCCACTTGTTAAAGTCTAAGGCCCTATTTAGTAGAAATGAAAATATTGATTTCATTATTAGAAACTAATTTTTATAGAATTCAACATAACTAAACCAGATCCTATCATCCATAAATAAATTTTAAATACTTCAAATTTATTTATACCAAATAAGGGGTCAAAGTACAAAAAACATTCCGACCATGAGTCATCAGAATCAATAAGAAAATCACTCTAAACTTTATTTTCGAAATTACTCTAATCTCGATAGGAAAATATCTCTAATTGAAAATATTAACCAACTCTATTGCCATATTTTTCAACATATAATAAACTTACTTCTTCTTTACTGAGATTCTGTTCACTCAGTCTTTTCATTTCCTCCTTTTGGCTTTGAAACTTGACACGGAATTCAAGCTGTATGTCATAAACAAACCAATAAAAATAAGCAAAATAAAAGAGGGGTAAAAAAAAGAATAGGTAAGTAAATTAAAAAGAACACCCAAGTTTAGATTCTTTCAGAAACAGCAAACCTGCTCAGCTATATTGTGAAAATTTTCTGTGTACAATTTCGTCAACCGCTCATTTTCTGGAAAATTAAAAGAAAAGTGGAAAAAGAGAAAAAAATAGAAACAATCAAAAGAAAAAGGCAATGAAAAAAATCCTAAGAGATTTAGTAATGGATATATATAAAAATAAATACCTTGTTTCAAACTTCGGCAGGTGAGTTCAAGAGCCTCTCTATTTTTAATTTCTGCACTCCAATTTGATTTCAGCAATTGGATTTCCTTTATTCCACTCTTGAAATCCTAAAATACCTAATTTTAGTTTTTTATTTTTTATTTTTTGGGAAGTAATTGTCTATCCTCTGTTTGGTCTACGAGAAAATAATGAAGAAAAATAAACTAAAAAGATAATTCTACTTTTAATTGTTTGTTTCATGCGAATCGATTTTCACACTCAGTTTTTGAGCAGAACTGATCAAAATCGACGCAAATATAAATTATCCAAACACAATTTTTTGCTTTACTATCTGTTTTAGAGATCTACATGCAAATCAATAAATAATTCTCAAGTTTCTTTTAGCTTCTATAATTTTTTTGGCAACCAAACATGAAAACTAGAAAGTTGTATAAGAAGATTACCTCGTAGATCTGATCAAAAGTTAAAAGAAGAGAATCAATTTCTTGATCACTCGCTGCAGCTGCCATTTTGGCTTGTACTTGAGTGAAACTGTATTAACGGATAGCAAAGCGGTGAACCTCGCTATTAAATGCCCATTCTCCCGCCAATAAGCTAAAATATTAATTTTGCGGTGAGATTTGGACTTGGGCTGGGCTCTGGCCCGTAGAAAGTGAAGAGTCCCAAATTTCTTTATAAAAATAACCTAGTAGCATTTTTTAACTTTTAAATTAATCTATTAAATTCCTCCGTTTATAAAATTATAACTCTTCAATACTTCAACTTGTTAAAACAAAATAATGAAAAACTAATTTACAATTTCTCCTTATGAATAAACATTGAAGACAAAGTCTGTTTAGTTTAACTGTTCATACTAACAGATAACTGATATTGGTTATTGGTAGTTGATGATTGGCGACCGATATAGGTTAACTAATGAATATTGATATTTGATTATATTTTATAGTAGTTACTGCTAAAATATAAAACGACTATTAAGAATATGATTATTTTTATATGTTTTGATGTATAATATACATATATATTCTAAATTTTTTAAGGAGTTATATAATAAATATTAATTAAAATTTTAATAATATTTAATGAAATTTGTTATTTTAAATAACTATTGATAAAACCACCATAAAGAATATCAATTTAAAAATTTTATTTGTAGTTATTTTTCTGAGGTTAATCAAATGCAAATAAAATAATATTTAAATCATTTAGCAACTGTTTTGGACTTTTATCAGTTAAGAGTGTGCGAATAGGCATTGCGGTTTCAAACTGAATCAAACTGCAAAAATCAAAAATCAAAGTTAGCTCTTTCTTGAAATTGAACCACACTAAAGTAAGTTTGGAAACCAAACTGAACTAGTCAATTTGCTTTGGTCCATTTCGTTTGATTTTACTTAGAAAATAATTGTTTGCAATAGCCAATCTAAAGATGGAAAACCGAAGTTATAAAAGATTAGCAACCCAAGTCAGAAACAAAAGACTGAATAACCGAACCAACCAAAATGTTGAATGAAAGATATGGGCCTATCTTATGGATAGTGGATGTATGAGGTGGATGGAATATTATGTTTTAGGCCTCCAATGGACATATTCCAAGTTGCTTCTGTTGGATTTTAGTTTTTGGATTTTACTTGTTGATGCCTTGAGAAGAATATATATATATATATATATATATATATGATTTTTCCATTTATTTTATAATATGATGTAAAATATTCAAATTTAAGAGAATTTCTCTTACACATCTACATCAACAAAACATATATCAGCAATAAGTATACTGTTTTGCATATACTCACTCATGTGTTTAATTCTAGTGATTAAGATCAAAGATAGACCTACACCGAGTCTAATAAACTTAATAATCAATAACAATAACCAGTGTAAAATAAAAAAAAATTAACGAAAATTTTCTTTTCTTTTTCTAAAAAGTTACATTAAATTGATGTACATAGCTGGCAAATTCACTAGGCATGGGCAATCTCTAGCCTACAAACAACCATTATACATTACCGGAGCCTGGTAAATTTCCGGCGGCCAGTGACGTCCTCCTAACAAAAGCTTTTGTATCCACATCTTTTGTTGTACCACAAACAACTGGATGTCTAAGCCATAATCCTTTCAAGAACCTCTTCTTCTTCTTTTTACTCTTCATTGCACTATTACTACTATAGGAACCGTCTGGTGATGGTGATGACATCGATACAATACTTTCTTGGTCTCCATTAAAGGTTCTATCATAAAATCGTATACTACTATTTCTAGATTCTATAATAAGATCGTCAAGTCGCTTGGATATACTCGCAATCTCATACGCATCAAGAAGAGAATTATTAGTATGGGTTGTACTTTCTTTGATCTTTTTATCCATAGCTTCTAGCTTGTATCTGGATGGCTTAGGAGCTTGAGGAGTTCTATAGACATCGAATTCGCGCATCAGCTTCTCTTCATCGGAACCCGAACCATGTTGATACCAAGCCCATGCTGCTGCTTTAACGATGGAGATATCATTATCATCATGAATGCTGCTATTTCTTTTAGGGTTTTTATTTTTTTTGTCCATGAAAATTTTGAAGGGAGTAGAGGAAAGCATAGGGAATTTGAGAGGGAGGGAAGTTGAAATATGTGGAAATCTGGAGGTCCACGCTATGGATAAAAGGTAGGTTACGTTATATAGTGTTTTATGTGTCGATGTTCTTTTTGTTAAAAAAAGGTATATGATCCCATGAAGGGATTGAAGAGGTTTCTGTATATTTGGCTATGATTTGGTGGGTTGTGTTGTTAGAATTGAATAGCATCATTTAATTGGAAAATGGAAAATGGGGCTAGTAGAAACTTTTGTTAGGTGGGAGTTGGGTCCCAATCCCATGGCTGTGAAGGTGTTATATTGTTGAATTGTTTAGGGATCAAGATCAAGTGTTTCCTCAATTTGTAATTTGTAATTTGTCATTGTCATTCTGGTTTCTTAGGATTAATTAGAAGGAATGGACTGGATTGGATAGTCGCATCTTGTTTTCTTGATTTGTGACATACAAACCACCACATATATGAGACAGAGTGGGGTGATATATGCAAAAAAGATTTCCATGCTTTATATGTGCACACGACTGTCTAAGTGAACAGTGTATTGGTGGAATTAAAGGGAAAGGGAAAGGGCAGGACTACCTTACTCTCTCTAAGTGTATGAATTATTTATACACCAAATCAATTACAAATAAAATTTTGGCCGATGATACTTCTAATCATTCGGTGAGAAAAAAAAAAGAGAATAAAATAGTAATACTCTCTCCGTCTCATTTTGTTTGCATGATTTGATAAAATATGCATATTAAGAATTTAGTTAATAAAAATTATTTTGCCTATTTTACCCTTAAGTCATTAAAACATTAATTAAAGTCATTCATTTAATGAACAATCATAAATGTTATTATAGGACAAGTAATTGTTTAAATATAGAAATTTAGAAACTTTCCAAACATTTCGGAACATAAAAAAAAAAAGAAATAACAAGCAAACAAAATAGGGCGAAGTGAGTAATATTTTTTGAAAAATCCATCATGGATCAATTTGGTGGATAGAACCACCCGATGTATTAGGTATAAGTAGGAACTAAAAGTGGAACATGTACCGTGAATTTTACATTATATACACCTTAACCTGCTTAAAATTTTGATATCCATATTCATTTCACATCTGTGTAAAATTCTTTTTATCTATTATCCAAATCCATTTAAAATTTTAATACCCACACCCATTTCATACATATTTAACTAATATCTAAACCTTGCTTTAAATGGATTGGGGCGAGTAGGGCATCCACAAAAACCATATGTATAGTAACTTATCAACTCCACTGTGTATAAAACAAAACTAGTGAAAATTATAAAAAAAAAAAAAGGAAATAAATTTTAAATTCATAAAATATCATAATTCATAGACAAATGGATCGGGGTACTAGAGTACCGGGAAGACACAACCGGCTTTCATCCCTATACTCAATATTTCATTATATCAATATTTTTTAATTATATAATGGGTATTGCTGGACAGTGGGTATCCTTAACTTTAAACTCACACTCAATCTAAATCCACGTGAATAATTAAATTTGATACTCATCCTCATGACTCATCCCAAACTCATAGAGTTAGTACTCAAATCTACAGTGTTTTAAATGGATTTTTACGGTTGGACACCCATGAAAACTCGTCCAGCTTCCACTCCTAGGTGTAAGTAAGTCTTCTCTGAAGTTAAATGTCAAACGAGACTCCATTTGTTTTTGGAAAAGGTAAAATAACTTATATTTGGAAAATGTTTTTCCGTTATTTGGTCGTAATATTGAAAATTAGTAAAATATTAAATTTTCAACTCATAAGACCATAAAAATAAAATAATAATAATAATAATATAAATTTTATTTTTCCAAAATTTTATTGTTAAAGATGAGAATAATATAAAAAAAATGGTGAATTATGAAAGTCGTCGATGACCGATGGCGGTGATAGCCGGTGGTGGTGGTGACTAGTGATAAACAATGATTAGTGGTAGTGATGGCCGGTGGTGGTGGTGAATAGTGACTAGTGGTAGTAGATACCGATGATTAAAAAAAATATGAATTTATAAAGTCAAAATAAGTTTGTTAAAGTCTGGAAAATATTTTACGATTGTAAAAATAAGAAGTCATTTTTCTTAAAAATGACTTAATTTTCCTTTCATTAGGAAAATATTTTCCGTTTACTTATTTTTCTAAATGCCCCAGATAATATAAAATTGTGGAAAATATTTTAATGGAGCCTAAATGAACGTCTATTCATAGTGAAAAAACCATAATTCTCAATTTGCATTGGATTTTAGATTCACCGATTTCTTTGCAGGGACCTTTTTTTAAGCTCATAGTGGTTGTGCAACTACAACCTCCCCTCGATTTACCAGGATTCGCTGTCAAACCCATGTATGTACTCGAATAGGAAACAAAAAGAAAAACAAAAAATACTCGCTGCAAAGCAAGTGTATGTACTCGTTGTTCTTGCAGGTTGCACATTCTCATAATCAAGAAAAGTTAAGAGGAACTGTCTGTGTTAGCGTGGAAAATGTGGAGTGCACCAAACAAATCTATATGGGAAAATGTGATTTCGTCTTCTAACTCTGTATGTTTTGATGCATTGGACTGTATTTTTGGATTGGCGGCAAGCTAATTCTGCTGTTTCTTCACAGATTGGCAGCTTCTGGTTCATGCACTCTGTTCCTCCTTGGATGTTTACTCTGAGTTTCGTTTCAAGATTGCAAGACTACCTTGGACCGTCGCACATATTCTTATTGCTTGGATTCGTAAACAAGCTAATTTGGAGACTCACTCTCTTGCTAGAGTCTCTAATCGATATGCTTATTTTAAGATTTGAAAAGTTATCCCTGATTGTTTGTATGGATTCTATCCAAATGTTCAATGCTATAGTATTTTCCTTTTTTCAAAAAAAAAAAAAAAAAGAGCATCTATATACAGCAAAGTTTCTTTTTATTCACATACATTGACAAGTCAAATAACATTAATTAAAGCATACCAAGGCACAGTCTAGCAGTAAATACAAATATAATCTAACTATAAATCCAGGTTCGAATCCCCTTCCTCAATACTAAAAAAAAAAAAAAAAATTAAAACAATAAAATTTTTTACCTGTTAACTTTTAACTAAAATAATAAAGTGGACAATTAATTTAAGATACCTAACATGAATACTTGGGTATAGGACAGAGAAAGTAAACCCCAAGTTTAAATTACGTTTGGTAAGCTGCATTCGTAATATTTAAAACTTTATGAACTACGGTTTGGTAAAAGCTAGATTTAAGTCAAAGTTTTCCTAATTCAGTTCAGGAAAATACAAAAAAAACAAAAAATATATAATGAGTAACAGAAAAGCAAAATGTAATTTGACAAGGTTCAAACTCAATCCCAAACGGAGCCTGTATACTTATTTCCCTTCTACTAAAAGTAGATGAATATTTTCTTGATAGTGTACAGCGCAATCAAGGATTGCTACCTTAGAGTTTTACGTTTTCTATAATTTGATATTTCACCTTCAATGCGCTTTATTTCATCATTGAGCTCTTGCGAGGTAACTTTTCCAGAGAGTTGCGTCTCTCTGATAGCTTTATCACTAATCAAGCTCAAGAGATGCTTCAAACATGAAAGATACTCCACCTTTACTTCAGGTGAATCAGAAATTGACCTCTCAGATTCAAACTGCAGCAAAGTAAATGACCTTTATTATTTTTCATGTTTCAACGTCCATAAACAAAGATCAAACTTATAATGAGACGACAAATGTTATTTTCTACCAAATAATGGTCAAATCAAATAATACTTGCAAATTATTCATTTTGTCCATTGTAATATAAGCACTGCTACAAAAGAAACACACTATATGCAGGCAAGTACAATGAGATGCAGACAAGCAAATTTGAAAACATAAAATCTGACGTCACAGAGGAAGATGATATCTATCTATCTAAGGTTAAACAAATGGAAAAAACTTGTCTACACCGCCCCACATGTAGACCAAACAAATGAAGCTAAAGATTTTTTAAAAAGTATTTCGAGGTTATCCTTTTTTTTTTCCTAGTATATGTTCAGAAATACTCTCCTTTCAATAAGAATCAACTTTTTTATTGGTTTGGTCCATATGTGGGGCCATGGACCTGGTCCAGATAAGTTTTTCCCTAAACTGATATGGTCAGATTGCATTTTTCTAATTTTTCAGATGTTCAAATCAAATTGGGAATTTAACTGGAAAAAAGAAAAATCTCAAGATGTCTGATATGACGACATTATATATTGTTCTGTAGTTATAATTTTATCTAAACACACAAACTTGAGAAGATATGTTATGAATCATCACATTTGGTTTAACTAATGGTGTTATGAAATTCTTTTTCCTGGGGCAAAGCTAGACACTATGTGTATGTATTTAGGGGTTTGGGTCGGGATGGGAACTAGAGTTGTAAGACAATATACTGAACCAGGCATTACTTAAATTCCCTTGTAATAACAACTACTTGTGTGAGTGTATCAGATTCTTCAGTTTAAATGTGAATAGGATTGAGTTGGGTATGGGGCAACTTTTGTAAAACACAAAATCAATCTGCCTAAAGAAAATAATACCCATACCATCTCGAAACCAATCTGCTTAAAAGTAATAGGACTAGCAATTGCTACAGCAACATGAATAGTAACTTTCAAAAATCAAGTTTTAAGCTTTTGCTTCTGCACAACAACTCTTTTAAACAAAATCAATCAGAAACATTCATGTTTTCTTATTGTGAAACTGTTTCATAAAATGAAGTGACATGGGAAGAATTTAGAGCAATTAATTCTCAACAATTAGGCTAGAGTAAGGTGATTTTGGTTGGAACAATAATTGCTTTTAAAGAAACCCTTCGAATTAAAATTCTGAATTCATAGAGAAAAAAACAATACAATAAAGATTACTAATTGTTGCTGTCGTATTTATATTAGACAGGATAAATCCTAATTCTATATTGAAAAGTATTCCTGATGAGCTAATACTCCTAGACTGAAAAGTATTCCCATTTAGCTAATCCTAAATAAAGAGGGAAACTAAAAGAAAACTTCTTAATTAGTCTTGTATGCTTCTGCATCATGAAGTCTACTCCAAACTAGTTAGATATTACAAAAGTTTCTATTCAACCATATTTTATTGTTAGTGAAACATTTATTGGTGTATGTTATTTCATTTTATAGATAAGCTACTAACTCCAATTCCTAGATTACAACTTTTCTTTTCTCAAAGTTAAGTGTAGAAGAAAAGATCACAGACTATTCTACCTCTTAAAATTTTATTTCAAACAAAATAGCCCAAGTTTTTCTGACTACATGAAAACATATTTCATAAGAATGTTGTGCATAAAATATGATTCACAAAAACTCAAATAAAAAATGTATTAAGGGAATGGGGATTGGGGGTTTATTAGCACATGGGGAGCAGCGACTAGGGACTAGTCGGCTTATCCCTTTGCCCCTACATAGCTTCACTCTTGCAACATTGAGTTAATTTATTTTCAACTGTTCAAAAAACTAAAATCGAAAACTAAGTGAAAATCCAATATTTTCCTTTCATTTGCCAATGTAACCAAAGTAAAAGGCTAACCACTGGGTAAGAGCAAGTCCAAAAGATAGAAAAAAAAACAAGGATCAAATGAAACTAGTAGAACACATTGGCAACAACCAAGCAGGACAAACAGTTTCAAAGCATAAATCAAATTTCACCATACAATTAACCAAAAAGTTCAACTTGCCATAGCTATAGGCATACCTCTTTGTAAGCAGAAATGCATTGAAAAAGTGCACTAGCAGTCTCAACAGTAGATGGATGCTCTTGCTGATTGACAAATCAAGCATCAAATAGTGTTATCAAAGTGTTATATACTAGCAGAACAAGGACAAAAAATTTTTACAGTATTACTTGAGGGGTATAGAAATTTTGAGAAAATTCACACAACTATTTGCTTTTGCGTTTGAAGACCTATAAGAGCAGTGTACGTGCATTAGTGCATCCTACAAGTACACATGCTCAAAAAAAATATATTTAATCATACTGGAAATGCTGGACCAAAAATCCATGGCTCTGTACAGATCAAGTTGTGTGGTTAGACGGGACACTCTTTTAACAAGGTGGGGCTTTAGTACTGGTGATGACTGCTGATGTCTGAAGGGGAGAATATGTCATTAAAGCATAAATATAACACAAAATCAAGTTTTTTAGAGGAATATATAGGTTCTCATGTTGCCTTCACTAGACAAGTTATGTTTCTTTTATCTTAGCAGCTATTTATGGGTATTTGCTTTTTTGCTAATCAGAAGAAGGCTGCCACCAACTTGAGATCCAGAGAGATGCTGATTTAAAAAAGGAGTTGCTAGTTCTGAAGATGCTTATAAAAATCATTATCCACTTATGAAATTACCAACCGGCACTATCAATGTATAACCCCACAGATGAAGTGTGAATTCAATGAGTAGTACCGTCCCAGATGATAGCTGAGATAAGGATATTAATAAGAAATTCTGATGGTTATTAACAAAGAACCGCTGTTTATGATTAAACAGGGCGCTGCAAGCATAATTTTGTTTGCCTATAAGTTAAGGCAATACTATGAGAAGACAAAGTCCAGATCTATCTAAAAATTTCAAAGGTACAAACAAGGGCCACAAAATAGGGATATTAAATTAAAGCAGGTTTGGGTATTTTTGGAACGGATATGGATATTAAATTGATTACTAATCACATATTTGGGTCGGGTTTGGGTTTAAGGCCTTGGGTTTCCGCTTCCGAAAACCTATTTAGACTTTGGTTGTATGTGGAAGATTATGTTGTTATTTGTTAATGGTTGTAGTGACGCATTTTTAATTTATATGTTAATATAATAATGAATTTTTAATTCATCTACAAATGTTATATAAATGAATTTTTAATTCATATGTGGATGGTATACAATGAATTTTTATCTCAATTGTTGTTGTTAGGTTGAATACATAAATTCAACCCTGTACTTTTCACAAAAAACCTTATGGCATTTTCACCTTTTGTTTTGACCAATTGAACACTTCAACTTATAAACTTGTACTTATTAAACACTTTATTTGATCAATTGAACACCTCAACTTATAAAATTAGATCGATTATCACTTATTAAAATTTTAGAAAATATAAAATTATTGTTCCAAAAGTTGTATTAACCACATATCAAATCAATATTTTGCATATAAAAATCAAAAACCCTAAAAATTTACCATTTTTAATACAAGGAGGTGTGAAATTTATCACAAAAAATAAGTTCAGGATGTCACAAGGTCGATTTTATAGTTCAAGGTGCCATAAAGTTTTTTTTGTCAAAGTTCAAGGGTTAAATGATGTATTTGGCCGATGTTGTTAAGATAAACTTAAATGTTTTTTTTTTCCATATTTTCTTTGTTTATCTATGGATTTTATTATTATACATTTGAAATGTACTTTACTATTTCTAATATTTGCGCAAGTTTTATTTTATATTAAATGGATTTATGTTAGATAGAGAACTAGTACTAATAGGTTTAGAACAGGTAAGGATAGTGAAAGGGGTATATTAAATGGGCTTGAGACCAATGCATGATATTAAAATTTTAAATAGGTTTAGGTATGGGTATTTCAAAAGGGATTTTAAATGAGTTTTGGAACGGGTATGAGTAATAAAAATTTAAACCGGTTTGCATATGGGCATTCAAAATTAGTGGGCACCTATCCCACTTCCATCTCTAGCACAATCCAGTAAATCCTATATGAAAAGAGATGATATACCCTAAAGCCTATAAGAATAATGTAACATGAAAATCTTGGAAATTTTGGACAAACCGCCAAGTTAGTGCAAACATAATAATTTGAGGATGTTTAGAGGTATCAGAAATGTATCTGGCATATCTAAGTAGTGGTATCTACTGCAGATGCATGCCAAACAGAAACGGCGGCCTTTGTGGAAATATTAGTGATATTGACACCAAACTACAGAAGATATACGAGACAAGCACTTAAAATAGAAAAAAAAAAAAAAAAAAAAAAAAAAAAAAAAAAAAAAAAAAAACAGGGCAGGGTGGGGTGGTAGGGAATGTTTGGTCAAAATGGATTTTCACAGTAATAGGTACTTCAGGAAAAGTAAACAGATCTCATGAGAACAAGACCCTAATAAAGAATATTCATGATGTATTTGAGCATGCCTATGCCGTCACTTTAAAATACAATTTTACATTTAACACATCCTAACCAAATAAATAATTTCTGCATAAAAGGGATGAGCAAATGATCCGGCAAATTTGGTTAAATCAGCCAATTTGGTTCAGTGAATGGGTAATTGATTTTCGGTTCGATTAAAACTGAATCTAACCATATCAATCAAATTGACCAAAGAATGAACAACATTGTCTTAGTGATTAGAATTAAAAAACAAATATTAGGGTTAATATATAAAATCGGTTAATGAGACATTTTGGATAAAATTGGTCGGTTAATTTGGTTTTCATTTCCATTTATTTCGGTGTAGTTAATACAAAAATTAATTCAGCCAATTTAATTTGGTTAAATTCCGTTAAATATGTAGTTCAGTAAATTCGGTTAATTTGAAAAATAACTTGATTAAAGATTTGACCCAAATTGGTGAACTGATCCCCCCTAATAATTATACCTGTGCACATGTTCTCAAATGAGGTAAAACCATTTTTGACATTGCAATAATGTCCACCAAGTCAAAGCAAAGTTATTTTCTACTGTGAGACTACAGGTGAAAACATACAAAATTTTATCATTAATTAATCATCTTCTTTAATATTAAGTTACTCACCATTGACTCCTGTAGCTCTTGTTTTGCAAGCTCCACAAGCCCAACAGTCTCAAGTGATTGCATCTGCAACAACAGAATTTCCATCAATTTATACCATGTCATAAAATAGATCGGCACATATTAAGCATCCAAAATTACTAGCTCAGTGTTAATTATACATTTTTAGGCATACGAACCCACAGATCATAACAAGATTCGTGATATGTGATAGTTTCAACAAGCAATAAAGGGTATAATTGACATTTGATCACAATCTAATTCTGTTATATGCTAATCTGATGACGCACGTATGCACATTTTAATGCTTGCTCTTGATAGGCAAGAAACATGAGAAAACAGGTGAGAAGACAATGAAGATGAAGTTAACAGCACTGGAAGGAACAATAACAGCGATCAACCATCCCTTCACATATGATTTATCTGCAACAAGACCACAGTTTCCCAACTTCACAACCAACTTAATGTTGAAACGTTGGCCTAACCACACATTTACAATGATTTATGAGAATTTAATGAAATTTCAAGAACCTCTATTCCTGCCATGGAATTACAGTATAGTAATAGAGTGAGTGTAATTTAATGACCTACAATCAGCTATCCTCATAATGCCTTGGCTGAAACTTACATATAATTCCTCTCATGGACCAAGTTTTTCACTCTCCATGATTCATCAAGTTAATGCAAGAACAGTATATTGCACAAGGTTTAGCAACAAAAACATTGGGGCTTGAAATTTGAAAAAAAAAAAAAAATGATACTTTGACAAAATTAAATGAGAAGAAATACAAAATTAAAAGAAAAAGAAGCATTTTACACAAAGGTAAAAGAAAAATCATTGGACTTTTTAAGATAGAGCTCTTTTTCGTATATTGAAATATGTCACCAAGTTTCACAAAATAAAAGGAACTGACCAATATGACCAATGCTGCACGTCCATGCCTCCTAGTTTCTTCAGATACCTCAGCCTTCTGCCTGCTCCATGATTGGTTTCTCAATTTTTTTAAAACTTGCTGTGCTATCCTATCATGCAAAGAGAACTGCATATGAATAATCTGTAAGAATCTATACCAGTAGGAATATGGTTCTAATAGAAAAAATAAATAAATTGACTCTTCTATAAAATTCTTCCTTTAAAGCATCGGTACAAAATTAATATTGAATCTTCTATGATTAAATATCAGGGAATTAGTAAAATACAGTGACATCGCCCCTCCTTTTTAATTAATAAGAATGAGACAAAAGATACTCAGAACTAGCATAACATATTCACAGCAAGTCATGAAGGAATTGCTATAGTAAAAGTTGGACCCTAAAATTCTAGGAACCCAAATTTAGACGGACATAACTAGCAAGGAATGAAAGGTAAAGAACACAAACTGACAAAACAATAACCTCAAGTACACCATCTTCCAAACCTATTCCATGCCAACTCCAAAAATTCAGAAAGTCTTTCACAAAAAGAGATTTCTAATTAAGCCTAAAACCTCAGTCATATGAAAGTTAAACCCCATTCATATAAACACCCCCCCCCCCTTCTCGCTTTTATTTCTTTCTCTTCTCTCCTCCTCTTCATCCCATGAGCAATCAATTCATCACTCCACTAAAAAGACATAACTTAAGTCACCCCAGAAAATTCAAGAATGTCCCTATTTTATTAGAAAATAATGAAAAGAAAAGGGTCACATTACTTGAGCAATTGTTACTTAAAATAAATTCTGAAAAAATTAAAAAGGTAATCTCATAAATAACATATAAAATATTTATTTATAAACTATATAAGTCTAAAAATCACACCAAAATATAAACCAAAATTTTTTATTTTCTTAAACCAAACCAAACTATTTAGAAAGTAAAATCCAACCAAACCACCAAAATTTGGTTCGGATTGGTGGTCTAAATCAAACAGAGCATACTCTTATTGTTCTCATTGAAACTAGCAAGATGCTTTTTCTTTGTTGCATTTTCTCAACAGTAAATATCTAATAGATAAGTAACTTACATTCAAATAACAGTATTTGCTATTGCATATAAACAAAGGCTAATGCGTTACATGGAAAATGAACAAGGTGTACATGTAACTAATGGTTAGAATTTAAATCAAAAAGGCAAATTTAAAAACACATGAAAGGATTATGATAGAAGACATTAAGACATCTACATATGTATTTAATGAATAGAGAATTTCAATTTTTTTTTCCTTATGCTTAAAAGTTGATTTGCAAGGAAATTTAAGATAACAAATAACAAACCTTGTTGAATTGCACAAAAGCTCTTTTGCCTTGTCAAGCTCAGAAATTGCTTCAGAAACATGAATCCTTCTTAGTCGATTTGCATTCAGCATTGCCACCCTCGCAATGTGAAGCATGTTAGCACCAATCTGTACATGGAAACGAAAACAAGTTTCATTTCAATCATGGTCTATGTGGTTTTAACTCATTCCTATTAGTAGCAGTGAACACATTTTTTTTACCAAGAAAGCAGCAAATATCAAATGAAATAGTATCCCTATATCACAATTCATAATCAAAATGATATCAACCCCGTCTTTGTAAATAATTTATGTGCTGATGATACATCAAACCTGAATGTGATCATCGGGAAGTAAGGTTTTCCGAGTCTCAAGACACCTTAAAGAAAAAACAAAATATTATTAACTCTTGGATGATAACTTCTTTCATTCTACAGAATTACTCTATGACTGTTTACCTTTGAAGAAGCTCTTGTGCTTCCTTTAAGCTCCCAGCTGATTGTAGAGTTAAGGCTAATCTTTCAGCTGCAATTACAGTGTCCATTGAATTCCATCCCTGTCTCACAAGATAGGTACTTAAAGAACTGATGCTGGCATTAAATAATTATAAAGTTAGGAGATCATGAAATCTTATGGTGCTACCAATTAGATAAGGACCAATTATTAAAGATATTTTAAATGCCACAAGAGCGTTTTGTTTTAAAATTTTAAATTTCCATAATGCAATTCCACTACGAGAATATGTTGCACATATAAATACATTAATACTTTCCTTTTCAATATGACACATCAACAAGCCAATAGCCATTTGTTTTCTTAACTTAATTTATAACACTTTTACATTGATAGCTTACATACTTATTTTATGATAAAATTTATGTTCATAGGAACCCAAGAATGAGGAGCATATATAAGAGCCAAAACTCCCAATAAAATAAAATCAAGAAAATAAGGGAAGAGAATCAGAAACTTAAGCCTGAAAGGTAATGCATCCAAAACCTACACAAAAGAACCAAATCTAATTGAAGGAGTTTACAAAATGTCTGCTGGAAGGAAAAATAAGTGAAACAAGACAAAAGATAAACAAAAAAAAAAAAAAAAACACTCCATTGTATGAGCCTAGTGGAATAATAAACATAAGAATACTAGGGTGTGTTTCCTTGTAGAGAACTGGAGTAGCTTTCTAGAAAAGTTTTCCAAGAAAACTGAAAAATAGAGTTTTGTGTACAAATCACTGCGACCTAACCTACTTTGATTCAAAAGAAAGGCGAAGGCTTTGGCAAGAAGCAAACGGCTTTCTATCATAGTTGCAAGGCTTCCAGTCAGTTTTCTATTTGGAAAACTAGAAAACAATTTTCCAAAATTTAACTAAGATTTGAAAAACAGTTTTAATTTGTTTTCCACAATTTTCCTTTATAATAAAAGACATATTTTCCAATTGTTTTTTATTTTTAGAAAATGACATTTTCATAATTAAAATTATAATATCTATGAAAAAATTTTCTATAGAATATTTTCATTGAAAAAATAAAAATATTTAAATAACATAAAAAGATTATATTATGCTTTAATATATAATTAATTTTATTATTACAAATATATTATATCCTTTATTTCTGAAAAAATTTAGAAAATGATAAAAATTGATATTATTATTATAAATAATCAATAATAAAGATTCAAAAAATTTTAAATTTATTTTATAATATTTTATTTCTTTTAATTATGAAAGTTATGAATAATGTTTATGAAGTATTTAAATTAAAATATGACTTTTTATTGTTACCAAGTGAACGCATTTTCCATTTTCTATTTTCTAGTTTTTATCTTTTAAGGAAATTGTTTTCTAAGAACAAAAAATAGAATACATAAAACTATTTTCTATAAGTAAACACACCCTTAGTTTTTCTTTCTTTTTCTTTCCAATTTTTTTTTTATGCTGGGGGGTTAAGTACTTGATAGAGTCAGTGCTGAGTACTTGCCTAGCTTGACAGAAGAGTCTGCAATGGAAAGCATGATCTTGAAACAAAGAATACAAAATCAGAGACCATAGGGCAAGAAATACTATTTTAAATGCAAAAGTCTCAATTATAAAGCGTGCGCATGCCAAATAGAAGAAGGTTGGAAAACACAGAAGATCAGTCACATTCTCAGATAGAACCAGTTTGCAGTAGAAGTAAAACCAAAAAATCAGATAAAGAAAATAAGTCAAACCTTTGATACTTCCATAATATGCAGGATCTTTCTCTGTAATTTCTCGGCTTCTTCAAGATTATTGGATTTTAGATACATCTGAATGAGACCAAGAATAAAACTAAAGTTATCCATGGAACAACATACTAGTATTTTATGTGATAACAATATCAATAACATTCACAAGAAAACAAAAAATTCATTTGGATGTATGCTATCTTATTCCTAGTATCTTCCTTTCCTCACCTAGGAAAGACAAAATAAAGTTGCAGTTCCAAAAAAATGCAGCTTAATAGGTTACCATAAGCAATTTTCATTTAGTTTATTGAATCCCATGTCATTCAAAGGACTTTCTTAATTCACTATCATAAAAGTATAAAGTTATTCTCATATAATCCACTCTTTCTCTCTCTGATATTTTCTTCATTGTTCCCTGCTTTGTTCTTCTCTACTCTGGTTTGTACCAGAGGTTATACATAGATAACATCATGCAATTAACATAAAAGATAAATAGGAGTCACGATGAATATTTATAAAGGTAAGAACAATTCTCCCACCAAAATGAATTAACACAGTCTGAAGACATCAAAACTGCCCCCTTTTTAACTACCCTAAACTTAAGGAGTAAGATTGAGAAATGTAGCAACCAGACAGACTTGGGAGATGGATACAAAGAATATAGATATTGTGTTCTGCATGAGAAATAAATAGTACATATAGCATTTAAAGAACTTAAGAATGTATGTTTAGATAGCTGTAATCATCACGGATAAAAATTGTATCATATGTGTAATGGAACATGTCAAGGTACAACCTGAGCAAGATTGCGCAACCTCATCGTGCATATACCTGACTCCCCTTGGCCAGCTTCCTACATAAACAAACAAGATATGGCAGCCACACTGTCAAGTTATATCAAAAGTAGAAGAAAACCCAAAACCAGCCCTAGTTTTGAGTAATTCATGTACCTCTAATATTCGAATAGACTCCTGGATAAGGACTTCAGCATCCTGTTCTTTTCCTTGCAGGTATAGAACCTTAATTGTAATTATATGACAATTGATAAGTCAACTGAAAATGAAGAGAGAGAGAGAGAGAGAGAGAGAGAGAGAGAGAGAGAGAGGGAGGGGAATGAAAAAGAAGGAACAATAAAGAACAAAGCATGTACTCATAAAATTATATAAAGCGAATTTATTTTTTCCCAATCTATTAATATGAAGTTACCAAACTTTAGCTGCCATGTTAAACAACAAACTAGATAAGAACTCAAGGACACTTTCATGAAATGTGGAGAAGACCCATTCTATTAATGAGCATGTTGCTACATCTCATGGTGGATTTCTGCAGTTACTTGTGATAGAAAGGCAATCCTAAATCTGATGCAATATAGCTTATGGAAGGTGATTTTATATTGTGGGACATAGTTGCCGAATTGTATCTACAGTATCACTCTCTAGAGCCTAGTTCATTTAAACTGGGAAGCAATGAGGAAGACCACCAGAAGATAATAAACAAAGTTATTTCCAGGCATGGATATCAAATTGTAATTAAGATTTTATTTTCGAAGTTACCATAGAATTTAATGTATTTACAATCTTTGATTTTTTTTTTTTTTTTTTTTTTGTCTTCTTTCCTATTTAAATAAAGGCCCAAGTGATACACAAAGCAACTTTGCCTACAGCTTGGATTTGGGATTTTGCTATGAATTCAAATTGACATTCAGTTATTTGCAAAATCTTTTAAGCTTTCTGATAGTTTCTCAAACTATTCTGGATAATAACATGAGCATAAAAATAAAAATAAAAATAAAAATAAAAACCTTGATAAAAAAAAAAATAACATGAGCATAAATAGAAACCTTGATAAAAAAAATAAAAATAATAAAGCTGAAAGAAAAATATAATGAATGGCAAAGAGTTTTACTGTTCCAAGATGATACATCGTATCTGCATAATCTGCGTGGCCAAGTCCCAGAACACGCCCCTTTATCTGAAAGATTACAAGGTGGTATTGGTTGTTATAAGTTCAAATTTCAAGCTACAAAAACGAGCTGCAAATCAAATATAAGTTAACAACAAACAAGAAAATTTTCTTGCCATTGAGGGAAAATATATATATGTAAAGAAGTTGTTCATACCTTTAAAGCATGCTGCCGAAAGAAAAATCAACAAGAACAAAAACCCAGATCAGTACAAAGTGATAGTAAAATAGTAGGATTAATCATTAGACTTATCCTGTACCATTTTAGACACAGACTGAAAAGATAATGTCTTGATAGTAATATTTTTGTTTGCATTTAAAAGCCAAAAATGCAAGAAGAGAAACCAAGTAATAGAAATAACCATAAAAAGCACATACAAAGAGATGTCTATCTTCTTAATGAAAATATGAAATTACATGTAATTGTTGCTGGCGTTTAAGCATCTGAAAATTCCATATTGCAAAGGCGTGTGGAACCTGGTAAGGTGGATGATAAAAATGGCATACTAGAAGGAAAATGAGAAGAATTTAGAGAAGTGAAGAAGTAAAAATACACAGTACAACCACTCCACAAATGAATTGTACAATGAGCTGCTGAAAATTTTATTCTGCTCCTTGCTATACTACGACAAGAAAATGTTTTAGGGTGGAAAATAACATGTCCATGGCTGAGAAAAGTTTTCAACAACACAAGAATATGGAATTTAACCCACAAATGCAACCAACAGAGAAAAAAAAAAGTTGAAACAAGTCTCTACACCTCTTAATCATAAGAGGTATAACTCTTAAGCATAATAAGCACAAGATATGAAATCACAATCACCTCGTAGCATTTACGAGCTTCTTCTAGTTTCCGCTGCACAAGATAAAACTGTCCAAGGTTGTGATATGCAGCCCCCACACTGAGAATAACATGAATGCTTACATGAGTAACGATGATGAAAATGATGGAGACTACTAACTGTTTAGTTATATAAACCAATACAAATGTCATAGGTTGAAGCAAAGATATACTCCCTCCATCACAAAATTTTTTCCACTATTCCCTTTTTGGAGGTCCCAAATAAACATGCCTATTTCCACAAAGTCAGATTTTTGGAATTAATTTTTCTAATTTACCCCTTATTAATTCTTCAATTCAAAAGCTCATTTATTATGACATAAAGGATGATTAAGGGGTACAAAACAAAGAATTGTGTATAAAATATGAGTTGGCATAGCATTTGCTATATTCCTTGAACATTGTGAAAAAAATAAGGTGGCAACCGTTTGGTACTAAAGGAGTAGTAAATTTGTTTTTTTTATCAACAAATTTTTATTTTATTAATAATAATTCCAGGAAAAAACTTAACAAATCTTAGCAACTAAAACCAGACTAATAAGCCTCCCAATACATCCAACTTAGCCAAAGAATGTTAAGTTAAAAAAACCAGGACTGAAGTACATCAAATCTAAAGAAACTGATAGAAAGAAAAATTCTTGAGTTAAGAAATATAAACTTTCATATCAGATTACAAAACCATCTAACACCATCCTTCTTAACAACTTAACAAAGGAGTAGTAAAATTATGGATGAGCTTCTTGAAGCAATGCAAGTGGAAGGAGAAACGTTGATCCTACATTTTAATAATTCATACACTGGGAGACTATTAACTAACATATGAATATAGTTCAAAACATTAAATTTCAATTACTCAAAATTTAACGCCAACAATTGCTTCAACTAAAATGGATTGGAATGACCCCATTCCAAAATATTTTGGAATTTAAAAATGCATTTCATTCTATTCCAATAGTTTTTTTGTTTGGAATGAAATACGGTTTGGAATTTTGGAAAAATCTCCTACTTTAATAAATAAATAAAAATTCTCAAACTCTATAATTAGCTGCTTTATTTATCCAAATTTAGTTTAAAATATTAAAAGGACAATTTAATTATTGACAAAAAAAACATCTATTTTTAAACGAGGTAGGATTGGTGTTCCCTTATAAATTATTTATATTTAATTATATTTCAAATATAATAAAAAAGGTAAATATAAATTTGGAATGTGAAATTTTTAATTACAATTCCGTTCCATTCCACATATACTAATCAATACATTCCACTATGAATTCCATATTTCAAAATTACATTCCAAATTAAAACTTCAATTTTAGAATGAAATACACCAAATAAAACTATACCCCCAGGAATAATAGTTATCCGGCCATGGGAAAAGGATATTGCTAGTTAATTTCACCTGACTTCTAAATTGTGCAACTTTAGGTTCATTTCGCGTGGGTCTCTTATGTGACATTCAGTAGAACTTTTTCACATCATTTGAGTGACATCCCGACCCGGCAAATGGTCCGAAGAGGGCAGGCAGAACAAATCTCTTGGCAAGCTTCTAAGTGACAAGCTAGCTAGGGTAGTAGCATGCGGGACACAGGAATAAATCAATCATACATTGGGACGGAGGAAATTAATCACTATAGACGCCTTTTAATGGAATAGCCTGGAGAGTTGGAAGAACTATTGGGTTAAATGTGGTTGCTAAAGAGAAATCCTATGATGGGTGATCATCTAGAAGTTTCCCATTCCACCTGCGCGAGCAAAACTCCTAGTAAGCTTCTAGGATGCCAGGTTAACTAAGGTAGTAGAATGCGGGGCTCAGGAACAAATCAATCATATATTGAAATAGAGAAAACTAATCATTAGAAGCACCTTTTATTGAAATAGCCTGAAGAGTTAGAAGAACTCTGGGGTTACGTATGTTCGCTTAAGGGAAATCCTAGGATGGTTGATGATACAAACCCACAACCCTTACAGGTCTATGAAATAAGACATAAACATCAACATGCAAGTGAGAGAGAAGAAGAGTTAGTTGCTGACCAATTCTTATCTCTAATTGGTCCTGCTGATTTGTTGATTCAGTTAGCACAAGAATAGGTCAGCGTTTCTGTTGAATGAGTGGCTTGAGGAGTGGTTATGCTTCCTACATTTCAGCATTTCAATTTAAGTTGTTATCCCATAAACCTACGAATTTTTATTATAAATAGACCTAGGATATTTCCTTTTGGACATCATCTGGAAAATTATTTTGAATTCCAATTTGTACTGGAGATTTGTCCATCTTGAACAGGACAGTTTCAACAACAATACATCCACCATTCTCTTTTTTCAATCCTTTTGTTCATCTTAAGTTTTAGTGCTCATTAACAAGTGACCTCTTGAGAAGTTATCCATTCCACCTATAGGACAAAACCTTTGACTTGATCCAAAGCGAATAATTACTCAAGAAATTTCACAAAGGGTGTGACAATTGATAGATCGTTATAGAAAATTTTTAGGTAAAAGTAATTTTTATTAAGTGTTCTATTTTGAGTGATGGCATTTTCTTATGCAGAGGGCAAAAGGTTATGTTTGCAACTCAAGCCTCATAGGACGTTCTAAAAGTTCTTAATTTATTTTTTGAATCCAAAGTTCCATTTTGGTAGTTGTTTGGAATTTCCTCACCAAAATTCTAAATCCCAGCAGAAAAAGGAAAAGCATGACTCTCTAATAGAGGTCATGTAATGTAATTGTTTCCTTACTCTAAGATACATGAACTCAAGTATCACTTGTGCACATCCACAAGTCAACTTGGGCTATTTTCCAAAGTTCCCAAACTCAAATTGATATCACAATCTTGAAATGCCCTTGGAAAATGATTATGCACCTTTCTATAGCCACCAAATAGCTTGAACTATAATTTAAATAGTATATCCTCTCAAACCTTATAATGTTCTAGAAAATCACTCTAAAGAGCATGGTCACCCTTTCTAGCACACAACCACCATTTCTGCCAGAATAATACTTACCATCTCTCCCCAAAAATGCTATTGCTACTTCTGTAAAGCATGCCTCCAATGTCATTTATTCTAGAGATTTGAGAGAATATAGTAAGAGCGAAACCCATTTTCTCATCCTAAAGTAGACAAAACCCTGTGCAAACCAAGTTAATGATATTCAATAGGATGCATATTCCTTATAAAAGTCGATTAAATACAACTAATAATTGGTTAACAAACTAAAATAAAAATAAAATAAACTCAAACCATAAGGGACTGAGTTGTGAACTTAGATTCAAAATGATTTGATGATTATGAAACTATTTGTCCTAATAATACTACTAACCGTATATCCTCTGGACCAAACGATTCCTCCAGTATGTTGATGGCCTCCAAATACAAAGGTTCTGCTTCACCAAATGCCTTCTTGACTCTATACAACTCTGCCTGGAAGAAGAGAATGATGTAACAATTACTTTTCATTTGGCAATGTTTGACAAGAGATTTTAGTTGCCTCCTATAAAACATGTTTCCAAATCACAATTTGCTTGAGAGAGAACACAACTAATCCTCAGTATTGGCTACTTGTACATTTAATGGCGGATAATGCATAGAACATAAAATATTTTCCTCTTTATAAGAAATAAATTCAATTAAATTAAAAAATCCAGAGGCTATGCGTTGAAGCACACAGGTTGAATAACATGCAAGAGCTATAAAAAGAAAAAGAACCATGAATTAGAGTTCAAGGAAGCAAAGGTGCTCACAAACGATATGGGAAAACAAATTCAACAGAAGCTTAAGCTCCACAACTTCCACCCTCAGTTTTGCAAAAGTATAACCAAACCCTTCATATGTCATACTGTTTCTCACCTACAAAATCTACACAAAACAAGGTAATCTCTCAAGTCACAGTCCTGCACTCTGCCCCATTGAACATGCTAAAATATTTATCTAGATTGTTCCTATTCTCGGCATGATCCAATATATACATAAAGAACTCAATCAGTCTATATAATATAATTAGCCACTAAACCTCCGCCATCTACTGCCTCCACCACAACTTTTTCTTCTGACAGAATTCAAATCTCAGCTGCTAAAATTGCGAATAAAATTAAGCCGGGACTGCAATTGAGAGATTGCCAAATCTAGCTATAGTAGAAGGGTCACAAAAAAATATCCATCGGGATCTAGTCCTCACACCAGACATTCTCCAAAAGCAACACACTCTCCATCTCTTTACCCTAAATATAAAACACTGGAAAAATCTTCATATGCCGATAAATTTGCCATACAAATTCATCTATTGAATAAATCTGGATGAGCAAATCTAATTCTAATAGTAATCACTCAGTGATCTCCAAAAAAGAAAAAAAGAAAGAAGTACATGTTTATATAGTTGCATCGCTAAAGTTTTTTTCTAATACAACAATTTTAAACTAGAGTTAAGAAAAGAAAAAGTATGCATTAAAACTATCAGCAAATTACTGAGCAGTAGACCAACCAAATTGTTGCAGGCAGAAGCAACATGAGGATCCCTATCACCAAAACCCTTTTTAGCTTCTTCTAGGGCAGAAAAGAAGAACTTTTCAGCTTGTTCCAATTTTCCCTATCAAAGAAATGGAGGCTAAATTTTGAGTAGAAGTACAAAATTGTAACAGCAAATTAAAGAACATATATCCACAGAGAGAGAGAGAGAGAGAGAGAGAGAACTGAGGGAAAGGGCAACATGCTTACCTGCACAAAGTATTCCCTCCCGTTATCAGTAAATATTCTCCATTTAGAAGTATGCTCATTTGAAATTACAGAACCATCCTCAATTTTGCGTAATCCATTTGTGTTAGTACCTTCTGATTCCGTTTCAGTACCACTGTCATTTGATGCACTAGCGAAGACAGCGTTGTCATTCTCCCCAAGAATGATCGCTGCAAACCATTAGCGCCATTCCAAAAACAGACATCAGCAATTTATCATTGGCAGTACAAACCACAAAAGAAGTCAGAGAGCACCTAATCAACTGAGAAGCTGATCCCCAATGAAACTAACAATTGTATAAAAGACATGGATACAGTGTCCCTTTCTTAAGACCATTCCATTGCCCATATGTAACTTTAGAACAAAAGTACATTCAAAGTTCAAATGATAAGGGCCAAGAATTCAGATCTTGGAAATGGAAACTAAGCAAATAAAGTTGTTGCTTCTTCTCCTAGAGTATAAGAAGCTAGTCATTTAACATTTAAAAAAAAGAAAGAAAGAAAGAAAGAAAAAGCATGAACCATTTGAAAATCATTAGTTGGTTATTTTGCAGTAATGTTTGTCCCAACAGAATTGAAATGATATGTTATCCAATATATGAGACTGAACAACGTTTTCCTTCATAGAAGACGACCTAGATTCTATCATATAATTGCAGTATTACTATCTCCAAAATATCAGTGCAGTAAGAGTTAATCTGCAATCATAACTTTAAGAAGAAAGCCTAAACCTTACACCTAAGTTTATTGTGCACAGGAAATCTAGTGAAAAATATGATTAGGAAAGTATAGTGTGTGTCAAAAACTAGTGCACTAGGACTTGTGCCCAAAGGCTAAAGCACTCAAGCAAGGGTGCCGTGGGGAAGAGCAGAAGAAAATACTCATGATTGTATAAAAAACTAGTGCACTCTAATGTTTAAACTCTCATGATTTCAAACAATAGGAAACAATATAAGTTTTCTACTAATAAATATTCAACTGCTAAGACAGGAGATAACACTTTAAATAGACTAAAACCTAATAATGAATTAAGCCTCTAAGATCAATCAAATCAAAGCAGTTAATAAAGAGCACAAGAAAATAAAGAGACAACGAAACAGAAAGAATACATATCAGAATACCCTTCACAGTAGACTGTTGTGGTGACTGCAATCTGTTGCAATAACATGATTAGCAACTCATGTCACTACTATGAAAACAACCTACAAGCTTAACTGACTAAAATATTGTCATGGCCACTTTTTAAAATTCTCTTAGTTCTTCATACCATTCTTGATCATCAAACTTTAGAGTGCTGAACAACTGTTCTCAGAATTTTATTTTATTGGCAGTTAATGAAATTTTACATAAAAAAACGATGATTTGGCTAAGTACACAGAATATGGACATTAGGGGACAAAAAGAAAATAAACAAGTAAATAATAAAATAGTGATATTCAATTCCTGGATTAAAACAGCTGAAAACATTTGTAGAAATATGGAAACGTCATCCCTTTGACTCTAATAATAAACCAGAGAAAGATAAAGCATTTAAGAATGGATTGCAACTCATGATCTAATAGGGTTCTACCATAAACAGATATTTTGTTCCAACCATAGGCACCACACAGCACAGGAATGCTGTCAGATGACTAGACAACCGTAGGCACCACACTGAAAAGTTATCCGATCTCTTCATAAATTGTAATTGCCAACTGTCAGATGACTAGACAACCGTGTCAGGCAGCCCCCCCTTTATCGAAACTAAAGAGAAAACCAAAGCGTAACACTCCCTAGCCACAGAAAAATGGATCAAAAGATGATGCAATTATGGAAATAGCTCACCCATTCAAAGAATATTTGGAAAGTAAGAAGAATTGTGAATGCCCATAACCTACTGGAGTGGAAATTTATGCTGTATTCTCACAAATTCCTGGACTTAATCAAGTGAATATCTTTTCTACAGTTCGAAAGCTTATGAGAGGCAATGCAGACGAAATTTTTTGGCCAAGTCTCTCCCTGATCATGAGAAAATAGATTGGATAGAGTTTCTTCTTAACAATGAGAGCACTTTGTACTCACTTAGTTTTAATTGTATTGAATTTAGATAAATGGTGATTCATGCTATATTTCATGCAGTCCTGGTGAAAGACATTTGAAGTCAGTTGGCTATTAGAATTAATTTGTCGGTGGCGGTGTTTTGCAGAAAACTGATGAATTAATTGCTTTAATTTATTATGTTGAAATTTCTAAAACAAGATCATATGATGACAACTTTATGCATTCTATACATTGGTTAATTAATTATCCAACAACAAATTTCAAATTCAGGATTTGAAATTCTTCTTATTCGCAAAACAAAGATTTTAAAACTCATGACTTTCAAATTCTAAATTTCAAATCCAATATTTGAAATCCTAGATTTCAAATCAAATGCATAAATCCAAATACAAAATTGATTCAATTTATGAAATAATTCCTTGCTTTTATGAACTCTATTGTTTGGAATAATAAACAATGAATTCAATATATAATATTTCCTTAGTTAGCTTATTTGTTTAAGGTTAGTGCTTATTGTGAGAGTATTGATGTCATTTAACTATAGACCCAAGCAGTTGATAAATTCTTTTAAAATTCTGTAAAAACATTTCTATTTCCTTTATAATGATTTCTTTTTTTTTTTTAATTAACAGAATAGAATTCCATTAATTTTTTCATTCCAAACAAGAGAATTGCCAAGAAAGAAATTAATTGAATGAATTCCTTCAATTTTGGGTTCCTAAACGGCTTGTTACCATTCCAGGTCTGAGAATTCACCTAATAACTGACCATTGCGAAAAAAAAAAAAAGTCCTAGAAAAATCAACTAGAAAGGCTACCATAGACAGCTAAAAAACACCAAAAAAAAAAAAAAAAAAAAAAAAAGATGATAATAATATTTTGATAATTCGAAATTACAATTGAATATCCACGCACCCAATGGAACAGAAATATACCAGCTGGTCCAACTATAATACTCCACAGATAATGATCTTTATGATTCACCCTCGAACTAGACTTCCCATAACCATATTTATAGGAAAAACTTGTTTTACCTGAAAAAAACAAACAATACAGATTATGAGTGCAATATTATTTAATACCAAAATGACAAAATAAAATGACAAATCTATCTATAATGCACTAACAAATAATGATAATACTCATTTATATCACCAAAAATAAAAGAGGCTAAGAAGTAAAGGTAACAGAGATGGTTGAAATAAGGCAAGAACTATGATTGAAGAAAGACAAAAGTTACGTACTGGAGAGCAAATTGGAAAATGAATTAATCGATTTTCTATGATTGATGCTTTGAGTTGAATTTCGGACCCTCTTTAGAACATTTGCTGCGATTTGTCGTAGATACATCTCTTCCAACGTAACTAGGAGAGAATGGTTTGTTTCAGCTTTTAGTTTGGGGATTCGGGGGGCTTTAGCTTCCTTACATTAAGGCTTAAACCCTTTACCCTTAAACGGCTAAGATATAAAAAAAATAAAAATAAAAATTAAATAAAATTAAAATACTGAAAATTATATCCAACTTACTTTTTATCACAATTAATATCCTAATTTGAAAATTATATATATATATTATTCTGAAGTAAAAAATATTTTAAAATACTGACGGATCATTCTACTCTTTGAGTATTCCTATTTTTCTTTTTTTACAATTTTTTAAGCTTTTTTTCTTTCTTTTTGCTGTTATTTTTATTGTATGATTGGCCACTAAAATATTTTTAAATTAAAATTTTAATATTTTATGATATTAATCAATAATTTTGAAATTTAAACTTATATGATTAAAACTTTTTTTACTATCATTTTTATAATTTGATTGGCCACTAAAATATTTTTTAAATATAAAAATAAAAATAAAATATTTTTTAAATTTTGAAATTTAAATTTATCTAGCTATATATATTCTCTTGGTTGAGTATCAGTTTTCTATATGTTTTTTTTTTTTTTTTTCATTTACAATGGTCATTCTATGTATCTTTTATTTATTTATTTCATAATGGTTTTTTTTTCTTTCAATTCAATTCGTTAGACCATTACGTGTATTCAATTTTTTTTTCATATTTACATATACAGTTGCTACAACACTCAAATACTCCAAGGCTAAATATGGTGAAATCGTGAAGAACGATGATATTGGGTTCACGAAGATAATTCCTAATAAGTCATTGATGGTGGAAACCTTCTCGAGTATCCTCCATTGGGTTTGATTTTTTGTTAGGGACATACATCATACTGTTACTATTGGTCTTATTAAAATATGGAGTTTTTAAGCAAATGTCATATTTCACTTTTAACTAAATGTCATAAAATATAAAACATTAAAAAACTAACAGATTTGGTTAAAAATAAAACAAAAATACCCAAAATAATCTCAAACATTAAAATACTGAAAAAAAAATGCTAAAAAAAAAAAAGAAACGTTGAAAAAAGTAAATGCTGAAAAAAATTGAACCCTAAAAAAAAACATCAGAAACACAAAATCTGTAAGAGCAAATCCTATACAACTTATGTGATTCAACAATAAGGATGACAACCGAGGACGACGACAAATAGGAAATGAATAGAAAAAAAAAATGCCGATAGAAAACGGAGAAATGAAAAATAGAATACGAGAGCTAGCTAAAAAAAACAGCAGCAAAAAAGAAAAGAAACTAAAAAAAAAAAAAATGAGCATTAAACTAGGAAATTATTATAAAAGGAAACACTAAGGAATTATTAACTAATAATTAAAATAGGAAATTAATAGAAAAAGAAACATAAAGCAATTAAAATCCTGATTTACTAACAAACACACACCTAACAAAATAAAGGGTATAAAAGTAAAAACAAATTCAAACTGAAAATAATTTTAATTGAAAAGTCAAACTAATATTCTCTAATCATGAGTTTTAAAATATGACATATATAAAATCACACTTAAAATATTGAGAAGAAATACCCAAACAAAGTTAAGGTGAGTAAGTTTACTGCCAAGAATGAAGGAAAATGAATTGTGCAGTCCATGATCAATAATTACCGAGATTTTTTAAAAGGATGCTTAATTATGGATTGATTGTTTTAACGAATCATGTGCTGCTATCTAAGAATATGTTCTCTTGCTTTTATCTCTTGTTAACTTTTATCAATATGATCAAGGTACAGTTCTTTATTCTTTATTTTAATTTTGAATGGATTATAAAAAGACACTCGTGCAAATGCGTGAGCCTTCATCTAGTTAATAAATAAAACATATTAAATGTGAGCCCACGTCTAATAATTGAGTTAACTTGAACGAAGGAAGAAGCTAGCTAAGCTATCTCAAACTTTTTGCAGTTGTAACATTGACTGTAAAATAATCTTAATCTCTCATATACCTTAATTTTAACTTTTTATCACATTTGCACCCCAAATTTAAATTATATCAAATATACTATGATAATTGCACCCTAAATTCAATTATAATTTCACTCCAAATTCAAATTTTATCTTATTTTGATAGGACATTACTAAAAAAAAATAATCAAGAGGAGATAAAGTTCATAATAAAGCAAAACGCTTCGCAGAAAAAGTTTATGAAATGCAATATTTTACTTAATCAATACTTAGAGTTAAATTAACCTAATGTGCAGATGCGAGACCTAAAATTTCTATTTTTTATTTACATAATTTGAATTTGGGGTGTTTGGAAGATTAAGGCTATTTTAGGGTCTGCCATATTTCTTGACTAATTTAGGATTTGCACAATCAAGCTATTTCTTTGTTATAATCTTTTAGAACTAGGTTTATGTTCACTTATAAGCCCAACATATCCATCTGAAGGCTAAGCTCACTTAAACCATGAGCACAACCAGGCCTCTCAAAGAGAAAATACTTCCCAATTGCACTTAAGGGGGAGCATTGGAGAATGAAGGACAAAGTCCCACGTCGGAAGCAGACGAAGGAAAAAAAGGCCATATAAAATAAGGTGGAAAAGCCAGGATGAATTAGGTATTTTAAAACAAGTCCATCAATTCGAAGAAGATCAATAATATATCACAAGCTCATTGATATAGATTTACAAAGCCCATAATGGACTCAAAGCCCAACAAATCATTTGAACGCTCAAGCTCATTCGAGCCCATGGGCCCATAATCAAATATCCAACAGAGGAGAATAAAGTTTAAAAAAAAGGCGTAAACTTCCAAATGATTGAGAATAATACAATTCATTTTATATGATCATATGTTATTCATAAGGATTTATTTAAAAAGAATATTTTTCTTAATGAATTTGGGAGAGTTTTCGACTTAGTAAGCTTTAATAGAAATTGGCATTTAATGTTTCTTTTTTTCTCTTCCATATTTTGCTAGTTCAGTATAATATTATTTTATCACTTTTTCCTTGTTATTTTAAAGATTATAACTGAAAATTTTTTTTAGCTAAAGCCGTGAAGAACGAGCATGCATTAAGCTCTTCGATGGCTATGGAATCTCATTTCCAGGTGTTATGAAGCTTGACATAACTGGAAAGTAGACATTTTAAATTTGTTTATCATATTGTTTAAAGCTTCTTTGTCATTTTGATGATAATAGATATATTGGAGAATGAAGGAACAAAAATCCCACATTGGGAAAAAATGAAGAAAGACCATCATATAAAGTAAGAGGTGGAATGTCACCTTGAGATAAAGTCCGTTTCAAACTGGGTAAACAATATGTTTTAAACCTATTGATGGAGATTTACAAGCCCAAAATGGAGATTTACACCGTAAAGAAGTAAACTTTGAAGAGGTTAAAATAACAAAGTTCGTTGTATATACTTGGTTAAGATAGTTAATATTTTCGGTTAATATATAATTTTATATTTAGTAGAGGGTCCAATTAAAAATAAGAAACTTTCAAAAAAATTTTTAATTTAGTATATAAAAATAATACAATTGTTTGTCACACACTAATTAGCAAAGCTTAAATACCTAATATGATTACAGTACATATACATATGACTCTTATACTTGCTATATGAGCTAATAAAACCTTAATCTCAACAATTTTATTAGTTTTATTGTTTTGAAATTCTCTAATTTCAGTTTTTTTTCCTCGACATACTGATTTGAATAGAGTCGTGGGCCTTATGTACAAGTCTAACATCTTTTTTCCCTTTTCTTTTTTCATATAACTCCAAAAAAATATTATTTTAATTAAATTAAAATAAATAACAAACATAATACCTTTAATAATGTTATTGGTATTAAAGCGTTTAATTATTCAACAATACAACGCTGAATGGACTAAGCGAGGAAGCAAACAAACAACCTTGCTAAATCTCCCCATACAAAGGGCGAAACAGCAGGAAAAATTAGGAAATAAATTAAAATCACATTGGACTAAAAGTTCCCCACTGAGACATTTCTTCCTATACTCCCACAAAAGGCTAGAAATAACAATGTTTGAAATGTAAAATGGCTTGATTCCAGACAGAGTTTCGCTCATGGTTTCCACAGGATGGTGGTTTCTGCAATCATGGAAGTAACAACATATGGATCCATGTTTGATGCAGGCCTTCTGTCCTCAAAATACCCTTTTCCTTCCTTTTCTGTATCCCGGCCAACGCGAACAGATGCTCCACGGTCTGCAACACCCTGTCCAATGACAAGAATTTGTGTCTATTAGGCCAGTTCATTGTAAAAACTTTTGGTTTTAGAAATGTATTATCATATACAATGAATGTGCTGCAATGTTCATTTCCATTACCCATTTGAAAGTGTTGATGTCAGCTGTTTCATGTCGCCCCGTGAGTCGGCGCTCATTGCCTTCACCATATGCAGCAATGTGTTTTTTGTGCCTCAACCCCAGCTTTTCAATTGCTTTCTTGATGACCTCATAGCCTCCATCATTTCTCATTGACTTTGTACTAAAGACACAAGAAGGAACAAACATTGAAGAGTAATTGGGTGTCCAATTATAACAGATTCAAAGAAACATATTATAAAATGGCATAGGTCCATACCTGTAATTTGTATGTGCACCTGCTCCATTCCAGTCACCCTATAAAACCAAACAGAAATATAAGTATACACAAACCAAGAACAGCTAAATAAGCTATGCATTAAGCCCTAAAAACCAGATTAGCAAAAAGTTACCTGAATTGGCTTAGGATCAAAAGAAAGCACAACTCCAGCAATCTCTGTAATCCTCTGTAAAACAAAATGTAGGGTATTTGAGCCAACAATGCAAACTGCAATAATAGTATAAATTTATGTAATCAAGTACTCAAAATCATATTACCTCCAAAATGTAGCGAGCAACCCACAATTCATCTCCGGCTGAGATACCAACTGCAGGTCCAACTTGAAACTCCCACTAAATAACATGAAAATATTTCAGTATTGGAAACAACCTAAAGATTAAAAACTGGTCGTAATAATTGAAAACAAGTTCCATATTCATACCTGGCCAGGCATAACTTCTCCATTAATACCACTAATGTTGACACCAGCATATAAACAAGCCTTGTAATGTGCATCAACAATGTCTCTTCCAAATGACTTGTCAGCACCAACACCACAATAGTATGGTCCCTATGATAGGTAGGTAATAAATGTAACCTAATTAGTGGTGGTACACCAAACGGTGATTGGTAGCACCAAAGAATTCAGAAACTCTGTGGTCGTACATTAAAACAAGTACATAACGGTTTGTTGAAGTAAAGAAAAAGGAAAAGGGCTCAAAAATTCTAAAGCATGGCAATGAGTTTAAATACCTGAGGGCCAGGGAAGCCCCCAATGGGCCAGCCAATAGGCCATTTAATGTCTTTCTGCAACAAGGTGTATTCTTGCTCAATGCCATACCTGTTTTTCACAAAATCAGATTTAAAAGTTAACCCACAGGATTATAAAGCAAGAAACAAAATTAGAGTATAACGAAGATGTAATTGCCATATGCAATCAAGCATCTTCCGCTATTCCTATTATAGTGCTCACAATCATTTGGCCTTCTTATGGAGGCTATATAAAAGGATGTAAACAATTAAATACTGTTGAATAGTGTACCAAGGCACTTCAGCAACCACATCAGGATGGCTGAAAATCTTAGCGGCGGCATGTCTCTTGTTTGTTGGAATTGGCTCACCGGCTGGGGTGTAAGCATCACAAATGACCTAATTCAACCCATGTAAAAAAAATGAAGTCTTGAGCTATGAAAGTTCAAGATAAACCCCAGCTGTAACAAACATAATATAGTGGCAAATTAGAACTCACAAGGATGTTGTTGCCCCTTCTAAATGGATCCCTAAAAATAGCTTGAGGACTGTTGCATTACATCAAGGAAAGTAAACCAATAAGGATTTGGACAAGAACAAAAAGGAAAAGGGTAAAAAAATCAATAAAGATAAAATCCTTACTAGAGGATCACTTCACTATCTTCTCCAGGAGCCTGGCCTGTGCTGGAACCATCGTAGTTCCACTTTGGAAGCTTTGAAGGATCACTGACTGGTCCAGAGAGGGTCTTTACAGAAGACAACAAATTAATTTAAATTAGAACAATTAAAACAACCTTAATAATAGTAAATAGTAAACCAATTTCTTTTTATGCACAGATTGCTTACCCTTGCTTTGCTCCTCAAGTCCATGCCAGATCCACCGATCCTGTTCAAGAATTCGACAAAACAAGATAAGCAATTAAAGAAAAGCAATGATAAATTGGATATTTGCAATTAAGTGCAAAAAGCCACGATAACAGTACCAAACAATTCCCAATAAGTTCCAAAACAAAGAATAACTATAAAAACTCAACTAAAATCTAATTCAACCTCCACAAAATGCCCTGTTTTCTTTCCAGAAGAAAAATTAGATTGAAAATAAAATTCTAATTGGCAAAATCTTTTTGAAGTACAAAGAAAATTCTGTCCACAATCACCACTTAAAACTACATAAAAAGAAAACTTGGATCTTATAAAAGAACAACTAGAACAACAGAAAAAAAATCTGAAACAGGAAAATGAAAAACTTCTCTAAATCCCAAAAACCAATATCATTAACAAGAAAAAAAAATCTTCTTTATACTTCAAGAGAAGTAGAAATCACAAAACACTAACAGGAGAACGGATCATAAAAAAAAAAAAAAAAAAAAAATCAAAATAACGTATACCTATTGACTCAAATACATAGTTAACCACATAAATTCAAAAATATCTATGTACATGTATAAGCGTTTATGGTTGAGTAAGCACAGTAAAGTATTAAAAGGAAACGCACCATATGTACTCCGCGATGATCTTGTCAGTGGTCTCAGAGAGATTAAGGTTGATGAGATCTGAAAGAAGCGACATATCAACTACAGGACTAAAATCTCCTTCTTATTCTTCTTCTTGCTATCTGTTTGAGCTTGAAGAAGAACTATGCAATACAAAGAGACGTGATAAAAGGGAGGTATAGGTCAGCTTTTATAGCGAGGTTCCCAGTGTTGAAGATGTAAAATAACTCAGCAAAAATAATTTTTAAAAAATAATAAAAGCTAATAGTTGAAATCTGCTAATAATTAGTGAGTTTTTATAATTATATAAAAATATAATATTTATAAAAAAATAAAGGAAATGAATTAAGGTTGGCAGGTGCAGCGAAGTTAGGATTCTTTTTTTTTTTTTTTTCTGAAGAGAGCTAGGATTCCGATTTTATTGCTTCGGTCGTGGAGGGAATCTAATCGGAGGGACCACAATCATTTTACCGGGTACTTGTTTTTACCGGTTGTATCCGTTTCTTTATTACCAATCAAACCTCCTCATGACTTGACAGATACCGTAATCAACTTGTAAAATTCTCCGTCCCTCTTACACAGCCAACTTGTCAAATAATTGGGTCTTTGTTTGTTTCTTACGAAAAAAAGGCTTTTTATTAGATCTTTTTCTAACAGATTGACTTCTTGTAAATGATTAACTGAAACTGATGTCGTTTGAAGATTTTGTCGACGTTTCACTCTTCTTTTTTGTTAGATCAACCAAATGCATATTTATAACATTTTAAAAAATTTTTACCGTAATTTTACGCTATTTTCCCTTAAATGATGTTGAAAATTTGATCCACTTAGAAAGATAAATATATAACACTGCCGTTTTATCTCTTAATGGATAGTCACAGTCCATTCATTAAATTGAGAATTATATTAGTGTGAAAAATGAACGGTGTTACTAGCATGGAAAAAGCAATCGTAATGTTAAGTTAAGGTGTCCAATCCAGGCCATTTTCTCTAAGACAATACTTTTCTTGTAAAAAAGAAACAAACAAATAAAACTTTGTAAGATAGTGGAAATCCCACATGTATCCTATCCAAACATTTCCTTCTTAAAAATCCATTCAACACGCTTTAGACTGGTTTATTGATTCTCATTTCTTACTCAAATAATAAAAGTTATTTTTCATCCAAACCTCTTTTTATTTTATTTTTCGTTAGATGGAAAATTAAAAAAAAATTGATTTTACAGGTTCAGATGACTTGGAATTGTCAAAAGTCAGTGATCAAAATTCTTGCCCCTTTAAATTGGACTGTGACTGTTTCTTATATCATCTGGAAATAGAAGATATGTTGTCCCATTGTTTTTCTTTTTTCAAAAAAAAAAAAAATTACTTTGACATTCTAAGTGTTGAAAGTTTGTGAAGTATAATAATGATGGTTTGGAATGAGAATTTCACTTCATACAAGCATAAAATTATTTTTAAATGATTTATTCTAGTGGATATTAGAAAAATTATTCCAGTCACACATCCTATATACTAAAGCAATGAATTTTTTTTTCCTACAGTATTAAAAAAAATTATTGTAATTTTAAATAAGCTAAATAAAATGAACCTGATATAATTTAATATATGAAATATGAAATTTTACCGTAATAATATCTACAGTTATCATAATTTTAATTTTTGGCATCATTAATGCTATTTTGCTACAGTAATGTTTAAAGTAAACAAAAAAAGCAAAAGTATCTAAAGTGTCAGGCAAGAATGGGTGGGTAGTTGGGGATTGGAAAATAATTTACTTAAGAAAAACACAACCTAGTACCTGCTTAGCCGGTGACACTGAACCTGGCATGCTGTCGTACGGTGAAGGACGTGTGGTCCTTTTTTTAATTTGCGGCATCGCATTAACCGCCACGTGTCGTCGCATGCGAATTGTCCTCGAGTTCCCTATTAGACGGGACCCACTGCCACCTCGAAACTCCCAATGAGATCAATTTTTGCGAGTGTTCAGGGATAAAAATTTATTTTTTTGCTAATTAATAATTTACTATCCGTAACCTTAGCGACACTCTATGACACGTGCTAAATTAGCGCGTGGTTTTACTTTTTTTTTTTTTTAGAATAGATAGATTGAGGGATTTGCTAATTGTAAATCCCTGTACTTAGGCATGCCACCGGTTTATTTTGAACTGGAATCAAACTGAAACTGAATCGTATTATAAATTAATTGGAATCGGATTGAAATAGTCAGTTCAAAATTTTTAAATGAAACCAGCAATTCAATGACTGGTTAAGGTTCACGTGAATGTTAAAATATAAACTTGAACCGATCATAAACCGTCGGTTAACTAACCGTCGGTTAACTAACCGTTTCGGTTCGATTCGAACCAAAAATTTAATTATAATTTATTTAATTAATAACATTTAAACAAAATAAAGTGATAATTTATTTGATTATTTTATAAAATTAATTAATTTTATTCTTATATGAATATGAACATTCTAAAATTTATGTAAAATAAAATTTACTAATATTTTTTAAACTCATATTAATATTTTCGAAAGAAAGATGTAACGTTAGAGCGATTTTTTTAAATATATATATATATATATATATATATATATATATATATATATATATATATAGCCAGAAATCGTGATCAAAACCGCATCAAAATCGGTCGAAACCAAAATTGGACTGAAATTGACAGTTTAAAAACCAGTTAAAGTTTAATATTTTAAAATTTTTAAACCGTTGATTTCGTGAATCGAAATCGGTGTTTCGATCAACCGGACATGCCTACCCGTGGATTTACTATTTGATTGATTAGCAAATTGCCACTGCTCATTAACTCGGTAACGCTTCAAACGCCTAAAGCATTAAGTTGGCTTTTCAGGACGATCAATCCTTACACGCGGCAAAATCATGATGCTTTAACGTAAGCGCTAACAGAAGATCCCACAATAAGACGTGAAGACTGGCTTTAACGTTTTGAATTTTTGACTTTTGTTGATTACTACTGACAAATGCTACCACTCTGTCTATTTCTCTCTCCTTTTGCTGAGTACATTCTTTTACATCGTTTCTTCGTTTTGGATTTTAATTTAATGAATTATTAGTATTATGAAATTAGTTATTCCTTACAATTCGTTACTTCTAAAATTGTCATGCGAATATTTTTATACTCCTTTTTATGGGTTTTCAAGGACAAAAGTTAAATTACTATCAAGGACCTACGATGTATATACCTTTTCAAGGTAAGAAATGGTAGAGAAGTGCTGGCAGCCAATGCTTCTGAAACGACTTTTTAAGTAAAATATTAAATATTATTTTGACAGTAATCAGTAAATAATATTTAAATTAATTTTTAGAGATTAAAATAATATTTTTTAAAAAATTAATTTATATAAAATTTAACTTTTTAACAATTTATAAAACAGCTAAACGTTAACAGTTCTAAATCAATTAACAATGAATAAATTTCAAATACCAATAAATAAAACTCCAACGACCTTTAATGAAATAATCACCTTACGAGGTAACATACAACTGTCCTAAAGAGCTCATAAAATGATCTTGAAGCTTTAGGAGAATGGATGCCTATTGGAATCAAACATCATAATTTTGGGTATTTTCCTATTATGTTTTAACAACTAAATATCCAATTTTCATTTATTTTTTATCTAATTCATATATCAAAAATCGACAAGGTTACGGATGGATAGGTAGAAAACACTCGAGAACATGAGATAAATCTACTAAAGAACTTGATACAGTAACCTTGTAATTTCGGGCAAAACGATGACTATCGAAATTTGATCTTATGTATTTTTCTTTATACTTTAACAATTAAATCTCCATTGTTCATTAACTTTTTACCCTAATTTCTATACCAAAAATTGACACAAGTCACAAGTGGGTAGGTAAAGTATACCTAGAGTACAAGATAAACCTTAACTTTGGAATAAGGGGGGGTTGTCTATTGGAATCTGACCTCATAATTTTTTGTATTTTTCCTTTTGAGCTTTAACAATGAATCTCCATTTTTTATTATTTTTTTACCAACTCCTAAGCTAGAAACCGGCACTAGTCATAAATGGGTACGTGAAGAATATCTATTAGCGCAAGATAATTAACGCTAAACAATTGGACAAAATAGCCTTATGACTTTAGGAGAAGGGATGGTTGTTGGAATCGGACTTCATAAATTTTCTATATTTTTCCTTTTATCCTTAACAACTAAATCTCTATTTTTCATTAATTTTTACCTCAATTTATATACTAGAGATCAAGGTAAGTTATAGATGGGCATGTAAAAAACTACTTAAAGAGTGCGAGACAACTCTCTCTAAAAAACTTGACAAAATAGACTTATAATTACTAGAGAGAGGGCCGCTCGTCAAAATCTAACCTCATAATTTTTTTTATATTTTTCCTTCTATACTTTACCAACTAAATATATATCTTTCAAACCAATTAGGTGTGATCTGATTGATCTTTCTACTTGTAGGGAGTAAGAGGGTTCAATTTCGAGTGTGAAACTTTAATAAACAAAGAAGATGATTACCTTTTATTATGTAGTTTGCAATGTTCTTTGGGTTGATTGACCTTCTCAATGAATAAAAAAAATCTCCATTTTATAATGACGTGTAACTTTAAGAGGAGGAGTGTTATTGACTTATTGGAATTTGACCTTATAATTTTATAAATTGTTCCTTTTATGTTAACAACCAAATCTCTCTCTCTTTTTTTTTTTTTATTGACTTTTTTTTTTACCTCATTTATGAAAATTCAGGTCTTTAAAGTTGATTTATTTTCTCAGCTTGTTAAAATTTTCCATTAGCTCTATATGCATTGAACAAAAGGAAAGAAAAGATACAATGTTCCATGGCCCAAAAGATTGATTCTCCTTTGTATATGTTGAGAAGAGATATAAGGTTATCATCCATTTAATTTTAAAAACCATATATTCAAGCAACTCTTTTTTTTTAGGGGTGTCAAAATGGTTTGACACTCTAACAGGATTTGCCTAACGTGCAAAATAAACAAGTTTGGGTTGAGCTTAAACAAGTTCGTGTCATAAATGAGTCATTTATTTATAACACGAATATAAATGTGTAGTGTTGGGGGTTGATACGAGAATTTAGCGAGTGACCCATTTATTTAAGAGTAAATAGATAATTTTAGTGTTAAATATAGATACTCCAACTAAAACCTATTTAAACTTTATTGTTGTATTAATTTTTTTATTTTAGTCATGAATCTTGAAGAATCTATGCATTTTATATATGAAAAGTTATTTTTAAATATAATTTGAGTTAGATAGGTTAAAATTTAAAAATATTATATGCAGGTTAAATTGGTCATATACAGATTAACACGATTTATTTAACATGTTTATGATATTAAGCAGGTTACACATGTCGTGTTCGTGTCACATGCCTAATTTTTGTGTCGTGTTCGTGTCGACAAATTTCATAATTATTAAATGGGTTATGTTCATGTTGATCATAATTGTGTAACGTGTTAGGCAAATCTATATCGAACTCGACACGCCAACCCGTTTTTACTCTTTTTTTTTTTTTCCCCCCCTTGATGGAAAGAGTAATATCACATATTTGAAATTGGTTTGGTAGCCAAGTCCAGTGGGGAATCGAGCATAGAAAATGAATGGTTGCATACTTGCTAGCACTAAACTACTGCTTTTCCTCATTATTTAAGTCTTGCATGCTTCAATATTTTGCTTTGTTTGGGAAAGTGACCAAGTGTGGGAAAAGGAAAATGGATGAATTGAAAAGTGAAAAAAAAAAAACCATCTATAGATCCACTAACATATACTAATTCTTTTCCCATGATTTGGGAAAATTTTTTAAATAATAAAATCACTCTTATGAAAATAGTTTTCAACATCAAAAGCAAACTAAGGGAAAAAAATGGCACACTAAAGCATAGCTAGTGTTTTTTTTTTAAAAAAATAAAAAATAAAAACCAAACTTCATTACCGATAGAAATTCAATAATAGATGTGAAATCAAGTTCCAAATTTGAAAGCTAGCATGAAAATACTATACTCTTGCAAGAGTAGGAGCAACATATTGACTTGCCTTCGAATCCATCAAACAGAAATGTCAATCCTGCTAATATTGGGTACATATAAGATTTGACATTGACAATAAATTCAAATTCGATTCCATGTTCCCTTAATACTAAAAAAAAAAAAAAAAGGAAAAGAATGAAATTGCATTTATCATCATTTATTGTTTTTTCCCTCATTTTCACTCCTTTTATTTCTTTTAAATCCAAACAAATTCATTCCTCTCATTTTCTTTTCTACCTTGCCATAGTTGTAAAAAAGAAGTGAAAATACTCACAAGGTTAATATGTTTCTCTCACAATAATTTTGTTTCTATTGTTAAATTTGCAAGGCACTTTCTCTTTATATGACCTACAATTTTTTTTTTTTTTTTAAGTTGGTTGAAATTTATAACATGTGATTTGATCATCTTAAAAAGTTAATTTGTAATCAACAAAGACTTTACATACCCAAGTGTTTGGGGGGCATGAATGAATCTGGACCCATCATTTCTTTTTTCTTCTTTTTACAGTCATTCTTGTGGTAGATAAAACTACCAAAAAATAGAAGACCTACCAAACGTGCAACTACCTTTCCCCCTTGAGCTTAGTAGAAGATGAAAGATATTTACAATATATGTTTCTATAAATTAAAATAATAATAATGAGATACTAATCATTCAAATTGTAGAGCGTAAAGTTTTTTTATTGTTCTAGTAAGTGCAGTTTACAGGATCAAATTAGCATTTTCACCCTTACTGAAATCAAATTAGATATTAATTTATACTTTAAAATAAAAAATAATTATTTTATTAGATAAAATAAATGTTATTATTTATTAGACTAATGATGATTTTTACTTAAACAAAAGTATTTTATACCTTTTTGACAAAAGCAGAGGCTAAAGTCTGAAATTGCTACAATTTGAGGAGTTGAAGGCTTGTGGCTGCAGATTCTCAGTTCTAAAAAATTGACTTGTTGATACTTCGGTTGTATTATCTGTTCACATGCACCAGATTCCAATGTGCTTAATAATATTTCTTTTATTTAAATCGACAATTATATATTCAATTTTTAAAAAAAAATTATAAAAAGAAAAAAAAAAACTCTAAATAATATGGGACAATTTGACACAATATTAAATTTTTGATTATTAGTCTATAGTTCACTTGATAAACATAATTTACTTTTCTACTAACTATTAGTTCATTATCTATTTGCTTTAGCTATTTAATACAATTAATAATTATTATTAATTAGTAATTAGTTATTGCTTTTAACATGTATAAGATATATTTTTCAAATTTATAATTTATTTTAATAAATTAAATAAACTAAATTATATTTAAGTTTGAGAAAAATTGTCAAACATCTCCCTTGGAGATTGCTAGAAAGCGATTGAAATTAATAGGTCAATGACCCTTCATTCTTACAAATAATTAATAAATAACATATTTATAAATATAAACTTGAAAATTATAATTAATAATAAAAATAATAGCATGGGCAGAACCAACGGGCAGTCATTGTTTCAAATATATTAATTTTTTAAGGCCACAAAGTCATTAGACAAGCTTGAAAGGGCAACTTGGAAAGTTGACTTTTATTTGATTCGATAGGTCGTTAATGTATGTTTACGATTGTAATTTATCTTGTTAAATATAATTATATCTATAAATAAAAAACTTGGAACTAAACCATGTCTAATCCTGGCATCACATCCTCTGAATGTTCTCATTTAAAAGACTCGTATACTCCAACTTGTGCCTAAATTTTAAAATTATTTTACGAGTATGTAACAAATATAATTTTCTTATTTTATAATTCTTACCTATTAATTGTAACATTTGATTATATAATTCTTAACGTGTTAGAAGAGAATTGTAATTTTTACACTTGAAACCACATTAGATCACTTCTTTTAACTTTGACCAAATTAACATAAATTCACTTTTAAATTTTATTACTGTAGCAGTTTGGCACCTTTAATTTTAAAGTAAACTCATTTATGCCCCTAAAATTATGAATCTTGGTAATATTGCATACATTTTTATACTAACAATAATCGTTTTTACGGTGTTTAGTTTTTATATGAAAAATGTTGATTAAATGTATGATTCATATTTTTTAATTATATGTGTTTAATTGATATAATTTTACAAGTTAAAATGTTTGATAAAGTGATTTTGCAAGTTGAAGTATTCAACAAGTGTAATCTTATAAATTGAAGTATTTGATAAGTCAAAATAAAAATTGAGAGTACCACGAAATTAAAATAACAAATTTCAGACGTAAATTTTTTATTCAGCCAATTAATTCGTATATTAATACCTATAACATGTCACTGTTAACTATCAACTTGATTCAAATAAATTAAAAGTTTATTAACAGTTTGCTATGTCTAATCCTGGCATCACAGCTTCCGGAACCGTCCTCCTCACCTTATATATATATATATATATATATATATATAATTAAAATCTTACTTTAATCCCTAATTAATTAATTAGGTGTTTAATGTTGTTCTTATTGTTGTTAGAGAAGTGAATTGAAAATGATCCCTTGGTTGAGCTGTCCATTGATGAAGTTGGAAGGTAATTTCTCTAAGTTGTCTTTTACTAATTGCTATACTTCTAAGGCACATAAATGGCCAGGAAGACCTTTCCAATTTTGTGGCTTCAATGGAAGCATCACCCCATCAACATCCCATGCATAGGTTAACATTGTCACTGTCTCATTTGAATATATATATATGAACTAATATATAAATTTGACAATCAGATCATGTATTTTCAATAATTATATTTGTGTTCCTAAATTTTGCAAATACTCCATCGTAATTTGCATTTCACATTTTAATAATAATTATGTCATTTGACAAAATAAAATGTGAAAATGTAGGGTCACGATTGAGTCCTATAAAGATATTTTATTTTGGCGAAGGGTATAATTATTATTGAAATGTAAAATTATAGAGTCGCGATTGAACCATTGCAAAGTTTAAAGAGCCACAATAATAATCGGTTAAAATTCAAGGTTAAATTTATAAATTAAGTTATCAGCATATTAAATAGATTAATTTGATACAATATATGAACTCAAAATTATTGAGTCATTAATTTCAATACTCAAAAGCCTCAACAAATGCTCAAACCTAATTTTCTTCTTTTTTTTTCTGTTTTTTTTTTTTAATTAAGAATAATAGTTTGCTGGACTTAGATATGGACAATGAACGATAAGCACTAAAAACTCTTGCCTTGACCTTGTTTGATGAACAAAGAAAAGCATAGGGTCTTGTCATTGTTGGGCAACCATTTGGAGATATATTACATAGCATAGCATTATTAAACAAGAGTAATTTAGTGGTGATTGATGGCCAATTGCAACTCAACTTGTCTTTTCTCTAGGGCAGTTATTGGTGGCATCTGGTGCCAAATTAGCAGGCGTGGTCTTTGATTCTCTCAACACCTCATTGGGGGGGATGATGATACTCGCATAGATTACAATTAGCCCAAAGAACATATTCTATTGCACAATATCTTTTATCCAAAACCAATGTTGTAGGATATTTGGTGCGTAAAGATAGAGAGTTTCCTCTTGAAGCAATCGCTTAATTGCATGATGCTCTCCTACTCTGCATGGACTTTAAACCAATGGTTGTAAAGGAAAATGCTCCTTATAGGTAGGACTTTTTCCGGACATTCTCAACTCATGGCCACGCATCAACCATTAAGGCCATCATGTAGTAAGTCTAGTGACCTATATTTCAAGCTTTCTTATCTATTCTTTATTAAGCATTAAGGCCAATTCTTCGAGGGATCGATGGTTACAGTAAAATTGAATATTTACACTAACAACATTCAGTTCGAGTACTCTAAAGCCTATATAGGGGTAACACTCTCAACGTAACAATTTTCATATTTGAGTTTCGAATCTAAAACCTTTGATTAATGGAGAATGAGTTTCAATTGTTCCATCTCAATCAATATTAATACGTATAAGAAATACAGAGATTGTGAAGTGAAAAAAAAAAAAGCGTATAGGAATATGTAAAGTAATCTTTGTTTGACATCATTCTCTACATAATATAGGACCCTTTCAACTTGTACTGCTAATACTTTTCTATATTAATATAATGTATTCATCATAAATACTATTTTTGGATTGGACTAGATTATAAATGAACTATTTTTTCTTTTTATGCAAATAAATTGAATTTGACATAAACATGCTTTTATTCAAAAGAAAATAAACTATTGTCTTAACTGAAATAGAAAAATGGACTTACTATAACATATTAAAATTGTTTTCTAATCAATTTTTCAATTAAAATAACAATTCATTATTATTAAGAATAAAAAATATATTATTCTATGTACTAAAATTGATTCATTATATCAATGTATTAAAAAAAGAAATCATTATTATTTATAATCAATTTCTCAAAAAAAAAAAAAATGTTATCAACCACTCATTAATTTACATCGCAACATAAGCAAGATAATCAACTAATGAAGCCAAACTAATTAAACAAATCCTATTTTTAATCATATTAATAAAATTTTTCATTTTCTCATTCTTCATATGATAAGGAATAAATTGACTTTTTTTGTATGACAATTAATTTTCAAATACTTTAATTTAATTGAATATTCTATGATTTAATATTTAATTTACTTTCTAACTCATTTATTCTCTTTCTAATTATTTTCCCCATTAGCAATGTTTCTAAAAAGGACGTGAAATATTGAATCCCTTGTATATGTATATATCATGAGATAAAATTTTAATATGTATAATTTCACTAACCAAACTACTGTAAACTTTTTGTAAGTTAAATCCATTTCCTAAATAATACTATGCAGCTTCCATATGGTATTTAATATAAGTTAAGGGACACACAATGCATGTACATTCCAATCCTCTCCCCAGATATTAAAGGAATAAAAATAAAAGATCGTCAATGGATAAACTATTTTAGATCAATTTTTTCCAAGGTCTACAGGAATTTTTTTTTTTTTTTTTTTACATTTATTCAGAAAAAAATCTGGAGAAGCATATCTAATAGTTTCAATATAAATTTAAAAATAATAGATTTTTTTATTCATGGAGAAATTAATTAGTCGAAATAACATTATGAGCTATATAACAATAATAATCCTTCCCTTCGCTTATGAAATTAATGCAAAAAAAAAAAAATATTATTGAGAACAAATTAGAAATTACTTAAGGAGAATAATGGCAGAGCTAGACTTTTGATCTTAAAAGGCCAATAAGAAATCTAAAGGAGTACTTGGAAAATAAAATCTCAAAAAAAAAAAAAATTATAAAAAGGCATTCGAAATTTATAAAGATATAAAGTAAATTAATAAATAAATAAAATAAATTTAATATTTAATTTGAATTAAACATGTCAATGACAATCAGTTATTTTGCACGAAAATGAAATTAAAATTTTAATATAATATCGCCCTATTGGAAGTTTGAAACTTACATAAACTCCATTTAGGCCCAATGGAAAGTTTATTTTTCTGGCCTGCAGACTCTGATAAAGCTTAAATGCAGGTAGGATTTAGGAGCAACAAAGCTTATCAAAAACTACATCCAGTCTACTGAAAACTAAAACAAAAAAACGTAATTATTAAAAAATATATATTAAATTAGTCTCGAGCCTATTAATTATTGATTTAATAATTATTTGTTTCTACACTTACAATGTAGGGAGTTTAGTAAATTAATTTTGGATTACATATTCAACATAATTGTATATTATATTTAACCTAATTGTAGTATTTAATTAATTTTGCCATAGAAAACGTGAATTTTTAATTTTATGTAATTACAATTTATTATTATTATAGTTATGAAACAATACTTTAAAAGAAAACTAACCATTATATAATCATTATAATTATTAATCGTTTAAACTATTCAGTTTGTTCATCTAGTACCTCCCAAATAAGTCATTGTTGAAAATTTTGAACTTATATATAAAATATTCATTCTAATATAAGAGGTGTGGTATAATTAAGGGTGTAAATCAGTTGAGTTGACTCGCAAACTATTTGACCTTGGCTCAAAAAGAGTTCAAAAAAGTTCAGCCCGAGCCTAAAGATGTTCAGATTAAAAGCTCATTAAGCCTTATCAAGCTTTTATGTATATTTATATATAATGTTATTTTAGGTTACTCGAGCATCAAGCCTTGAGTCGAGCTCGAATTTAAAATTTTATGAGTTGAACTCGAGCCTCAAGTCGAGCTTTTATCGAGTTCAAGTCGAGCTCAAGCTTAAATTTTCAAGCTCATTTATTTTTAAGCCTGATAGGATCGAGCTCGGCTCGGCGCATTTACACCCTTAGGTATAACATAACAAACTAATATCTACCTAATATTGGAAATCAAGTAAGAAGAAGGCTTTTAGAGCTTACTATTAAAAAATCAATGACCTATCGATGATTGTTCGGTGATTTACATTAAAAGATATATATTTATAAATATTGACAATAAAATTATTATAAGTAGATTCAGTAAATGAAAAATAGGCTATTATTATTGTAATTTAATTGTAACAGTTTATTTTTCTTTTTTAAGAAATTCTCCTCACTTATTTTTATTTTGTGTATATTATTCTATAAATTATATGTTATAATTGGGCCCTTTATGCCAATTAGGTGGTTTGATTGGTCTTTTCACTTATTTGAGGAATAAAAGGTCTTGAGTTCGAGTCTTCTCGATTACAATTGTTTTTATCAATTTGGTGCCTCAATGGGAGGATTACACAACTGTTGTGTATGAATTGAAAAAAAATTAACTTTTGTCTTATAAATTCAAAATTATAAACCGATCAAAAACTTATTATTTCAAATATTAACACTATTAATATATGATTAATTCAAAAGTAAAAATAATAATACAATTTAATGCAAAATAAGTGATTCATTGAATGGATGATTCATATAGTATAATATTGGAATCGAGTTTATTGCAATGATAATTATTGAAATCTAAGTAAAACTTTAAAATAATTAATTATAATAATGTTTGTATTATCAAGGCATAATTTTTTTTTGGGTGGTGTTATTTTCAAAGTGATTTTTATTAATTACAGAGCAATCAATTTTTTATACCATCAAATTGACTTATTTGCCCTTACTAACTTAACGGAGATTCTAACGTTAAAACTCCAATCTCTAATCTCTCTCTCTTTCTCCCCTCTCTTCCTCGTTAACTCCAACCAAACTTCAATGCAAACACTTGCTAGCCGTAGTAACAAATGAAAATTCAAGAAAATGTTCACATGTAAACACAGTAGACTTTGGGTTCAAGCTAGATGAATTGTAACCCTCCCAATGAAAACAAAAGAAACTCAAAAACACTTCAGCAGCACATACGTTTGTGCATAGACACACATACGAAAACAAAAAGGGTTTTGGCATTAGCAATCTAATAGTGGATGTATCTTTTTGCATAAAATGGCTGCTGAAAGAAATTAAGACAAATAGATAGACTGGAGATAGTTGATACCACTCATGCTAGGGATGCTTTAAGCAAGAATTGAATGTCATTGTAATGGAATCTACTGATAGCAGCCAAAGACCCAAAATATTTTTTAAAAAGGAAAATGAGATTATGGATAAACAGCACAGCTAACCACAAATTGTTGAACTCCAAATGAAAGTTCAATCTATTTTCTTTTGCATTTATCATAATCAAGAAACACTTGAATTATTGGGTATTTGGGTTGCCTACTAATGCTAACAACAATTATCATAAATTTTTTTTTTTTTATAGTTTATCAGAAATGAACAGAGAGCATCTAATTTAGCTGCAAGAACTAAAAACTCAACTTGTGTAATATATGCACAAGTACCTAAGAGCTTAAAAGCTTAATTATCATCTCACCAGGATAGACAACTAATGAAGCTGAAATGTTGAATAAACAAGTGCTGACCACTATAATATGCATAACAAAATGAAATTCTCAATCCCAATACATTAGAATCAAACAAAGTAACCAAAATCAAAATAAAACTGATATCCAGCACTAAACAACCAAACCACAATGAAACAAGCAACAAAACATAAATCAATAAATAACAATAAAAGAGGAAAAATAGAATTCAATTTGCCTGATACTTAAAATGAATTGGTAAACTCCAATGGTAGTTATAGAATCAATAACTAAATGTATTCATTTCATTGTCAAAACAACTCTAAGTTAATAAACAAATTAACCCAATGTTGTCAATATGGTACATCATTTGGCAAAATTATTAAGGCAAAAGCTGATAGCAGCCCATAGTTTTACGGGATTAACACTAATAATGTTTTGTTTAGCAATAACATAAAAAAATTACTTACTCAAAATTCTAAAAGTTAAAGATAAATATAAAATTATGGCTTGTCAAAGACCCATAATTGCAAGCAAAATATGCAAAAAGAAAAAAAAATATGAAAAGACAATTCAAAAGAAAAGGACAAAATTTTATATAGGAAATTTTTTTTTATTAAAAAAAACTTACAAAAAGTTCACGAGAATCTCCAACCCATGTTTGTCCTTCTACCAAAAGTCATTTTAATCTTTCTGTAAATACGAAATAAATTATATAAACTATGGTACTTCAAAACAATTTTAGGAAATAATTATATATTACTACATTGGCATAAAGTTAAAGAATGAAAAATTAAATTACCTCATTTAGGATATGAGTTTCTTTTTCACCATCATAGTTTCTTTTGCTTGTTTACAAGTACGACTGTTATGACCAGTAGCCTTGCATATACTATATTTTCTTGCATTCTCGATCCTTTCAAAACTTGAAGGATTGCGTTTTGTAGAGCTTGATCCAAATGTTTTTTTTGAACCTAAGGGTCGACCATTATGAGAATGAATTTCCGGTTCCAAATATGGAAGAGTTGTTACACTTATTAGTTGAGATAAAGTTTCTCAAGCATGTTCTTTTTGAATAAGAGGCCGTTGTTGATATTTACATTGAAACTCATCAAGTATTTCTTTGAACTCGTCTTCTTTATTATTATCCCTCAATAATGCAAGAAAGCAATCTTGTGTCAATCCTCCACTGTGAATGTATGACATCAAGAGGAATCAATCCATCTTTTCAATCTATCTTCTTATGATGAGCACATGGAAGACCCATAGTTGCCATGAAGTTACCAATGGAAAAAGGTTGCATTTTTCCATATTTCATCATCGCAAATTGCTTATATAGTTCTCGCATTGCAAATATTGACACGCGAATAATTACACTTCCTTGAAGAAAACAAAACTACAATAATGGGGCATTCGAAGTCTTTCACTTGAAATTTGAGCGTTGATCTCTTGAAATTCGTTCTTAATGGCAAGATAAAGTTTATCTTTTACTTGACGAAAATCACCTGTAGAAACTAGCAAATATCGTTTAAGTTTTGTATGTGCAGCTTCTGCTCTTGAGGAGACACGATTTCCAAAATGTAAATAATTTCAGTCCAAGCACTAATAAAATGCTCCCCAATCCAATCCATGTCTCTTAGATATAACTTAAAGCATCTTTCCTCTCCTTATATAATACTTGGAACTGTTTCCAATTTTCTTCATAATTAAATCATTTGAGACTATATCACTATATTCCAGAAGGACAAAAGATATTTCCAATCATCTCCTTCTTTAAAATATTTTTTACAGTTTGCTAAGATATTATTCTCTATGTGCCATATGCATAACAAATTTACACTTGTTGGAAAAACAACTATAATAGCATTCATCAAAGCTAATTCTCTATCAGTTACAATCACAGAAGGTAGACAAATACCACCAAGTATCTCTTTAAATATGTTCAAAGCCCACACATAATCGTCTTCTCTTTCTTTCTCCCAAAATGCAAAAAAAGAATAACAAGAAGTATTGGAAATAGAAATTCGAATTATATCAAATAATGACATCTTATATCTATTGGTCTTATAAGTACAGTCCATCAGAAACACATTTGCATAATTTCTAATTAAAGTAATTAATGCTGGGTGAGCAAAAAATAAATGGATTACTTGGCCATTTTCATTGCATTGCACATTGTACACAAAATCACCTTTTTCCAAGTTCTTCAAATAATGCTTGAAGCATAGTATAGGAACCTAGATCTTCTTTACAAATTTTAATCTTCACATTGTACACAGTTCTAGAAATTGCCAAGAGACTTTGATTTTTTTTGTGTAAGAGATGATAAAATATGGCGTGGAGGTATACCTGATTTAATCATTTTTTCAACACTTTTCTTTTTTAGATAAACGACAACTAGAAGGATGTCCAGACATATCTTCAGAAGACTCATGATTATGGGATAAATTTTTCACTTCAACTTTCCAAATACCTTCATCTTGTCTTTTTCCTTTAATTTCGAAAGGAAAATTTATAAGACGACTTGAGGTTTTTCTTTCTCGAAACTCAATTGGAACATTATTTCTATTAGATAATAGCCTCCCAAATCACAACCAATAGACACATAACTAACTTTCCTAGAACTTTTGATGGACATTACATATCCTCGCATGGAGAAAAAAGTTCAAACATAATCAAGAAGTTCATCGTCTGTTTGAAATTTCTGGTTGAGCAGTTCTTCGATTGATTCATGTTCATCACTTTTATTATTATGCTCATAGATTACTTGTTGCAATTCACAAGTTAAGCTTCCTTCCTCAAAAAATTCATTATTTATATTCTCCTCCATGTTGTCTATGTAGAGAAAAATAGACAAATGAATTTATAAGCATAAAAAAATACTAATGAATAATACATAAATGAGAAATTACTAATGAATAATACATAAATGAGAAATTTTAATAAACTCTATGTTTACATTTTTTTTACCTGAATTTTGCGAGTCGCAATTTAAACTGCCATTCACAATAAGTTTAAAAATGCGAGTTATCCTGGGTAGCATCTAAAAAAATAATTAACTAAATATTAGTAAGAAAACAATAATCATAATAGTTCAAATATAATTTAAAATTTGAACCTGCAACATTACTCCTGATAAAATAAAAATATTAGATTCTAAGAAATTAGATCGTTCATCCGAATCGTTAACCCCACATGTCATATCCTTGTGTGACAATGAAAACAAATTAATACTAATAAGTAATCAAACTAAGGTACCATGATTAAAATTTATATATAGGTCATTAATACTGATCATGTTAATTTCAAGACCCATATGTTAACACCATGTCATCCTTGTATGAAAACAATGGAAAAACTCACTAAATATTAGTCAAACTAAGCTTGCATTATGAAAATTTGAATACAGATCATAACATCAATAAAGCTCATAGTAATTTCGAGACAAAATTAACAGTTTTCTAACTTTTATAAAAGCTCAAGAGTAAAAAAGAAAAATAACCAAATTTTATTGAATATCTAATAAGACAAACTTAGAATCTTAGTCATGCTCATTTTCTCATGGCAGTATACATATATGTTGATGCAAATGGATTAAAATAGCTAGGCCACTCACCAAAATAAGAGAACAAGAGTTAAATTATATATGTTTATCTATTAACTAAAATAAAACCAATTACCTAAGACTAATTTATTAACAAAAGTATATAAAAACAAAAAGTCTAAGAACCTCCTAAGTAGAATCCCACTCCTACACTACTCAAAAAAGAAAACGGCATCGTCTGTCCACAAGATAATTGATTAAGCACTTAAGATCATAGTGTTTAGAGCTTTTTTTAAAAAAATTAACATTTTTCTTTTCAACTCTTATTTTGCAAAAATCACTTAATATGACAAGTAACAGATGCCAAATTAATTATTTTGATCTATTGTTGATTCTTGTTAATTGCCATTATCATTATATTTACCATCATTACTGATACCATTAATGCTGTTGATTATCATCATCATCAAAAACACCAATACCATAACATCAATTTTATTACTGGAACCATCGATGCACTTAATAATAAATAGCATAAAAATTTCCCCCTCCATCTACAAAAGCATCCTAGTTCTCCTTAGTAACAAACCTTCCACCATGATATTTAGGCAAATAATCAAACACTTTAACTACACACTTATTTAGAATCATCAATTCTTCAAGTTATTATATTATTTACAATTACAAGATTTTAAATTTTTAGTAAATTAAACACAAAACCCCCCAATCATAATTATTCAATACTCAAAAATTCAATTTTTAGAATTTTACTTGGTTTCTGCGAATCAAAATTTACATTGTTGTCAATAATAATTTCTATATGGATATTGTCTTCCATAGCAAGAAAACCTTGAATATAAAAAAAAAAATTACTATGCCTATGCCTAGCAAGTGTTTCTGTTGAAGTTAAAAAAGAAGAGGGAGGAGAAAGAGAAAGAGATTAGAGATTGGAGTTTTAACGGCATAAGGAATAGTTTAACGTTAGAATCTCTGTTAGGTTAGTAAGGACAAATAAGTCACTTTGATGGTATAACAAAATGTCTACTCTATAATTAACAAAAGTCGCTCTGGAAATAACACGACACTTTTGTTTTGTTTTTTTTTTTTTTTTTTGTTACCAAGGCATAAAATTTTTAGTAAAATAAATAAAGGATTTTCGATCTTTTAATAATATTGGCCCACCATAAAATTTCTGGAAATTCCCGCTCGAATTCAAAAACCAAAACCGAGAAGCTTATGCGCCAGACAGATCTATCGGCTATCGCCAAGACACCGAGAGAGAAATGGAGGTCAGCGAAGAAGAGAAGCAGCTAATGCAGAAAATCGCCAAAATTCTCGACGAAACCAAGGCCTCAAACGCCATACACATCAGAAAGTTCAAAGAACTCTCCAATCTCCGCTCAAAATCTTCAACTCCGACTCAATTCACTTTTGCCTTCTCCAAAACCCTAAAACCCATTTTCCATGTCCAACGCCGCATCACCTCTGCTGAGCGCATCATTCGCTTCGTCTCAGTCTTTGCAAGCACTCGCGACCCGAACAATGCCTCTGCTTGTGATGAATTTCTGGAAGAGTTTTTGAAGTTTCTACTAGTTGCTGCCATGGCAGCTAACAAGACTGCGAGGTTTAGGGCTTGTCAGATAATCTCCGAGGTATGTATTACTTTAATTTTTATTTATTTCCCCTCAAATTTTTTGTGTTATACTTGTAATATTGCAACTTTTTTTTCTCCAGAATTTTCCACTTTAATTGAAGTTTCTCTCTTCATTCTGCTTCTTAATTAGCATTCCTTTGTTACTTTGCATTTTACATTTCCTTTTTAATGGCATCCGTAATGACTTTTGATCTTATGAAAATTTATGCATCAATTTGTGGGGAATATGTTTTTTTTTTTTTTAAATGGTTTTTTCCTTTCTTTTTCTTGATTGCACTTGTGCTTTTGTAGATCATAATGAGGTTGCCGGATGATGCAGAAGTAAGCAATGATCTTTGGGATGAGGTTATAGAATGCATGAAGTCAAGGGTTAGGGACAGGATTCCTGTTATCCGTACATATGCCATTAGAGCACTTTCACGCTTTGTAAATGACACCGACAACTGTGACATTCTTGAGTTATTCCTTGAGATGCTTACTTCAGAGCAGAATGCGGTGAGTCTACCCATTGATTCAATCATATCCAATCATATTAAATTTGAATTACATGCCAGGAGTTTATTTAGAGGGTTATCATTTGAGAGCCCATGTCTTCAACAATGTTTTTGTGGGTGAGGACAGAGCAACGCGAGTGGAAGATGACATGTAATAGTCTCAATTGATCTCAGAATACATGGGCTTTCTTAGGTCTTCCCACATATTAAACTATTGGAAATAATGTATGATATAGTTAGGTTGATTGGTAGTTAGTGATTTTCAACATGAGATGAAATTATTAATTGCTCTCTGTCGGTACTTGTTTTGATTCCTAGAGGTGTCTATGTTTGTTTACTATATTAAAGTTGCGTGAAAGGAAAAGTATCATTTTTTTTTTTTTTGTGTGGAAATGCAGGATATTAGTTCATTTATTTGGTGAATAAAATATTCGCAATTCTTCTCTAATATGAACTTGAAAGGACAAATATTCGAAACAGTCAACAGATAAATGACCATTGTAGACTGTGTCTCAATGAATGGATTTTGGTCTGGCCTTCCATGTCATAATTGCAAACCTTTTTCTTTTTTAATCAGATCATAGATAATATTTGTCTGCAAATTGTTTGAGTCTTTTTTTGATATAGTGAAGTTTTTGGTGTGAGCGCGAGGGGATGGGTTGACTTTCCTGGTGGACAAACATTTCCCTATGGCTTAGTCGTAGGTTCAGCCTTTTCCGTCTTTTGTAGATCAACCACTTTATAGTCTTATGATTGTTATCCTCTATTTCCCAAACTATGAACAAGGAGAAATAATTTTTTTCACATTATGAAGATTTTGTCTTGTAAAGCTTTGAATTAAACAATTTGAAATTTTGAATTGTTATATTCTATCATAGTAGAAACGCTGCATGTTTTCTTCTGATTGGCTTTTTAAAGAAAATTTGTTAGTTGGAGCCTAACTGTGGCACATTTGCAGGAGGTTCGCAAGACAATTGTGTTAGCTTTGCCACCTTCAAATGCTACCTCTCTAGCTATCATCAATCGCACCTTGGATGTGAGTGAGTCAGTCCGGAAAGCTGCTTACTGTGTTCTAGCTGATAAATTTCCCCTCCAAAGTCTCAGGTGAATTGATGTTGTAGTTTCAGAAATGTACAGTAGCACTTCCCAAGGGTTCTTTAGCTGTTACAATTGTTCTGGTCGATGAAGATATATCTTCACTGTAGAATCTTTGTGATTTGCAGTGGTTCATTTTACTGCTAATAGTTATATGATCTAATATCCAGTAATTGTTTGAGTGCAAGGTTTTCAGCAGAGGTCTATCTCCATTTCTAATTCACTGAGGGCGACTTTTTGATCACATAATCTAATGTATGCCATTTGTATTTTCTGCCTCTTTCTTACAGCATAAAGCTCAGGACAGTAATTCTTCAGAGAGGGCTTGCCGATCGATCTGTAGCTGTTTCAAAAGAATGTTTAAAGTTGATGAAAGATGAGTGGCTTTCTAAGTGCTGCAATAATGACCCTGTAGAACTTCTCAAATACCTTGATGTTGAAACCTATGAATCGGTTGGGGAATCTGTAATGGCTGCTCTTTTAAATGATGGATTACTGAAGTTACATGATGATCAAAGTATTAGGCAGTACATATCATTGACCCAGTCTGAAAATGAAGGTTAGTGGAGATTTTAATTTTTTTTTTCTGCTCAAATAGTCACAAGAGCACCTTTTTCTCTTTTGTTCTTGTTTTTTTTATTTTCTGGTCCTTTTCAATCGTAATACGAGTGTGGGCTGGGGACTGCAGATTGCAAAGTTTTATATATCTTTTGCTAAATTAAACATGAGTGAAAATATTGTTGTTTTATTCATAAACACACTTAACATGGAAATTTGAGTTTTTGACATCTATCGAGGAGGAACCTATCTTCAACTCTGGTCATTGATTTTCTTTCGATTGAAATTTAACAGATAAAAAGTGGAACATTGGTTGATTTCGCATAAATGTAAAGCAAACTGCATTTTGAGGCATGATTTATGGAGGAGTTGTCCAGTTTTACTTTGGTTATACTCCTATCAAGCTATTAAACCATAATTTCTCTCTGATTAAACATACAATCTAGAAACCAGTTTATGTTTTCCTGATGGTCAAACACTTCCCATGCTGGGTGAAATGAAATATAGTATGTTCAATGGGAAGGCGGATTACTGGAGGTCATTGAAATGCAGACCTTATGGTGCACAATAAAATTCTTATGTTGTTTATAAATTTCTTGTAAAATTTAGGAATAGATTTTCAAATCAGGTTTATTTTGTTTCCTATGGCTTGTTATCAAATATTCTTGAAGAAGGTATAATTCTTTTAATTTCCATTAAACTTAAATATTGTCATTAAAGTAATTTCAATAAAATAGGAAATGTTAATATCTATTGATGTCTTAACAACATCTATTTATTCATCGCATACTCCTTATTGTTCTATTTTCTTGTTGCTCGTGCGTCTTTTTTTTCCTGCTAGTGATTTCAAAGCTGGTGTTACATAAGAGGCTTAAATAATCAATTTTTCTCTAGCATTTGAATCACTGGATTCCTATAGCTACTCTTAGATAGACTCATTTGCAAGTTCAGGAATCGTCACTTTAATGGCTTGCATTGTTAACCAACATCCTAATGGCATCTCATATTGTTGACAGGAGAATCATACAATACAAGCATCCGTCTAATGGATCCAGAATTTGCTCTTTATTGGAAGACTGTGTGCAGGCACTTGCAGAAAGAAGCACAAGTAAGTCTATAGTGAGTTTTGCTTTGTTTCTATCACCATTTTCTTCTGGATATTTTGCATTCTGGATTTCTTTTCATTTTATGTTTGGAGAGGGATGGAGAGGAGTGGCCATGAGAGAATCATATCTAACGTTTCTTTTTTGTTCCCCCCCCAATGAGGAAGGCTGAATTTTACAGTATTAATCTTTCTATTTGCTCTCTTATTCAACCATTGATGTCACTGTGAATTGAAAAGTTCAAAGTTTTTGGGAAACTAATTCATATATTACTAACTGAATAGGCTTTTGTTTTGGATTCTAGGCTTTCATTGTTTTATTAGTTCTTAGTAAGTGAACATCTTTTGCTGAACTGCTAATAATACTGCAAGAATAAAGGCTGGCAAGGGAAGATACAATATGATGGATGAATTCCTTGATTCAAGGAAAACCATTTATTTCTCAAATATTTTTGAAAAATTAGTCAAAATTTCAGAAAGGTAACCTTCAGTGTCTTGAAGGTGGTGTTTTGCAAGATTTTTTTGTAAGAGATTAAGACAATACATTTAGATGAAAGTTATTTCCCAGCATTAACCAATTACTTGGTCTGGCTTGAAGACTGTTCCTCACACATGACAGGTCAAAGTGTTTGTCTAAAATTGGTTTGTTGGTAGTTTCTTAGAACATTCTGGAAATATCAACTCCCAAATATCAATAAATCGTGAAGACAAGACAATATAAGTACCTCTTTAAGATGATTTTAAGTGGATAGAGCTAGATCTGAATTCTGAATCCTGGCAAACAGAAAAAACAGGGATGCTGACTGGCCTGTTTCATTTTCCCTTTTTGGTCATGAAACCATTACAATAATTCTACTGAAGCTTAGCCAAAATTATATTTATTTCAATCTTTAGTTGTGAATTCGAATAAACTTTCTAAGTGTTTGCGCCTTTTGCTTGATTTGTTGATATACTTGTTGCAAAGTTATTGCTCAAAGACATCATTCAATGGTTCTGAATTTTCCTCCGATTAATGTGTTTGAACAGGAAAAAGGATCTGATGCTGCGGCAACAATGGGCACTGAAGCTGCAGTATATGCAGCTGAAGCTTCGGATAACAATGACCTTCTGGACAAGATACTTCCTGCAACTGTTTCAGATTATGTAGCTTTGGTCAAAGCTCATATAGATGCTGGTAGGTGGTACCCAATGTTAATTGTATTTTGTATGCTATTGCATATTCTAATTTGACCTTCATACTTTTAGGAGCAAACTACCATTTTGCATGTCGGCAGCTACTACTGCTTGGTACTATGCTTGATTTTTCTGATTCTACAAGCAGGAAAGTTGCCAGTTCATTTGTACAGGAACTATTGCACAAGCCACTTGATCATGAAGCGGATGATGAAGGAAACCAGGTTGTCATAGGAGATGGCATAAACCTTGGTGGTGAGAAAGACTGGGCTGATGCAGTGTCCAGTTTGGCTAGAAAAGTCCATGCTGCTTCTGGTGAATTTGAAGAAGCGGTTCTTGGCGTTGTAGAAGAGCTGGCTCGACCTTGCAGGGAGAGGACAGCAGACTTCATGCAGTGGATGCACTGCCTGGCGGTCACTGGTCTTCTCTTGGAAAACACAAAATCATTGTACTGGCTTCAAGGGAAAGCTATTGAGCCTGTTGAATTGCTGCAATCTTTATTGCTTCCTGGGGTACGAATATATTGCATTTCCCTTTTTTTTGTCCTCCCTTGTTTTCAGCTAAATATGCCAATACACATTCTTCAAGATTTTTGGCAATTGGGTCATGGCCTTAATTTGTTTAAGGGTAAAGCTTAGTTGATTAGAATTCTGTTGTTTGTTGATAGATCTTGGAATTGATTGTTTCGCTATGATGCACCTATACACCATTATTGAATGGTATAGTGTCCAAGACTTACCTAAAATGTGCTTTTGTTAGACACTTGCTCGACATGCTTCAGACACATCAAATTGCGTCTAATATAAAGAAAATAAAAGTAAAAATAAATAGTTTTTGGTGCATATTAATAAAATCAAGAAAATATACATGCTAAAAAGAGTAAACAATGAAGAGAGATGATTAGGAGTAATAGTAATTCTCTTTGTTAATTTTATCATGAATAAGCAACTAGTTTTGGATGAATGCTTTGAACATTGATATCAAACACTTTAGTAGATATTCTAGATTAATTTCCTCTGGAATTTATTTAAGATCCTATAGTGAGTCCTTGGTGTGTTGTGTCTTGATTTCTTAAGAATCGACACATCTATGTCCATGTCTGCAATATAGGTGCTTCATGTGTCTTACATATATATTTAAATCAGGTTAGGCATGCAGTCTCTCTCTCTCTCTCTCTCTCTCTCTTATGCTTTTTGTTGATGTTTACCTTGGGTTTGTCTTCACGAATAGGCATGATGGGTAGGTATCCAATTTAGACCATTATGCATGTGCATGACGTTGTAGTATGTCCAATTCTTAGTGTCCCTATAATGTTTGTAAAAACTCTTTCTTAGTGTCCCTATAATGTTTCTAAAAACTCCTCGAAGATATTAACTAGTGGTCTGAGATATGGATGCAGGCGAAACACGCTCACTTGGATGTGCAGAGGGTTGCCATCAGGTGTCTTGGCCTGTTTGGCTTGTTAGAGAGGAAACCAAGTGAGGAAATGGTTAAGCAGCTGAGACTTTCTTTTGCCAAGGGCCCTGATCCAATTAGCATAATGGCATGTAAGGCTTTAATTGATCTTGGCATGTGGCATGGGCCCCAAGAAGTTGACAAGGCACTAGGGAAGGAGCATATGTCTCAATTTCAGGATAGCAAAAAAGCATTTAATCCTGTAAATTTTTCAGATGCCGATGAAGATTTAGACACTGAATTGCTTGATCTCTTATATGCTGGTCTTGACAGAAATGATCTGGAAAAATCTACAGATGGTGATGAAAATGAGACTGTGCAAGCCATTCTTGGTGAGGGTTTTGCTAAGATTCTTCTTCTTAGTGAGAACTATCCAAGCATATCAACCTCTTTACATCCTTTGCTCTTAGCCAAACTCATTATTTTGTATTTCAGCAATGAAACAAAGGACCTGCAAAGGTGAATGTTGCATCAATTGGTTTTGATGAGTAGCATTATTATCATCTGATATGGATAGCCATTAACTTCTTTTCTTTTTTACTTCACAAGGTTGAAGCAGTGTTTATCAGTGTTCTTTGAGCATTATCCTTCCCTCTCAGCTAACCATAAGGCAAGAGTTTAACATGTGATGTTATATTATCTTAAAAATCTTTACCATTCCATTTTTTTTTTCATAAAATAATTCAATTCTTAAAATGCAGAAATGTCTATCGAAGGCTTTTCTTCCAGTCATGCGTTCAATGTGGCCAGGTATCTATGGCAATGCTGGTGGTGCTTCCTCTGTGGTATCCAACATGCGTAAGCGGGCAGTCCAAGCATCACGATTTATGCTTCAAATGATGCAGGCCCCCTTGTTTGCTAAACAAACTGAAATAGGGGATGAAAATGCCAGCACAGAACTACCAGAAGTTATAGAAAGCATTTCCCAACCTTCATTTGAATGTGGAGAGGAGGGACTTGCAATACGCATTGCTGCTGAGGTGACCTTTTCAACTGATGCCTATATGCTATATTTAGTCCTGACAATCATAAATGATCAAATTTGAAGTATATAGTTTTTCTCGTTTTTCCATGTTCTGAAGCTGTTATTAGGGGTGGCCACGGTTCCGGAACCGGCGGTTCCGGTTCCAAAAAAACTAGAACCGGAACCGAACCGAAAAGTTCCGGTTCTGGTTCCGGTTTGGAACCGAACGGTTCCGGTTCCGGTTTGGAACCGAACGGTTCCGGTTCCGGTACGGTGACCAAACCGACGGTTCCGATCGGTTTTCCGGCGAATCGCATAATTTTAAATTTTAAATTTTGAAGACCGGTTTTAAAAAATATATATATTTGAACATAAAAAATTAAAAGATACACCTAAAAAATTAAAAAAATACTTCAATTAAATTTATTTTTTTTAAAGACTTGAACATAATTATTTTTTTTAAAAAAAATTTTCAACTGAATTTATTTTTTGTTTAAAAAAGTTTGAACATATTTTTAAATTTTGAAGACCGGTTTAAAAAAAAAATATATTTGAACGTAAAAAATTAAAAGATACACCTAAAAAATTAAAAAATACTTCAATTAAATTTATTTTTTTAAAGACTTGAACATAATTAAGAGATTTCACAACAAAATAAAAAAAAAAAAAAACCTGACAGTTTGGCTAGAACCGCCGGTTCGAACCGGCGGTTCTAACCGGCCGGGGAACCGGCGGTTCCAGTCCGGTTCCGACCTGTTCTCTGGAACCGCCGGTTCCGGTTCCAGAAAATTTGGAACCGGAATTCTCCGGTTCCAGTTCGGCCCGGTTCCGGACCGGTTCGAACTGACGGTTCCGGGAACTATGGCCATCTCTAGCTGTTATTATCTTAGACCCAATTCTCCCTGGCTAGCTATCTCCATGGGCGTCAATCCCACCCATTATCAAGTTTGAGCAGTAGCCTCCTTGATTTTGTCCTTGGATGGAGTAGAGCGCTTGAGAATATAAGAATCGTATCAACAATGTCTGAATAGGATATATCTTTACACTTCTCTTTGTAAACTAGGAAATGATTTCCTATACCTCAATGAACTAAATCAGCTTGATATCATTTCTTCAAATGTTTTTGTGTCTTAAAAGTCAAACATGGAAACCTATGAACAAGGCTAGCACTTGACTGCATCTTAAGATGACAAGTTTAACTTGAAACTTAAGAAAACACGAGTGAAGAAAAATTCTGCATTATCCATAAACTGTTTCCTTAACGGTTACATAGCAAGCTTATTTCTAAAGTCATAAAGAAACCTAAATAGGGAATAACTAAAACTACCAAATAGGAATCTAAAAAGCCTAAAAAATACTTAAAAACAGGAAAACTAAACTTAAACTAACTAGGAAATTATCATTCTAAGAACAAAGTAAAATCATTAAAATAATAAAAAAATAAACTAAAGCTACTATGTTAAATTTGGATAGTAAATGATGTAATGTTTTGCTGGTCTAGAACCTGCATTCATGGTGATCTCTTCACGTGGATTATTTTAGCAGTTACTGTTTTCCCTTTGCTGACTAAAATTTAAGATCCTAGTTTTTGTGGATATTATTTGCTAAGGATAATCTGTTTCAATATTGCTTGATTTCCTTCAAACATGTTAATTTGGTATTCTTGTGCTTTGTTGAGGTGGCAAGCTTCAATGTTAAGAAGAAAACATCTGCTGAGAAGTCATATATCTCAGCGCTAAGCAGAATAATTGTCTTGCTTCATTTTCGGCCATCAGAACAAGGAGCGATAAAGTTAATGAGGAGGGTTTTGAATCTTGTGGCTGACTCTGTATCAGCAGAGAAAGATATTGTGAAAGAGTTAAAGCAGATGGCTGAACATCTCAAGTCACTAGACAAACAACCAAATGAGGAACTGTTGCAAGATCAAGCTAATCTTCTCTTGGGTAAAGTCGTCTTTTTCTTGAAAAGAGCTTGGAGGGATGCATCTCTAGCCTCATTTGGCTTTATATCATATTTCTATGTTCAGATTAAAGACAACATATATGCAGCATTAATTTCATATTGAACTTTTCATCTCATACATAATCTACTTTGCTTTCATTTCAATAAGGTCACTCTTGCTAGATTTTGTATGAATTTCTTCCAGATTTCTGACATAATAACTAAATATTTGTAATAAGGTTTTACAAAAAGAAATTTTGTTGACTCAAATTTTACAATTAAATACAGGCTGACTTGTTTTTATCTAATCAGTATGAAAATATTTTGCTAAAATTAATAAAAATTTGGCAATAGTGACCTTGTTGAATTAAAATTGAGATTGAGTTATTTTCTTAACACAAATTTAAGTTTAGTGACAATCAAGGTTCTATGGTAAGTTCAGTCACTGAGTGAAACTGAACCCATAATAATAATGTGGAAATTTGAAAAAGAAAAATTGTAATCATTTTCCAGAAAGAAGCATTAGTTGCTTTTTTAGTCCAATCTATACATACTACTTATTCTCCATTGGGTTTTCAATGGCCAGACTGCTAAGTTGTTATAACATTGAATTGGTTTTCATAATATGATTCAATGAATTATCCATTCAATTGTAAGTCCATGCATCTGCTGTTATTTTTAGTTGCTAGTATGTAACCTACCCTTTTTAATGTGTATATCAGTTTGTGATATGGTTCTAATTATATTTGCAGAGAGGTTGGAACTAGACATTAACTTGGATGCTGATATCTCTTCTGCCATCCCCCAAACACCAGCTCCATCACGATCAGCTAAACCAGTGCGCTCAAGAAGACGAGTGAGACACGAAGAGGATACTTCTTCTGATGAAGAAACCTCACTGACCACAGTTGTTCAGACCATTAATGGTACTGAAGGTACCAGGTCACAAAGGGCAAGCAAGACTGCAGCTCTAACAAAGATGACTACCAAAACTGTTGCTAGAATAGATGAATGTGATAGCGAAGAGGAAGGTTCAGACGTGACGACCGAGGATGATTCTGATGACTCTGAGTAAACATTTTAAGGGTATGGTTAAAATGCAGTGCTTTCTCAGCACAGTAATCTGTTGTTGTATGCTTGTCTCTTTGTTTAACCTTTGATTATTTTTGTGTACATATAATGTATTGTTTTTTGGCGGTGGAGTTGGCTGTGCTAATTGCATAATCAGCCCAGAAATGCTATTTGTATGGCTTTCATTGAACTTCACCCAAATATCAAGTATTGTACAATTGTGTACCACACTATTCAAGTGCTAGTGAATGAGCTCAATCTCTTTGTTGTTATTGTTCTTGTTAGTAATGTCAGTTTGGTTATTATTTATATCTCTAAGCTTTGCGTTTGCTTTAAGATTTATATGAGCTTGTGCTCAAGTCAAAAAAATTGAACATCTGGGTTCCAAATCTCTGAATTGGTGATTGGTTGGCTTCTTTGATTAATAATTATTTAAGGGAACAATTATTAGACTAGTAGTGTAATAGTCGAATGTCTTATTTATAGTGAAGGGTTGAAGCCCTTCATTTTTTTTTTTTTTTTTTTGAATATAGTTAAAGCTCTTTAAATAATTGATAACAAAATTAAATAAAAACTTATAATAAAGGCAATAGAGTTTTTTCATATTTAGAAAGAAGCTAAAGTAAATGAATGTTTAACAATGCTGTGTTGTTTGGTTTGGAAATTTTTGAAATTAAGATTATATATGAGATAAATAAATTGGTTAGAGCTATTGTTTTTGATAAATATTAATTTTTGAATATTAAAATAATTTTCTTAAATTAAATTCTCAATAACATTAAAATAAAAATATTTATTAAGAAGAAATATAAATATTTGGTGGATTAAGAAATGGGGGGTGTTGACGATTTTTTTTACCCCCCAAAATAACCATGAAAATACCTCCCATTCTCTAAACCTTTTTGCGAAACAATTTAATAATTTAATTTAGCTTATTTTATTTTTAAAACCCTATCCAAACAAAATAAGTTCAAAAGCGTCATTCCACGTTTTGCAATCATCTGGGTTTATCTGTGTTCAAGGGCATGGGCTCGTAAATTAGTTACTTTCTTGGCCCATGAAATTATGGGCTTCATTTTTTTTTTTTAAATTATAATTATTTGGGGGAGACACAAGTGTGGGAGCTACAGGAAGAGATCAGGGATCGGGTGAAGGAACTCACCAATCTACCACATGTATCCACAAAAGCCTGTAAGAAATTGAGTTCTCTACTAATATTAGAAACTCAGTTAGAAATTCAGTCCCCATTGGTAAAAGGTTTTACTTACTATCACTCTCTCGATCCAAATATAAAACCACGTACATAAAAAAAAAAAAAAGTTAATATCTTAGCTTAATAAATAAATAAATAAATAAAATAAGACAGTAAAGCATGATCCTTGCTCTCAAGTTTTGGGTGTTTACATTAAAACAAACAAAACAGAGGAAAATATCTAGAATTTCTTAATGGAAGTGTATTTCTATTATTAGATAAATTGTTTGCATTTGCGAAACATTATATAAGACAATATTGCCGTTTCAAATTCAAAAAAGATACTTTGAGGAGTTTCTACGCATCTTCTTCAACTCAATCCATAATCACAAGTTGGATCCATTTGCAATGGTCCATCCATACCCACAATTGTCACAAAATACGACAGTAGAAAAAATTTGAATAATTTAGAATTTTGTTTACAACATTCAAGAAATAGTTTCTAAACATATATAAAACAAATTAAAATTTTATTTTTAAATCTGCTCAAAAAGGTAACTTCATAATAATATATAACCTACTCGAAGATAATCTTAACAGAAACAAACCGAAAGAAAGAAAAGAAAATGACAAGTTATAAAGAAATGTTACTATTTGATAAATCAAATCAAGAAAAGTGACAAGAGAGAAAACAAAAGAAAACATCCAATCATGCGTGTTTGTTATGAAATACTAGTGGATATGAAGTGGTGCCCTAAGTTTACTAGCCACAAGATAAACAAATTGCCCATTGGCCAATCCATCACTTCTTTGGGAGTGGACACCACACCACCTCACAAACAAAAAAGGGAAACGTCGTAGTCTTTTTCTTGGTATACATAATTTAAGGTCAGCAAATTAAACCAGATCCAAAATAAAAATCTTGTTTGTGGTATTCTCATACGTATATGTATATATATATGTACGTGATATACCTAACTTGTTAATAACCTTTGTGGGGCTTCAATTAATTGGTACCATGTTGTTGTGTTTCATGTTAGGTTGCTCTCCTTTAAATATATATGAATTAATATAAACTATGAAGTTTGGAATCAAGGCTATTTGTTGTTGTTATATGCAATTTTGTTTGATTCTCAAATATTTAATTTGTATATAAAAAAATAATTTATAAAAAATAATTTGTGTTTCCTGAAAAAAAAAAAAAAAAACGACAAATGATAAACCCTATTTATAGTATTATTATATAAAGTATCTTTTAATATTTGAAACATAACTTTAATATTGCAATAGTATTATAGAATAAAAAATTTGATGTTACTAAGAAATATACAATAATTTTCTTTACTTAGATTTTAACAAAACCTAACAATATAATCCATCTAAAGATTAAAACTGATGAATAAAATATATCTTAATTAATAAAAAAAAATATACAATTAATGTGATATATTTTGAGATATTATTATACAAATAAAATTATATAATGATAATGTACTTAAAAAATAAAGATAAACAATTGATATATATATATATATATATATATATATATATTAATTAGAAAAACGGACATGAAATTCTGATATTTGGTTCAATTAAATTACAAATAAAAAATAAAAAAAATTGGTAGGTCTTTTCAAATCAAACTATTTAGTAATGTTTGATCCGTCATAATAAAATATAATTTACATAAACATTTATTATATAAATAATATTACTCTAAGAAAAAAACACCATTGACATATATTGCATTACATTTCATTACAGTTCACGAATATTGCTAGTGTTTTCGTATTAATTATCATTATTATTTTAAAAAAAAAATTAACTTTATATTCCACTGATGTGGAAACAAAAGGAAGTACCTACCTTATAAAATTCAAATGTAAGCAGACTCAACTCTCAGACGGGCCGACATAAATAATAATAACCGAACCGACCATGAATCTGGACGTCTCTGCAGCTCATTTTTCAAAATATATAAACGTTATACACACATGACTTCTTCCTCTTGTTCTTGTTTTCTATGAATCCTATTAAATATTATTTAATTAGACAGTTGAAATTTATTTTTATATAATCTTAAAAAAAAAAAACAAAGAAAAATATTATTTATGTGGGCAGAATTGGTGCTTTTCCACTCAAGGCGTTGAGTTCGGACCTTTTCCTACAATACAAAATAGTAAATAGCACAAAGTCTTTCGATAGCTTGGATTTTGAAAGCTTCTAACTTCCAATGCTTTCATATTTTGTCTTAGTTTATTGATTAAAATTTAAATTTTGGCATTTTATGCATTCTAGGCAGTTAAATTAATTTTTTTTTTCCCTCTTGGATATATGAAAGACGGAAGAGAGGGAGAATAGTATCGAATCAGATCAATTCGTGCAATTTCACGAGAACCCTACTACCAGACTAGATTTAAATCCCCAACCTATGAATACTTCTGTGTTAACTTGTATTATACTCAAATAATAAAAAAAATTTATGGTTATTTTAATAAACTTTATTGTTATATATTTTTTGCTTTGATAATCAAAGCAAAATATCAATTTTCACTAATTCTTTTCAATATTTCTTTCTTTTTTTTATTGCATATAAGATAAATCCAATTATCTGCAAAATTATTAATTTATATTCAAGGGTGGCAAAACCAGGATTTACAAAAATTCATATAATTCTGTATGACTCATACACAATATTTATTTTGATAATAATCATAGTAAAATGATATATATATATAAACATAATTAATTTACTTACACTATTTCAACATCCATCACCATTACTTATTTAGGGTATGCTCGATAAAACTAACTGTTTTGGTAACTGTTAACTATTTTAGTAGTGTTTAGCTGTTAGCTATTTAAGTAGTTTTTCATAGAACGCTATAAGTTAAATGTTTTATGAGTTAACTTTTTATAAAATACTACATTAACCTCTAAAACTAGTATAAATGTTATATTACTGAATATTATAAAAAATAACGTTTAAAAGTTATTTAAAAAGTTGTTGTCGAATATAGCTTTAACACCTTTTTTTTATTTTATTTTTTTTTTTTTTTGGGTTTGAGGATAATTAGTGGTTGAAGTCGAAAACAATAATCGAAATATAGATTATTTATTTTTGCAAAAAATAAGTAAATAAATATATATAAATAAAGAAAGATTAGATTCCTTAGGGAAGGGTAATAAGTTCTCATCTTCGTCGTCGACTTTGGACCAGTTTCATTAATTTAACAAGGTAAACACAATTAAATGAAATTTCATTTAAATTGACTACTAAAATTAAAAACATATATAATTATTGGTTGATGTCCTTGAGGAAGGTTCGATTATTTTGAAAATGTATACTTTCATATTTTGCTGCCGAAATGTGTGTCGTCGCATCACAATGTTCCATCTTAATATTAATTAATGGGATATGGTTTAGATGTTTCTTTTTAGGATAAGTTTGAAAATTTTATTTCTCAATGATGTGAAATTTGCTTCTCTTCTTGTCAAGTTCTCTATTGAATTTAGGTAAACCAATAAAAAAATAGAATTTAAAAAATATATAAATTTATTTTCCTTTTTTTTTTAAATACAGTCAGAAATACAATCGTTTAAATTGAGATCTCATTTATAATTGGTTTCGTAGCTTATACACCGGATGTAAGTAAGTACTTCCCCATCTCTGCATTTTTTTTAATAAAAAAATAAAAATTAAAAACTAAATATCTCCAGATTTGTGGGGAAGGGAGAAAAATAAAAAAAAATTACAAATAATCCACTGACCATCCGATTTTCAAATAGAATTGATAAAAATGGGTAAAGGAGATTTTATTATTACACTAATAGAAGTTGGAGCATTTTAGTTATAAATTGATGTTTAGATTGGATAAAATACATACTAAGATTAGGAGCCACCAGTGAAATTATTCAATATAATATTCACTTTTAAAATTTATTCCCTGAAATAGAATAAAACGTAATATAACGTAATTAAATTTATTTTTAGTGTAAGATATATTAAAAAATGCATTTAATTATATTATATTATGTTCTATTATGGCTTAGCAAATGAGGCTTGATTATTTTAGTCGATTAGATTCCCAATAAGGTTAGTTGAAATTATTCATAGTTTTAAAAATATTTTAAGAAATGTACTGGTAGTTTAAATTTATAATTTTATAATTTTTAAAGACTTTAATATTACTCGAACGAAAGTAAACATATTTATGGATCAAATTTAAAATTTTAGAAAATAATTTATTAAAGGTTTGATATGTAATTTGTTTAATAAATTGAACATTGTAACTGATGCTATTTGAACTAAAATCAATTAATACTTTATGCAATTTTTATCCCATATTCATTTTTTTTTTTTTTTTTTGAAAACTTGAAATAAGAGCTTTAACTCGGGTTGTATGTAGGTTGGACAGATTGAAAATAAATCTGCAGATTAAACAAATTATAAACAAAACAAATAATTTCATATAACTATTGAAGAAAAGAAAAATTAAAATGTGTAAAAAAGAGCTATTCGATGAGGACAAAACACACTGATATGATGCATATTATCCTATCCTCTTGTCAAATTTAATTTGTGTAGTGAATTTTATTTATTTAATTATTATTAAAGAGAATTCTATGAGTTATATATTATAGTGTATTAGAAAGTGCAAGATAATTTTATGTCTGAGGGGTGAGATGAGATGACAGAAATTTTTTTTCCCTTAACTAGATATCTCGAATTCGAACCGTAGGTATGAAGTTCTTTTAAACACTCGGAAGTGAGCGTTTTGCACGACAATATATTCAAATCCCTCCTTAGTACTAAAAAAAATTGATTTAGGGTTGTTGTATCTTGACCTAGCACTTAATTACATAGGTTACATTAGAAAACCTACCCTATGTATTAATATGCTGCAATTATTATTATTATTATTATTATTATTATTATTATTATTATTACTTTTGAAGCATTGACATACAAACATTATATTAATAAATAATCATATCAATTAACTAAAAGTAAAATAATAATTTAATCAAAGTAATTTAAATCAAAACAGAGTTAAAACGATAATTATACAAAAGAACACTTTATTACTTACAAAAAAGGAGAGTACAAAGTTTTTGAAAGAGCAGAGGATAGAGATAGCACAAGCACGCTTCTTCTAAAACATCTCTCTTTCTCATAGCACGCTTAGCTTTTTATAAAAGAGTATGAACTTCACTTGATTTAAAGTCCAGATAGCTATCATCTAATAGGATAAACCTTATCTACAAAAAATGGATAGACCTAATACAAACAAATCACCTAACACAAACAAACAGGGTAGAGCCTAATACAGACAAACAACTTTACATATTTATATAATGATAGGAGGAGCCTGATAAGACAAGCAACTTTACTTAAACATATCTGATATTTATTTGAACTGGATAGACTTCAATCTATCTTATTTATATCATAACAATCATCTTCATGGAGTGGCGAGTAACTAGAAGTGGCTTCATTTTCATTTTCGTCTTCTTGCGATGCTTGACTATTTATGCCTTGTAGTGTCTTCTTGAATTCTTCAATTGAACTGGTAGCGGCGAAGGTAGCCTGCCACTTGCTCTTATCTGTTAAGAAATCTGAATTCTTTGTATTTTTTGCCAAAAGTAGATATCTCTTTGAACTGAAATATCTTTGAACAGCTTGAGCACAGGCTTGGGTCTGGTTATAATCTTTCCACCATTTATTGTTGAAAATTCTGACCAGTATAGGAGAAAAGGGTAGTGGTTGAACTTGTTTGATTTGATAATTCCATGATAAAATCCATGGAATCCCAAAAGTAGCTGCGAATGAGAATTGCTTATCTTGACCGAAATTGATTAATTGTTTATTATAGAGTGCAAAACCTTATAGTATTTTTGTAGAGAAAGTTTTAATTAAACATCCAAAATACTTGAACTATTCTTGAAACAATTATTGACCTAGCACTTAATCACATAGGTTACATTAGAAAACCTACCCTATTTACATAGGGTATATTAATATGCTTTCATAATAATAATTATTATTATTACTTTTGAAGCATTGACATACAAACACTATATAAATATAAGAGAAAAAAAAAATCAACTATTGCAATGTTTACAAGTTAATGAATGGATCATTTTTCAGAATTCAACTTTTTAACGGTTCAATCGCCGTTATGAATTTTGTTTTCATATGTTCAACTAAGAATTGAAACAAAAAGACAAGGACTTTTAGGTTTTATTTTATTTTATTTATTTAATTAAATTACTAGTTTTAGATTAGGGGAACTATTAGTTTGTCCACTAGTAGTTGCCAATTTTCTAGTAGGCTTACTGGTGATGAATTATTACAGCCATGTGCCGTAGTCCTACAGCCATGTGCCATAAATGCATTGGTTGACTTGAGGAACCCCAACAAACACTCATCTTGGTTTTCTTTTTCCAAAGTCTCCTGTGATCGTTTTGCATATTTATTATATTTTATTCTGCCATTAATCTTGGAATTTCAGTCATTATGAAAGAGACAAATTAATTAATTAATTACAATCTCTAAATATTTAATAAAATGGTAATTTTATCAATTGTAATTTTTTTATTAAGATTAAGATTACTTAATAATTTTATAATTATCTTAAAAACACTTGTAGTAGGACAAAGATAATAACTAGTCTCAAGAATTTATGCGGGAAATTAGTTATTTTTATTGGGTGATTAATGTTAATGTTACCTATTTTGTTTGTTCGTTGAGTTCCGTATTATTAAGTTATATACTCACCTTTTCCTTGAATATAAATGTTTTTTGTGATTATTTTGTCCTAAAATATACTAAATTCGTTTCATAATATTTGTCACATTTCAGAAAATAGTTTATTCGAAAATACTTGCCACATTTGTGGTTTCAAGGAGTAATAAATATTTTTTTTTCATCTTTGCCATTTGTATACAGTCAATAATTATTACTTCAATTTAATAGTTTTGTTAGAGAATTAATATTAAATTAAGGGTAATATAGTCAATTTACTCAATAATTTATTGTAATTTAAACAAATTAAATGATTTTCTTAAGAATTGTAAAATTCTAAATGTGACAAGTATTATGGAACAGAGGTATTAAATCATTTTTGAATATTTTAATAAATGATGTTTTTTTAATATTACCTTTATTTACATTAGACACTATAAATACTTTCACAAGTAACTATTAGTTTTGAGATAAATGATAATTTCATCAAATTACCATTGATTTTGTTATAATCTACGAGAGTTAATTGCTTCCTTAATCTTTGTATATAAAAATTTTAAAGGATTTATATTTTGAGACAAAGGGAGTAAATTATCATAGGAATTGTCTATGGTGATGCATACATTATTTTAAAAGGTTAATGCATTAATAGACATTAATATTTTAAATGGAAAGTATAGTACTACCTCAAATTTTACATTTATTTACTAAATCTTCAAGCTTATAAAATTAAGCTCTCTCCTTTAAGGTTTTTATTTACTAATATTTTAATTGACATTAATATTTTTTTCCCTTTCTTGTAAAGTTTGGATATTATTTTATTATTTACGAGAAAAGGCTCATAATTTACTAAATTTAATTTATAAAAATTTAAGTGTTTTTTTTATACATAAGAGGTCTAATGGACCAAAACAACATTAATTTTTAAATATTTGTCTAATATGATATCTAAAATCTTTTAAATAAATAAAATTGTGAACCTTTTTTTTATTAGGATCCTTCTAATCGGCACAACTTGTGTTTGGTTACGGATATAAGTATCTCTATACATTTTCATTCTGTCTTCCTCATTAAACTATTTCCTTAGGGTTCATATTGTTGTTTCAACTTTCCTTCAAAACTTGTATTAGGCGCAAGTTGGGCAAAAATATATTTTCCTTTTTTATTAATCAAAACAAAATTTTAATTTTGATACTTCTATTTATTCTCATTCTAAAAATTGTGATACGTTTCGCATCTTCCCACAAATTAAGGAAACTTTTCTTTTATAGTTGCATGTTTTTAGTTTTTTATTTACTAAAACAATAAATAATTTTTAGTTTTTTTTATTACTTATTTCCTCAAAACTGTTTTGTTTCCCTAAAATTGTTCTCTCTTTTGTTTTCTTTTCATGTTGTTAACGATTCAGTCAATTATCGAATCTCTTCCTTAATCAATCATTAAATATTTTAATTAATAATAGAATTACTAAAATCCAAAGTTTGAGAACAACCCAATTTGCACTTTGACTTTTAAATTTCAAAGTTATTATATCAAATTATAGAATAACTGTTTATTATTATATATACAATCTATTGAATGCAGATGTAAAACCAAGTAAATAACTTTGTGATATTAAATTTATATAAAAAGAGAAGAGGGTAGAAAAGAAATAGAGAATTCTAATGTAGATGAAATTAATACTTTAGTGATTTAAATAAATAAATGACACTAAATTTACGGAGACTGAGAAGATAATGAAAAAAATTATCTAGATAAAAATCCAATAGAAAAAGCATATACAAGGAAGATAATGAAAAAAAAAAAAAAAAAAAAAAAAACACTATCCTGTAAACAAAGTGAAAAAAGAGAATAGAATTAAAACAGACAACAAAATTCTGCAAATTGGTTTCGTAAAATTTATTTTTCGTTTTAAAAACGATTCTCTCTCCCTTTTTTTCTTTGGGATTATAGTACATATTCGTTAGTCCAATGAATTAAGTGTCTATGTTTGCGCTGTGTTAGCTCACGAGAGGAAAACACTCTCAACGAAAATTTTATTCATTCACAATGATCAAACACTTGATCTCCCTAACTTTTTTCGCTCAGACCAACTCCATTATTTTTAAAATAGTTTTCTAAAAAGCTGAGAAAAAATCAACAACTTTAAACAAATATGTTTGTTACCTTTTTAAGGGTTAAAAAAAAAAAAACAAAAACTTAAATGAAACCCAACACCACCTAAAAATGCAACACAAGATTATGTTATAATTTTCAAAGCTAATATATAAATTTGACCCTAAACTTTAATAGATTATCCTTTGTGACCTTTTATATTTTATGAGTATTCAATCATATGACTTTACATTTTCACATTTCAATAATAACTATGACTCTCTCCAAAATGAAATATCTTTGCAGGGGTTTAATTATAACCCTACACTTTCGCATTTTATTTTTGCTAGGGACATAATTATTATTAAAAAAATAAAAATATAAGATCACGATGGATCTCTGCAAAATTAGTTCCCAATGAAATCACAATCCCTAAGTCTTTATAGAGAAAAATCAAGCAAGAGAAAAGGAGATGATGAGTTCCAATAGTTAATTCTCAAGCTCTTCAACATCATAGATGAACCATCTGATTAATGATGATATTCATAATAATGACATATTTGTGCATGTGATTCTATTTCTATGGCAATCTTTCTCATCAACCCTATGGGCAATTGTATCGATGGACTAAAGGAAGTGATAAATGGAGCTCACTCTCTTTTGAGTCTTTTTGAATGGGACGCGCGCTGATCAAGGAAGAGAATGAACATTTCGTGATTTTATGGCTAATGTGGAGTGTATTTTGTCAAAAAAAAAAAAAAAAAAAGTAAAAAATGGGCAATTTGTATTTTCTGCCCAAATTCAAGGCGCATTTTGAACTTTCTTCCTTTTATCTTTTATTATAATTAGAAAACAAACTTATATAATTAATGTGCAAAAATTAGTCCATCACATAATTTAGTTTTTTTTTTTTTTTTTTTTTTTTTATATAATCACTCCAATGCTTCGGTGAATCTTAAAATTTGAATGTATAAATGTGAAGATTAAGACTATATTCGGTAACAGTTTTTTTTAAATAGCTTTTAAAATGCTAAACGCTAGTTTTTATAGTGTTTGGTATCATGGCTTTTAACGTTTTATAAAACATTAAGTAATGTAATGTTTAACTTTTAACATTTTGTGAAAAACTACTAAAACAGCTAACAATTAAATGTTATTATCAAAATAGTTATTTTTGTCGAACAGACTCTAGACCCTTTATATAAAAAATTCTGCAAAATTGAAATAAGTAATCCTTGTTATATAAATATAACTAATTTGATTCTTGACGAGGAGATTAACTTTTTGTTCTAATCATAAAGTAATTAAAGACCACCATTCGAAATAGATAGTTCATTTTCAGGTTATACGTCGATTCTGAGCAAGTGTTTGTGCCGCAAAGTTCGGTATTTATTTACAACAATTTATTTACAACAATTTTCAATATATAAAAAAAAAGAAATGAATTCATTTTTAAAATTTTTAGTTATTGGTCTATAATTTTTTAAGTGGTTTTAACTATGCACACCATTGATTTCGTAATCCTTTACTCAGTTTGACATATGATTCAATTAAAAATATAAGAAGTTCAAATTAATATAAGGTCAAATGATTTAACGGTAGAAAAAAAGTTGAAATTAAAAATTATACTTGTTGAATTAAGCTAATATAGATGGATTTATGGATACTTGGGAATTATAGACGAATCAAACGACGCGTAGGACACGCGAAAAGCATGAAAATGATTGTATTTGAAAATTCAATAGAGCATGTAACATTCTGATAGTCTCAATACATATTTCATTGTAAAATTTTCTAATAAAATGTGAACCATGAAAATGAAACGGTGTGGTTTGTGGGCAGTATTTTTAAAATCGAATTCGACCTATGTGTCAAATCATTTTAAATTGTAAAATTAATAATTTGATCTGATTTGAAGAAAAATTAATAAAGATAAAAAAATTAAATTCAATAAAAGCTGATTAAAACTGAAAATTGTTTCAAACTAAAATTAAGAACCGTGTTATATTTATGTTAGGATATTTTCTTTGAGAAATGTTTGTGTATTTATAATTAATATGTGAAAGTAATTTATATTTTTATATTTCATATAGATGATGAATGACTTAAAAATTGTTATAATATTCATTGAGAGACTTAATAGACCTAAATAATATTGCTTGTTATAAAATCTGGTACCCTCCTATTAACTCATAAAATTGATAAATACTTTTATGATTGAAATGATTCGAAATCAAGAGTTTTAACTTCTCATATACCTGAAAAGACCAGCTTTTACCTTTAAATAACATTCACTAAATTGAAACAATACTCCTTTTTAAATTTGAACTCGAGACCTCTCGTTTTCTATATTTTCCACGAGAGGCCATACTTGATTGGCTACCGCACACCTTATTGACTAAATTATATTTATATATTTTAATAATTATATTGAACATATAATATTTGGTATATAAAATCAATTACTTGAAGCACACTAAGACATAATCCAGTGATAATTGTACATATCTCTGGTCAATTACATGAAACTTGGCAGTATAAGATTGGTTCTTGCCGCTGAATGATTCGAAAAATAATTATAGATTTATACTTGTTAATAATTTTTTGTATTTTTAATATTTATTAATAAAGAATAAAAATATTGATTGAAGTAAGTTGATAGGATCAACGGTTGTGAGCGGAATGGATAAAAGCAAAATTAACCAATGGATAGAGTTATGATGTGTACGGGCAATTCGTCGGCCAACAAATACGTAGTGTTAATTATTGTGATGTATTGTACCGTAAATAAGAATCAGTGGACCATCCACTGAATTCTGTTTTTAGTTTTACTACTTTTAAACGCATGATTTACAAGTTGACACTTGTGATTTAATATTTTTTTAAGAATAAATTTAAATTTAAATATGAAAATTTCTAATTGAAGTTATATATCAATTTTTAATAATATATACATTTTTGAAATTTTAATATTGAGATGTGATTTTTTTTATTTTAATATTAAATACAATTATTAGTCATTATCATAATTTTAAGTTCAAATATTAGTCGTTGAATATCATAATTTCAATTCGCATAACTAGGTATTTGAGCAACACTCTCGGCGGAAAGAATGCTAATGAAATTTCTTAAAGACATCAAGAAATTTAAATAATATATATGTAAATAATAATATTTAAAAATAATAATTAATATAAAAATAATATATATATAAAGAAACTCCAATTATCTTTGAATTGCTTAGGCGTTTGTAGACAAGAGATAGATGGAACATAATAAATACTTTCTCCTTCTTTTCACTATCAATGATAGTTGGTTTTTCTTTTCAACTTCTCCCTTTTCCATCACCTTACCTGGTAGATATTCTAGTTCCTTCCTATTCCTCAATGTAATTACCTATGTTTGTTCCCTTGGATTCCTTTCGATGTTGCTAGATAAGGATCCTTGAGGTCTATTAGCCATTATACTTGCCATTTGCCTCATTCACACTTCTAATTTTTAACCGTTGCTTGTTTGATTTTAAAGTTTTCTCAGCTTTCATTCATAAAATCCATATGTGATTTAGAAAGAGCAGCAACTAGATCATCAATATGATTCTTCTTCTCTTGTAGATGGAATCCTAGTGATGAGTTCAAGACATTATAGTGATTGCTACAAGAGAGATTTAAATGATCCTTTAACTTGTTGTCCTAGGAGTTGGAATTCTTCCTCCCGAGAATTTATCAAGTAATTGACTTACTCCAAAATTTGTGGATTAAGGTTTATTCATTATGCATTCTCTTACCCTATGTTGTCCACTGCAATTGTCGCAAGCTTGCACAATATAATTAATAGCATTAGTAGTTAAAATATCAATCTTTCTTACCAAATTATCCACCTTGGCATCAAGTGTGGTTAGGGCATTAATTTCATAGATTCCAGTAGAGGTATGTTAGTAATGACTATTGTTTGCCTTCTCTTTTAATAGATCATATGCATTATCAATTTCTTTCTTTTCAAAAGAACCTCCGGCGGCAGCGTCCAAATTAAATTTTATGAAATGAGTCAATGCATCATCAAAGCTTGAACTTGCATCTACTTGGGTAAATAATGGTGGAGACGTTTTCTAGATAAATCTTTAAATCTTTCCTCAACTCCATACAAGCTCTTTTGATCATATTGGTTGAAAGATAATATCTCATTCCCCAATTTTAAGGTCCTAGAAGAAGGGAAGAATTTTGCAAGAATTTGTGGAATAATTTGTCCCAAGTAGTAAAGCGCCCTAAAGTATTGTAACCAGACGAGCTTTGTCTCTCAAGCTGAAAAGGAATAGCCTTAATCTTGTTGCGTCATCCGATACTCTCTTTTGCTTGAACATATCATAAATTTTTAAGAAGTTGCCAATCTGAAGATTAGGATCTTTGCTAGATAATTCTCCATTTTGAATTGAGGTAGAAAACAATTGAATGATTGTTAGCTTGATCTCAAAGTTGTTTGCTTCTACTCTTGGCCTAGTAGTATAGTACTTGAAGTGGTTCCAATTAATGTTAGAGTGGTATAAATACCGCAAAGTTCAGGCAGCAGATCAACACTTTGTTTTTGCTAATTTTGATTTTGCTTTTATTGTTCTAAAAATTCGGATGCTCCAGTACGTCTATCATTTTTGCTTGCTCTTTTCGCTTGCGTTTTCTTCCTCTTCTCGCAGTGTTGTTTCTTCTACAAGTTCTTTCAATTTTTGTATCAAAATCAAAGGTTCAACACTAAGAGATCGTCTTTACATACAACACTTGAAAGAAAATATTACACATTTAATTAAAATAAAAAATAAATTTAACCTCAACAAGTTGGTATAAAAACTAACTCGTAATATTACTTGATCATTAAACTTAAACTATAAATCATTAACTATGTCCTCCTAATTATACAAGATTTTATATGTGAAATTCACGCACAAATGTTGGTGTCAGATACATTTTTAATGAATTATTATTTTACTCAAATACATTAATAATAAATTCTTATTTTCATAATTTAATTCTATAATTCCTAGATATTATTTTAGTTATATTACTTAAACTTTTTATTTATTTTAACCTAATTATTGTATTAAAATGCTCTGAACTTTATAAACTTTTTGTACAGAATAATCCATACCTAAATAACTAACTCAACCACCTTACAGCCTGTCAACAATCACCACAGCGCAACCCAACAGCAATAACTAATTAATCATTAGCCAATCATTGTCCATCATTGCTGATTCAATCATTTCCATTCATTTATTTCAGCAATATAATCCAATGTACAGAATTTATCTACCAATTAGATTTAGACATTTAGCTAAATTCTAGATCATTCTCATTTTGTATATAAATTCAACCTGTAGCGGAACATTAATACTTGAGAAATAAAATATAGAGCAATATTTTTTTCTCCAATATTTGAATTCAAAAGCTGTTCATGGTATCAAAGCCTGCAGGTTCGATTCAGAAACTTTTCTATTTATTCCTTTGTCTTTTCCATTAAACCTTCTTGCTGCATTTTTCATTGTTCTCTGTTTTATCTTGAAAATGGATGATAATACCACTGCAAATGATGGTAAAATTAATGATTCTAATCCGTTAACTCTTGTCAACTCCGATGCTCCTGGTCAGTCTCTAGTGAGCATTAAACTGAATCCTAGTAATTTTTTATCTTGGAGTAGATCTGTTAAGATTGCTTTAAGGGCAAAGAATAAGCTTGGTTTTATTACTGGGTTTGTTGCTAGTCCTGAACCTACTGCTGTTAATTATGAAACTTGGGCTAGAACAGATAGTATGGTTATATCTTGGCTATTAAATTCCATTCTGAAGAAGTAGCTGATAATTTTGTTTTCTGTCCTACTGCCAAGGATTTGTGGGATGAAGTTACCCATAATTATGGCCAAGTTAATGGTCCTCTTGAATTCCAAATTCTTAGAGATCTAGCAAATATCGTTCAAGGTGCCAAATCTGTTAATGAATATTATTCTTGTCTCAAAAGAAAATGGGATGAATTGTCTTCTATTAGAACTCTACCTGTATGCACATGTGGATCTGCTCATTCTTTTTCACAGCTTGAAAGAAAAGATAAACTAATGCAATTTTTGATGGGACTCAACAATGAGTATGATAATACCAGAAACAATATCCTTATCATGGATCCATTGCCTCCTGTTAGTCAAGCCTTCAGCATGATCCTGAGTGTCGAGAAACAAAGGGAGATTCATCGCCAGCCCATTGAATCATCAAATTCTACAGCAATAATGCTCACTCATCAAGCCAATCAGCCTACTGCAGCTTATCGAAGAAACAATCAGAGGGAAAAGACAAGGGAACCACAGAACAAGGCTGACAGATATTGCACTCACTGTAAAGGAATTGGACATACAAAAACAAGCTGCTTCAAGTTGATTGGATATCCAGACTGGTATTTTGATCCACAGAAGAGGAAGGGCAAGCAACAAACTGCAAATTTTGCTTCCGTTCATAATATTGCTGCATCAGAATCACCACTTGACATTCCAGCTCCAATTGCTCCTGCAATAATTAATGACACAATCAGTCCTCATCTCAGTCAGTTTATTCAGCAAGAAGTGAACATAGCAGTCACATACAAATCCATTTCTCACAACCCTGGTACATCTGATGATGCTGCTAATATTGTTCAATTCTCAGGTAGCATTCTACTTTCCCTCAACTCTGGTATTGATTTTAATGATAAAGGTTACTGGGTTATTGACTCCGGAGCAACTGATCACCTCACTTATAATTCAACCTTTTTTGTTTCCTTGCACATCTTACCACAACCCAAATTCCTTAAGTTGCCTGATGGAACAGTTAAAATAGTGACACAATATGGAAAAGTGATTTTAAACTCTAAGCTTACATTGCATAATGTCCTATATGTACCCTCCTTGAAATGTAACATTATCAGTGTTAGCACCTTAACTAGTACCTGCAATTTATCTTCTCACTTATTTCCAAATTACTGTTTCTTTGAGGATATGCAGACTAAGGTCACCATTGCTTCTGGTATAGTTGTGGCAGGCCTATACTACTTCACCAAAGACTCTTTTACTTTTTCCAGCAACAATCAAATTCAAACAAAAGACTCAGATCGTCCCAGCCACAAAGCTTTCTTATGGCACTCTAGATTAGGACATTTGTCTTTCAAAAGATATCAGCATATTGCAAATTTACCTAAATGTGATTTTTCATCCTTTATATGTCCTGTTTGTCCTCTTTCAAAATAGTCTAGATTACCATTTTATCCAAGTAATTCTATTTCAGTTCTGTTGACGCGTGTTTTTTATGCCTCGCCTGATCCAATGATGATACGAGGATTATTGGGTCAATGCCATCTAGAAGTCTTTTAATCCAAGGATTTAAACAAAAAAATAATAATAATAAACAAAAAAAAAAAGGACGCGTGCTACAGTAGCCGTGTGGTACAGTACCTGTTTGCTACAGTCCTAACCTAGCTCTATAAATTCATCTCTTTCTCACAATTTTCACACAACTCTACACAACTTCACAATCCAAAAAAACCCTAAAAAAAATACCCTGCAGCCACATTCTCTCTAGAAACTCTTGTGAGTTAATTTGGAGGAAAATTAGCATTAGATATCAATTTTAGGTGATTTAAACCATAAAAAGAAAAAAAAAATTAAAAGATAAAAAAAAAAACACATCAATCCTTGGAAACAAAACTTCTGGACATTTGATCCATTTACAATCCTCAATCTGAGGTTCAGGTAATTTTCTTAACATTTTTGTATTTTTTCTTTACATATTTTTGTTTTTTTTTTTAACATGTTCTTGTGATTTTAATATTTTAAGCTTCTGTAAATTATATTATGTTCATATTTGGCCAATTAATGTGTCCTTAAATTACATTTGAACAAGAAATAATGTAAACAATCACTTAAAAATGAATTCTGGACAAAAATAAATAGCTGTTCATCGATGAACAGTAACTGTTCATCAATTTTTCCAGAAATGATCGATGAATAGTAACTGTTTGTTCATCGATGAACAGTAAATGTTCTTAATTTTTCAGAAATTGATACTATTTACGCACTGTTCACTACTATTCATTACACTGTTCACACACTATTCATGTACTATTCATTATTTTTTCCAGAAACAATCGATGAACAGTAACTGTTTGTTCATCGATGAACAGTACTATTCATCAATTTTTCCAGAAATAATAACAAAAAAAATATAAATTTTGTAAAAAAATAAAGTTTAATTTCTTCAATAAATCTGAGAATGCCCAACTATGAACAGATTATAATTTAATTGAGCTTAAAATATTAAAATGTGATTATATATATTTATTTGTATGAATTTTATTATTTTATTATTTGTATGAATTTTTATTGGTTTATGGATTTAATTTTTCATTCGATCTGTATATATATTTTTGATTCGGTTTGTTACCCGCCTTTAACCATAAGGCAAGAGCGGGTCATTTATTTATTCCATTATATATTTTTGATTCGGTTTGTCGCCCGCCTTGAACCATAAGGCAAGAGCGGGTCTTTTTATTTATTTGGTTTAATTGCTTTGATTTAATTGCTTTAATTTGAATAATTATTATGTGATAATTAGATTTGTTTGGGACGATTAAATAATTTTTCAAATAGGAACTCGATCCAATTTATTTGGGTTGGGTTTAAGTAAATAAATATTTTGGCTTTTCTAACTAAAATAAATTAGAAATCATAGGTTAATAATAGAGGCCGGTTTTTCCGGGCGTCGGCTTCCAACAGGCCGACGTACCCAATTCCCTTACCCAGAATTGCATTGATGCGCCTGACTAGTCCTTTTGAAATAATTTGGCCTTGAAACAAAATTGGGTTTAAAATGGAGTCATTTTTATAAAAACGGTCCCATTGCCCAAACAATGGGTGGCGACTCAAAATTGTTTATAAAAACGATTTATCGGCATCGCATCCAAATAAAAATATTTCATCAAAAACACTAAAAGGATGTTTTCGAGTCCTTCGGGGGGATTTTCGGCGAAAACAGATTGGCGACTTCACTGGGGATACAACCACTAATCCCCGATTATTTTTTTAAATTAGATGGTTGTGATTAGGAATTAACTCTAAAAACTTATGTTTTCTAAAAAATAAAATTGGTTAGAAAGTCGTTGAAAAATTTAATCGTCCGTATATGTTTAATTGCTTTCCTTTTCTTTCTAGGATTTTTTGCATTCATTCGCATTTCTCTCTTCTCACCTCATTCTACCCATGCTACCCTACGATACTGGTGTTAAGTTTGACGGTGGATCTAGCCTAAACCATGCGATTTAGGTGCATCCATCCGAGAATTAACATTACTACCAACCGCAAGCCTAGTACCTTAAAGGTGCGTCAAAAGGAGTAGGCCCAACAAAGCCCGAATCCTGTTTGTGGAACCTAGACTTTGTTAAGCCCAATAAGACTAAAGCCAGTGCATATAGTTGAAAAACCTTAGTTACTTCCCCTAAGGTGTACCCGATTCTATTTACTGTTGTTATGTCACATTCATTTCCGAGAGTTTATATCGTCAATCTCAAAACCCCCTGTTGGTTGTCGAGATTAGACCAATTCCTAGGAAACAGATGTCAGAATTTATACCAACAGAATTCGTGTGTGGGAGAAATAAGGTTGGAAGGCATGCATTTCCCAACTCCCATTCCCTATGTGTTATAAACTATACATATGTTGTGACATTCATGCATCATTTAATATTTTTTATTTCAGCCATACATTAATAAGAGCCAATTTTTGGTATGGACATTTGATCTTGATTTTGAGAGTGGATCTCTAATTCGTTTTGAATAACATAATGCAATTGTTTATAGTGAATTGATACCCAAAAGAAAAGGGAGTTATAAGGGGTTGAGATTCCTTTGAATTTTCACATTTCTGGCATTATTTGAAAATAAGTGTGAGATTGCAAAAAAAAAAAATTGTATCCTGCTTGGGACCATCTGTTCCAAGGCAAAAAGTCAAGGCACAAAAGTAAAAACAAAAAAAATAATAATAAAAAATATCCCGCTTGGAAATTCTTTCATTCCAAGGCAAAAGTTAGGGACTTAGAGAAAATAGTCGACTGTAAAATCCAAAAGGAATGGTCGACGACAGATAATGCCCGAAATGTTTTAGTGCAAAGTAAATAATTGTTATGTTATTCATGCTGAATTTTAGGTCCAATCATAATAAAACAAGATCTTATTTCCATACTGATCATTAGCACATTAGATTTGCATTTCTCATCTATGTGCCTATATTCTTCATGCATACAAGTGCAAAGACAGAAAAAAAGCAAAGCACCATTCACATCGTCTTATCAAACAAAAGAAGTGGATGCCTTACAGCAATCAAAAGAGAGTTTGCAGATCACAGTTTTTGACATGGGACAACAACTGCACACGATCCAGGCAAACCAAGCATGTATGGAACGGAAGTGGATGAAATATTTCAAAAAAAAAAAAAACAAAAAAAAAATTTTCTTTTACTCTGTCACCTTCAGGTTCGGGAGGCCTAGGGATTTTCTGTCCTTTGTTTTTAATTTCTTATGTGTTTTATGCATGTTCATTTTGTATTTTATACATGTATCCTCCTACGATGAAGACACTGTGTCTTTCAAAGTGTAGAGGAGACCTATATTTTCAGTTCATTTCACTTATAAAAAAAAAATAATAAGTGTAAAAATAAAAAATAAAAAATGTGTGACAAAAAAAAGTGTCAACTTCTTTACCTTAGTTCAATGTTTTAGTCTCTACATGTTGATTGGTTTATATTTTGCTTGTTGAAATAAAAGTCTTGAATAATATACCATGATTAAGAGATTTAAATGATTTTATGAACTTAGGTATTAAAGTATGACGTAAAATTTTTCTTTAGTAAATATTAATCTTCTATACATTATCTTTGACCTTAGAGAAGCATGAATCCTAACTTAAATAAAGAATAGGAAGGAAAGGGAAACTAAAGCCATAATACTTTATGTTTTGAGTCAATAAAGGATGAGGGTATTTAAAAAAAAATGACAAGGGGGAATAATGGAAATCCGTTCTAAAAACAAAGTGGTACGGAGCATAAAATGCGACCACTTATTATTTACATTTCCACATCTCTCTATAAAAAATAAAAAAAAAAGAAGAAAAAAAAAAAGAAAGAAAATGTGGTATGGAGCATAAAATGCAACCACTTCATAAGAGAGAAATAGGTTACCTAAAAATACCTTGAGATGAGAAACAAAACATGTGTGCTGAAATTGTCCTAAATACTTCCTATTGTGCATTTTAAGGTAGGAGGATTGCTTATCTCATATTTTGAATGACTAGATTTTGTATAGCTATATTGACGATTTTAAATGTCACACTACTTAGTTCATAAAAGACATCAAATCTCTTATCTTTGGTAGATTACTTAAGAAGTCTAAATCAACGAGCAAAAATAAAAATGATCAACATGAAAAGAAAGATGAATGTTTTTGCTTAGGGACAAGCAAAGAGCCAAGTGTGGGAGAATTGATAGCCTCGCAAAGCAGGCAAATTTTGTTATGTTACTTTCATATAATTTGCATGACTGCATGTTGTTTTTATACTTTTTACGTTGGCTCATGTTGTTTTAAAGTGATTATAGGAATAAAATTTAAAAAAAAATAAAAAATAAAAAATGTTTTTATACATAAGAGAGTTGCATGTTTCATCTCTTTTTGAATGTTGCAGATAATAAAATAGTCACCCCATTCTTTTTATTCCCATATGTAAGCTTCTATCTTTAAATAATAATTCATTTTTATGAGCTTTTCATTTATTAACCCAAGGGCAGGAGGCCCAAATAACTAACACAGCAAATAATTTCGAAAGAAAAGCTTTATTGTCTGGTGTTGTCCATGTGTGCAGGAATTAATAAAGACAGAGTCATCGGAATCATTAATGGAAAGAAGAGCAGATACATTGAATAAAAGCTCATGGCCTGATCATAGAAGAGACAGAAAAACAACAACGGCATTTATTCTAGTAGGGGCTATCATCAAATGCCAATTTTCATAGAACCTAGCATCATCATGGGGTAAAGAACCAATTGACATATGCGGGTGTCACAGGGTCCTGCTTCGTTCCTTCGTCTAAATACATGGTGTTTCGATTTTGCCAACGGTCAGCCAAATTGGTCAACAGATACGGTGTTATCAGACCACTCTCAAAGTTATGGGTTCTGGGCACACGCTGTATCACCCCATATTGACGGCTGATCCTGTCGGGAAAATAGACCATGGAACGGTCTAGACTGGCATACAACACATAATTGAGGTGCATACTTCCGGTCGTGACCAGTCTAATCCTCCACCAAGGACAAGTCCACCGAATTGTAGGGTTATCTCCAAAATCGAAGCGTCTCCGAGACTGAGATTGAAAGTTAGCAGGGCCATAGGTTGGAATCAAACGAGTTCAGACTGGAAGAATCAGGCTTAACTTGTCTAGAGCCCAGGCTTGCAGTAATATCAGACAACCGCGATGGTGAACATTAAAGTTGATAATGTGAAGGGCAATATCCCTGACCTAGCACATTGTTTCCCCTATGATCATCATGAAGACAGTACGATGATACATTTGCATATCACGAACAACTGTCAGAAGTCGGAAATCTCCAATTCCAGGTTGACGACTCTTCATGCCATACACATTCAACAGCAAGAAGCAGCAAGCTCGAATCCAAGAGAGATCTAGATCAATGGACAAAACCCTGCTCAAGAAAGGTTCCAAGGGGAGGCCTTGATCCAAGTTTATGCCATCAGAAAGGTAAACCGGACACAAGGCCGCAATCTCAACTAGGTCATACCTAGGACCTGGGGGTAAAGCCGGAGTTTCGTCTTGATCAAGATGATGATCCATCACGGCACACATCTCCTCGTAGGTCGGAGTTACTTCAGAGTCTTCAAACCGAAAAACCATAGTGCTAGGATTAAAATGAGTAACGAGCCAAGATAAGAAACCATAGTCAAGTTTTAAGTCTTTGAAATATTTCAGCCAAACGAGTTGGTTCATAGGAGGAATTCGCCATAGGTCGTCAGGGATGGATTGAACGAAAGATGAGACTCGATTTCTGAAAGCCATGGAAGAAAAGTTGTTTCAAATGCTGTGGGATGAGGAGAGAATGAAGCATGGGATTCCTACTTATAGGAGGGGAAGGCTCCATGAGGTTGAAATGATGATCATCGTCAGCTGGATGGCATCTGTTTTCGGCGGTGATAGAATGTGGATAAGCTTCGTTAAGTTGAAATGATACTCATCACCAACTGGCTGCCATCTGCTTTCGGTTGTGATAGGGTGCGAACGGGCCCCATGGGATTGAAAATTAGCAGTGGAAACATTCGGAGATGCGGCACATGGACAAATGGCGTCTGGATAAAGCGGTAACTCTCATTTTGTGTCAATTCTAGCTTTTATTTTATTGTCTTTTGTCAATTTTGGAATAAAGTAATTGGGCCTGTATGCTCGCATTAACAAGGTGGACCATTCTTGCAAATGAGTGGGGCACCTCTTTTTGTCTCTATGGTTTTGTTTTCTTTGTGCAGGAACAAAGCAAAGTTAAAATAAAATAAAAAAAATCAAAAATAAAAAAAATCAAAGCCCTTAGGCAATTTGGAGTCAATGTGCGGCGCAAAATCATCAACTCTATCAAATTGCCCTCAGGTAAGTATTCTTTCATCCCCGCATCAGGAAGGGTATTCCTGAAAATTTGCTAAAATTTCAAAAAAAAAAAAAAGAAAAAAAATTTGCAATGGATAAAAAAAAATAAAGTTTTCAAAAAAATGCAAAGAAAAGAAAAATAATATTTTCGAGGTTTGCTTAAAAGATAATATTTTTGGTCTCGGGACGGAATTCCAGACTACGGGCAAAAATAAAATCTTTTGTCCTGATGCAAAATTTCAAATTTCAGAGTTTACGATTATTAATGCATGGGGGGCATGTGACGCCCCAACATTTAACAAAGGCAAGATCTGTTTGTATACAGAAATTGCTCGTTTCTCTTCAAATATTTTCAGGCCAACCAGTGATGGTTTCTCGAAGCCGTTTGGTCCCACCGAGCAGTGATGATGTATTGCGAAGCTGTTTGGATCATTTTCCTCGATTAGTGATGGTGTATTTCAAGGCTGATCGAGTCAATTCTCTTACTAATTAGTGATGGTGTATTTCGAAGATGATCATGAAATCCTTCGAGCTAATCAGACCGCGCTTCGGAGGTAACTTCAAGGCCAATCAGACCGTGCTTTGGAGATGATCATCAAAATCCTTCGAGCCAATCAGACCGCGCTTCAGAGGTAACTTTAAGGCCAATCAGACCGTGCTTTGGAGATGATCACAAAATCCTTCGAGCCAATCAGACCGCGCTTCGGAGGTAACTTCAAGGCCAATCAGACCGTGCTTTGGAGATGATCACGAAATCCTTCGAGCGAATCAGACCGCGCTTCGGAAGTAACTTCAAGGCCAATCAGACCGTGCTTTGGAGATGATCACGAAATCCTTCGAGCCAATCAGACCGCGCTTCGGAGGTAACTTCAAGGCCAATCAGACCGTGCTTTGGAGATGATCACGAAATCCTTCGAGCCAATCAGACCGCACTTCGGAGGTAACTTCAAGGCCAATCAGACCGTGCTTTGGAGATGATCACGAAATCCTTCGAGCCAATCAGACCGCGCTTTGGAGGTAACTTCAAGGCCAATCAGACCGTGCTTTGGAGATGATCACAAAATCCTTCGAGCCAATCAGACCGCGCTTCGGAGGTAACTTCAAGGCCAATCAGACCGTGCTTTGGAGATGATCACGAAATCCTTCGAGCCAATCAGACCGCGCTTCGGAGGTAACTTCAAGGCCAATCAGACCGTGCTTTAGAGATGATCACGAAATCCTTCGAGCCAATCAGATCGCGCTTCGGAGGTAACTTCAAGGCCAATCAAACCGATGATCACCAAAATCCTTCGAGCCAATCGGACCGCGCTTCGGAGGTAACTTCAAGGCCAATCAGACCGTGCTTTGGAAATGATCACCAAAATCCTTCGAGCCAATCAGACCGCGCTTCGGAGGTAACTTCAAGGCCAATCAGACCGAGCTTTGGAGTTGATCACAGATCCGACGGGAGCCGACAAAGCCGATCAGACTGAGCTTTGGATGTGTCCACACGATCAAATCAACACAACCAAAATCCTTCGAGCCAATCAGACCGCGCTTCGGAGGTGACTTCAAAGCCAATCAGACCGAGCTTTGGAGTTGATCACATATTCAACGGGAGCCGACAAAGCCGATCAGACTGAGCTTTGGACGTGTCCAGACGATCAAATCAACACAACCAAAATCCTTCGAGCCAATCAAACCGCGCTTCGGAGGTGACTTCAAAGCCGATCAGACCGAGCTTTGGAGTTGATCACAGATCCGACAGGAGCCGACAAAGCCAATCAGACTGAGCTTTGGACGTGACCAGATGATCAAATCAATTTAAATCAAAATCCTTCAAGCCAATCAGACCGAGCTTAGAAGGTATCTTTAAAACCAACCAGACCGAGTTTGGAGATTGTTACCGATCTGACTGGAGCCAACAAAGCCGATCAGACTGAGCTTTGGACGTGACCAGATGATCAAATCAATTCAAATCAAAATCCTTCAAGCCAATCAGACCGAGCTTAGAAGGTGTCTTCAAAACCAATCAGACCGAGTTTGGAGATTGTTACCGATCTGACTGGAGCCAACAAAGCCGATCAGACTGAGCTTTGGACGTGACCAGATGATCAAATTAATTCAAATCAAAATCCTTCAAGCCAATCAGACCGAGCTTAGAAGGTATCTTCAAAACCAATCAGACCGAGTTTTGGAGGTCGTTACCGATCCGACTGGAGCTAACAAAGCCGATCAGACTGAGCTTTGGACGTGACCAGATGATCAAGACAGCTACTTCATTCAGCCCAATATTGAAGGCGCGTCAGTGGGCCACTTTAACATTAATCGTTTATGCAATTAATGCTAAAGTGGGGGGGCAAACTGTTGACGCGTGTTTTTTATGCCCCGCCTGATTCAATGATGATACGAGGATGAATGGGTCAATGCCATCTAGAAGTCTTTTAATCCAAGGATTTAAACAAAAAAATAATAATAATAAACAAAAAAAAAAAAAAGGACGCGTGCTACAGTAGCCGTGTGCTACAGTACCTGTTTGCTACAGTCCTAACCTAACTCTATAAATTCATCTCTTTCTCACAATTTTCACACAACTCTACACAACTTCACAATCCAAAAAAACCCTAAAAAAATACCCTACAGCCACATTCTCTCTAGAAACTCTTGTGAGTTAATTTGGAGGAAAATTGGCATTAGATATCAATTTTAGGTGATTTAAACCATAAAAAGAAAAAAAAATTAAAAGATAAAAAAAAAAACACATCAATCCTTGGAAACAAAGCTTCTGGACATTTGATCCATTTACAATTCTCAATCTGAGGTTCAGGTAATTTTCTTAACATTTTTGTATTTTTTCTTTACATATTTTTGTTTTTTTTTTTAACATGTTCATCAATTTTCCCAGAAATGATCGATGAATAGTAACTTCATCGATGAACAGATTTTCCAGAAATTGATACTATTTACGCACTGTTCACTACTATTCATAACACTGTTCACACACTATTCATGTACTATTCATTATTTTTCCCAGATCGATGAACAGTAACTGTTTGTTCATCAATGAACAGTACTATTCATCAATTTTTCCAGAAATAATAACAAAAAAAATATAAATTTTGTAAAAAAATAAAGTTTAATTTTTTCAATAAATCTGAGAATACCCAACTATGAACAGATTATAATTTAATTGAGCTTAAAATATTAAAATGTGATTATATATATTTATTTGTATGAATTTTATTATTTTATTATTTGTATGAATTTTTATTGGTTTATGGATTTAATTTTTCATTCCATCTGTATATATATTTTTGATTCGGTTTGTTACCCGCCTTTAACCATAAGGCAAGAGCGGGTCATTTATTTATCCCATTATATATTTTTGATTCGGTTTGTCGCCCGCCTTGAATCATAAGGCAAGAGCGGGTCTTTTTATTTATTTGGTTTAATTGCTTTGATTTAATTGCTTTAATTTGAATAATTGTTATGTGATAATTAGATTTGTTTGGGACGATTAAATAATTTTTCAAATAGGAACTCGGTCCAATTTATTTGGGTTGGGTTTAAGTAAATAAATATTTTGGCTTTTCTAACTAAAATAAATTAGAAATCATAGGTTAATAATAGAGGCCGGTTTTTCCGGGCGTCGGCTTCCAACGGGCCGACGTACCCAATTCCCTTACCCAGAATTGCATTGATGCGCCTGACCAATCCTTTTGAAATAATTTGGCCTTAAAACAAAATTGGGTTTAAAATGGAGTCATTTTTATAAAAACGGTCCCATTGCCCAAACAATGGGTGGCGACTCAAAATTGTTTATAAGAACGATTTATCGGCATCGCATCCAAATAAAAATATTTCATCAAAAACACTAAAAGGATGTTTTCGAGTCCTTCGGGGGGATTTTCGGCGAAAACAAGTTCATGCTTTTGATCTTTTACACATTGACATTTGGGGGCCCTATGGGGTCAAATCTATTACAAATGCTTTCTATATGCTCACAATTGTTGATGATATGTCAAGATATACCAGGACTTTCATGTTACATTCAAAAGCACAAGTTCACCAAGCCTTAACCACATTTTTTAACTTTGTTCAAACCCAATTCAATAAAAGAGTCAAAGCAATCCAAACTGATAATGGCAGTGAATTTATTAATTCCAGTTGCATTTCTTTGTTTGAAAATTTAGGCATTGTTCACCAAAAATCCTGTGTGTATTCCCCTCAACAAAATGGAAGAGTTGAGAGGAAACACAAAACCTTAGTTCAAGTAGCCAGGTCCTTAATGTTTCAATCTCATCTTCCTACACATTTCTGGTCTGAGTTGCTCCTTATTGCCACATATATCACAAATAGATTACCTTCAGAACCCCTTCATTGGACCTCTCCATATCAAAACTTATACAATAAAGTCCCTGACCTTTCCTATTTCAGAACCATAGGTTGTCTCTGCTATGCCACAGATGTTACCCCACACAAAACCAAATTTCAAAAGAGAGCTTCTCCTTCAGTATTGATTGGCTACTCAAACCAACATAAAGGGTATAGATTATATAATCTCAAGTCCAAAACCCTTTTTCACTCAAGGGATACTGTCTTTCATGAGCATATATTTCCCTTCTCCAGCAATCATCCAGAATCAGTTGCCCACTCTTCCTTGCCAAAATACATTACTGACCATAATCTTTCTTCTTATTCCCAACCTTTACAAACTGATACACCTTCTCCACCAGCACCTCAAGCCCCTACACAGCACCTTACACCAGAACATACCTTACCAGAACTAGACTCACGATCACCAACTGAACCACTTTAACCAAACCAAAATTCCTCAACACATGGGCATCATTGATTTGCCAAAAGGAAAAAAACCAATTGGGAACAAATGGATCTACAGAATCAAACATAATCCTGATGGGAGCATAGACAGGTATAAAGCAAGGCTTTTAGCTAAGGGGTATAGTCAAATCCCTGGAATTGACTACACTAACACATTTTCTCTTGTTGCTAAATTGGTAACAGTCAGAACCTTCTTATCTATTGCTACTGCAAAGTCATGGCACATTCACCAACTAGATATTAACAATGCATATCTTCATGGTGAAATTACTGAAGATATCTATATGTCACCCCCACCAGGCTATCACAAAGTCCCTGAAGGCAAGGTTTGCAAATTATTGAAGTCCCTCTATAGTCTCAAACAAGCTGGGCGGCAATGAAATAAGGAATTTACTTCCTTTCTTTTATCTTTGGGCTTTATTCAATCACCAAATGACCATTGCTTATTCACACAAGGGTCTGAAAATAATTTCCTATCTTTATTAGTATATGTTGATGACTGTTTAATTGTAGGAAATAATTTCAGTCTCATTTGTGATCTCAAACAATCCTTGCATTCTAGATTCACTATCAAAGATCTTGGGAAAGCCAAATATTTTTTAGGCATTGAAATTGCTAGATCACAGCACGGAATGATTCTTTCTCAACAGCAATTCATCACTAATATAATCTCAGACACTGGTTTATCTACAGCCAAACCAGCACAAACTCCATACAGTCAGGGCACCAAGTTAACAGCTAATATGGATAATTTACTTCCTGATCCTGAACCTTTCAGAAAATTGCTTGGTAGATTACTTTACTTGTCACTCACAAGGCCTGACATTTCCTTTGCTGTATAGCAGTTGAGTCAGTATATGCAAAGTCCTTGATCTTTCCACTACAAAGCTGCTCTGCATATTGTAAAGTATCTTCTCGGCACCTTATCTGTTGGATTATTTTTCCCAAGCAATAACAACTTTCAAATTACTGCATATTCAGATGCAGACTGGGCTGCTTGTGTAGAAACCAGAAAATCTGTCACTGGTTTTTGCATCTTTCTTGGAGATTCTCTCATTTCATGGAAATCCAAGAAACAACAAACTGTTAGTAGATCATCTGCAGAATCAGAATACAGAAGTATGGCCTCTACAGTTTGTGAAATTCAATGGCTCTTCAACCTTCTTAAGGATTTTCATATACCTATCACCCTCCCCATACCTCTTTATTGTGACAATAAAGCTGCCATCCATATTGTTTCTAATCCGGTCTTTCATGAAAGGACAAAACATATTGATATAGATTGTCACATTGTTAGATCCAAATTATCGTCCGGGTTTATAACTACTCCCCACATCTCTTCAAAACGACAACCAGCTGACCTTTTCACCAAACCACTTCCATTTCCTACCTTTCATCATGTCATTCTCAAGCTGGGATTGGCATCACTCTCCCCATCTCCACCTTAAAGGGGGGCTGTACAGAATAATCCATACCTAAATAACTAACTCAACCACCTTACAGCCTATCAACAATCACCACAGCACAGCCCAACAGCAATAACTAATTATTCATTAGCCAATCATTATCCATCATTGCTGATTCAATCATTTCCATTCATTTATTTCAGCAATATAATCCAATGTACAGAATTTATCTACCAATTAGATTTAGACATTTAGCTAAATTCTAGATCATTCTCATTTTGTATATAAATTCACCCTGTAGCGGAACATTAATACTTGAGAAATAAAATATAGAGCAATATTTTTTTCTCCAATATTTGAATTCAAAAGCTGTTCACTTTTGCAATTTTATTTTATGTCGACCTTCATGTCAAGTTTACTATAATTTCGATATTTTATAGCAATAACGCCCTCAATTGCAATAAGTGAAATGAAACTACAAATAAAAAAGTATTTACATCCTTTTCTAAGTATAGTATCTTATTGTTGAATAAATAAAAAAAGTAAAATTTCAAATGTCTATTATATTCACATCTAGTAGATGACACATTTATTGATTTAAAATAATTAAAAAATTATTTATTTTTTATTAAACGAAAAATAAATTAACTATATTATCAATCCAAAAAATTACAAGAACTATGATTTTTTCCTTATAATATAGATAATATAAAAACATACATAATTAAAACATTATATTTTATCAATTCAATTTTTATCCCTTGCTAAGGATTTTTTAGTATATAGTAAAAATTTATTTATTTATTGATTAGCAAATTTTTTTCAAAAATTTAAAAAATTAATTTGCACAACATCAATTGGACAGAATAGTGGTACTTTTTTTCATATTTTTATATTTTAAATCTTTATTAGTGTCATACTATGGTTGGGAAATAAATTTTATTTATAATTTTATCATTGATTACAATTGAAGGTGTTATTGTTATAAATGGTTGAAATTGGGATAAAATTGACAACCAAAGTCAAAATAGAGTAAAATTGCCAAATCTCCTAAAGCTCTAGGTATTACGACATGTTAACCCTTATTTTTCTATTATTAATTGATTAAATTCATTATTGTTCTTAATATATAAATACACACACACATATATATATATATATATATATATATATATATATATATATATATATATATATATATATATATATATACAATTACCAAAACTATCTTTAATTTAAAAGAGAAAAAGAAAAAGAAAAATTGTAATTTCTTCATCTAGATAATCCAGTACAAGTCAGAGTCAGCTACACGTACGCTTTGGTGCATGCGAAATGACATTTCGGAAGAATAGGGTCCCACACTCTATTCACGCTCCGTCCTTTTCTCTTTCTCCTCATCCATTATTAATAGGAGTAGCTAAGCTGTCCCTTTTCTCTCATTATAACCACTAACAGAAAAACCCATTGATACCTTTCCTTGGCCTTCTTCTTTTCAATTTAAAGACTTGTTTCTTGCTTATATCCATTATTACTTCTAAACCTTTCTTTCTTCCTCTCAATTTTCTTGTTTTCTTTTTCAAGAAAATCTAAATATGGTTGCCTTGGTTTCCCAAGAAAATAATGTTCTTCCTTTGGTTTCTCGTACTGGTAGACATTTGCAGCGTTACAGTAAAGGCGGTCGTCGCCAAGTTGTTGGGTTAGTCTCCTTCAATTTTTATTTTCTCTTCTATGGAGAGTAACTGAGGAAGGAATATGAAATTTCAATTCCTATGGAATCTTGATTTCCCCTGATTTTCTTGCTAACTATATTTGACAAAGGGCTTCAAGTTTCCAGCTCTGTGCTTTATATTTAGTTCTAGTTTGATGGATACAAGTGTTGATTATTAGGATTTCTCAAACTTTTATTATAATTAAGGTATTTTGATATCATTAGGTGTTGTTTGGTTACTAATTTAACCTTTGCTTTGGCCTTGTGCAGGTGTATACCATATAGATATAAAACTGAGAAAAAAGATTCCTTGAACATTGAAGAAGAAGGATTTGAAGTTCTTGTGATTAGTTCACAGAAAGGAAAAGGAATGCTATTTCCTAAGGTGCATATTGATTTAACTCGATCACTGTCACAAAAAGAAAATAATTAAGTTAATTAGCTGATACTAAACTCATAGAACTGTTATTTTTCTAATTACTCCACAACTCTAAAGTTTCTCTCAATATTATTCATTTTTAGGGAGGTTGGGAATTGGATGAAACTATAGAACAGGCAGCGTCAAGAGAAACAGTAGAGGAAGCTGGAGTAAGAGGCATTGTTGAGGTTTGTTTTAAAGCATATTATTTAGCTCTTTTACTTTCTATTTCTTGATGTTTTATGCATCTTTTTGAGGTTGGATATTCTTTTTCAGTGTGAATTAGGCAAATGGAGTTTCAAGAGCAAAACACATGATACTTATTATGAAGGATACATGTTCCCTTTACTTGTTCAGGAGCAATTAGATTTCTGGCCTGAGAAAAATGTTCGTGAAAGGAAATGGGTATGCGCCTAATGCTATTCTTATGGAAAAAATTATTACATTTTGATTTCGCTTAATTTAAAATCATAACCTCATAATCCTGAAGAGGACTCATTAGAAAATTACTTTGTCTTTTGTTAATTAATTTGGTTGTTACATTTATTTTGCTTAGTATCAAAACTATCCATAACACAAGATTTGCTAATTTTGTGTATTATTCCATTTGTTTATGTGTAGATGAGTGTCGCAGATGCAAGAGAATGCTGTCAACATTGGTGGATGAAGGAAGCTTTAGATCTATTAGTTAATCGTCTTATTTCACAGGAACAACTTGAAGAAGGAGAAGTGAGGTCTTGCTTTGAAGAGGCTACAAGAGCAACATCCAGAATTTGTAAATAGGCAAATTGTTGAGGAATTCAGCTATTAGAGGGCTTTTTAGGACAGAATATGTGGAAAAGGTTTATAGTAGGAATTGAAATGAACAAGAAAGTGTTTCTTGGTTTCTTTTGTTTTTGCATATTCTTGTTTTCGCTTTCTTGGAGTTTCAGTTCTGAATTCTTGTTAGGTGTTTGTTTAGTGGGAAAACTAGAAAAAAGTTGGATCAAGAAGAGAAAAAGATGTTGATGACATTGTACAACATTTTTTCTATATGCAAAGAATCTTCGAAGGAAAATTTCAATTTTGTCTGATTTTTTAAGTCGGTTAACTGTCTTATGACTTTCAATTTCTCATTGTCTTTGTCATCCAAGATCCATCGGCAAGATTTTCGTGGAACTGTAGACAGGCGTTGACAGAAAGAATCTACATAGAACCTTCTTATGTTTTATTGGAATAACTTGTCAAACTTTATAATAAATTAATTGCTTAGGAATATATCAGTATGAAAAAAAGAAAAATGAAAATTGCAACCATTACAAGTTTTAATTAGTTAGAGGAAGTTGGAGTGGAAATTGTTATTCTTGTTCTTAATATATGCTCTGTATCTAACGAGCTCTGCAGTTGTGTTTAGAGTTTACTTGTTACTCTAGTTACGAGAGCCTAATTGATCGGAAAAATACAGTGAGCTACTCAGCAGGGAATTATCATGTTTTTGTAAAGTTCATTAAATTGGTAATAATTTTTATAGAGGAGAAAATACCGTGAGCTACTCAGCAGAGAATTATCCTGTTTTTGTAAAGTTCATTAGATTGGTAATAATTTTTATAGAGGAGAAAATTTAAATTCGAGATCTCTTTTTCTAACTGAGAGATTTCTTTTTCTCCGCACTTTTTATAAGAGGTAGTAAACCAGACAGACATAACTAGTTTTTAAAAGTGGTTTTATTTTACTTTCTTTTCTTTTTTCTAATTGGCTTTAGAAAACCATAAATAACAAAAGCTAAAAATATTTACTAAATGTTGAATATTATTAAATAGAATTGAATGCTAGGTAATTGCTGCAGAAATTTCGTTTCATAAGTTTGTGTCATTCTTTAAATGAGATTTCATTCACTTAATTTTATTCCAAAAGCAATCCATGAATTTTTATTTTCTAATTTTCTAATTAAATTATAGAATGTGAATTTCATGGACTTTGAAAATTCACTGATTTCATATTCTATTAATTCAAGTGAATTAGTGTTTAAAATTTTTCATCATTTCTAAAATTTCGCATTTATGGCTAGATCTTTTTTATATATTTTTTTATATTTACGACGGATAACTACCGAACTTAATAGATAAATTTTATTTGAAAATATAATTCATGGTATGCCCATCTAATACTTTGGTATATCACATACTCTTTTATTATAATTAATTTATTATTATTATTGTCATTATTGTTATTATTATTGTTGTTATCATTTTTTTTTTTTTTTGAAAAGGGTTATTTTTGTTGTTATTGTTATAATTATTATTAGATGTTACGCATAATAGTATATTGATAGGAGGATGATGGATTAGGCCCAGTTTGCACGTTTACCAATATTTCCACCAAAACAGTGGGTAGCCCACTGATAATGGTTGCATGAAGAATATTTTTATGGGTTTATTTATATATACAATTTTATAAACTCCCAAGTTTAAGTTACATTAAAATAAATAAAAAATAAAAAAGAAGGATAGTGAATGGAATATCGATTGAATAATAACTCCATCCATACATAACTTGCTTGCTATTTATTTATTTATTTATTTATTATGTTTTAGGTTAAAAAGTATTTAAGAGAAAATTATATTCGGAAATGTATCATTAATTAAATTAAAATCAAATAATAGTTTTAGTCCCAATTGTATGTTAAATATTAAGGAGACCATTCAGATCATTCTAATAGGAATAACTTTTCCAACCGCTAGATTACAATTTATATTGAGATGAGTACAATTTTTATTAATATATATCAGATAAGAGTCATTTTATTTTATTTTATTTTATTTATCCTAAAGGATGGTCAATGGGTTAAATTAACATAATGTGTTAAATGAACATAATAGGTTAAAAAATAGGATAGCTCTCCTAACTTGTTAAATTTGTGAAAATATTTATGGGCAAGAGAATTCGAATTCATGATATCAGATCACATATTATTGACAAGTATAATTTTAAATTTAATAACTTGATAGAACTAGGGGTATAAATGAGTCAAGTCGGCTTACAAGTTGTTGAAGCTCGACTCTAAAAAAGTTCGAAAAAGTCGATTCGAATTTAATGATGTTTAGTTTGAAAGCTCCTCGAGTCTTATTGAGTTTCTATAAAATATATATATATATATATATATATATATATATATATATATATATATATAAATTCAAACATAGGCAGAAGAACGAAATTTTTAGAAGGAAATGCATGCAGGGAGAATAATACTTCTTGCCATTTTAAGTCCCAATAAATGAAAGGAAGAGAAACTTGAGGAAGGCAAAATAAAGAAAATGGCAAATGGGCTTTGGCCCAGTTGAGCTGAATTTAGTCTTTCTCTTATACATGATTGTTTGAATCATTATATGATGAATTAAAAAGGGCTTGTAGATGAGGCAGCAAGCGCAAGGCGTAGAATATCTGAAAATGACCTCATCAAGAGGTTAATGTTAATGTTGGGACGACAGTGACATAGAGACAAACGTCAATAAATCTTAAACGACATTATTGAATGTGACGTCTGCTCTTTACAATCTCTGTCCCTTATTTGTTGTTAAGAGAAAAAAACCAAAAACCCATTATGGCTAACTTCCAATCTAACCAAACAAAAGCACCCACATGTGAATGTGTGTTCGTGACCATACCTTTTAAGGCTCTCGTTGGAGACCATTTTCTTCAACATTAACTCCAAATGCCCCACACTATACTTGGTTCATACACTATACAGGTGTGTTTGACTATATATATATATATATATATATATATATATATTTTTTTTTTTTTTTGTATTTTTCCTGTTGAATATTGATATATATTTTTTGATACATTATACTGGTTCTTTAGTTCGGATTTTTTAACCCTTTTTTTAACAATTTTAAACTTATTCTTTGGCTTCATGAAAACAAATGGAATCGAAAAAAAGATTTTATTTCTACGGAAACCAAAACTAAATGTTTTGAAAAATCTAAACTGAACTTGTTTGATTTAGTCACAGAAATTTGTTAACATGTATTGCTTAATCTTCAGAATTTAATTTTTAGATTAAATTTGAATTCAGTGGATAACATTTTAACTTATGGAAGCTCAGAAGATTGTAAGAGGGATTTTAACGTAGAGCTACCAAACTGTAATTTATTTCACCAAAATAATAAAGAAAGCAAACGAGAGAATGACAGTCTTTGAACTAATTTCAGTTTACATATTATTCACGTCTCATAATAGTAGTAGAGGTGGCCATGGTTCCGAAATCGCCGGTTTTGATTTCAGAATCGAATCGAAAATTGACGGTTCCAGTTACGGTTTAAAACTGAACGGTTACGGTTTTGGTTCCGGTTCCTTAACGGTTTTAAAACCGACGGTTCCAGCCGGTCCTCCGACTGATTTTTCGGCGAATCGCATAATTGTAAAATAAAAAAGTAGAGAATATTTTTTCTTCAAAATTTAAAATTTAAAATTTTGTGAAATAATTTCTAAAAAAAAATACCTTAAAAATTAAAAAATGCTTAAACTTAATTTATTTTTTTATTTTTAAAAAAGTCTTCAACTTAATTTATTTTTTGTTTAAAAAAGTCTTCAACTTAATTTTGTGTGAGGGGATTGTAAATGGAATGAAGTATTTATAATAAATCTAAAAAATCAGTTTTCTACAAATACCCTTAAAACTAGCTGTTATGTAGTTATTTATAGTTGTTAGGAGGAGTAATTTGAGAATTTCACAAAACTATTTGAAAAAAAAAAAGCTGCGGTTCCAGCCGTTTAATATAAAATTTAAAATCTGCTTAGAACCGTCAGTTTCAACTGTCGGTTCTAACAGGCTGGAAAAGCCGTCGGTTCTGTACGGTTTCAGCCGATTCTTGGAACTGTTGGTTCATGGTTCCAAAAATAGTGGAACCAGAACCAAACCATAGACCATCGATTTCGGTTCCAATTCCTACCGGTTTAGAACCGATGATTCCAATTCTGAAAACCATAATATGGCTGGATCGTGAGCATGTATTTTTTTATATATAATCTATAAATTCGAATTCTAAACAAATGCGTCACAGAATGGTAATCGGTCACCATTACCATTCTAGGTAAAGATAAAGAACCCTCCAGGGTTTTACACATTGATTTAACCATTGAAAGTTAATTTTTTAGACGAAAAGACTATTTTATTAATTTAACAGATCAAAACCTCAGAGACATTTAAATTAGTTTTTGTAAATATAAAGGTTAAGTAGTTAATTGAACCATACATTTGGCACTAAAATTATTTTTCCCTCTTCTTAAAATCTTGGCCGAAGTAATTTTGTTTTAATGCAGTAAATTTATTTGTAATTATAAGTGAAAGAAAAATTGATCAGACATTATGATATGCAAAATAGTACTCTCTCTGTCTCAAAATATAAGTCGTTTAAGGTTTTTGTACAAGAATTAAGGAAGCAATTAATTCTCCTAGATTATAAAAAATTCAAGGGTAATTTTACCAAATTATTCTTTATCTCAAAACTAATAGTTGCTTATGAAGTATTTATTATAGTGTAAACAAGGACAACATTGAAAAAACATCATTTATTACTTTTTGAAATATGCAAAACGACTTATATTTTGAGACAGAATAACAAACCAAAAATGACTTATATTTTGGGATAGAGGGAGTAAGATCTTTTTCTTTACCTATAAAGATCCTAACTTTTTTTTATTATTTTTTAAAATTTAGAGTGTTAATTAAATTTTTTTTTTGACCTTTTTAGCAATTGCGCTTTTAAAAATTAAACTTATATTTTAATTTTATAGAGATTGATGTCGATTATCACTCGTACAAACACATTAATGAAGGAGAATTATATAAAATTTTAATTATGATTAATTATCCACTACTAATTAAATGTTCGGGCCTTATACTAGGCTTTGTTTAGTAATAACTTTCAATGTACTGTATAGTATTTTGATTCTACAGCTACAATTTATAATGTTCAATGATATATCTTTTATATTAGTATTTATAGTTTGAAAAATCAGATTATGAAATGTTGCTTCTTTTAATATTTGATGAAATAATAACAATTAACTTTAATCTAACTGATTGAAGGTAAAACGCTAGCCATTCCATAGGTTTTATTCCATACTAGATTTTTAAGTAACTTTTAGGTTTTAATCATTAAAAATAGGAAATATCAGTTTTTTATAGTGTTTAATAATATAGCGTTTGAACTGGTTTTTAGAAGTTAAAATTATTTTTCGTAAAATTTTAAAAGCTACACATTAAATGAGTTAGACTCTGTTTGCCAACAACGTTTGAGGAAGCACTTAGTGTTTTGACCACGTTAAAATACTATTTTTATAAATTATATGGTTCGGTAAAGTAATATATAAAATAATTGTTAATGAATAATATAATATTTATTAAAATGTTAACCCACCTGTGCAGCGTTTCCATTTTTTGATTGAAATGTTTTAACAGCTTTGTCCTTAATTAAACTATATTAACCTTAGTTTAAAGCCTTTCTTTCTAATGGTTGCTATTAATTCATTATTAAATTATTTTATTTAAATTTTTGTGTAAAATAATGTAATCTATACTTGTAGTTCAACTGTATAAATTGAAATTATTATCATTTCTAAAATGATCATATAATTTTCTCACATATTATATTATTTTAATAAAACATTATATAAATTATCTCTTTATTTTATAATGAGTTCACTTCTATAGTGATAAGTTAAAATTCTAACTCAATATTTAAATTTTCTTTTTAGTTATTTTAAATTCAACTAATCAAACAATTATTTTTATCAATTACTTTTACTTTAAATATCTACTATCTAACAGCTAATATCTAACTAGTAAAACTATTAGGAGCTACTAAAACAACTACTAGTACTGAATATGTCTTTAACCTTTTATAAAATGTTCTCTTAACTTATAAAAGTTAATTTAAACGTTATGTTACCAAATACTATGAAAAATAGTATTTGACATTTGACTAGGCAAAATATTAAAAACGATTTAAAAAGTTATTGTTGAACACAGTTTTAAACAGCTAAATACTATTAAAATAGCTAACGGTTATCAAAATAATTAATTTTGCCAAACATGATGAGAATCTATTTTTATGATATATATAGGAAAAATCTTAATGTTGAATTAATGTTCTACTTAGGTTTCGATTACAAACAATTAAAATTTTATATCGAATTTTGACGATATTAGTACAACCATTATGTGTATATATCTATTAAAGATTTACTATGTGAGAATTGTAAAAATCAATGCGGTTGGCATAAAGTAGTGAAAGTGCCTTTTCGCAAATTTTTTGTAGCTCTATAATTTTTATTTTCAATTAAATAAAGTTCAACACTTTTTCTTGAATTTTCTTTTTCTTTGTTGTATTTTATCAATTCATCAATTTAGCCTTTTTGAGGAAATCGATTTCTTTTCCCTTCTAGCAAAGCACCAAAAAGTAAAAAGTGGGTGCAACAATGCGATGGACACAGTTGTTTTACTGTCTTCACTTGCAAAAGCTCTCAATTATATACTTTAATTAATAGGCAGAAAACAAGTATCGATGCACGTTAGTAAGACATAGCCCAGTGATAAATGCATTAAGAATTTCAATACTAAAAAAAAAATGTATTATTAAAAAATTTTTATTTAAATATATTTTTGTTCGAGTATAAAGACATATGTAAAAAAAAAAAAAAAAAGCCAAACTAATTAATAACTTATTTCATAAGCTATAATATTAACAAATTTAATTAAAAGCACCATAAGTATATATGTACGTATGTATATTCATCAAAATCAACGGCCCAGACTTGCCACCACCACATATATATCCTGTCTCTCTGTTTCTGTAGAGTAGCTTGTTTAGAAATGGCAAAAACACGTTTTATCTTCACGTTCCTACTCTTTCTCCTTCCCATTACTTCACCTTCCTCCACCGACTCCTTTGTCTTCTTTGGCTGCACTCAACAAAAATACTTACCAGACTCACCTTACGAGTCAAACATCAACTCATTACTGACTTCTCTTGTCAACTCAGCCACTTATTCTTCCTACAACAACTACACCATCATGGGCTCCAGCCCACAAGACGTCGTCTACGGCCTTTTCCAATGCCGTGGTGACCTTTCAATGCCAGATTGCGCCACCTGCGTAGCCAAAGCAGTGAGTCAACTCGGTGGTTTATGCTCTGAAACTTGCGGCGGAGCACTTCAGCTTCAAGGCTGTTACGTTAAGTATGATAATGCTACGTTTTTAGGCGTTGAGGATAAGACTGTTGTTTTAAAAAAATGTGGGCCCTCTATTGGGTATGATACGGCTGCGATGAGTATTAGAGATGCTGTATTTTCGGGCCTGCTTAGGACCGGCGCGCCATATCGGGCTGGCGGGTCTGGAGAGGTTCAGGGTTTGGCCCAATGTGTCGGAGATTTGAGCGTCGAAGAATGTCAGGATTGTTTGACGGAGGCTATTACACGGTTGAAAGGTGACTGTGGTACGGCGGTTTACGGTGATATGTTCTTGGCTAAGTGTTATGCCAGGTATTCTACAGGGGGTGCTCATTCTTTTACCAAGAATCATAGTGGTAAGTCAATTTTAAAATTTTAATTCATTTTGGGTATGAAATTTTAATTATTCAATGTATTAATAGTTACTTTTATACATTCTTGTGTCAATTTTACTAAGATAGGATCCAATAATTATCTAATGATAGGAAATTAATTAATTTGGACAATAATTATGTAAGTGAAATAATGAAAAATTTGCAAATGATAGTTTACCCTAGAATCTAGATAAACCTCAATCTCAATTTTCATTTAATTTTTAGTTTCTACCAAAAATAGTGAATAATTTATTTAATTATGTTGAGCTAGATAAATCTGTCAATGAGGGTGAGAAGACATTTGCAATTATCATTGGACTATTGGCTGGAGTGGCTTTAGTAATTATTTTCCTCATGTTCTTAAGAAAGGTGTTTGGAGGAAATGGTAAAATCTTTAACCCTTTCTATTATTATTATTATTATTTTCTTTTTCTTGATTACTTTGGTCTCATGTCTAATATAATTTCTATTAGTTTGAGAATTAAAAATGGTAATAATTCTCATGCAGGTAAATAAAGTTTGGAATATTTTCAAACACAAAGGCATAGCCCTCACCAGTACTCCACCTTCTCAAGTGATTTACTATTCTTCTTTTTTGATTCAAGATGTTAACTTTTCTCCTTTGTGCCCTAGTTAAGATTTTTTTTTTTTTTTTTTTATTTTTTAATTTTATACTATGGGAAAGATGGCTTTATAAGGAAAGATGTGATGAACCCAAATGAAAAGATTTAAAAGGAGGGTGAGATTCCAAAATCTTCTCACCACTCCACTTGACAAAGTTGTATTGTCCAATGTGAAAAAAATATGATATTCTTTTTGTAAAGGTACAAAAGACGGTTTCTTTTTTCTTGGTGACTGTGTGGTGTTTGTGTTGTTTTATCTTTTGGCTAAGAAACAAATTCCTTTTTATGATTCATTTTTGTAACAGTATTCTATGAGTAGGAGTGGGCATGTCATTGTGATTTTGTACTACCGAAGGATCTAATATGCTTCAGAAAACCAATTCAAACAGAAAGTTAATTAGGGTTCACTTGCAACCAATGCACTTTCATATCCTTTATCAATTTTTTTTTTTTAAATGCCTAATTCATAATTTTATTCTCGAAAATTCGTTGTTTCTCCGAATGGCTCCCTCAATTTTGTATCAGTTCTATGACGACCCTGGACTTGAAATTTCTTCAGTAACAATGCTCTTGGTCACAATGGAAAAAGTAAGTGTAATACACGCACAGTGACATGGATTTTGTAACGACATGCGTATTTTTATTTAAATTCACATGGAAAATAAGACGTTGATTTTACGAAAAGTTAGTTTCCCTCCTTTCCTCCTCTATTTTCATTTCTCAAAGCCTCCAAAGCTCAAAAACACTTCAATCCATAAATCATTCTCGTGAGATATTACTATTTTCATTTCATATCTTTTACCAATTAAAAAAAAAAATCAAAAAGAGATCCAATGAGTTAGAATAACATATATAATTTAATTGAAAAATCATTGCATTATGGAAGCTGGAAATTGAAAAGGGTAATACACAATTTCATAACATTTAACACACTACAAAAAAAAAAAAAAATTATTGTGATATATCAAAAACTTTTAATAAACCGGTTTTGGGTTAAAAATCCTAATTATTCTTATACTTTAGCATTTACTTTAACTATTATATATTAAATTCTAACACAATTTCTAAATGTGACTTGAGTAGTAGCCTTCAGATAATAAAACAGGGAAAAAAAAATAACAGGTAATACATAAGTTTTAAATTTTTTAATTGAAAATCTATTTAAAAAGCAAAAGTGATACCGACAATTTAGTTTAAACTTCCTGCATTACAAGATAAACACTTTAAATCACTATAGATTAAATGACAAAAATCAGTTGGGATAGTTCATTTTCCCTACCACACCAATTAAGTAAGCTCCATATGCACAAGTTTATTCAAATTATCAAAATTTATGATTTTTTTTTAAAAAATAATTTATAATTTCTAGTATGAGTTGAATTTATTTATTTTGCATTTCGCATTTTTTTTTTTTTCTTAATGTACTTGATAATGATAACAAGTGCTGGTTTGATGGCACATTCTATGGTAAGTCCTCGTGCTAGCATTATTCCTCTTTTGTACCTTAGGAGAAGTATTATATATTGCACTTCTTTTCAAATTTATGTCTATTTACTATCAAATTATTTTTTATTTAATTAATTCCCTACTTGAAATCATTAATTTTTTTATGTGAAATTTGAGAAAATTGAATCCCGAGCAAAGAACTTCTGCCCACTCTTACTTTAAACTAAAGAAAGTTTTTGGAACTCATAACATATTCTTCTTTATTCATAAGTAAATGGAAAAATAATTATTTAATCATGAAGTTTTATAAAATTAATTAACTCGTTTTTGTAATTATATATATATATATATATATGAGACATTTAATTCGAGATTTGATTCCGTCTCGTTAACTAATTTTTTTGCTATCCACTGTCCATAACTTCACCGAATAACTCACTACAGCCTCCAACACACTCTCACCACCGTTGCCAACGACGCAAAAACTCTACCACAATCCCACTACTATCTATCAACAAAAATTACCAAGATAATGAAATTTGTTACCTATAAAGATTTATCAGATCAACAAGAGCTAATTCTTTTCTTTTCAAAAAACAAGAGCTAATAGTTTACAACTCAACAAAAAAAAAAGGAAAGAAAACAATTCGATTTCATCTCCTTCTTCTTCTTTCAATTTGTTCTTTAACCAAAACCTGTAAATCCCAAAAGCAAACATAACTGCAAATGCACAGCAACCAATTACAATACGAGCAAGTTCTACAACTAATAAAGACTTGGAAGATGAAGGTAGCATAAAAACGGGTAGATTGATTGTGTTTATATATCTGGGATTTCTTATGCCACCAAAAAGGAAATACCAGTCTTACAGTGGAGCCTAGTGCAGAGATTGTGAAGTTAGGGATTTGGATGAGACAGTTCTGTCAAAGGAATTTTTTATATGAAAAATCGGCTACTTCTTAAATTATCCTTTTGATTTTAAAATCTCTAAAACCCTGTATCGAGGAATCACTCTTTTTTTCCACTCTCTGCGATCACTCTTTTCTCCACTCTCTGCATCAACAATGCAGGACTATCTTCTCTAGAATGCTTAAAATGACTTGCCCAGATTGTTACCCACAAGACTCATATCTTTAGAAAGCTTAATTTTTGGTCTTAGGGACCTTTCAACATTAGCAAAGAGAATTTGGGGCGATGTACGTATAGCAGATTGGATATGGGAATTGGAGAAATTGAACCATAGATTTAACATTTTCAATGGTTTTGCAATGAGAGACGCGAGTGCAGATAGAGATTGCTTGTGTTTCAAAGATTTTAAAGTTTTTAATTAGGTAATCAACAAGTGCTGGGTTTCGGCCTTTTGAGGCTTTAGCAAGAGAAGAGAAATTATTTATGTTTGTTGAGTTTGTACAGTAGAGTCGCAAAAATGGAGATGAAGAAGATTTAGGAGAAGAAGAGTGATGGTTTAATTTTTGTCTTATTGTAAGGGTGTTTTAGTCTTTTATTAAGTATTTAGCAGCAAAAATATTAAAATTAGACGGAATAACAAATTAACAAAATCAAATCAAATCTCAATAACTACATGTCTAATATATAAGTACCAGCCGAATTAATTAATTTCCCTAAATAAATCCATAGATGAAAAGGCTATTATATGTTGTGCTGCACAAAGCAAGACTTGGGAAACAAAGCCTATTTATAATTTCATTTGGATACATTGGAAATTTTTAATGGACATCGAAATTATTAAATGTTTAATACTTGATCTCTGCATTGTCTGGTTTACGAAATTAAATAGCAAACATAAAATACTTACTCTTTAGTACTCTTTATAAAATTTATATTTCATATATTTGAAAATATCTAAATTTTTTATTATTTAGAAATTTAACCAAAGATAGGTTACAAATTATCTATTTTATGGAATAATTAGTTCACATTTAAATTTAGTTTATATATATATATATATATATATATAATCAAGGAAGGAGTAATTCATAAACAACTTAATTTAAAAAATAATAATAAAAAAATCCTTATTGTAATGTGCCTGTCAACCATAGACTTAATAAGTATAGTTAATCTAAAAATAGTAAATTGGGGTTTAGTAAAAGAAGGAATCTCCATACATTATGGGCAGAGTCAGAGTGGATAAAATCCCAATAATTGGAATTTGCCTTAGGAATGAAGAGTTTAATGATTGAGAAACATTTTGTAGTTTAGCACTTCAAAATAGTGGATTGTGCATAATTTGGAGATAAGCAAAAAAAGCAATATATCAAGAATCACGAACGGTATATCCTCAAACCCATCATATATTGCTTTTGGTAATTTTTATATAAAGTTCAAATAAGAATCGTAAAAAGAGCTCTGAAATCCAATTGGCTCCGATTAAGCAATCTTGCACCTTTCCGGAATCTTGGATTGGTCCACTAGATGATAGGAAGAGCTTATGGGTTAAGGAAGCTGAGAGCAAGAGAGAGAAATGAATGTGTATATTCTCATGAATCTTTTTGAATATTGTAATTTTTTTTTTTTTTTAAAAGGCTATATATAGTTTGGACATCCCTAATGACCATTGACTTTTTCTTGGCTTAGAAGTAATGGTCCTTCATAATGCAGAATGCCAACTTAAAAGTAATACACCCAATAAAAGCATAGGAAAAGGAGTATGTTTACTACTGAAATGTGCTATTGGGAGCAGAATAAGTAATATAAAGAATTATTATCAAAATAGAGTCAATAATTAAACAATGAAATTAACAATCTAACCAACAATCCATTACATGCACAGTACAATACTATCAGTTAAACAACAAATGGATATTACAAATTGTAAAATTGTAAAGTCTAATTAGTCTTGTTATTTATGTGAGGAGTGAGAAGTCTTGAGTTCGAATTCTCGCGACCATATTGTTTTCATTAATTTTGTGAGTTCAGAGGAAGATTACCCTTGTGTAACCCGCAATTTTATTTCAACCTATTGAGTCTCCTTAGAGAAAACCTGGTTTACTAACTTTGAAACTTGTAAACAGAGAAATATTCTGCCTTAATTGATTAATTTAAGAAGAAAAATCAATTCTTGATTCTAGATTTTACTAATCACATGTAATAATATCAGTTTAATTTCTTTAAACATTGTAATCAGAACGACTAGATAAATATATAATGAACCCATGGTGTACAATTGTTGTGAAGCAAGTGAAATTAACCAAAATATATGAAATTATAAGTAAAAGGGGTATTGATTGACTAGTGCATCATGAAAGAAAGAACTTCGGCAGCCAACCTGAGACCAATTAGTGCTGCCAATTTAGGGGGGGGGGGGGGGGCGTGGGAGGGAATATTTAGATTAAATCCACAGTAGATAAAGTTTTCAAACTACATTTTACATATATAAAATGGAGTAAGAGACGCCAAAGAGACCTTATTAGCTTCTCAAATTCACAGTTACACCCACAAAGAGGCACTCTATATTAGCAATATAATTTCATCAATCAATCAGCAATTTCGGCAATAGGACATTCTTTAAAGGATTTATAATATCACCCATTTTCTTTGCTAGCCTTGACAACCAAACTGATAGTGACACCAATAGCTAAACACAAACAAGCATATAGACAGACAAGTGTTGGGCAAACAGCAGTAAACAGCAACATTAGAAGGGTATGATAATACAGGACCATAAGGATTATTTCATAATTTCCATTAAATGGAACTCATAGCCTTTGTGCATGACAAAACCATCATCAAGGGGGACCAAAAGCTAAAGAATGTTTGAGAAAAATAAAAGAGGTCAGAAACATTTAAAAATGTGGCATGAAGCAATAACAATAAATTTTGAGTTAATTGTGCATTGTGCCCACAACAATGCGCTCTCAACTATTTCATACATGAGATAAAATTGAATCTAACAGTGCACAATTAGAGAATGCCATCAAAAGGCACACAACAGTTTAAATTATTTCAGTCCCCTTGCAGTAGAAACACTGCAGACCCGAAGTCGCTTCCCCAGGGAAAAATCTGGTTCATCTACTCGGACCCTACGCACCGCCAGTCACACTATGGGAGCTGGCCATGCCTGAAGTCATTGCTTTAACCACGAGGAGGGGATGCCGAAGGCAGGGTTATTGACTGGAGTGAAGTCGTAATTAGGTAGTCCTCCAAATTGCTGGTATACCTAGATTCTAAATCCAAATGGTAGTATCAGGTCCCTTAGCTATTGTTGCTCCAAGCCCTTGCAGAATTTCCAAAGCCCTTGCGGAATTTCCAAACATCATCTCGTATTCCAATTACAACCATTCCAGCCAAAACATAAAAACTTTACTTTAATTGATAAACAGCCACAGATGCATCCACAATTAGATAATGATAAGTAATTCCTAAACCTGATCAACAATAAAAATATCATATACCAAGGAACAATATTGAAAAAATAAATATCAAACATGCATCTGGTTGTAATAAATGTTTAGGCTTTATTTAGGTTGACCTCATTTTTTGTTTTTGACATTAAAAAGCTCAAACGTGCATGGATTATTAATTGTACCCAAACCCTTAAAAATCCTAAACAAGCAAATTGATTTCAATTGCACCTAACAACCAGGGAAAAAAAAAACCGAATAATTTTAATTCTCATCAAGCAATGCAGCTGAAAACGCCTGCACAGACAAGATAAACATGAATCTAATGAATAACGGTGTAAAAATAGAGAATGCCATCAGAAGGGACATATCAGTTTGGATTATTTCATGGTTCTTTGCAGTAAAAATACTGCAAAGCTCAAAGCCCTTGCGCAATTTCCCAAACATCATCTGGCATCCCATTGCAACCATTCTAGTAGTTGAATGAAACTTCAATTTGATAAACAAGTACAAATTTGTCCACTATTAGATATATAAAATTTTTCATAAAATAGATCAACATTCAAGATCAACAAGAAAAACATATCTGGGAAAAGTATGGGGAAAATATTGAAAACAAATACTATAGTTGCATCATGGATTCAAGGTCTAACAACAGGTTTCAGCTTTAATTAGGTTTAACTCACTTTATTTTATTCCAAACACGCAAATCTTCTGCAGTCATTCAATTCAGAAAATAGATCCAACAAATCAAACCAACTTTTGATTTCTAAATCTTAACAAGTAAAATGGCACAAACGTAAATGCAGATATTAAAAGGTTATTTTCACAATGCAGTAAAAACGGAAATGGAAGAAGAAAAAACAACAGAGGGTAGTGAAGGTTGAGGCTTTATGTAGGATGAAGTTATTTTACTTTTACATTTTATTTATAAAAAAAAATATTACATATTCATTAAATCAAACATTCTTTGTTTTCTAAATGTTAAAAATCAATTTGATATCAAACATTCATGCATAGAGGAGCAAGAAAAACAAAGAATTTCACAAATGCCAATCAACTGCTGCTATCAGAAAAGATTTGATAACATTGAATTATTTCATATTTTCCATTGAATGGAAATCAAAACCCTTGCGCAATATCATCATCATCATCATCTAGCAGCATTACCAGAAACCACCATTAAAAACCCAAAAATATTCAACAAAATCAAAGACAACTAGAAATAGTGGCAAGGAGGAGAGGTATGACTTTAGTAAATTTGATTTTGCATCCATGCGACCACTCGAAAGAACAAATCAAAATAATATCCATATACACATTAATACAAGCATAAAAATTGAAAGAATCTTACTAATCCGGTAATAACTTATAAAAAAGTAGACCAATGACGGACCCGAGAGAGAAGAATGAAATGTGACTTGCAGCTCTTAAACCCTAGAACTAGAATAAGCATCAGCATTCGCCCTTCGGGTGAAGGGCTGGGTTCTATGCTCTCTGGTTTCGGCTTAAAAGCCACCTGACAGCTAGACCTGATTATGGGCCCATAATGGACCGGGTTTAATTGGATCAATTTTTATTTTACCCTAGTTCTGTTCGGCCAGGTCCAAAAACTCATTGCAAGCTCAATTGGACTACGCTCGGGCTCAAAAACAGATTGAACAGGCCCGGTTGTTTTTTGGCCGGGCGGGTCTTGATCAGGTGTACCTTCTACAAAGCCCCAGAAGAAGCAAATGGGGACATAAGTACGTAACATAATGCATTGCCTGCATTGTGACAATGAGATAAAACTTAGAGATTAGAGAACCTTCTGGATTCTCTTACATCATTAACTCCACCTATAAAATAAATCCCAAACTCCCATTTTTCTTTCCAAGATTAAACGCTGAACCCAAGAGAGGGATCGATTTCTGCATAAAACAATGGCGGATGGTGTTTTCGGGTACCCTTTTAGGCGCCTGTTTTGGAACACTCCGGTATTCCGCGAATTTTCTGGATCAACGGCTCTTATGGATTGGCTTGAAACCCCTTCTGCTCATATATTCAAAGTCAATGTTCCAGGTACCATTTCTTTCTCACAGTATTTGATCCTGAATTTTTATGGGTCTCGCTTAATTGATTCACGAAATTATGGGTTTTGCTTGTCAAGAAATTATCTTTATAATTGAATTTTTATGAGATTTTAATTTCCTGCTTTGAAATTCTTTTTGGCTAATAGGGTACAGTAAAGAGGAAATAAAGGTTCAAGTGGAGGAGGGGAACATTTTACAGATAAAGACAGAGGTCGGCAAAGAAGAAAGCCATGGAAACGACACCGTTTGGCATGTAGCAGAGAGAGGGACAGGAAAGAAAAACTTTTCTAGAGAAATTGAATTGCCAGAAAATGTGAAGGTGGATAATATTAAGGCCCAGGTTGAAAATGGTGTTCTCACCATTATTGTGCCAAAGGATACAAGTCCTAAGCCATCTAAAGTCAGAAATATTAATATTACTAGCAAGCTTTAAAAATAAATAGTTTTCAAATTTGATGATGAGATTAGCTGAGATTGAGAAATAACAGTTTGGCCTGTGGACTGTTCTGTGCAATAGAAATATAATAATAGTTTAGTTTATTTGTAACTAAACCTCCTCTTAGAGTAATAATGTCAAATTTCAAGTATTATTACATCCTTTTTTTAAGACTTGGATTTGCAATTAGTTCAAATTCTTAGGCCAGTATTTTTTTTAATTACTGTTACAATTTTTTAAGTAGGTTATAATTTTTTAAGTAGTATTTAGTGATTTGATCGGTAATAGCTTTTTAAGCATTTTTTTTAGTATTTTGACCAATTAAATTGTTAAATATTATTTTAAAAATTATTCAGTAACATAATATTTAAATTTATTTATAAAGAATTAAAAAGTGTTTTGTGAAAAGTTAATTAATATTTAATTTTTAACATTTTATAAAAAATTATTTAAATAGTTAATGATTAAACATTAAGAGTCATAAAAATAATTAATTTTATTAAATAAATTCTCAATCTAATCGATGTTTTCACATTTTTTAGTGTCTTCTAGGTTCATCTATCTTTATATAAAGTATATAAATATATAAAGTATATAAATTTAAGCACGTAAGTACAACAAATTTAAATTGAATTTTCCTTTACCAATATTGAAGAACATTATATAAAATAAAACGAATACTAATTGAAACAATTTAATTGATTGAATTGAATTGATTAATATGAATGGAAAATACTAGTACGTAGCAATTTTTTAAGCAACATATTAAGTTTACAAATTATCTCCACACCAAGCAATGTCTTTAGAGATATAGGCTTTAAAAAACAAGATGGGTTTTGAAAATTTTTTAGATATGAAGCACAAGCCCACTTTCAATAATAGGCCTAGCTTGTATTTATTAACTTTATTTTAAATAAGTTGTGAACTCGTAGTTTGGACAGGTTACCATTTTTCAAACCAAACCCCACCCGTAAACCTGCCTTCTTATGATATTAATAAAAACATTGTCTATAATCAATTGGAACTCAAATCCTCCTTTCAAAAAAAAAAAAAAAAAAAGAATTCAATTCCAAAACTTGCTACTTGTCATATATTATTCATTTTGGTTTACAAAGAGATAGATTTTCTGCAGATTTAGTTATCATTTCTTCTAAGTTATCATTTAGTTAGGCTCGTTTAATTTAATTAGTCATATCAACTTGTAAGTTATAACTCGCAGTTGTTGATAGTTGGTAACAGCGTAGCTGATGCATGATTTATGAACTATTATCAAGTAATAATGTACCTAACATTAGGCTATGTCTTAATGTGCAAAATATAAAATGATTATTAAATGTGTAATTATATATTATGGTGTATATAATATATTTTAAATTTTTAAAGGTGAATATATTATTTTTTTATTTTAATATCTTATATAATTAAAAATATTAATTAAAATTTTTAAAATAATATTCAACAAAAATTAATTATTTATAAATAACTATAAATAAATAAAATGATAAAAACTACAAATTTGAAAAATAATAACTTTATTAGTAATTATTTTACAATATTAATAAAGTTGAAGAATAATATAAATATTAATCCGCTATAAAAAAAAAATCCAAAACAAAGTTGATGAAGTTAGTAGTTGATTTTATAAGGTTGATTGGTTTAATTAAAATTCTTACCAAATACTTATAACCAACTGTAGTATACGAATTAGCCGTAACCAATCAATTTAACCAAATGCCTTTTTAAAATGTCCTCATATACGGCTAATAATTTAAAACAAAATTCAAAATTATTAAATCATTAATTTAATGTCAATAAAAAACCTATCAATATAATTTTTTTAACGAACTTTTAATGTTTTGATTAAGTCAAAACTCTATCTACGTCAATTGCAGCGTTCGGTAACACGCATATTGAGAAAGCTTTTAAAAGTTTAGTTTAATTTTTATAAAATGTTAAACACTCTAAAAGTTTAGTTTTTAACGCATTTAGCTTTTAATCAAATTATTTTGATAACCATACTCATTATTTTTTCTTTGTATTTAACTAATTAAACAATAATATTATTTTAAGCTAAATAAATATTTTTATCAAACACTTCTAATTTAAATCGTCGTATAAACAGCTAACAGCTACTAAAATAGCTAATATTGCTATTTTTTTTACTAAAAAAAAAGTCAAAATTAAAAAATTAATGTTGGCTTACCTTTCTATTAACAAGAATGGACAATAATAATTGAAACATGAATTAGACAAGCAATAATAATTCAAGATTTTGGGTATTGTCGTTGAAGTTTCTCTATGTTTTATTGAAATGTAATTTGGATATCTACTTTAGCTACCCAATTACTTCTCCATTGAAAGAAGCTAGGTTGTTCACACTCCCATTTGGAAAATCTCCACCCTATATCACTTTCTTACTTAGACTCCATTTGTTTCCTTAAAAAACATTTTTCAAATGGCTTATTTTCAATTGTTTGGTTGTAATATTGAAAATTAGTTAAAAATATTAATAATAATAGAAATTTTATAATTTAAAAATTTTATTGTTAAATATGAAAAAAATGAAAAAAAAAAAGAATTATGAAAGCCGCCAGCGGCCGGTGGTGGTGATCGGTGGTGAATGATGACTGGTGGTAGTGACTATGATGATTAATAAATTAAAAAAAATATGGATTTATAAGGTTTGTAAATGTCCGGAAAATATTTTACTCTCTCGAAAATGGGAAGTTGTTATCCTTAAAAAATGACTTAATTTTCCTTTGACCAGGAAAATATTTTTCATTGACTTATTTTCTTGAGCACCCTAAACAACGGAAAATTATAAAAAATATTTTTCTATAAATTATTTTAGGGAAACAAACTGAACGTTATTGTTTTATTTTCTTTGGTAGAGCAACTTTCTTACATAACAAGAAGTTAGAAGTTTAACTTTAAATTTTTATTAATCAACTTGTTAGTAAATCTTAAAAATTTTAATTTTTAATTTTTATATTTTATATAATTTTTCTGATAAAATCCTATATGATGTAAAAACATTATACTGAGTCCAACTTCATTATAAACTGTAATTCAATTATATGGAGAACTATTCATAATTATTTAAAAATTTAATTTTAGACGTACCATGTTACCTGGCCACTTAGTATAAGGAATTAGCGTCAATTCAATCTCAATTTCCCCAAATATCAACTTTTTGACAATTTTTTCTTGAATTTACATTAAAAAAATAAAATGTCCAATTATTTTGCTCAAAAATAAATATTTGGTATAAATCAAATACAATTAAAAAATAATAAATATTTTATCTAAATAAAATGCAGTTAAAAAATTGTAAATATTTTTCTAAACAAATATTTCAATATAATCAAATGTTCTCTAATTCTATAATTTTTTTTTAGTCAAAATTTTGTGTAAGTACTTTTAAATGAAAGATAAAATACTGTAATTTTTTAATTATTATATTTTTTTAATAATTTTTTAAAATTTTAAATAATTTTTATTAGTTAAAAATATAAAAATTATTCTTTAAAAAAAAGGCTTTTTGTTCTTTTGGTGCAAGTTAAAGGATAATTTATATAAAAAATTAATTTTTACATAAATTGTATATTATTTACAAGTTGAGCTTTATTCCCTTAATATAACTGCCATATTAATTCTCTTTATCCCAAAATATAATCGAAGCTCTATCATTAACTGGCTCCTCTTATTGAAAGAGCTTACTCTACTTTTACTATTCCCTTTGGATTGAGTTTAAAGTTGTTTTGCAAAATTGCATTTGGCTTTTTTTTGTTTTTTTGTTTTTTAACTTTTGTAAAAAAGAATTGTTGAACTATTTTAGAAAAATCATGATTTTGAAAGATTTTAGAAAATCTAGCTTTTCTAAATTATGATTTCCAAAGTTTTAAATATTGGAAACTAAATGCAAAAATGACATAAAGAAAATACTAAAGTGTGTAAAATCAAGAGACCCTTTGCTGGAATGTGTGTGTTTTTCTAATGAATCATGATGGTGTGCCTCTTCTAAAATATTACCAACTAAGGATAATGTTTTGCTGTCAATTAGCAGTAAATAAATAAATAAAGTTTTGTAGGTTATTATTTCAATACTTTCTGATTGCTGCTTGTTTTGGTTATTTTGCAATTTAATTAACAAGAAATAAAAAAAAAAATATCAATGTAATACTTCTCAGATATTTTAAAGCTATTTTCTAATAATTTTTTAAGTATTTGGGAGGAAATTTTACTATATATGGCAAGACTTGAGCACTATCACCTACTCCTAGATGATAATTTCTCATAATTATCTAACTATTCAATAAAATAAGTTAGCGAATTAAGTCATTTATTTAATTTTATGGCACTTTAAATTTTTGTGTTAAATTTATTGGACAGTTTAATTTACAAATTATTCTATTAATTAAATACTTCAATTTATAAAATTAAATTGATTAAATACTCGTTAGATAGTTGAAATTTAAATATTGTTATTTTATAAATTGTAATAGTCACAAATCAAATTAAATTTTCAATATGAAGCCAAAAACTATTATAATGTTATTAAAATTCGTAATGTTAGAAGCATAATAGATCTCCATAAAATTTCAAATAACACAAAATTTTTTGAGAAAAAAAAATAAAAGGGTGAATTTATATATTTGGGCATTGTTTCTTCTGAATATGCTAATGGCAAAAAAAAAAAAAAAAAAATTATGGTTTTTGCAATTTTAGTCATTTTTTAAATTTTGACAATTGTGCTAGTGAAGTTATTTTTTCATTGCAATTATAGCATGTATTACAAGTTATTGACATTGTCGTTAGTGGGGTTCGTGTTTTGACACCATCAATGCCGTATTATTACACCGCGTCAACTTAAGTCAATTTTTTAGTTTAGGCAATTGATCCATAAATTTATTTCTTTTTTTCAAATTTTATGTTTTTGAAAATTATTTAATTTAAAATTTATTTATATTAGAAATAAATTATATTAGGCTAATAAACAGTTAAATGAAAAATATACAATATATTTGTGAGTTGTAATGTTATTTAGTATTTTGGAATTAAACTCTTATTTTTGTATAGTATATTAATTATTAATTAAGTAAATAATTAAATAATAAATTTTACATAGTAAATTGATAGGTTGTAATTTAGAGAATCATTACAGAAAATCTAAAATTTATATGATTAAGCTATAATTGATTTTGTACTAAGCACGTATACCATATTACAAAAATAAAAATAAAAAATTGACTCAAATTGCAAGAACCGTCAAGTTTGTTTTATCTTTTAGCTTTTGTTGCTGACATGTCAGGTGATGTGGCAGTAATGTGTCAAAAAATAAATCCTACTAATGGCAATATTAAAACTTCGTAACGGACATTGAATGGGACTATGCCACTATTTTCAAAACTAAATAAATTTTAAATTAAAATTACAAAACGCGTTAAGTTCAGTTTTTTGGTCATTTAACATTCCAAATAATATCCTCAATCACGTTTTAAGCAATTTATGCAATTTATAAAAGGAGTGTGTTCATTAAAAAAAAAAAAACTTTTCAATAAAGTAAGAAAAAAATGAAAAATGAAAAACATTTTCACTTGCATTATTTCCGAAAAATAATGGTAGAATGGGACCCCGTTGAAAATGAAGGAGCAATCAAAATATTATCCATCCAATCAAATTATAAAAGGCGCCACCGTAGTTGTGATGTTCGTCCAACCATTTGTTGCCACGTCGCGTCGCTGACTTGTCATTAAGAATAAATCAAAAGGCAGAAGCAACGTATTTTGGATCATATAGTACGGTACAATGTATTTTTGCAACTGCGACCGACCAATTATAACTTTTTGATAATTTAAACAGGAAAAAAACTATGATAATTCTAGGTCTGACGTGTACCCATTAATGTAGTCGTCCAAAGGAATATTTAAAGTTTAACCCTTACCATTCTTTTGTTTTTCATTTTAACAAGGAAAGCATATCATTTTTTAATTAATGCATCAGAATATTCTGAATTTTATATAATTTTACAATTTTACTCTAATTAGATTTTTTTTTGTCAATTTTACTCCAATTTTGATTTTTATAGCAATAGCATCTCCAATTAGAATTAAAGATAGAATTGCAAATAAAAAATATTTTGATTCTCTTTTTTTAAAATAATAATAATAAAATAAAATAAAATTTTAATTGTCCTTTGAATGTCATTATATTCACATATGGTGAGTAGCACATTTATATATTTAGTAATATGATAATTAAGGGAAATATAATTAAATTTTATTTATTTATTATTAAATGAATAATAATTTGATTATATTAGGATTTTTTTCATCATTAAATATAAATAATATAAAATAAAATACGTAGTTTAATATTTTATTGATTTAATTTTTATTTCATGCTTGGAGTTTTTTTATAGTAATAGAAATTTATGTTATTAAATTATTAATTAGCACATTCATTTCAAAAATTAAAATTTAGTCTATGCAACATTATTTGTTTTGACTAATATTTTTTTTTTCAAAATTTCATTTTTTTAACTTTTTATCAGAGTCCAAATATAATTTAAAAAACTAAAAATATTTTTTATTTACAATTATGTCCTTAACTACAGTTGAGGATATTATTCCTAGAAAAGATTAAAATAGAGTAAAATTAATAAAAAAATAAAATATAGTGAAATTGCAAAAACCTATAAAGTGGGAGTGTTTTGTTATATTAAATCCTCTTTGAACTATTATTGCTTTACTCCCTTTTCGCTTTACATTTTTCTTTCTCTTTGCTCATCTAATATATAAACTATTTTACTTGCTGATTTATTATGCAAGTTGAATTTCCACCTATAACTGGCACATTATTTATACGATCAAGAAGATTAGGGGATAATTTTCAAAGTATAAAGGGGGTATTACTCAATTGTCTTTATACCTCAGTTCATCATCTAAAAATATATAAACTTTAATTAGAATAATAAAAACGTCAATTAGCTGATTCTCAGTCAAGAGCTGGCTAAATGCTGACATGGCATTATTATGTCAGCTAATAAATGAATCAGAAAATTCTAAGTCAAAATTTTATTTTTCTTCTCTCGCTCAAGTGCTCTTTCTCTTGCCCACTAAAACAGCTCATTCTCTCTTTGTTTTTACTTAAACCCTAAGTTGACAAAAGGAATGAATTTGACAACTTGATTCTAAATCTGTTTGGTAGAGTTGGGAATGCAACTTTGGATCCATTCAAAACGAGCTTAAGTGATATTTTTGAAAATTGTCCATTGAGAATTAGAGTTTTTTTTTTTTTTTTATAAACGACGGCAAGGGCGTGCACATAAACTAATCACTGACAAAGGTACCAAATTATAGCTCAATCTCTACCAGATAAGCCATATAAATAAGTAACAATGCAAAATTTCAATAAAACAAAATCGAAAAACGATCATGAAAAATTTAGAAGCATGTTGGAGCTCAGAACCATCATCTACGGGCCTCGACCATTGTGATGCGTGTGATTTCATAAATGCATAATAAAATAGAGCAAAAATCCATGCTTCATGCTCTGCTCTATCATTGGGTTTAGTCATCAATACTAAGAGTAACGACCATTGATTTTTAATTCGTTAATCCCGCATACTAGTAGTTGTACTAACATCAGAATATGAATAGAGGAACCATTAGATTCAAAACTCGAATTGGGGAAGTTAAGTGAAAGTGAAGAAGAAGAAGAAGAAGAAGAAGAAGAAGAAGAAGAAGAAGAGGAGGAGGAGGAGGAGGAGGATGAGCCCTGTGAATCCCAGCAAGAATATGGCGAAGCAGGGGATATCAAACTATGAGAAATAGAGGTATCGAGAATTGCAACAAAAAAAAAAAAAAAAAAAAAAAAAAGCCATGATAAAGGCTTTAGGACTCCATAAAATGTTACATTCTTTATGGGTTCTGCTTAGAAATCGATTCAGTGAGAATAAAGAGCGAGTTCTGAATTGAGAGATATTTTAATGCACTTGAATAAGAAAGGGAGCATGTGACATAGAGGAAAGAAAAAAAATATATGATGTGGAATTATTCAATTCATTTAGGTGCTGACAGAGTAATGGTACGTCAACATTTAATCGACTCTTGATATGAAAACAAACTAATTGACTTTTTTTTTACTCATTAAAGTTTGTGTATTTTTTAAGTGATGAATTGAAATGTGAGGACAATTAAGTAATACCTTTTATACTTTAGATACCATGAATGAAAATAAGCCATTAGAAGAATGGCTTCAAACAATTTGTGCTTGAAGAAAGTTGGGTATATTAATATTAAGGCTCGAAATCTTTCTAACACAAAAGATTTTAAACTGAAACAAATCAAACTTCTGAAATGGTCAAACTATAGCATAAACCCAACCTTAACGATTACATATTTTCACAAGTCAAAATTACAAATATATTCAAAAAGTAATTTTCCACAAACAAATTACAAAGTAGTTCTATAATTTCCTAATGACAACCTAATTAAATTTACTCTAATTGATTGACCAAAGGAACAATTGTGAGCATAAACCATGATCAGTTTCAAGTGAAAGAGAAAACACACTTAAGAAATTTAACAATACACCATAGATTTGAAAATAAAAACTAATAATACTCCCTCCGTTCTACTTTAATAGCAGCATTTGCTCTTTTCACAAGTATTGAGAAAATGATTAGAATTCATTCATTTTCTAAAAATACATAGTAGATTGTCTAAATTGCCCTTCTTATATGTAAATTTAAAAATAAATTATACCTAATAAATATAAGTAAAATTGAAAATAAAAACTCCCTCCGTTCCTTTTATATAGGAAAAGTTTTTATTTTAGGTGTTCTTTTTGTATAAAAAATTTTGCCTAATTTGGTAATTTTGAGAACCATGCCAATGTGAAATGTCTATCTTACTATTGTTTTAGTCCTTTGCGAAGCTTTTACTGTGGTAGATTCTCAAGATAATGGGAGACTTTCAAGATAGTGGGAGACAAAGATATATGTAAGCATTTAATATAAATAAATTTTGGAGAATGGATTTGCTTACGTCAATTTTCATAAAAAAAAAAAAAGGTGCTCGTATAGGTTGTTTGAGCACAGATTAAAATGGAGTTTGAATAGAAAATGACCATAGAATTTTCAATTTGACCATATTGAAAGGAATTCTTACGGACTTCATTGAAGTTTTAAAAAATAGAGCAATATTTAAAGTATGTTTTCAATAACCAAAGGCAGTTGAAAGGTTAAATGAATATAAATTTTCATATTTCCACACAACTTTTCTAAATACATGACAAAAAATGAATTTCTCTCCACAGGCCAGAACATAAACATCATGTTTGTAACTATTTGTATTATTTTCATTTCAACAAACATTTAAAACCTTATTAAAGATTGAAACATAATTTAAGGTATATATTGATATTAAAGGATGAATAAATGAGATATTAGGGGGAATTAGTAAAAAAATGACAAAAAAAAAAAAAATTAAACTACTTTCTTAATCTTGTCTATATAAAAAGAAAGAGGGAGTAATTAATATAGTTTTAAAATTCTAAATGAACACTTAAAATGAAGCAAGATAAAATACTTATTTTTTACTATTAAATTGGGAGGCACGGAGTAGAAGGAAATTTATTACCGAATTTATTGTCAACGATGGTGACTTCATAGCTTGTGTATTGAGGTTCCCAAAATGCCTGAGTTTCCTGCGGACATAAGATTTAAATGCTTTATATGATTTCATTAAACATCTTTGGTTTTTGTGATGACAAGAAATTGAATCTTTGCCCTTGTTTTAATTTCTCTTAATTTTATTTAACCAACCTCGTTCCAAAATATAAGTCTCAAAATATAAATCGTTTTAAAGTTATTGTTTAATTTCAGAATATAAGTTATTTAAGTATTTTAAGAAGTAATTAATAATATTTTTTAATATTATCTTTATTTATATTAAATTCAATAACTATATTCATAAGTTACACTTGATTTTTAGATAAAAGATAATTTAGTCAAATTATTATTGATTTTGTCATAATTTAAAAGAATTAATTGTTTTATTAATCGTGTGAAAAAAATCTTATACGATTTATATTTTCAAACAGAGAAAGTATTAACAATTAACGCTATTCAACTCTGTTCCATTGTACAATAAAATTTAGTGAAAATTTTTGTAGTTCAAAGAATTCAAATGTGAAATTTCTCACTTTTTATATTAGTAAGAAAACAATCAGACTACACTTAATTGATTCAATCATTCATATTATATGAGACATTTAGACAAACTCTAGTTCTATATCAATCCATGAAATAGTAAAAAATAACCTAATCTTAATTTATATAGTAATCTATTGAATTAAATCAGCCTTAGGTACTTGATCGCAATTTTTAAATAATTCAGACAGACATTCTGGTAGTAAAGTTTTTCCATCGGATTACCAAAATGAAAAACAATGAAATCCAAACACAGATATAGTTAATGTAAAAAACATTTTCTTTAATGTTTTTAATTAAAATTGATTCCATATTATTATATTAAGGCTTTTTCTATAATTATTGGGGGGGGAAAAAAAAGGACAAGTTGTTGAACGACAACTATAGAAGCAAGTTGTTGCATACTAAATTTCCCAATGAGATCTCATAAACCAGCTTCTTACAATTTATGATAAACATAGTATTAAAAAATTGACAAAAACAGATTTGGTAGGGAAACAACAGTAGTGCAAAAATCTTTGCTTCTGCACTTTATATACCAACCTGTAAATTAATTTTTTTTTTTTACAATTATTGATTATTATCATATATTACTTTATTATTTATTAGTCGGTGTTGTTAAAATACAGAAGTCAGAGGAAGTCCAACCATCTATAACCTTACATATTTGATATTTTTGCATAAAATATTCACTATTTTTGTTGAATATATATATTATTTTTTTTACGAAAAAATCTATGACATCCCGATTTTTACTTTGACCAATTAAATACTTTAACTTATAAAATTAGACATATTATATATTTATTTTATTTGATTTATTAAACATCATAATTTATAAATCTTATAATATATTTATAGTGATTTTTATTTTCTATTTTTATATCAAATATAAATCTTAATATATTCATTATTAAATAACAATAAAACACATTTATTCTTTGTAAAATAAGTTCTTTGTAAGAAATAATTATAACCAATCATATTAAAAATTTATTAAAATAATAATTGACGATATTATATCCTTATCATATTTAATACATACCTTATATAGTATAATATAAAGAATCAAAGTTAAATTATTTTTATTTTTTCAATCAATAAAATTTTACCATATTTAATACTCCCTCCGTCCTATTTTGTTTGCATGGCTTGATAAAATACATATTAAGAATTTAATCAATAAAAATTATTTTACCCCTTTTTATCCTTAACTCATTAGATATTAATAAAAATTATTTATTTAATGAACAATCATAAATGTTATTATGAGAAACATAATTGTTCAAATATACAAATTTAGAAACTTGCAAACATTTTGAGATGTCCAGAGAAGAAATAACAAGCAAACAAAATGGGACTGAGAGAGTAAATACTTTATTTAGTATATAACATAATTTCTTATTTTACTAAATAAAGATTAGATTTAAATAGAAAATTAATATAACTAATATAAATTAAATTACTTATATTTTATCAATAAAATCAAAATTTTTAAAAATATTATATTTTTACCATATTAAATATATACATTATATTTTTTTTTTGAACATTTGTTATGCATTATTTGTACTCATTGATTTTTACACGTTGCAAGTAAATGTACTTTAATTTATATATAGTTTTTTATTTTTCGTTATAAATTATAATATTATGAATAATTTAAATTATTAAAAATCTATGACCATTCACAAAATATAAGAAATAATTTTAATTTAAAATCGTTAAAGATATTATGTTTTCACTATATTCAATATATAAGTTTATATAATATATAATATAACTTCTTATTTTATCCAACAAAATTTAAATTTAAATAGAAAATTAATATAAACCAATTAAAATGAAATTACTTTTATTTTCCAATCAATAAAATTAAAATCCTTAATGATAAGGGTCCCCTACCTATTTCCACTTCTATATATATTATAGATAAATTAGTAATATCATTAATATTTTTTTAAAGGGATAAAGTGGATAATTTTGTAAAAAATATTTGGAGAAATTAATAATATAATTTTCTAAAAAAAAATTCTTCAATTTCTTTTTTTTTTCAATAATTAATGAAATTGAATGATTATGTAGTGGTACGATCATAGCATAAAAAAAAAAAAAATCAAATGTTGTGAGTATATTGATTAAAATAAATAATATTTAATGATCCAAAGATCTATTTTCATCTTTGTCCAGTATCTTTCAATCTTTTACTTTAATTTTAATTCACTTATCTCATTTTAATTTATTATGATCATGACGTGGTATAACTGTTTTACTATATAATTACTCAGATTGACTCTTTACATTCTAAGTGAAAAAACAAAAAGAGGAACGCTAATTGCAATTACTTGAAAAAAGCGTTTGTTAAAATAGGTAAATTAATTTAAATAGAGTTAAATAAAAAAAGTGACATATTTCTTTTAGGTTACATGTTTTAAAAGTGAAATGTTGCCTTAAAAAATGATTAACTTATTTTAACCAATAGAAAAAGCTTGTTAGACAATCACTTACAAAATGATTACAACTAACATTTTGAATATATAATTGAAAAATAAACAAAAATCATACATTTCTTTATATATATATATATATATATATATATTAATTGATTGGGTTAGAATCTCAAATTTGAATTCTCAATTTGAAAATAAGTGAGTGAAGAGTCATTTTGAGATTTTATTTAAGGCAAATGCATATTGTTAAACATAGACATAAGTACATGTCCAAATCTTAAAATAACTTAGCTTTAACAGAATTAATAACAAATCAACAAAATAAACTCCATAGTATCTCTAATTTTAATAATAATGGGACCAAAATTTTCCGGCCCTTTTTAGGTGGGCCCACTCATTTGAAGATCCAATCAAGACCAACTTCACTTTACTTTTTTGTGCAGGCCAAAACAGAGAATCATTCCTCGGTAAAGTCCAAAGCTAGATAGAATAGAATTGGCCAACTCATAGTTTCGAAGTTTCTTTCCATGGAACAAACAAGCAATCCTTCCACGGAGACTTAATTAATAACTACAGACCATAAACCATTCTCTCTCGCTCTCTCTCTCTCCCTTCCTCTTTTTTCTTCAAACATTTCAAGAAAAGAAATTTCAAGAACACACCATTGACAAAATTTGCATGATTGCATATATAATACCTTTTTCCACTTGGAGGCCTCCTATATACACACTTTCATTTGCAATTTTACTTACAAGAATTCAAGAACTGGAGAACTTGTAACTCAAGACTTCAAGGATCCAAGAAATCGATAAGTAGCAGTTAAGGTGGTTTCCATTTTTTGTTGAAACACCAAAATAACACCAAAAATGAAAACGAAACCACTGTTACTTTTCTTCTTTATCTTCTTCTTGCTGGATTCTTGGTCAATTATAGAGTCTGATCTAGCATCAGATAGAGCTGCTCTTGAAGCTTTGCGCAAGGCAGTAGGCGGTAGATCCCTTCTTTGGAATCTTTCAAGTAGTCCTTGCACATGGGCAGGCGTGAATTGTGAAAAAGACAGAGTTGTACATTTACGCTTACCTGGTATGGGTCTGTCTGGGAGACTTCCTATCGCTCTTGGTAATCTAACGCAGTTGCAAACTCTCTCTCTTCGCTTTAATGCTCTTTCAGGTCCAATTCCAGCTGATATTGGAAATCTTGGTCCGTTGAGAAATCTCTACTTGCAAGGGAATTTGTTTTCTGGAGAGATTCCTGGGTTCTTGTTCAATTTGCAGAACTTGGTAAGGCTTAATTTGGCTCATAATAATTTTTCTGGTGAAATTTCTCCAGATTTTAATAAGTTGACACGGTTACGGACTCTTTATTTGGAGCAGAACCAGCTTAATGGTTCTATTCCTGAATTGAATTTGCCATCACTTGATCAATTTAATGTTTCTTTTAATAAATTAAGTGGGTCTATTCCTGATAAGCTATCTAGCAAGCCTCCATCTGCTTTTTTGGGGAATTCTCTTTGTGGGAAACCTTTGACAACTTGTAATGGAACTTCAAATGGGGATGATGATGATAAATTATCTGGTGGAGCAATTGCTGGGATTGCGATTGGTTGCGCTATTGGATTTTTGTTAATTTTACTGATTTTGATCTTTTTATGTCGAAAAAGAACCAAAAGTGGTGCTGCTAAAGATACTGAAGTCCCAAAGCATGGAGAAGTTGAGATTTCCAGCGAAAAGGCCGTGGCTACTAGTGGTAATGCCAGCAGCACAGGGTTTGCTGCTGGTGGAGGGTCTGGGGGAGTGGCTGTGGCAGTGGCTAAAGGTGAAGGTAAGAGTAGTGGGGCTAAGAATTTGGTGTTCTTTGGTTACACACCAAGAGGGTTTGATTTGGAGGACTTGTTGAGAGCTTCTGCAGAAGTTCTTGGGAAGGGGACTTTTGGAACAACTTATAAGGCTACTTTAGAGATGGGAATAGTGGTGGCTGTGAAAAGGTTGAAGGATGTTACCGTAACGGAGAAAGAATTTAGAGAGAAGATTGGAAGTGTTGGGAATATAAATCATGAGAATTTGGTCCCATTAAGAGCTTATTATTACAACAAAGATGAAAAGCTTCTTGTTTATGATTACATGCCGATGGGAAGCTTGTCTGCTCTTCTACATGGTGAGTATTTAAATTATATGTATCTATTTCTGCTTTTGATTCTTTATTATTTTTGATGTTCTTTCGTTTAAGATACATAGTAACGGCTCACTTCTTGTTATGTTTTATATAATTTTGTTTTTTTTTTCAGTACAATTTTTCACTTTATCTTTGGCATTTCTTGATTTGGGAATTTGCCAACATGTTTTTGTTTCATGAAATAATTTTCTTGAGATACATTGTAGAATCCAACTTAGATATAGTTATATAGTAGGATTACTATAATGGTTTCCAAATCTATCAATAGTATATTGTTATTTGAATTGTGGCGATCAAACATACGAAGGATGGACTGAGTGGCAATTTATATAAAGAAAGAGATGTTTGCCACTGCTATATTTATGTTATTGGAAAATAAACTTTCTGGTTGTCTCTTTTTATTTATATCTAAAACTGACCTTGAAGTTATAGAAAATTGATGCTTTTCTGAAACTGTACTTGATTGGGCATGATTTTGTATTGCATTTGCATGATTTTGCATTGTATTTGCGTTTCTGAAAACTATGGAATCTGTATTGTTGAATGCTTTGACATTGTTAAGATATGTAAAACAGAATCATTTGCCTTGCTTATTTATTTCTTATATAATTTTGATTTAACTATAGGAAATAGAGGAGCTGGTAGGACTCCATTGAATTGGGAGACCAGGTCTGGCATTGCCCTTGGAGCTGCTAGAGGAATTGCACACCTGCACTCTCAAGGCTTTACGAACTCTCACGGAAACATTAAATCATCAAATATTCTCCTTACTACATCATTTGAGGCTCGTGTCTCCGACTTTGGCCTTGCGCATCTTGCAGGACCTACACCAACTCCCAACCGTGTTGATGGCTATCGTGCTCCGGAGGTGACAGATGCTCGCAAAGTATCCCCAAAAGCAGATGTTTATAGCTTTGGCATTTTACTTTTGGAATTGCTTACAGGAAAGGCTCCTACTCATTCCCACTTGAATGAGGAGGGAGTTGACCTTCCAAGATGGGTTCAGTCTGTGGTCAAAGATGAGTGGACTACAGAGGTGTTCGATCTTGAACTTCTTCGATATCAGAATGTAGAAGAGGATATGGTTCAACTTTTGCAGCTAGCAATCAACTGTACTGCTCAATATCCAGATAATCGCCCTTCAATGGCTGAAGTGAGAAACCAAATTGAGGAGATTTGCCATTCTAGCTCCCAAGCACAGGACACGCACCAAGACATTGAGGATGACAAGTCCTCTCAACAAACATACTCGATTGATTCAGGTGCACCACCATCTTCATAAAGGGCCAAAGAAAGATCAGTGATCTTTTTTTCAGTTCCCCATTTTTAATACATTTATTACTAGAGTGTTTCAATTTGTTTGTTTATTGTCAGGTTCAACTTTGAGAAACAACTGCCCATGTTCTTCATTTTTTTTCCCTCCAAATTTTCATTTTTCCTTTACCCTTTTTTTCATAGCAGAGATTACTTTTGCACATGTAACTTTACCTACCTTTCACCTATATGTGAGAGGAGGATTCCAACACTATTATTTGTACTTGCCTGGTGTGAAATGTGAATAACTAGCAAGTTGCTTTAGTTGAGTACAAGGCATCCTCTAATTCTATGTTTATTTTCAAATTTTGGTATCTTGGAAATTCTTAAAGGCAAGACAGTTGCTTGCGAGGATTTAAGCTCATCCGAGGCAATTACTCGAATATTAGGCTAATAAGCTAGTCTTTAAACTTTAGTTGGTTTTGTTTCCTCTAAACCTTTTGTTTATGAAATAATATTTAATTCTTTCCTTTTGAAATTCCTGTTTGGAAGTATGAATTTGGCTTTTTACTTGTTTTTTCATGTTTTTGTCCGTGTACTTGAAAAAAAATATCTAATTTGGGTAACAATTATTATGATATGAGAGGCAGGTGCTTGGTCAATTTGATTATCAGTTAAAGGTCTATTTATGGCGTGAATTAGACAAAGACTTGGTTGTTCCTTTCTCAATTTTATCGATCAAGACAGATTGAATATAAACATCCACTTCAAGTTAAACAATGTTCTTGCCAAGAATGTTTGAATGGTAAACCAATCTTTACACTTCAGGAAAACCCATTTCTGTTTGAGAGCAATTGCTCCACTGAAAGTTTGCCTTTGAAAACATTGTGTTGTTCAACTTTCTTTTGAAATTCAAAGGAAGAAAGAAGCAATTCCTTTTCCTTTCCTTTATAGTTTCTTGACCTTGAGCTTTAGTTATTATTTTTATGAGTATTAGCTTCTCTGTCCACCATGTCTTCACCTCTTTTAGCTCAAACATACATTTGATGAATGGAGCAAATTCCCACGGCAAAACGCTCTACCCTTTAATGGACCGACCAGGCATGAGCATGATTTAGTTTTAACTCAGTTGACAGGAGATACTTGTTTGGCTAATACCAAAAAAACTTTGTTTTCTTTGCCTCTTTCATTCTTATTAAGAATGCTTTTGCTTGGTTTTGAATTTTTGTTTGTTGAAACTGAGTTTTATTAAGTTGGTTTACAAGGAGACCAAACTCTCCTTTTCCTTTGTTGTGTGTCAAGTGAAAGTGCATAATAGAAATATAAATTTTGCTTATTGAACAAATTTAAATTTGTTGAAACTCTTTTGTAAGTTGATTTCATGAGTAGGACCATAGTGTTCAGACAAAATCTCTTTCTTCCTCTCTTTTTTAGAATTAGATTAGATGCCAAGACATTAGGATATCTATAACAGAACTTATATGTTAGGTAAGATGTCTATGATGTTTTCAATTAATTTTCATTGTCACAATTTCATTTCTTGCACTAAAATATAAAATTAAAAACTAAAAATAAAGAATTAAACAAAACATGCTAGTTTAGTTTTATTTTTTATTATATAAAAAACTGAAAAACCTAATAATTTCAACAATTAAATTGTTTGATTGAAAATGTAGAAAAAAAAAACAATTATAACCTCCCAAACATAGTTGATACATAAATATGGCATTAATACAGAAGAAATGATTAATTAGGTCAGAGCAACAAACATATTAATTAGGCTGAATATTCTGTAACTGATAATAAAATTTTAATATTTGTACTGTTAATTAGTTGTTAATTACATTATATGAAGAACAAATTCCGTAATGCAATATCTTGGTGGAAGCCATGATTACTTTACTTGACTACCATTTTTTTTTAAAGAAAGGAAGAAAAAAAGATTTTTATGTATTAAGCACCGTCACAGCCAACCCAGCAATTCTGATTTTTAAATATCAATGATTATCAATGAACGGTTGGCACAGAATCTATCTATAACATGGCTGCCATACAGTGAGGGTAGCCATGAGCCATTTTCTAACCGACTTCGGTTCAGACCATAATTATTACCGATTAAGGCTTGGTCTGATTTAGAACACCGACCATATCGGTTTTGGTTTGATTCTGTGCAGCTTACATTTTTATAAATAATCTATATCTAAACAACTTAAACCTTCAAAACCAGACTCACATGGTGATAATGAAAGTTAATATTCAATGAAATTTTTAACTGATACATATTATTAAGAAAATTATGTAAAATTTGATAAAACAAACATGCTTACCTAAATTCAGAAAAATAAACAAATATTGCATGAACAAATTGCCTAAATTGTTCCACAACTGTACACAATGCTTTAAGCACAACCACAACCAGATGGAGGAAATAAATTCCACTACCAACCACTATATCATCATTTCTACTGCCAGGCTTAAGATAAAGGCCAAACAGCAGATCATTTTGCCGTTTTCGAGTGCTTGATAAGCCAGTCAATGACAACATCTATGTTTATCGAGTCCTTGCATGAGATCATATAGCAGCAAACCTCCCTATCGGTAATAGTATCAAGACCTCTGAAACAATCCAACAAAAATGAATAAGAATGACTTTAACCATTCAAGATTGGGAATTAACGCAATTTATCACTGTGATATAAAGAAAGCAATAAAATAAAATTTCTTTAAACATTCTTAAACTTACAGCTGATCAACCAATGCCTGTTTTGATAGTGCTTCGGACTTGTCAATTTTGTTACCAAGAACAAGCAAAGGGATTCCACTTAAGGAAGGTTTTTGAAGGAGTTCATGTAATTCACTTCGAGATATGGGAACACTGTCTCGATCAGCGGCATCAACTACATATCTGCTTTTGCATCAATCAGAAAAAGGCATATAAAGTAGTTAGTTAGTCCAATACTCCATTGGAAAGACACCAAAGAGAATTTAACATCAGCCACTGTACACTATTGCCTCACATACTAAAAAGGAGACGTAGGAATAGAAAAAATAAGAATAGAAATCCAATTTTAAGTCTTTTCGCTACTTCAGCTACCAACATAGACTACAAGGTGTCCACTGTACTACATAATTTAAGGATGAGATGTAATAATTAACACATTCTGCATGATAATGTCTATAATTTCTAGAGATAGAAATAAATACATTAATTTTCCTCGGACAGAGTTTATGCTGTTTAGCAAGTTCATACGTTTCTGATTACAAGTAACATGGACATATAGAGCAACATCTTTATTTTTTCCCTACTTTTTCTATTTTATTCTTTTTTGGGACTCCTTTGGGATTGATAAAATTTAAATGGCTCCAACTAGGAAAAAAGAAAGAAGAGAAAACAAAGAGATGCGTCTTTTGCACTTTTACAGAGATACAATCTCTTGTATACAAACATGAGCGTAGGCGCCTCTATCCTGGGCAGTAAAAGACAAACCTAACCTAATTCCTAATTAAAAACGCCATCTTCAGTTCAGTTAAGACATGACGAAATCAAAACAGCTTTGGTAGCACATTAAAGCTCAATCAGGAAGTGAGATGCAATGACGGTAAGAGAAATGAAATTTTGAAAGTCTATTAAAATTTTTACATAATAATTAGGAGGTGTGGGTAGATTATGAGGTCAGTGTCTGACCATGTCCTAAAATCTATTGTTCTTGCGCACAAGACGTTTGCTTGTCCTAAAGGCAGAGCATTCTAATAAATAGAAAGTATATAAAGAAGTTATATTGGATTAAGTTGGTAAGAGACTGAGAGGTATTACAGAATTGCAGAGACCCCACGACAGTAACGCTCCCACATGGTACGAAATCTCCGCTGCCCTCCAAGATCCCAGAGCTTTATTGTCACATTACCTTTTGTAACTTTCCTCATGTTGAATCCAACCTGGTTTCAATTGTATGAGGAATTTTTTATAAGATATATTGTAATGATAATAAATGCTTTATTTGACATTTATTCAAGGAAAAGATACCTACAGTTGGAATCATGTCCTCACTGTACCCTCCGGTCTGGAAAACAAAAAAGAAAAAGACATCAAGAGAAAGTCACTTATCAATACAACAAAAGAAGGTGCACCATATGTGTTTACTCACAGCGACTGCATTAACAAGGGATGTCTTCCCTGCATTCTGAAGGCCTACAAGGGACAGCTCCATTTCCTGTTTAAAGAATAAACTGATACATGGACATCAGTTAAAAAACAGAAAGGGGTATAAATGGAAAGAAGTCAGCGAACTGATCATCATGCAAACTATAGATAGATCAATAAGAGACTTAAGATGAGAGATGTTTTGCACATTTGAACTTGTCTCGTTGATGGATTATGGAAAGGAAAATATAAACGAAGGTGTAGAATGTAACAAGTCAAAGAACGTGATTATAACTAGATCTGTGCGCCAAAAATTTCAGGAATAAATAGCTACTTACAAAGAGTTAATTACCCACTTTAATTCAAAACTCCCTGCATTAGGACAAGTATAGCTACTATGATTTGTTTAATAAATCAAATAGCATTATGTAAACAGCTATTCTCCATTTACAAAGTCCAAAACCATATGATTTAGTATTCCAACTCCTAATTTACAGTCAGTCGCCTGTAAAACAATTTCTAGAAAAAAAAAAAAAAAAAAAAAAAAAAAAAAAAAAAAAAAAAAGTGGAATAGAAAGAAGGGAAGATTAAGTACAGGCTCTTCTCGAGCAAAGGCTTCATGACAAGAACTAAATGCAGCATTCTAAACCGAAGATCAATCTAACACAAAAAGTAAACAAAACGTCCATGAAGGGATGTCTAACTAAAATAACACTCTCAAAATTGAAAATGAATCAAGGGTGAACGTCTCCTCTATAGATCCACAAAGATAAAAAAATCAATGCAGCACTTCCCATATTCTAGGATATAGTATGCAAGGAACTGTAACTTCGCTTGCCAAAACCATTTGACAAGCCAGATTTTACACTATCAAGGTTGCTCCCTACATGCCCTGTTGTTACCATAAAAATGTATGTCTAAACAACAAACAACCAGAGACTTTATTGCTCCAATTTGTTTCTACTTTTCTCTTCCTTTTTTTTTTTGTCACTCCTAGTCCCCTGCAGAGCACTGACTATTCCTTAAACTATAAAGTTTAATCATACAAAAAATAAACCAGTATCCTCATTCTTCTGCAATTATTCTGTTAAAAATATGTTATACCCAAAAATAAACAGACAAAATCAACCCAAATCATTTGTGCAGGAATTGAAATGAGCAGCAAGGGAAGAAATTGATGGCATCAAATGAAGGCAGCGACCAAGACGAGCAAAAAACTTTATATTAGCAGGAAAGCCTGATGAAGTGCAGCAGAATAATTATAGTATCATAGCAGAAAAATCCAAACATAGAAGAAAGATGGTATTGTGTCTTGGCACACACATATACAAGATTATACACAAAGAGAAGAACAACAAGACATACAGAACTAACATGGTTCAGCAAACAGCCAATGTCTGTGGAGCCTAGAGCTTTAAATGTATAATATATTTTCTAATATAAACCACAATATCAACAAGCAATACAATATTTGCAAGTTATTGGAAGATTATGCAATGCCTTGCAGCTGAAGGATGGCATAAGAAATTCTTGTTTGCAAATTTTTCTCCATGCACCCACTAGATGAAAGCAATCACAAGTTACTGGACAAAGGGCAAATTGACACTATGGACTCTTGATGGATCAAGGTTCCTTATGATCTTGATTGACGTAGAACAAGGGCAGTGCAAAAGAAAGAAGAGAAACAAGAAAATTATGAGGAAAGAAAAGAAGACACAGAAGATATGCAAGGAAAATATGAATAGGGGATGATGGAGAGCAGGAAGAAGAAAATAGCAGGGAAAGAGCAAAAGAGTGGAGAATAGGAGGTAAAGAAAATTGATTTCTTTCAATTCAAAAACTGGATTCACACTTTGGTAACATTCTAGGTGTCCAAAGACTATAAGAATTCCGCAGACATGGTAAACAAAGAAAAAAAAATCTATGTCCAGCTTCATGAGCACAGAAATTAATTCCCCTTTCATGGCCACATCAATATCTGTGTCATATATGTATGCCACTCGAATGATAACCTTAGTGTCATATACACATATTTTTGTCTTTGCCAAAATATCCCCTTTATGTTGTTTGTAGACAAGCTTTTACATACCTTTCAAACTTACAATGATAAAAGAAAAAAAGAGAAAGTAACTACCAAAAAAAAAAAAAAGAAAGAAACTGCAAATCCAATTGAAAAGAAATTAGATTGGCATCAGTTCATCACTTAGACAAGAGCAGAGATCTCCAAGACTCAAACCAGTGACGGAGCCAGACTCCAAAACTATGTTTTTGTTGGTTCTGGAAAGAGGGGGTGGTTGGGGGTTGTTGTTTCTAAAAAAAAATTTAGCATTTCAAAGGTAAAACTTAAATTTTGGAGGTAGGCCTATATGATACAGCTTACGCAGAAGTTCAAACACCTACAAAACCTCCATATAAATAAATTTACATAGTTAATATTTGGCAAACTGCCTGCAGATTCCCAAAAATATGAAATATAAATGAAACTACAACTATTAGTTCACTGATAAATTGCAAACTACATACCTAGCACTAAATTTCATATGTCTGATCATTATGATCGTCAAATAAGCCTATCAAACCATGAAAAGTGCATATGTTTTACATTTTAAAATAAATGGAACAAACTGAAAATTTGTGTATGGCTTGAGATTTATTTTGTTATTAACCCCAAATGTTACGGTCAGGAATTTCTTCTGTATTCTCAGCAATATTTTTCCTATCACTGCTAAATTCATCATTCAAATTTTTACTCGCCTGTTAGTAACTTTATCAGCTAAAATCCTTACTTCTTGTGAAGTTTGTTTGATTCACATATTTTTTTATGATAAATAAACAAGCTTATGCAATGATATTCAATTATATGATTGAGTAACTTTTCTTTCTCACTCCAGAATTTAAAACCTTTACATTCATTAACCAACAACTCAACTATATAGACAACCAAACAACCCAACTAAATCATATTCAATTAGTTCAAATTTTCGATTTCAATGCAACTAAATAAATAATAAAAAGTAAAAAGTGACAACTTTTCCCACAACTTTCTCAGCAACCAAACATAAAGCGAAAAACAAACAAAACCAGAAGCACAAAAAGCGATTACCTCCGGAGCCAGTTGAGAAGAGAATCCCAAAGACCCATTTGGAGAAAACGATGATTTTGGTCTCACAAAGATTGAGTTGCAAAAAAAAATTAAGTAATAAATCAATTAAAATGAAGGGAACCCTAAATTTGATAAAAGGAAGGGAAAGGAAACGGGACAATGAAGAGAAGTAGAAAGCCAGAAGGAAACTTCTTTAGTGAGAGGAAGGAATCTTTTCTCTTTAAAGAAAAAAAACCATTGTCGTTGTGTTGTGTCGATTTTTCTGGTAATGTAATGTTGTTGTAATAACCGCTGGTAATGTCCAAATCCCCGTTGGCTGGTAACAAAAGTGCCACAAGTATATTTTTTGTCTGTAATTTTGAGGTTTCAATTGCCATGAAATAGTTTTTCTAATTATCCAAACAAGAATCGGAAAACATCGACTTCGGTCAATTTATAGTTGTTCATTATTTTTTTATAATATTGAATAATGATTATAATTTTTTTCTTATATTTGTCTAAATTATTATAATATTAACACATAGTTTCATATTGAAATTACACAAATACAATGGATATTTAATAAAATTATAAACAAAATAGTATATTTATATATAGTTCGGTTGAATTTATAAATCATTATTCATCCAAAATTCAAATATATCTATAGACAATACCACAAATATTATATACTCCACTAAAAGGGGTAATAAACATATTTCAATATATGTATCTATATATAATTGTTATACATGATCAATGTATTTTAAAGCCAAACTGAAATAAATCAAATATATTAAATTGAATTTTAAATGACCATTGACTCGAATAGAATAGAAAACAAAGTTGAATCAGTTTGATCAATTTGTATGTATTTTCTTAAGTGGTTCATTTAATGCTATCTTTTTGAACTTCATTTAAAACCAAGACAGAATAAAAAAAAAAAAATTCAATTTATCTATACCAACTGCAAAACCAATTAACCTCAGCTAATTGCAATATAAATAATTGATCTTGGCCATAGGTGACTATACGTTAGTTTCGTTCTTTTTGCTATTTATATTATTTCCCTTCCACTCTTTAATTATTTGATATGAGATACATGTCTTAAAAATTAAAATTTATTTATTTATTTATACAAATTTCATATAGATATATATTCAAGAGAAAAGAAAGAAATATATTGAATTTCACATAAATTATTAAATCAATTAAATATTTGTTATTTTATAAGTTTTTTTTTACCTTTATTGTCATAATTTAATTATTTCTAAGGGTATTAGGAAAGCAAAAAAAAAAAAATCACGTATTCATCTTATAAAATAAGAAAAATAAAAATATTAAATAATTATTTTTTTTATAGTTGTCTATAAGAAAAAGAAAGAGAAAAAAATTAGTTAAATCTCTTTATAGACACCATTGTATCATGAAATTGGTTATTTATAGACACCATTGTATCATGAAATTGGTTATTTTCTATAAAAAAGTAAATATAAGAATATTCATATGTCATATATTTTCAAATTTATATTATTTTGTGGGTTTTAAATAGGAAGTTTATTTTTAAAATGTAGTTTTATTTTACATCTAAATTTAATTTGAATTCATCAATATAATAAAAATAAATTTGATAAAATTAAATTTCTATTCAAGTAATAGTCTCTTTTACATTTTTTTTATTAAAATTAATATTTAGTTCTATTATTATGTTCCGTACCTATGCATTTTTATTTATATAATTAAAACTGTGTAATTATGATTAAATAATTAGCCACAATTTATGTAGCATGGTTTGCCAGCTATTATATAATAACACTGTCCTGAAAATAACATAATAAAGGAAATCATTTGATTTTTTTTCCCATTAAATTATATATAAATCCTTATCATATTTTCTGGTGTGAAAGAAGATTAGAGTATTTACTGCTATGAGTTGATGAAACCTATTATAGGTTATTGCCATGCCAAGACTGAAACACAAGGAGCTAGCAATGTGTTCACTTAGAAGCCATGGATAAACTATGTATATAAGCAAAATGAGAAGGAGTATTCTATTTTTTTCGAGATCCATCTCATGGAGTTGCCTCAAGGTGATTTACTTGTGTTACTGGCATGTTTTTGTCTTAAAAATCAAAACAAAGGAATTATAAAATGAATACAAACAAGAAGATATATGCTCTCCCAAATTTGGAAACTTGCATATTTATAGAAAGTTCGAGCTAACAAATGAGATTTCATATTCGCTTGTCTCCAAACTCATCAAATGGAAACATCCAATCTACTACTTAATATCATTTTATAGTCACCCAAAATTAAACCATAATGAGAAGAGTCAATGCATGAAGAACGTAAAGCATGAACCAATTGTTGTGAGTCTGTGAAAATACAAAGATGATTCTTGAAGATGTGATTCAACCCAACCAAAGATCTCAAAGTCATAGCCTCCACTTCCAAAGCATTTCTACAGCCTTGATATCTTCCAAAAAGTGCCCTCGAAAACCAGAAATCCCCATGTTATTAAACAAGGCACCATCGATGAAAACATTTAAAGAAAGTCCATCTTTGTTGTGTACCGAAATGAAGGACTATGATCATGCAAACCATGCACAAAGGTCACATTATTGGACAATGAAGAGTTGACCCTCCAATCATGAATTATAAATTCAACAGAACAACATATAGCATTGGTAAAATTTTTTATATATATATATAATTAGGAGGTTTAATCTCCTCGAACGGTAGAGCGTAAAGATTTTTGACCAACTTGTATTCTCACTCTTATAAGGATATCTCCGTAACCAATTTATTTTTACGGTTAATAGAAAAAGAAAAATAAAAAGAAAAGTCTCCGTTTACACTAACTGAACAACCTCGACCCATTTATAAAACTCCTTAAAGTAAATATAACGATATAAAAATATTTATGAACACTTTTCTAGTGTTGTATGTATTATTTTTTGAGTGACAGTTTTTCTTTTCTTCTGTATTCGTTAAAGAAAAGTCAAAGACATTACAGGAATATCCTCATCCATCTAGATTAGAAAACAAATCATTTTCTAATTTATTACCTGTTTTAGGGCTGAAATTAATTGGCAATTATTACAATTGGGAAGAAAATATGTAAATTAATATTGTTGTTGGTAACAGCAATTTTTGGACATTAGGAGGGATTTCTTTTTTAGGTTAATAGAAAATAACTTAGGCTTTATGTCCTCATAACTAATTTTGGAAAAATTTCAAATATATGAGTTTGAAGAATAACCTGTATGCAGTGAAACTTTATTACAACGCACTTTAAATTGATGAAATGTGAAACTATGGATTCATAAAATCTGTGACATTTCATATTGGGCCTGATGTGGGCGATTACACGGCCTCAGTTTTGGTGGGTTTAGTTTAGTAGAGGTTTGTTTTGGGTTGGGCCACACAAACCTTATCCCAAGGCCATTTGGAACATTTACCCCAGTTGCATGGCACAACCATTACAAATTTTATTTTTAGTATTAGGAAGTGGAATTATTATTTGTTAACATACCGTTATCTTTACACAATCAACTGTGCTCGGGTTGATATTTTTAGGTACGTAATGAGTGAGAGGTTTCAAATTCAAATTCTTTTGACCATAAGAGTTTACACTGATTTAGCGAGCTAATGAAAGGGTTATCTCTCTTGTAACTAGAAATGACCACGATTTGATTTCAAATGAGAACCAAACCGGTCAAAATCGACACTAAATTGTAGTCAACAGTTCTAGTTTCAAATTATAATCAAAACTGTGAACTTAAAATTTAGTTTCGGTTCCTCATTTTTTAAAACCGAAACTGGTAGTTCCAATTTGAAACCGTAAAAAACATCTTCTTAAAAAAACACCCAACTTATTTTTTATTTTATTACAGTTTTTAAAGTAACTTTTAAGAATTTTTATTAAATTGGTTTAGTTTTTTTAATGTAATATTTATTATTATCATCATTTATTCAAGCGATAAATCTTTTAAAACTATTTTAAAAAGTTTAAAATATATAAATTTAATTTCGATTCAAAACTGAAACAAAATCAAAATTGACGGTTTCAAAACCGTCTTAGAAACCGCCTGAAAGTGGTTCGATTCTGATTTTATATTTTTCTAATTAGAACTAGCAATTTTGAAACCAAAACTGGCGGTTTTAGAACTATGGTCATGCCTATTCTTGTATAATGCGTAATATTATTTCGACCCACTGAATCTCCTATTAAATAAAAAAAAAAAATTGTTATCTTTATGCAAGACTTTATAGCATAAATGAGATTGTTTTAGCAATAATGGTATATTTTTAATATCATATAAAGAAAAGGTCTTTTTCCCAAACAAGTTAAGGATGCACTTCATGTTCATCTATAAATTTAAAAATGTTCAGAAATTATTTCAATCTCTATAATGCTAGTTATGACTTATGACCTTCAACCTAGAATAATAGTCTATGAACCAAAATCATCCCATGTACTATCCATGGTGTTAATATATTGGATTTAGCATTTAAAAATATTAAATGAGAGCTTCTCAAGTTTCAATAATATTTTACTCCCTTTGTTCCTGAATATCTATCATTTTTTGCTATTAAAAGAGAATTAATACTCTGAATTTTATAAAAATAGATAACAAAAATTCCATAATATTTTTGGAGGCTTAATTATTGAATGCAACCGGTCAAAAATTCTTTTCAACCCCCGCAGGAAAAATAAAATTATTTTTGAGAAAAATCACAATTATCCTTAAAGTTATTTTTTAAAATTTGACAAATTTATAAAAGAGATATGTAAGTAAAATCTGTTGGTCATCTTTAACCATCATCAACCACTTAAATCATCATTATTAGCAATTGGCAACCTGCCAATCACCATCCATCTAATTATTGTAATTGTTATATTTTTATATTCAATAATAATAAAAATTTATTAAAATTATTTTTTGAGGAACAATGTAACCTTAAAATCCTACTGCTACTAAACATTTATCTTACAGTCTCTTTGGTTCAATTTCACAAATCAAAATTTTATGGAATTCAATAAAATATTATATGTTTTGGCTATTTAATTTCTATTAAAATACAAAATTCAATTCTAAAAAATTTAATTATGTGGAATTGGTTATAACTAAAATCAAATTCTATTAAATTGGATATTTATTAGGTGTTTTGTAGCCAAATCAAATGAAGAGCTTTTAATTTTAAGAAAGACAATTTAGACATTCTAGCATATATTTTTAAAAAATCAATATATTTTAATCATTTTCTTAATTCTTGTGAAAAGATCAAATGTTACTATTAAAGTAGAACGAACGACTATTATATATTTTTTAAGATATATTAGTGTATTGATTGGTTTATATATTTATTAACCTTTATAAATTTACTTTATATCTAGTGACAAGTTTTATATGCACTTATTATTAGACTATGTGCTAAATATAAGTCCTTTTTACTTAAGTTAAACATTGTTGATTTTAAATGTTACTAGTAAGAGCAGTTTAGTTAGAAAATATGGTCAAATTAATGAAATTTTAATTATGAAACTATGAACGTTGAAATTCAATTGAGTTTTATATTTTTTACCTTGTATAAACAAAATATGAAATTCACTTCGAATAGAATCCATTTCAAATAAAATAATAGAATTCAACCAAATAAATTTAATAAATACAACTTCAAATAAATTTAAAAAAAAAATCCTTTATTAAATTAATTACTTGTTTGAAAGAAACAATTAAAAATAATTATCAATAAACAAATTTTAGCTAATTAATAGTGTTTGTGTAAATGGCCCCACCTTGAAACAAAAATTAGTGGGACAACACACAAACTAATAAAAAAGCTATTGGTTTATTCTTTACTCACTAACTTTCATACAAAAATTTTCCCACTCCTAATTATTGGCCAATGGCCACTACCTATCATTTGCATATTTCTTTTTCCTTTAATAGTAATAAATAGTATGAACTTAAATATAAAAATTAATAATGATAGTAACAATAACCAAGAACCGCGTCAATCTCAGTTTCTCTCCTCATGCATACGTCAGAATGACATCAAAATTGCGAGGTAAATTAATTAATATTATCCTATTTGACAAAAAAAAAAGAAGAAAAATACAAAAGGGTTAGGCTCAGTCAGTCCCCTACTTCCCCCCACCCTTCAAAACAGGTAAAGATATTAAGGGTCGAAATGGTTTTTACTCTAAAATTAGTCAATGAATTAGAGAATTTTTTATCAATTAGCTATGGAATTTGTCGGTAATTACCAATGGATTAAAGCTTTCTTTAGCAATTTATAGATTATATTTTCATAAATAAAGTATAGAAAATTCTTCAATAAACGGATTTATTTTTGTTATCTAACTTGTGTTTTTATAAGTAAAATGCAAAAATTCTTTAATAAAATGATTTGTTTTGGTTATCTAAATGGTAATCAGCAAGTTTTCATAGGTAAAGTGCGAAAAATTCTTTGATAAACGGATTTATTTTTGTTATCTACATGGCATTCATCATGTTTTCATAAATAAAATGTGGAAAATTTTTCAATAAATAGATTTATTTTTATCATCGCCGTCCGTCGATAAATAAATTTATCACATCAGGATGATATCAAAATTTTAAGGTAATTAGTTAGCATGATCCCATTTGAGAAAAGAAGAAAAGTACAAAAAAAAAGTTAGGGTCAGCCCCCTACTTCAACCCCTCAAAACAAAAAGAAAAATCTTATGGACTTTGGACTTATTGGAAATGTTTTTACTCTAAAATTAGTCAATGACGGTAACTCACAAGCGTAGACCCGAGTTCCTCCAAGATTTGATTACAGTGTAGATAGATGCGTACGAGATTTGAGTTCAAGTTCATATCTTATTCTTCAAAATTTTTTTTTATTTTTATTTTTTTATAGAAAAGTATCAGTTCAGAAGCCATTTTGAATGTTACGAGTAAAATTGAGCTCTTAAAAAAAAATTATATAAAGAATTGTTTGTTAACATAATTAAAAATTCAACATAAAGGATTATTGGTTTTGAATTCTTTAAGTGACTTTCATTTGACAGATTTCCTGTCAACACATGTCAAAACCCCATTCGCACATATAAGATTTTAATAATAAATTAATGATGGATAATATTGATTTTACTTAATCTAAGTAAATTAATGCAACTCTTTGAGGTTTATTATAATTAGCAAGCAGTTAATGTGGTTTAAAAATAAATATCTTCCGTCCATGAGTTTATGTTAATAACCCAATTAATATTTTAATTCTTGTTTATTATATATTATATATAATCACTGCAGACATATAAACCAGAATCAAACTAGAGGTTGATCAGTACATGTGCTTCAAGTGTATCTTATAGTATCATGGCCAAAGCAAATAATTAAGCCACTAATTATTTGTTTTTTTCCTTAATTAATTAGACGATCAAACATTTGAATATTCGATTTAAAATTATTATTTTTATCTCTGTGCACATCTAGTTGCACCAGTATATGTATATAAAAAAAATATAAAAAAAAAATAAATTTATATATTTATAATGGGATGGATTTGAAGATCAATGAACATGAGATCTACTGTTATATTTTATTTTATTTTTTAATTTTTTTTGACCGGAAGAAACTGACTTTGAAATCAATCTTATTGAATATATAGACATTTATTGGGAAACAAACAAATTATAAGTTGCATTATGAAAATATAATAATGCAAATACATATATAATTATGTATAAATGTTACTTTAAATTATTATTTAGATACAGTAAGTGCCTCGTTTATTATTTTTTGAACGAAGATGATTGAAATATATATATAATTATAATTAAACTAATTACCTTATCATTATGATTTGACTACATTAAATCGATTTAGACTCTCTTTGAAATAGAGAGGAAAGAAAATATGGGAAAAAGAAAAATAAGAAAAGGTTGTATTATTTTTCTTCTTAATTATTTTTGGATTGAAAAGAAAGTAAAATCGGTGAAAGAAAATAAATTATTTTTTCTCTTATTTAAAAAGTTCAAATTAAGCAATAAAGAAATATCATTCTTGTAAATTTAAATTTTAACCATAATTTTTACTTCACACGTGGGTAATTAAGTAATTTAATAGTGAGTAATTTGATTTTGAACTTATAATTATAATTACATAAATGTTAACATTTATAAAAATACTTAGACAAATATAACATTCTAAGTACTATTATTTAACATGGTCAAAATTGTATAATTCTTTTAAAGATAAGCTATACTATTTTTTAAGTAATTTTTTTTAACAACATTTATATTTCATATCAATTAATTATCATAAAACAATTTCATTATATTAATAATTAGGTAACTATTTATTGTACATTTAAAAATTTTAAATAAATAAAACATGTGTAAACTTATAATAACATCAAAGGGTCTCAAGTACTTTGACTTAATTTAGTGGTGGGCCTGAATTACACAAGCCTAAACCATAATTATACTTAAATATATTTAAAATAGTCATTGCTTATATTATGAATTAAGATAGATAATATATCAATTTATATGTCACAGCGATTTTTCTAATATTAAATCTCGTATTTAAAATGCCATTTAAAAGGAGAAGCAAATACAAAATTTATTGCATATTAAGACATAGATTAATGATAATTGCGTATACAACTTGACAATCATCTCCGATGTTAAAAAAATATATATAAAGTTTATTTTTAAACTGAAAGTTAGAGTATTAGATGTGTAATAAAAGACAAATAGCGGATGTATTCAAATACGAAGTTAACCATATTTTAGTCTCAATATCAAAATATTGTTTAGTTTAGCTATTCATACCGGTTGATAGCTAATGAGTGATGGTTCTATTTATACCAGCTGATAGCTAGTGTAAAATGACTATTAAGAGTATAATTTTATAGATGGTGATATATAATGTATATATTTTTAAAAAATTAAAATATAATACATTATATCAATGAAATATTAATTAATATTTTAAAAAATAATATTTATAGAAAATTATTATTTTTATATAATTTTTAACAAAATAATAAAAAATATTAATTTTAAAAAATAATGTTATTAGTTATTATTTTTATAATGTTAATGAAGCCAAAATATAATATAAATATAAATTAAAAATCATCTGACATGAAAAAGCTCCAAAATATATCGATAGAATTTATAAGTTGTTGGTTAAAAAACTTACCAAACATTACTAATTTAGCTGTTATATAGGAATCATTAATCAACTGCATAGATAAGATGAGCCAAACGTGGTCTCTAAAAATTCAGACCATATTAATAGAAATCACAAAATATAAAAAATAATAAAAAATAACATGCAAGTGATATTATTATAAAGCTAGTAGAACTTAATGAAAAAGATTCGTAATCTAATTGGATTCAAAAAAGAATAAAAAATATATGGGATTGAAACTAAACCCATTAAAGAGCAGTTACAAACCACGTGTGAGATGGACAGTCTTCAATGTCTAAATAAAGTATTAAAATATATAAACTAATATCAAATTATCAATTACTCAATTATTTAAAAACATTAAGTCTTGTATTAATAATTTAATAAAGAAATATAATGTCATGTTTGTGGCCATAATCCTAATTATTTTCGGAAAATATATTTGGCAAATTGGTTCCATATAATTTTTATTGTAATGGTTAAAACGTCTAAAGTCATTATAGATATTTTATCAAACTACAGTAAAAATTGTGTCAAACCCAAATTAAATCATTAATACGATTCAATAATTTTATTCGTTGCTTAAAATGAAATAGAAGAATTGCTCTATTTTGAGTTTTGTTAAGAGATTCTAAATCTTGTTTGGGATTTTGGTTTCTTCCGATATTGAAAATGGGATTAAAATTTTCCTTTTATTCACAATATATTCAATTTGTTGAACGTAAGTTAGAATGAAGACGAGGGATAGAGGAGAGGTTAAATATTAACTTTCCTTAGTAATTTGATGTACAGCTCACGTGATTTATGGAGTAAATGAGGATTTTGTACACGTGATTATCAGATTAAGCAAAATTAAGAGGCTTACACTACAAATACCTGCAACTATGTGACTGTTGCAAAATCACTCTAAAACGACATTTGTACTTTATGTATACCTTGTTTGAAAACCTTAGATATATTGTTAAACTATAAAAATGACTGAAGAGATATTTAATACGAGACCTACTCATTGACCTTGAATTAAGTTAACACAATAAATCAAAAACTCACCGTTTTGCTCCCTTTCTCCTAACTCAAAATCCCTCTCTTGCAAACCAACATTCATCATCTAAAATTCCAAATAGTTACTGTTTTGTAAGCCAACGATTTACAATAACGATTAAGTTAAAAAAAGCAGTTACTGTTACTGATTTTGTAAATCGTTAACATGTTCTTAACTTCCTCTTTTTAATTTTTTACTCTCTTTTGTAGAGTTTTCTTTTTGTTGAAACGTAGAGCAAGAAGATGTTTATGAAGATGATAAACATAATTGAGTGTAGAACAAAACATTTAGAAAAAAGAAATACAAAATTATGAGTTACAAAGCCTGGCCCATGTTCTGCTTTGCTCTTGTGTAGGTTTCTTTTGAACAATAACATTTCTGCTGTCTGTACTTTGTAATCTTATTTGATGGCATTTTACCAACTAATTTCTGTGTAATTTTTTATGAGGTTCCTAAATTATGATTGTGACATCCCAGGTTTGGGGCACAACACCTTAGGCAAATCCCACATCGGCTACGCACAAGGTGGAAGTCCTATACATAAAGGGTGGCAACCTTGAACATGGTAGACGCGTTTAAAACCGTGCGGTGTAGGGGCATCCGGGCCATCCGAGGACTACACCAAAGCGGACAATATCTACCTAGGTCATACAGTGGCATATGACATCCCAGGTTTGGGGCATATAGCATACAGTATCATCCAGGGAGACGCGTTTTGGGCTGGCAGAGTGGAGGTTTCCCTGGCCCAGAAACAAAACCGTGCGGGCTTGTGTGGCCCAAAGCGGACAATATCTACTATGGGCTGGGCTATTACAATGATTCTGTTAACATTTTTGAAACCTTGTAATCACTAATTAGTTCTTGAAAATAGAAGTTCTTATATTTTAATTTGATTATAATTTAGAGACTAATTTATTTTTTCTAAAATATAGTAAATTAACTAAATTGAGATAATTCTATAAATTAGATTCTTCTTATTATTTAATTTAATTTTGAAAATTAAAATAAATGAATAATAATGTACGTAACTTAGGAGAAATGCAAAAATATTCGTAAAATCTACCTTTTATATTTTTTACTTGTAGTATCATACAACACCATATAGGAACTGTTATTTACCCAAATACAGGCATTGTTTTACTTTCACTTTTTTACTTTTTAACTTTCCTTGTCGGGGCGAGGTTGAAGAGTGGGGTGGAGTAGATGTAAAATCTCAAACAATTCTGACGCTTCAAACGCAAGCAAAGAAAGGTGGATGAGCTGGCGCTTTCTGAAGAGGACCTTCGCACGTGTGTTACGCGTTGTCTCTTTTAATTACATGTGTACTCAAGCCAAGAATATATAATAATTCTTCTAATACTGCATAAAATTGATAGTTTCACCCTGTTACAAGTTAAAAACCTGTACTTATCAATTTTGTACGTTATATTTAATATTCTCAGAAAATAAAATATTTATGTTAAAATTAAAAGATTCATTGAAAAATTAATATTTTCTTGTTATCATAATTTTAAGTATAAAATTTTTTTAGATAATAAATTGAGTAGAGAATAAATTTATTGTTGCAGTAACTCTTTATGTAGTGTTTTGCATTTTAAAGTCTATCATATAAAATTTATACTAGTATTCAAAGTTTGAAGGAGCAGATTAATTTTAATATTTTATACTAACAAAATACAATTGAAAGCTATTAAATAACTAACCGTTGTTACAATATTTAATTTTGTCTACCATAACCTAAATTTTATTAAAATATTTCATACTGTTTAGAAATTAAAAATATAAAAATATTAAAGATTAATCATGTAATTAATTAGTTCGAGCCATTTTGGTACTAATTGGACCCTGCTAGAATATCAAATTTCAAACTGTCTATATATGTATATATATATATATATATATAAATTTATTACATAATTCATAAAACATTTGTCCCATATGGTCTCTATATATTTTTATATTCAAAAGCAACTTAAATTAAAACAAACGAAAATGAGGAATAAAAAATAAAAATATATAGAGGGGAGAGAAAGTCCATGAGAGGGTAGATTTATATATAAGTAGGTAGGCAGTGGCCATATGCTACCCTTGTCATCTCTGTGTGCCTATCTTTTCAAGAATCATCACCTCTCAAAGCTCTCTCTTCATTTAGCAATTCCTCTATCAAATCTTTTGGGTTTGGAATAGAGAAAGAAAAAGAGAGATGGGGAGGCAACCATGTTGTGACAAAGTTGGATTAAAGAAAGGGCCATGGACAGCTGAAGAAGATAAGAAACTCATTAACTTTATCCTCACCAATGGCCAATGTTGTTGGAGAGCTGTTCCTAAGCTTGCAGGTCTTTGATTCCCCATTTCTCTCATTGCATGTTTCCATTCATAAACAAGAGATATTAGTAACTCTTTCTTTCTTTAATATTCTTGGGTTAAAGGCCTCTTTAATTTTTTGTTTCTTGAATTCTGGAATTTCTTGGGATTCCTTTGGCATTAATATTAAACTTATATATCTCTGCACCATTTTCTCAGTATTATATGTTTTTAGTTTCAAGATTTCAAGCTTAGAAAAGCAGAAAAATTTCAAGATTTTCCTTCTTTTTAGGCTCTTCCAAGAACGGAAAGGAAAGGAAAGAAAAGAAAATGAATTGTTTGCTAATGAGTTAAGGGTAACTGTGTGATTGCAGGGTTATTAAGGTGTGGAAAGAGTTGCAGATTAAGATGGACAAACTATTTAAGGCCAGATTTGAAGAGAGGTCTTTTATCAGAATATGAGGAGAAAATGGTCATTGACCTCCATGCTCAACTTGGCAACAGGTCTCTCTCTCTCTCTCTCTCTCTCTCTCTCTCTCTGTGTTTCAAAGTTGATTTGCTTCTTCTCAACTTAAACTCTTGTCTTTACTTGGGTTGTTAAAGTTTCACTCTTGAGAACAGCTTCAGGTTCAAAATAAAAGAATTTATCAATGAAAGTCTTTTGGAAGTATGAAACTTTTAATTCATACTACTAATTTATCTTTAAAAAACAAAAAGATTGACTCAAGCAGTTACAACTAATTTACTAATAGACAAGGTTAAAATTTTTAAACAATTCAAATAAATATATGGTCATGGTTAAAAAGAAAAAGAAAATTTTGAAATTATTAAATACTAGAAAATTTATGGACTTGGTCTAAAATACATTATTGTTTAAATTTAATAAAAGAAAATGATAAGTCATTGTTACTTTTGAGTTTGGTATAAAAAAATTTTTATTTCTTTTTTCATCATCATAAGCATGAGGTCCCTTACTTTCCAAGCTCTAGGCAATACTTCCCTAAAATGGACCTTTATCAGCTAGTGGCTATAATACAAGTAAGCCACTCTTGTTTGAAGTGGTCCCAAATGTCTAAATTTAATTATTTTCTTTTCTAATCATTAATCTTTTTTTTTTTTTCCTTTAATGAGATTTTAATTCAGTGATTAAAGCTCATGGGTACTATGAGACTTAAAAAAAGTTTTCCATGTTGAACTTTTAAATTATATTTGTAATTATAATATTTGATTCTACCTTGATAAGTTTGTTCTGCTTTAATAAAACATTTTTGTTTCTTGTTGACAGATGGTCCAAGATTGCATCTCATTTGCCTGGAAGAACTGATAATGAAATCAAGAATCATTGGAACACCCACATCAAGAAAAAGCTTAAAAAAATGGGTATTGATCCTCTCACCCATAAACCACTTCCAACCACTGAATCATCACCATCACCACCACCACCTCCACCTCAAGAACAAGAAATTCAAGAAAAGCAACAATTAGGGGAATTGGACCAAACCAAGAAAATAGATCAAGTGTCTATAAATTCAAGAATCAGTGATGATGAGGCTAAAACAGAGGAAATCACATTATATGACCCAATGGAGCTAATTTCTAATAATATTGGTTCTAATACTCATGATAATAATGATGATGACGGGTTTTGCATAGATGAAGTTCCACTAATTGAACCTCATGAAATATTGGTTCCTTCTTCTTCTTCTTCTCCAACAACAACAACACCTTGTTCTTCTTCATCTTCATCTTCATCTTCATCTTCATCTTCTTGTTCTTATGGGTCAAACAAGAATAATAGTGACAATAATATTCATGAAGAGTTACAATTTCCAGATTTTGAGTGGCCAAACAGTGCTATTGAATTGTGGGATGATGAGTTGATAAGCGGTTGTTGGGATTTATTAATCAATGATGCTGATGCTGCTGCTTCTTCTGTTGATGATCCTCCTCCTCTGAATCAGTGCCCAAGAATGGTTTTGGATCAAGATTCTTGGACATTTGGGATTCTGTAGTAATTTGGAGAGAAAAGAAAAGAAAATTTGATGTGGGGCTTATAAGCTGTAGCTTTGTTTGTTTAGTTGCTAAAATACAAAGGGAGAAAAATAAAGAATCTGGGAAAACCCCCGTCTTTGATTTTAGCCTATTCTTGAAACCATTTTCTTCAATCTTTTGGAGGGAAAAAGTTTATAATAAAAGTGAAAATGAAAAACTTTTGTACATGATGGAATTGTATACTTTCCTTGGTTGTGATTTTTTTTGTCCTTTTAATTTTTAATTTATTACAATAATGATATTTTGTGAATAGATTAGAATTGTTGCATTTTTTTTTTTAATTTTCTTGGATGAAATATGGAGCAGTAGAAAGTAACTTCTTTCTGTCTCTTTTATTCCTCCGCCATTTCTTTAATTAAAACTTTTTTTGTCTGCAGTTTTACAAATGAAAGGGTGTTTATAAGTGATTTAAGTGATAAGAGATATTTGAGTTTAATGATCTGTTTAAGATTAAGAGTTCAACCCGTAAAAAAAATACTTATAGAGAGAGGTAACCACTAATCCAAAAATAAGATTATTTTCATATTCAAAAATATAAAAATACTCATAGTAATAAACGAAGAGATTAAAGGGTATTTACATATTAAGAATATTAAGAATTTGATTCGATCAGTGAATCAGTAACTATGTTTTTAAATATTATTTTAAAATTTTAATAAATATTTTTTATTTATATAATGCATTGAAATAAAAAATAAAATATTCACCTTAAAATGATTTTAGAAAATATACATCAATGAATCATAATATATAAAAAATTATACTCTCTCCATCCCATTTTTATTTGCTTGTTTTTTTTTTTTTTTTGAATGTCCCAAAATATTTGCAAGGTTTTTAAATTTGTATATCTAAACAATTATATTTTTCATAATAACTTTTATGATTGTTCAATAAATGAACGGCTTTTATTAATATTTTAATGAGTTAAGGGCAAAAAATGGTAAAATAATATTTATTGATTAAATTTTTAATATACGTGTTTTGTCAAACCATGCAAATAAAATGGAAAAGAGTACATTTTATATCGTTTTACATTTTAACAACCAAAATTTTACTAAATAGCATTGTTGATCACCTAACTGCTATCAGATTTCAGTTGGTTTTAACAGCTAAACCAAACGAATCTAAACACCAACTCTGTGTTGAAATTTTCTCATCTATTACATTTTTTTAAAGAAAAAAGAAAAACGTAATCGAAATCCATTCAAACCAAAATGAAAATAATAATCAAGAGAAGTGGAGAAAAAATAGTGGGTTCCACATTCGTTCCCAAAGTCTTTCTATTTTTATTTTACTAGTATAGCTATAGTATAATGAGTTGCAAACATGGGAAGCATAAACCAAAATGATAATTGTACAGTTCCATCGATTCGTCAGCTACTATTTTATAGTATTATTAGAGATTAAAAGTAATATTTTTTTTTTTTTTTAAGGGAAAAAGTAATGTTCTTCAATATAGGAAAATGTATATAAGTTGGCAATCAGCAAACAATATTCTCCATTTATTATTTCTAAAAAATATTGTTGTATGCCTGCTTGAAAAAATATTTTCCATTTATAATTTTATGTATAATCATCTTTGTTAAATTTGTAGCAATGAAGTTTATTTTCTTTTCAAAAATCATTTGAAAAGAAATAGCAAGATGTTGTCCATTTATGGCTTCTCACACATCACTCTCAAAAGGCTTCTTGCTCTTGTCTATTCTTATATACATTACTTTACATTGTGTTTAGCTAATGTGAGACTTATCTAATGTAAACTAACATCTCAAGCTAGCACCTCATCTGATGTATATGTTACAAAAAAGAATCCTAATATTGATATAGAGAATGTCAAATTAGATTTATACACTTTGGTAAATTCACGTAAAATTAATTTTTATTTATTCAATAATGGAGAATTAAAATAATATTATTTAGATAATTTTACTCAAAATTGTGTTGTCTGTGAAAGTTAAAGCTTGTGATATGTAATTAGTTAACTTGGGAAGGATACCAGGGATTGCTTTGTCGTGTGTAACAAAACCGTAGGCTGCTAGTAACAATGACACAAGTCCAACTGTTATATTATATACATCATAATTTATTTTAATTTTAATTTGCTTGCCCGCCACAGTTTAATTAATTTAGATTGGATCTTACTAAATTTACATAATATATACTATATTCGTTAGCAATAGAATAGAAACGGGAGAAAAATATACCAAAAAGATAATTCTTTTATATCTTATTAATATTCAATTAATATTAATTAGCGATCGCGACTCAATGAAATTTTTCTTTTTACATACATACACAGCTCATTCTGTATAATAACAAAATAATTCAATGAAAACTACCGGTCAAGATGCAATAACCAAAGCCACCGTACCAATGCAATTACAATGGGAGAGTCTGAAAAATAATTAAATTGGTACTTTACCCTTTAGTTTTAAGGAACAAAATTAAGGGTTTTTATCGAATTAAACTTCGAATAATTCACGTGCGATTTAGCTTATTTGTAGTTTTAATTTTACACACAACATCGGGTAATAATATTGTTCAATAACTTTGTTTTATTTTCCAAAAATGAATTATTTATAAAACTCTTGAAATTATTTATATTGTTTCAAACATATATTTACAGTATTTCCTGAAATTTTGGTATATTCACCTATTTTAATTTTTAATTTTTAATCTCGTACATATATATATATATATTTTTAAGGAAATCTCGGATAGAATAATTGATTAGTATAAATTTATTCAAACAAGAAGAAATAGAATATAACACTAACAAGACAAAGTAATTTTTTTATTCAAATACTTATAATATGATATGAAAATATACCGTCAACGACGACCCTTCGAGTAGTATCTTAAAATTCAACACGTTCAAGTCTGCAAAAGCGTCACCTCAGACTTCTAGATTAGCATAACGCTGACTTTTTAAGTTGCTACTGTGCCTTGATTTTTGCCCCCACAGGGACGTTTTGCAGAATTCAATTATGATTTTATATTTTTAAATTTTAATAAAAGTTATATTTTTTATCGAAATGAAATGTAAAAGTGCAACTCTAAATCTCTTTCTTTATCAAAATGAAATAATTTTGCAAGATTCAGAAGATTAATTTTAAATAAATTATAAATCACAGTGAAGTTAAAAGGACAAATTCAACAATATTCTTTAATTTCATGTAAGTTCTGATTTCCAATATGTGAGTTTAGTATTTAATGTTCATTTGTTGATTCTTTAAAATAAGGCAGAGAGGTAATTGTTCAACTAAAACCGGACGAGATTACAATCACTACTAGTCATTAACAATAATTTAAAAATTATTTTTATATTACATAATTTTATCTCATATCAAAATTATAAATAAAAGAATATGATTTTTCTTTTGAAGTCAAACATTTCTAGACATTTATTTAAAAAATACTATCCTCTCAAACACTACAAATTGAACAAAAAAAATATAATAAATTTGCTAAGAACACATACACAAAACTTTAGGCGTTTTCCATTTGAAAACGACAACAAAAACGCGTTTAGATTAAACAAATGTTGACAAAATCATTATAAAAAAAAAAAAAAAAGCAAATTATCCACTTGGGTTTGGATGAAAAAAAAAAAAAAAAAAAAGGTGATTGGACAAGTATTCGAAGAAGTAAACTAGGTTTGTGGAACCAATTGTTTGAAATTAGGATTGAAATGGACGTCTCCATTACATTAGTGTGAAAGCAAGAAGTTGATGTCTCCAATTATATGCTATCGAATCTTTAACTTCATTTCTGTATTCACACTTTCTTTTTTCCACTTCTTAGGCTCCACTTCCTATTCATATAAAGACTAACAGCTTCATGGTTTTTCTTTTCCTTTTCTGGTAACCCCTAATATGAGCAAGAAACAAAAATGAGTACTTATGTAATTTAAAACTTTTTTTTTTTATTGAAGATGAAATGAATCGAAATAATATTGTAGGTTATAAATAATACTTACTAAATTGATGAACTTCTGTATGAATGAAGAGGACTGCAACTCGAGACTTTTCATTCTCTATATTTTTAGAAAATGTAAAAATATCAATTAGATTACAAATGATTAGCTTGTAGTTTAAATTTTGATATACACCTCTTAAATCTCATTCTATTGTCAATATCAATCTCATCAATATTTAATGAATACAAGAAATAAAAATATTTTTGTGTTATATTAAATACCAGGGATACTGACTCTCGGGTTGTGGCTCAGTTGGTAATATAGGCTAGACATGTAAGAAGAACTTTCGGATTCAATCCCCAGTAAACACATCTGCAAGGAGGGTCGAAGAGTTTTAACTGTGACTAAACTCCAGCTGGATTAAACGGTCCCTAGAACTAGGGTTCGAATACCGATGGTTTACACTAAAAAAATCTTGTGTAATAGGTAAAGTTTATCATCATCCATTTTTTTCATTTATCGAATATTAGGCTGTATTCTGCAATAACTTTTTAAATATTGAAAAATCTTGCTTAGTATGGTCTCATGGGAAAAAAATAAGCTAGTCCAAACGTTATGTTATCAAATATTACAATTAAAATTGTAACAAAATCGTGGCCTTTTGGGAGAAAAAAATAAATAAATATATCTCTTCAATCTAATACTAATTCTGTACTTAAAATTTTTCCCCAACTTTTAGAAATTAACTCAATTTGCAAGGTGAGATTGTTTTCGAAAACTTCAATCCTTAGGATCAATATTCAAAATATGATTTTTAAATGCATAACAAAGTACAAAAGTGTATTTCCCCTTGAAAAAATATATAAAAGTGTATTTTTAAATTTATTCAAACAAGATGTTTAATAAAAAACGTGCAAGCTTTAAAAAAAACTCAGAATAACATTAAAAAAATAAACAAAAGAAACTTTAAAAAGAAGATTAAAGACTTAATCCTGCCACCTTTTATTTTCTGTAACAATGTAAATCATGATACAAATATCTAGTTTTTTTATTATGTCCATTGTAATAATTGAAGTTAGGGAATGAAAACACTATATATATATATATATATATATATATATATATATATATATATATATTAAAGAGGAGCAGTCAGCAGGAACAAAAAGGAAGGATAAAAGAAGGAACCTCATCTATCTAAATGGTCTCTACAATAGACAAGGAGAGAGCTGAATGTTACTTTGTTACAATTCCAACGAATATGAACTAAATGTTATAATTTCAAATTTCTTATGTTTTTCATTTTTAAGTTGTAGAATTTTGCTTAAGATATTTTCAGTCAAGATGTTGGTTTCAAAAATCAAATTATAATAATAAATTGAGAAAAAAAAATGACTTTGTCAATTGAATAAATTCTTAAACTTAATTTCATAAAATTGGGTATCAAAATTCAAACTTTTCCAAAAAAAATGATGAAGAAGAAAATAATTATAGAAATTAATAATATCCATCACAACATAGCTTAAGTTGCAAATAATTTTTCTAAACATGTCATAAATGTGATAAGAACACATAAACATCATTATTATTCGGTTTGCCATGTATTAAGTAAACTTGTACATTACTATGAGCTTTTTTGCTTGCTCTTAAAGAATTATACGATTACTCATTATTATTTGATATAAATAAATTTAAAATATAGGATTTAATTAATAAATAATAGTGTTTAGTTATAATTGGTATCAATCTTAGCGATCTCCAATTTATCGGGTTAAGACTAATATTGTTCGCGTAGGATAAGTCCACTGAAGAATAAAGTGCTCCCAATGCGATTATTTACTTTATCCATGAGGATTGAATTTCGACCTTATCTAATATAGAAGAGTGCCAAACTACTCAATTTAATACTTATTGATTATAATTATATTAAATTTAAAATTTTAAAATGAAATAAACATGTTCGTATTTTTTTAGACATAAAAATAGGAAATTTAAATGTGTCTCACAAATTTATATGAAATTCATTTAATCAAAGAGAGCCTTACTATATATGAAAAAGAAATGCTTTGGAATGAAATTCTTGGAATCTTTCCTTTAAAAAAGATGCATTGCATTTATTGTATATATTAATATTAGTATTTTTTAAAAAATTTATTTATATCAAATTTATTTGTAAATAAATTTTATTTTGAATTCTTTTATACTATATAGAGAGTTAAATTTTTTATATTTTTTTCTTAAATAAAAAATTTTATGTACCAAAAGATAATTATAGCCAAACACGTTTGAGAAGAGACAAAAATCTATAGTTCTTACAACAATTAGTAGGTTGAGCCGGTAGACAACTTCAATATTTATGGAAATGAAAACACAATTATTAAAAAGGTAAAAAATATTTACCTTTTACTACAGTTTATTTAAGGGAGTTAACACCTTGATTTTTTTAAAAGAAATAAAAATAAAAATAAAAAGTCAAAAATGGAGACCACGCATTGTTATCAAAGTCATGTACACGTCACCTTACAAATTAACAAGCGCACTTTAAAAGTGAGCCCCACAGTCCACTTTTCAGCGGGTGATTTGTTGCTCAAACATATGGGCCCCATACATGTAGAAGTCATTTTTGTCCACTCTTTCAAAAGACGCGTGGAAAGTAAACGCGGAGAGAATGATAGGGTGTTAGTGCGAAACAGCGTACAGAATCCAGTTTTGACTATTGTTTCAGTTTTTGATGTACAAGGGAAGACATTAGACATCTATCGTTTTCAAAGCAATAAGGGCCGTTAACAGTCAACGAACTGGTGATTTGGTGTGCGAGTTCACAGTAGCCAGACGTGTGCTCCCTCGTGTCACCATCACACATTCTCTATCATGAAAATCATTTTTTGGGGGGGGGGGGGGGGGGGGGGGGGGCTTGGTTGGAATTTTAGCTTTTCTTAAAACAAGAGTTTGATGATTTTAAGAAAAAAATGTAAGATATATTGATTTGACTAGTTCTCTCAATCATCTTTGTAAAATATTGTGTATTGTATATTTGAGGTTATAATTTTGATTCCAATTTTGATTTTTAAAAATAAAGGTTTTACTTGATTTTGATTCCTAAATTTTTTTTTTTGACCTCCTAAATTTCATTTTTAACTATGCTCGTTACCAGGAGAAGAAGATGATAATTGCATATATATCAACAATAATAAAAATCTCCTAAAATACTTTATAACTAAAGAATATATTTTCTGTTAAAATATGAAGTACAAATCCAAAGCTGATGCGAAAAAAATAAGATAACACATTTCAAGTGAGAAGATATATTTGAAGTTTAAAAAAGAAAAATAAAAACCATGTATGATGCATAAATTTAATATATGAAATTATATATATATATATTTTTGTTAACTTGTGATTAAAGGTATTCTCGATTTATCTTATATAGATCAAGATTAATTATTTCTTTTCACCAAAAAAAGTTATAAGCATGCAAAAATCAAATGCACTTTTAAGATTTTATGTTGCTTTACATAATGGAAATTGATCTTAGTGTTTCTTGTCATTTCATGGTAAAACATGAGGATAGAGGGAACTACGTGGACTTTTGCTACGTGTAGACAACTATGAAGTGAAAATGTCGGCATATATGACATTATATCATTAATTGCAACAATATAATTAATTAATTAATTAGATGGACTTTAAGATCAATCAAAAGTTTATATTACTAATATATGAATTCCCCGTTCAACCACCAAGCGTTGAATTGAGTGTGTCAAGCTAAGTTTCACAATACTTTTTATCGTAGTATTTAGTATTTTGATATAATCAAAATATTTTATTTATTATTTATTATTTATATTATCAAGGGGTATTGTGTCCATATTAATGCTTAAATTTTAAAGGAACGGATTATAAAATGTTATTCTCTTAACGTTTCCGTATCTCCATAGATGAATGAATCGGAGGGAGCAAACCATGATGAGAAACTGGTAAAACAACTTATAACTACTAAAACAACTAAGATTCTGTTTGTTTCCGTAAAATAATTTTTATAATTTTCTGTTGTTTGAGGGTGTTTAGGAAAATAAGTCAACTGAAAATATTTTTCTAGTCAAAGGAAAATTAAGTCATTTTTAAAGAAATTGACTTCCCATTTTTAAGAGCGTAAAACATTTTTCAGACTGTAACAAACTTATTATAACCTTATAAATTCATATTTTTTTTTAATTTATTAATCATCGGTAACCACTACCACCACCTTCGGTCACCGGCGACTTTTATAGTTTACTTTTTTTTTTTTTTTTTGCATTATTCTCATATTTAACCATAATGTTTTTAAAATACAAAATTTATATTATTATTATGGTCCTATGAATTAAAATTTTAATATTTTAAATTAATTTTCAATATTGCAACCAAATAAGAGAAAATAAATTATTTGAAAAACTTTTTCCTTCGAAAATATTTTCTAAATATAAGTTATTTTCCGGAAATAAACGGAGCCTAAAACAACTATAATTTTACCGAACACGTCTTTAAGATAAAAACTTACATGTAAATAGGAGTATAAATGAGTTCAACTATTTAGCAAGTTGTTGGAGCTGGGGCTATAAAGTTGTATGAATATAAATGTATTTTATTTTATTTTACATTATTTCATCTTTACAGTTGGACCAAAGAAAGATAATTCTTTTTATTGATAATTTCCTACTTGAACATGTATAATGTATGTTAGGATTTACTAACCAAGTGTGATTTAGTTAGTCTTCTCAATGTGAGAAGTGAGAGATCTCGAATTTCAGTTATCTTGACTACAAGAATTCACCAATTTAGTAAGTCATGAGAAAGAGATACTTACTCTTGTGTAATCCATATATTATTCTGGGCATTACACATCCTAATGAATAAAAAAATTATTCCTTTAGATTGTATAGATTAGTAAAGAGTAATGCAATAATTAAATGGAGTTGAAATTAAATAATGAAACTTTTGTACTGGCACCAAACTTAGCCCATAAAATATATCTTCATAGATAAAGTTATTATTATTAATATTAATATTGCATTGAGTATAATAATGATGGTAATTTATAATAAGAAATTGTAGTAATAGAAAAAAGAAAGCATTGTGGAAAAGCTTAATTAGAATAAGATACAAAAAAGAAATGCACATGTGAAAAGAGGTTTTATGCACTCTAACAATCATTGCCTCCTTAGAAGAAGAGCCGCTCGCTACATTTTGGACAAATGGAAAGAGTGGAGGAGGCAGTGGATGAATGGATTGGTGGAGAAAGAGAGAGCTTCAGAAATTCAACTCATAATTTCTAAATTTCCAAAAATATACTTATAAATAAAAATATTTATAAGCTCTATACACAAGTGTATATATATATACATATAAGAATCTGCTAAACAAATTTAATCTACTTCATTTTACTTTTTTGTCTTATTCATTAATTTTTTTATTTATTTTCAAGGATGACAAATGAACTCAAGGTATGTTGTAGGAAATACAAAAATAATATATTATATATATATAATTCTTATTAATTTTGTTCAAAAGATTTATATAGCATAACACAGTTTAAAGCTTAGTTATTATTTGTGTTATGTTTTATTTATTTATAATATAATAAATAAGTGTTTTTTTTTTTAAGGAAAACTCCTTTCCTAAATTTTTTGCAAAAATATTTCAAAATCTTTTCAATTATATACTTTACCTTTTTGTAAAATGGAGAGCCAAATTCAAGAGACTACATGCTGAGTCTAATTTTATACTTCACTTAAATTGCTTTATTCAACAAAATAGATACAACAACAAAGAATGAATCTTTTCATGAATTATTCTCTATAAGTACTTTTTTTAACTTATCGAAACTTTGATCTTATAAAAATTGTCTGATTGACTTAAGTATATCTTATCATTTTGGTCACTTTTTATGGACCAAACAATATTCTTTAATTAATCAAATGATAATAAAAATTTGAAAATTTCATACCTATGGATTGTAGCTCGGTTGGCAACTCGGCTGCACATGTGGGAAGAGCTCTCGAATTTCTCTTCATTATTTTAACTGTGATTAAACTCAAAGCGAAATACGCAATCTCTGATAATAAAATCCAATACCGATGGTTTAAAAAAAAATTGAAAATTCTCATATATCTTAAAATAAAGGTACGATGAAATATATATATATTTCTTTTCTTTTATATACAAAAGATGATTAAGAAAAGAAAAAAAAATGAATATCCACTCATTGGAGTATTGATTCATTGAAGTTCATGATGGCGAAGAAAAAGAAAAAGAAATAATACATGTAAGGATGGGGCAGATACCGTTAAATATGGGACCCAAAGCACCCTAAACATGCGCGTGTAGGAGACAGGAACCGCCCCTCTGATTTGGCAACCGCCCCAGTAACCCCTATATGCTCGTTATTCCTTGTGCCCCATTCAAAAAAGGTCCCCAAAAAAAAAGAAAAAAAAAATATATATTATTTAAATTTTTTTAATAATAACAATTTGAGTAGAAAAAAATAAGAAATTAAGCTAATTTAAAATTATAAATATCACAAGCAAAAATTTTAAGCTATTAATAAAATATATAATAAAGATTATGTTGTGTAAATAAAGGGCTTTTGTTTTTGAAGAACTTCTCACAAAAATTTAATATTATCCATTAATGGTTTAATATTCACAAATGCTCGCTCCACACGTTATTTATGGCAGTGCTTTTGTCATCTTAACATCAAAAAATTGATACACGATCGACGTTCACTAGCTACTCTCGAAAATGACTTAAAGCAACCACTAAGATGATGCCATCAATTCTTTTTCTCTTCTTTTAGGTGCAAAATATGTTAGGAATCAGCTCTGATACCAATTATTGGACCTCAACTCAAATACCACTCGTTGAGCCCTCACAAAGAATTAAAAGAAAAATTAACGCAGCGGAATAATAGAAATGGGACACACAGAAATTTACGTGGTTCACCCTCAACTGTTTAGGGCTACGTCCACGGGACAAACTCCGAATAATTCTTCCATTATTAAAAAAATAGTAGGTACACAAAGAGAGTAATAAAAAATAGTGGCACTCAAAGTGTTTCTCAAAAACACCCCATAATAATTTCCTCACTATTTTTCTCTCCCCTAGTTTTAGGAAACCCTCCTAAAACTAGATATCTCTCTCTCTACATTTTTTTTTTCTTTTCTGCTGTGTTCTTTGCTTGAGGCTTTGCTACCTCTATTTATAGGAGAGGTTAGTGAATGAGCCATGTATAACTCATTCACGGCTCTCCATTTTGTCAACAATTGCCTATAATTGTTGATTTTCCTTTTTCTTTTCTTTCTTTCTTCAAAGAACACGTTTTCCTTCCTTTTTTTCTTTTTCAAAAGTGTGTGGGTCCCACATGTCGGAGGGACCCATAACAATTCTCCCCCTCCCGACGACATGGTGAGACTCTCCATTCCTGCCGCTTTGACACACACCTCGGACTTTCCTTTTGCCTCAGTTGTTGACAGAGCAACACACTTCAGTAATCTTGACTGCCACGACACGACTCCCCCTGCAAATGTGATTGGATATCCTGAAAATCCATTTCACTGCAGTCCAATGTTCCTTTCTAGGATGTGAAAGAAACCGACTCACTACTCCAACTGAGTGAGCAATATCTGACCATGTACAACCTTGGCATTCATCAAGCTTTCAACTGCTGAAGCATATGAAATCTTTTAGAACTCAATTTAAAGTGATTAGTAAGAGGACAACTAACCGCTTTAGCGTTTTTAATTCTAAACCTTTGAAGTACTTTCTCAATGTACTTCTCCTGTGACAACTATAATTTCTTGGCTCTTCAATCGCTTATAATCTTCATGCCAAGAATCTGCTTTGCTGGTCCCAAGTCCTTTCATAGCAAAAGACTTACATAGTTGTTTCTTCACGCTAGTACTTCTGACCAGCAATCAACATATCAACCACATAGAGGAAAAAACAATGTAGTCATCATCAGAGAATTTCTTCATAGAATATAGTGATCTGAAGTAGTCTTTCTGTAGCCATGCTCCCCCATAACAGACTCAAACTTCTTGTACCACTGTCTCAGTGCCTGCTTCAAATCGTACAGGCTCTTCTTCAGTTTGCAAACACAATCCTCTTTTTCTACGAAACCCTCTGACTGCTCCATGTATATTTTTTTTCTTCCAAATCTCCATTTATGAAGGTAGTCTTTCTATCCATTTGCTCGATTTTCAGTTCAAAAAACTGGCGGCCGTTCCGAGCACTGTTTGAATGGATGTCATTTTCACAACTGGTGAAAAGATCTCATCAATACCCTTTCTTTGATTGAATCATTTCATAACCAGTCTAGCTTTGAATCGTGGTTGGGAGCTGTGTTCTTCCTGCTTGATCCTGAACACCCACTTGTTCTTCAAAGCTTTCTTGCCTTTGGGCAGCTTCACCAGCTCAAATGTTTCATCCTCATGCAAAGACTTCATTTCATCTTGCATGGCTTCAATCCAGTTCCTCTTGTGTTCATTTTCCATAGCTTCTTCAAAGCTTTCAGGTTCTCCCTCGTCAGTCATCAGTACATACTCATTGACTGGGTATCTAGTAGACGGTTGTCAAACTCTACTAGATTTTCTTAATGTTTGAGAACCTTCCGGTGCTGGTGGTTGAACATGAACACCATAATCTTCATCTGGTTCATTTTTATTAGGAACTTCTAGATTTTCTAATTCTGGCACTTGTTTTTGTGGAACATTTTCTTCATCTCTAATTTGTCTGCGTTCTATTGGAGGGACTCTCTGTATGTCTGTTGAGCCTTCATCAGATCTATTGGCGCTCTGCTTCAATATCTTCAATAGTTTGATCTTCAACAAATACAGCATCACGATTTATTATAATCGTCTTCTAGATTGGGTCATAAAACCTATAGCCACATTGGTCTTGGTCATAGCCAATGAATACACACTGTCTAGTCTTGACATCAAGCTTAGACCGTTCATCCTTCGAGATAAGCACGAAGGCTTTGCAACCAAACACCCGCAAATGATCATAGGAAACATCCTTTCCTAACCATACTCTCTCTGGAGTATCATACTGTAGAGGGAAACAGAGTGAATGGCGAACTACTGTGAGTAACACTTCACCCCAAATCTTTTAGACAACTTTGCATGTGAGAGTAGACATCTGACTCTCTCCATCAAAGTTCTATTCATCCTCTCAGTAAAACTGTTCAGTTGCGACGTCTTGGGAGGTGTCGTTTGAAGTTGAATGTCATGCTCTTTGTAGAAAGCATCAAATGGCCTAGTGTATTTTCCACCATTATCTGTTCTGATGTACTTCAGCTTTTTGTCTGTGTGTCTCTCAACCAGGTTTAGAAGACTTCAACATGTATACCTAGGTCTTCCTAGAATGGTCATCGATAAATATCACAAAATATCGATTTCCACCATATGACATTGTCAATGGTCCACACAAATCTGAATGAATCAGAATTAATGCATTCTTCATTCTAGAAGGAGGGGTAATCTTGAAAGCTACTCTATTTAGCTTTCCCGCCATACAATCAAGACACTTGTCTAGGTGAACTTCATCCAATCCAAGTAGTATGTTCTTTCTTGCCAAACTTTTCTTACTCATGTGGCGTAGTCGTTTATGCCATAATTCTACTATACTGTCATTCTCCGTTACACTCAAAGTGTCTTAGGAGAGTTTTGCATGCATCACGTACAGCTTTCAGTCTTTAGCTACCACAAATGAACCTTTTGTGAGCTTCCACTAACCATTTCTGAAGGTGCTACAGAAACCTTCATCATCAAATTTACCAACCGAGATTTGGACGCATGCTCGAAAGCCCATTCCTCATCAGTCTTGTCTTCCGGTTTAGTTCAACTGAACACAGGCAAATGCATTTTGATTACCATAAGGAGATCTCTCATTTCTCCATATATGGTAATTCCCGCCATTTAGACTGATCATTTTGCTTGTCCATTTTGACTTGCGCAGAAAATCATCACCAACATAAACCGTATACGTGAACAGTAGTATACGTGAATAGTGGCCATGAATAGTAACAGTATACTTGAATAGTGACTGTACACGTGAATAGTACTACGTGTGAATAGTGCTGGGCTTACTTGAAACGGACTCAGCAATAGTAATGCCAATAGTACTGTTCACCATCAACTTTGAGTTACTATTTTACTATTTATCACTAAGTCGATTCTGCAACGTCTTTTCGAGCGGATAGCACCAATGGACTCGTCGTAATTTTCTCTTCGTCGTGGTATATTTATTTTCAAAATATATCCACGGATCCGGTACCACTATCTGACCGGCTGGACCTACCGAAACCTTCGGCTCTGATACCAGCTGTTGGGCATCGGCTCTGATCCCAGTTGTTAGGCATCAGCTCTGATACCAGTTGTTGGGCCTCAGCTCTGATACCACTCGTTGAGCCCTCACAAAGAATTAAGAGAAAAATTAATGCAGCGGAATAATAGAAATGAGACGCACAGAAATTTACGTGGTTCACCCTCAACTATTTAGGACTACGTCCACGGGACAAACTCCGAATAATTCTTCTACTATTAAAAAAAATAGTAGGTACACAAAGAGAGCAATACAAAAATAGTGGCACTCAAAGTGTTTCCCAAAAAACAAAAATAGTGGCACTCAAAGTGTTTCCCAAAAACACCCCATAATAATTTTCTCACTATTTTTCTCTCCCCTAATTTTAGAAAACTCTTCCTAAAACTAGATATCTCTCTCCATTATTTTTCTTCGAATTATTTATAGGAGAGGTTAGTGAATGAGCCGTGTATAACTCATTCACGGCTCTCCATTTTGTCAATAATTGAATGTAATTGTTGATTTTCCTTTTTCTTTTCTTTCTTTCTTCAACGAACACGTTTTCCTTCCTTTTTTTCTTTTTCAAAAGTGTGTGGGTCCCACATGTGGGAGGGACCCACAACAAAATATTTAATTTTTTTTAATATGATAATTTTTTTTATTATGAAAACATACATTTTGAAATTTTGATTATTTATTAAAGAAAAGAATAAACTAACATACAAAATTAATTAATATTAATTGTGAGTTAATAAGATACAAAGTGATGTTTTAATATCAGGTAAGATAATAACGGTTAGTATATGCACATAATTAAATGCATTACTCTTAAAGATGATATAATTCTTGTACTATGAACCGTTAAATGTAATATTTTTAATTAATATAATACCTAAAATTAAAATTAAAACATATATAATCATTTTTTTTTAGAAAAATATATTATATTTTATTTGTTTATCCAATTTGGGATAGAGTGGCTTCACTGTTAGGTCCACCGGAGGCCCTAGATGTACACCACCATATGGTTAGGTGGACTAAAGTCTTTCTCATGGGCCCAAAAAGTAGCATTTCATCTTCGTTTTGATTTCCCATCTCACTACCCTCCTGGACTCATTATGCCACCACAACACATACACACGGGCAAACAAATTTCAAACCTAATCAAATATGGTCGAAATAGTATCAACAAGAGTCTGGTATAAGTGATTCGTAACATGAAAATATTAAAACAATTAATAAATTTAAAAAAATATGCAAAAATTGATTTATAACAAGTTATTAAAGTATATGTGAAAAAAAAAAATGACACATCAAACATATTCATATAGAGTGAAATAGAAATTGAAGATTCAAATCTTATAGATTTCAAGAATTTGAGATATAATAAAATTATGATGGTGATGATAATGATATATATCATATTAGCAAAGCTTTTATATTATATATAGGTATAAACACAGATGACCCATCTTCCATTTTTGTAGAAACCTTATCTTCTGCAGCCACACTACATTTATAATAAATATGGAATAGGAGGATGTATGTTCATTGTTCTTGGATTGTGCAAAGGTGTGCCATTTTGGGGTATTAAGAATAATTAATTGAAAGGGAGACATCACATTTTGGAGGATACACTATCTACACAAAAACAATGATCATTTAAAAAAACAAATGTCAAAACATAGCTTCAGGACACATAATCCATATTTGAATTATAGGTTTTTGTTTGGTCTATGAAATTAATAATTGGATTTTGGCGGCAGGGCTACTTGTATCAATCAATTTCAAACACATAAGACTTTGGTATCATATCATAAATGCTCTTTTCAGTTTGTTGAGGATTTATTTTATATATATATATATTCTTTCAAAAAAAAAAAAATTATAAATGTATATAGCATAAGGCTAGTTATTGGGTTTTAATTTGCTTTTTGATTTGTTAGGATAAAGCACTTGGTTGTCCCCCACTTCCAAAATAACTCAAACTGTCATCCATCTAATTATTATTTTATATATATATATATAGAAATTGAACTATATTAGTTCAGTTGCTAAAAGTTGATTTTTTTTTTTTTTAAGAATTGGAAATTATATTCCTTAGTTTTGAAAATTATTTTTATGATTTTTCTTTAATTTGAGTATGTAATTTTTTTTTTTCATTTTGAGACAATAAATAATAAAATAAATAAATTTAAATGTTATATAATTTTTTTTAAATTTAAGAAAATAAAATAAAAAAACAACAATAAAAAAACCAAGTTCTTTTATTTATTTATTTATTTATTTATAGGTTTCCAATTAATTATCATTGTTGGACCAACAAGAAAGGCTAGATGATGAATGTGTATTATCTTAAACTCATAATTGTGTTCACTTTTAATAAATAATAATGTCCTCTTTGTTTCCTTTTTTTTTCTTTTTTTTTTTCCAAAAGATATCGAATCTATAAGTTAATGAGTCATCAATTGGTTTAATCGGAAAAGCAAACTGATATTATTTAAAATTTGAAAAACAATTCATATATGTATATAATGTATAGTTTTTTTTAATGATTATACAACCATGTCTAAAGATAAACATGTATGACATTAATATTTTCTATATTTTAATATTATAATAAAAACCGAAATACTATTTCCAATAAATAACATTATAATAAAGTGAGATTAGTAAACATAACTTTTTATTTAGTATTATTTTAATTTCTAAAATCTAATTCAAATATTATATTATCGAACAAAAATAATATTTATTAAAAATGCTAAAAATTAGTAATTAAGAAAAAAAAAATAATAAGAATGTGGAAATTAAGAAAAAGTAAGAATGTGTGCATTCGAGATATACGGAAAAAAAAATAGTATATCATCGATTATGTCATGCATAACGTCATGAAGACTGATTTGAATTATTTTTTTAAATTTGATTTTCCATAATTAGAGAAAAAGACAACTCATAAACAAAAACTATTTGTGGCCACATTTAGGTGCACTTTGAATTGAATGATTTAAATATTATTAGTGGAAGGTGTTTTTTGAAGGAGGAAGAAAGGGACATATAAAAATTTTCAACATTGATTCGAGAAACGTCGAGGTTTCAATCAATCGAAGATATGTAAAAGGAAAGCAAGCCATTGGTGGAATCTGAATAGCATGTAATGATTCCTTTAAGGTAAACATCAAATAATAATTATCACAAGAAATGGAAATCAAATAATAATCATAACAACAAATGGAAAAGTAAATTATGGGAATGACCTCATTCTTATGTTATGTTGTTTTTTCTTTTCACTTTCTATCTATAACTCATAGAGTCTATCAGTATTCAATTTTTTCAAAAAAGCAAATTATGTGTTATCTATTCATGTCTTTTCACTTTCTGTAAAAATGAGTAGAATTTGAAGAGAGCGATTTTTTATTTAGTCTTTTCAATCATATGAGTTTTTATTAATTTAATGAGTTAAAATAAATTGGAAAACACTATTTTTTCTGAAGAATTCGTCATTAATAAAAAAAAATTCTAAAAACTACAATACTTAAAAAGCAGTTTAAATTATTACTCCGAATTTTTATTTTAATATAAATTTCATAATAATTTTAGATAAATATTTAATAGGATATAAATCTTACACTTTTTACACTATGAGTGAAATAACCCGAATTTTTATTTTCAAAGATTTTTTCATTTAAATTTAATAAATCGACAGCCTGGAAATTTATATTAATATTTTAGTGCGAATACTGTGAGGAATCGAACCGAAAACCAATTGAAAAAGCCGAAAACCAGTTGGAAATCGAAGATTTGGGCTGATTCGAACCCGAATCGAACCGAACCAGCCCAAACCATCTAGAAACATCTCCTCCCCTTTTATCTTCAACGCTAATCTCCCTCACTAAGTCAGTCTTGCGCCTCCTGACCACCCACACAGCACCACCGACACTGCCACCGCCGTCTCCTCCTCCTCTCTTCTTCTTCTTCTTCTTCTTCTTCTTTCTTTCTTTCTTTTCTTTTCTTTCTTTCCCTTTCTTCTTCTCTGTGACTGCATCTGCGTCGCGCCCCAACAGCTCCAGCAGAAATGCGAGCCACCATCACGAGCTCAGCCACGTCGCGCCACCTCGCCGCTGCTCCACGCTGCAGTAGCTCCGCCATCGCTGGCGCCTCTCTCCGTTCAAGCCAAGCAGGGACAGAAGGTTGCTCCTCCGATCTGTCCAGGTGAGCGTCGATCCAGCAAGTCTCCGACCACCAGGAGCATATCTGTCGCGCCTGTAGTTGCGCCGCCAGCTGCTCCGCCACCAGGTCGCGCCACCACTGCAAGTCAGCCCCTCCTGCGTTGATCTCAGGTGGTCCAATCGCTTCCAGCACGTGTAGTTTCAATCCGGTACGCGTAAAATCCCAATCCTGCAAGAAAATTATATTTTGGGGTATAAATCAATTTTAATAATTTTAGTTAATTAATTTAATTTAATGAATTGTGGTTAATTGAATGTAGTAATTTTAGTTAGTTTAATTTTAGCCATTGGGAGTAGTTAAATTAATTTGAATTAATGTTGATTTATTGATTAATTAAAATATTTGACTAATTAAATTTAATTCTAGTACTACATAAATTTGTTAGGAAAGTTTGATAATAATAAATCTAATAGAATTTAAGTGTGGATTAAGGTAGTTTAGATATAATGTTATTGTAAATTATAATTTTGATTGTGCGGTGATGTTGAAATTGAAGGAGGATGGGAAATTTGATTTGTTTAATTGCCCGATGGATGGGCTGTGTGTATTGATTGAATGATACTTAGTGTTGTTGGGATATTTAAACAGGTTGATAGTCCCATTTTTAGGGGAGGTGCTGCCGAAATTTCGGTAGAACTTTAGACTGATTTTAATTGATAACATAACAAATAAGTTTAATTAGATAATTTTTACAATTCGATACATAATAAATAAAGTGCTTTAACTACCATATCATTATCATAGTCTATTATGATTATTATTATTATTATTATTATTATTATTATTATTTTATCGTTGTTGTTATTGTTAAGATTATTTGTTTAATTATTTAATTGCATTTGAGAATGGATGTTTGATTGTGCATTGCATTACAATGTTCAGCTGATCCATATGTCTGCATCTAATTGAAATGCTTGATTAATTGTATTGTGTTATTGCTGTGCTTTGTTTGTGTGGAATTGGGATGAAGTGGGTCACCATGGGTTTGTGAGGACGGTCGATAAATATGGATCCTGATGAACTGATGAAAATGGACCGTCGGCCGGGTAAATGGGAGATCGGCGCCCCCGTGTGCACCTGATGAATTGATGAAATGATGTTGATGAGATGGAAAAGAAAAGAGAGAATGTAAAATAAAATATTGAGAGGACTGGTCAAGTGAGGATTAGACCGGTCGGCCAGATATGGGGGATTGGCTCCCCGGGTGCACATGTTTGAGAGGATGGGCTGTTTGAGAGGACGGCTCGTCGGGGGTTTAGGTGACTCCACTGACTAATTTCCACGTGATGTGATTATTTGAAGGTGATATTGTTTGTGAGTGCTGGTGACATGCCATTTTGTGTGACTGGCTGCGTGAGCATATACTAGTCGGAGGACTAGATTGATATACATATACATATATATATATATATATATTTATACATCTGTGTGAATGTGTGTGTTGTGCAATAATAATTACTCCTTAGAAAGCTCACATATCTTGTTTAATTTTTCAGGAAGAAAGTTTCTCTTTAATTCGACTAAGCTATGTTCCTTCGTCACAGAGTTAGAAAGAAAAATTTTCCTAGACCAATAAATATTTTGCTATGTATCTAGATGTATAAGAATCTATGTATGGCTATTAGTTAGTGACTCCGCAATTGTAGAAACTATATACAATTAGTCGTGTATGATAAACAATATAATTATATGGGCTGAATGTTTAATATTATTTTGACCTGGTAAAGTTTTAGTATTTCAGGCTTACTACGGGCTTCGGGGGCCTTAAGCTTACCTGGGCCCTAGTGCCGGTCCGGCCCACGGAAGCGGGTCGTGACAAAGTTGGTATCAGAGCATTAAGTTGGGCCTTAGGAATCAATTGCGGAACATAGGAAATTGAATATAAAACTCCTACGTTGGGATCGGCCGTAACCAACAAAGGAGTGACACTAAATAAAAGATGGTCTTGGTGCAGGTGGACGCACTGTGCACTAAGGTAGTTACAAAATCATAAATAAAATAAATAATAATAATAAATACAGAAATAAATGAGGAAAAATAATTATATTAACAGTTAATCAAAGCTTTGAAACACAGGAGAAATTAGAAGGAAGTGCAGTGGCCTGATCAACCAGTGTACTCTTTCTAATGGAAACTGTGTCCTTAGGTTAAAATTTAAATTTTTCCTCTATGGAATAAATAATTCAATAATGTAATTATGTAAGAAAATAAGTGATATATGATTAATAGGTTGAAGTTAAACGATAAATGATAAAAGTATGCTAGTGTATTTAATAAGTGTTGGATATGGAAATACATATATAAAAATACAGGAACGTGAGTATATGTGTGCCTGTGGAAAATATATGTTGAGAATGAGTTGTTAGTGTGAATTGATAAGAAAACTAAATGATTCGGATTCGAGGACATTAGAATGTGTTTAATTAGAGTATTGAATTATTATATGTATTTGATGAAATTGACATGATGTTGGTTAGTGGAATTTCTTATAATTATTGAGGTAAATATGTTTCTGGATGGAATAGATATATTAATTAGTAGAAGTACATAAATGATTTTTATAAGGTTTGAATATTGAAGGATTTGGTGTAATTCGCTATAATAATTGGTGGGAGTAATTTTTCAGAAAGAATAATATTGGTGGAATTATTGTATGAAGTGAGTTTTATTTATGAATAATCACTGCTTGGTAAAGTAAAGTGTATTGTGATATTCATCAACTATTTTTTTTTGTGTGAGAATATAAGGAGTAATTAAATTATTGTGGTTATAAGAAAAGTATGTTGTGATTTTTAGTAAGAAATAAATTGCCTTCTATAAATAATGACAGAGATTGTGTGGATTATGGCACCGTATGATTTAATAAGACGTGATTATGAATTAAATGCAACGAGATTTAGCCTTTTATGTTTAAACTAGTGGTTGCATTCTAGATGTTATGTCAGTTATAAATAAGGACTATTGTTTAGTGAGAGATTCTATGATCTGAGCAAAGGTAAATGACTTATATTAAGAAATTAAGATAATTACGTTATATAAATGGACTATGATAGTTAAGTGAATTGATGAATGATATGGGACATTAAGGGATAATTAGTATGACCCAGGAATTAATATGGTGAAATTAGATAGGGTATAATTAAGATCTTAGTACATGTAGGATGTTTAATAAGCTAGACTAGATTATGGATTGAGTATAATAATAATGTACGAGTTATATTAACCGAATTTATATATGAAGCCTATAGATATACTATGTGCAAGTGCCAAGTGTTGTGGATAAGAATAACTGAGAATGAGAGTTGATAAAGAATCATGTGATTCAGCTTAAGATGACAATGACTGTGAGTGAATACAATTTCTTGTTGCAAAGTAGTTAGAATGAGGAATTCCTATTACTTAGTGCATTATTGTAAGTTGCTTATTTTATTAAATGAGGACGGAAAGTTATAAATATGACCATAGTAGAACCTAAAGTTATTAGGAATATTTGCATTTGATAACAAACTAGCTGAGTTTTAATTTACTATTCATTTGAATACTGTAGATTGGTATAAGAATAACCAGAGAATTTAGAATAAATTTGAATGAATTTAGTAAGGAGAATACACACAAATATTCGAGAATTGAAAACATAAACTATAAGATTATTGGATGGTTAACGAGATGGTTAAGATTACATCTTAATTATGTTGGAATGCCAACTCATGTGTGTCAGTTAGATAAATTATTATTTTAAATTACCCATGGAGTGATCGAGGTACCAATTAAGGTGTGAATGATTGAAATATAATTTGGAGTCAATGTAAAAACCTATTCCGAATTTCTTAGTAATTGGTAACAATTATGATTGAATGAATATAATTGTTTTATAACTGGCAGTTTACGATATATCTTGTGGTTTAAGGGAATACTTCATTAGTTAAATCCATTCGAGGACTGGTACATTGTAATTCTGATGTGGAAGGATTCAATGAGGTATTAACCTTGTTTGAGTACAGAATATAGAGGGAACATAATTAAGGTTGAGGATATCGTATTAGGTATAAAGTTTACAAATTTTGGAGGTGAGACATTACGATAGCCTTGGAGAAAAGGAATAACCCAATGATATTATTATCTGAATATTCATAGGCATTCATGGGATTAAGAATAAACATACAACAAAGGACATAGTGAATCAGGAGTTGGATAATAGAATGGTGTTTGCAAATTTTAGAAAAAGAAATTAAGAATTATCCGGCATGGCAACAACTTACTTGGCTAGTTGCATAAGTTCTTGTCATAATTAGTTAAGAAATGGTATGGTATGACAAATTGGAAAGAGGGATAAAGAAGTCAATAACTAAAATGGGGACTTGATTGTGAAAGTAAATTTTCTCTATAAATAGTTGATGTACTATTTGTTTTTATGAGGATTCTCATTAGTAGGATTTGAAAGGAGATTATATATCTTTCATTGGAAAATGGTTAAGGTAGATAACTTTGGGGATGGATTCATCTTATAATCATCCTACCCTCTCTATATATTAGATTTTCTTCCTAGGTCTGTTCATTGGTTTATCTTAATAAATTTAATAAAGAAATTAGTTTCGCCGCTCTGACTAACGAACTCAAAAATATATACCCCATCGTCTTGATTCACCCTTCTAGCTGCTTAGAAAGACAATTATTCTCCTGAATGTGAATGTCATAACTTTTAGCAGTTGCAGCATTATGTGAGAAGCACAACCACAATTGTCGTAAACAACTATTGCATCCTAGTTTCTTGTTATTTTCAAAATTCGAGGACGAATTTTTTTTTAAGGGGGGAAGACTGAAATAACCCGAATTTTTATTTTCAAAGATTTTTTCATTTAAATTTAATAAATCGACAGCCTGAAAATTTATATTAATATTTTAGTGCGAATACTGTGAGGAATCGAACCGAAAACCAATTGAAAAAGCCGAAAACCAGTTGGAAATCGAAGATTTGGGCTGATTCGAACCCGAATCGAACCGAACCAGCCCAAACCATCTAGAAACATCTCCTCCCCTTTTATCTTCAACGCTAATCTCCCTCACTAAGTCAGTCTTGCGCCTCCTGACCACCCACACAGCACCACCGACACTGCCACCGCCGTCTCCTCCTCCTCTCTTCTTCTTCTTCTTCTTCTTCTTTCTTTCTTTCTTTTCTTTTCTTTCTTTCCCTTTCTTCTTCTCTGTGACTGCATCTGCGTCGCGCCCCAACAGCTCCAGCAGAAATGCGAGCCACCATCACGAGCTCAGCCACGTCGCGCCACCTCGCCGCTGCTCCACGCTGCAGTAGCTCCGCCATCGCTGGCGCCTCTCTCCGTTCAAGCCAAGCAGGGACAGAAGGTTGCTCCTCCGATCTGTCCAGGTGAGCGTCGATCCAGCAAGTCTCCGACCACCAGGAGCATATCTGTCGCGCCTGTAGTTGCGCCGCCAGCTGCTTCGCCACCAGGTCGCGCCACCACTGCAAGTCAGCCCCTCCTGCGTTGATCTCAGGTGGTCCAATCGCTTCCAGCACGTGTAGTTTCAATCCGGTACGCGTAAAATCCCAATCCTGCAAGAAAATTATATTTTGGGGTATAAATCAATTTTAATAATTTTAGTTAATTAATTTAATTTAATGAATTGTGGTTAATTGAATGTAGTAATTTTAGTTAGTTTAATTTTAGCCATTGGGAGTAGTTAAATTAATTTGAATTAATGTTGATTTATTGATTAATTAAAATATTTGACTAATTAAATTTAATTCTAGTACTACATAAATTTGTTAGGAAAGTTTGATAATAATAAATCTAATAGAATTTAAGTGTGGATTAAGGTAGTTTAGATATAATGTTATTGTAAATTATAATTTTGATTGTGCGGTGATGTTGAAATTGAAGGAGGATGGGAAATTTGATTTGTTTAATTGCCCGATGGATGGGCTGTGTGTATTGATTGAATGATACTTAGTGTTGTTGGGATATTTAAACAGGTTGATAGTCCCATTTTTAGGGGAGGTGCTGCCGAAAGTTCGGTAGAACTTTAGACTGATTTTAATTGATAACATAACAAATAAGTTTAATTAGATAATTTTTACAATTCGATACATAATAAATAAAGTGCTTTAACTACCATATCATTATCATAGTCTATTATGATTATTATTATTATTATTATTATTATTATTATTTTATCGTTGTTGTTATTGTTAAGATTATTTGTTTAATTATTTAATTGCATTTGAGAATGGATGTTTGATTGTGCATTGCATTACAATGTTCAGCTGATCCATATGTCTGCATCTAATTGAAATGCTTGATTAATTGTATTGTGTTATTGCTGTGCTTTGTTTGTGTGGAATTGGGATGAAGTGGGTCACCATGGGTTTGTGAGGACGGTCGATAAATATGGATCCTGATGAACTGATGAAAATGGACCGTCGGCCGGGTAAATGGGAGATCGGCGCCCCCGTGTGCACCTGATGAATTGATGAAATGATGTTGATGAGATGGAAAAGAAAAGAGAGAATGTAAAATAAAATATTGAGAGGACTGGTCAAGTGAGGATTAGACCGGTCGGCCAGATATGGAGGATTGGCTCCCCGGGTGCACATGTTTGAGAGGATGGGCTGTTTGAGAGGACGGCTCGTCGGGGGTTTAGGTGACTCCACTGACTAATTTCCACGTGATGTGATTATTTGAAGGTGATATTGTTTGTGAGTGCTGGTGACATGCCATTTTGTGTGACTGGCTGCGTGAGCATATACTAGTCGGAGGACTAGATTGATATACATATACATATATATATATATATATTTATACATCTGTGTGAATGTGTGTGTTGTGCAATAATAATTACTCCTTAGAAAGCTCACATATCTTGTTTAATTTTTCAGGAAGAAAGTTTCTCTTTAATTCGACTAAGCTATGTTCCTTCGTCATAGAGTTAGAAAGAAAAATTTTCCTAGACCAATAAATATTTTGCTATGTATCTAGATGTATAAGAATCTATGTATGGCTATTAGTTATGACTCCGCAATTGTAGAAACTATATACAATTAGTCGTGTATGATAAACAATATAATTATATGGGCTGAATGTTTAATATTATTTTGACCTGGTAAAGTTTTAGTATTTCAGGCTTACTACGGGCTTCGGGGGCCTTAAGCTTACCTGGGCCCTAGTGCCGGTCCGGCCCACGGAAACGGGTCGTGACAATGAGTCTATTCGGTGATATTAATTGTTCTAATAATTATTAACTGTTTTAGTAGCATTTAACTATTAGCTGATTTAGTAGATTTTCATGAAACAGTAATAGCTAAAGGTGTGTTTACTTACAGAAAACAGTTTTTTATTTTTTATTTTCTGTTTTTTAATAAAACAATTTTCTTAGAAAATGAAAAGTAGAAAATAGAAAATGAAAAATGCGTTCACTTGATAATAATAAAAAAATCATATTTTAATTTAACTTCACAAACATTATTTATAACTTTCATAATTAAAAGAAATAAAATATTATAAAATAAATTTACAAATTTTGTATGTAAAAGTTTTTGAATTTTTACTATTGATTATTTATAATAATAATATCATTTTTTAAAAAATTTTAAAAATAAAGGATATAATATATTTATAATAATAAAATTAATTATTTATTAAAGCATAATATAAAATTTTAATTTACTTAAATATTTTTAAATTTTCAAATGAAAATATTTAATAGAAAAAATTATTTATAGAGATCATAATTTTAATTATGAAAATGTAATTTTAAAAAAGTAAAAAATAGTTGAAAAACATGCCTTTTGTTATAAAGGAAAACTCTGAAAAACAATTTAAAACTATTTTCCAAATCTTAGTTAAATTTTAGAAAACTGTTTTCTAATTTTTCAAATAGAAAACTGCATAATTTGACACAAAACTCTATTTTTCAGTTTTTTAGAAAACTTTTGTAGAAAACTAATCGAGTTTTCTATAAGTGAACACACCATAAACGTTACATGAGTTAATTTTCACCAAAACTCTATATTAAACTCGTGTTTTGCTAAAAACTACTTAAAAAGTTATTGCAGAACAGAAGTCCAAATAAAGTTTGTCAATTTGTAAAAAAGTAATGGGATAAGTGTCAAAAAAATTATCCATTAATTATTATAAAATGCTAAACTTAAGTGAGATAAGGTTTTATAAAGCGCTCATTTAACATCTCTAAAAGCTACTATATATATTACTTTATCAAACAATATAATTAATAAAAATAATATTTTTATTACCAAAAAATAAATAAATAAATAAAAACAATGTTTTAACATAATCAAAATGCTAAAAGTTAGCTTGAAAATACCCATAAAACAAACGGTCAATTGTTAGATTATTAAAATGCTTGCAATATTTGTACTTTATATTGGCAACATAAGTACACAAATTTGGATTTTTTTAAAAAAAAAAAAAAAAAACTTGTACTCTACAATTATTATTAAATTTGTGCTCAATATTAATAATTTTATACCTAAAGATTTTTAATAAGTGAGTCAAGTAATAAAATATATTTGAGTTTAATAAATTATATTTATAAAGTTATCACGGAAAAATACTTAAAAGAGCAATTACAAAACTTCAAATTGAAGTTAATCTCATATGTGAAAAATGACGTGGAAATACTGATGAGGAAAAAATTTATATTTTTTTCCTTTCTTCTTCAATCTTTAGCTCTTTATCCTAAGGGAATGGAATATCAATTCAAGCTTCTTTTTTTTTTATTTTTTTTAGGAAAAATATCAATTCAATCTTAGGAGATCTTAAAATGGATAAATTCATTCAAGGCCTAATTTTAGGTGGTATTCGGTAAGGAAAAAAAAAAAAACTAAATGTTGAAATTTAAAAGCTTAATTTCAAGCATTATATTATACAAATTAGGTGTTGAATTTCTGAACTGCAACACTATTTAAAAGTTAGTCAATTATTGAATTTAGTGCAAACTTTCAACTTATCATTTTAAATGATGTGTAAATAAATATTATCAAATAAATTAAAATTAAAAATATCTAAACTTTCAAATTTTAAGTGTTGAATAGTTCGTTTTCAAATTGATTCGTAGTGCAATTGTTTAAAACAGAGCAAACTGCAAAATATAGAAGGTTACTGGGTTAGGGTTCTAGCCTTCTAGTCACAAGCCCGGTTTAGATAGCAGGAAAACAAGGTCAAATGGGTTTGAGCTAAGCCTGTTTAGATTCAAGTGTTATGCTCATAACTGCATCTCCATTATGGCCCAATTGTTGACCTACACCTTTTTCTAACAATTTTTTTTTTTTTTTTTAATATTGGGAAAAGAAATCTGAACTTAGAAATTATATTTTCAACCAAAAAACAACATAGGAAATATATAAAATATTTAAATTTTATCATTCAAATTCCATCCATCCAAATCATCTTACAATTATTTTTGGTCAAATGCATTTACAATGTCTCCCACAAAGGAATTGTGAAGAATAAAAACATAGAAAACACGGTAAAAACAACTCGAAGCCTATCCAAACTAAACCCTTAATAAAGTCTAGGACATATCAACCATGTAAGAAACAAAAACAGTCATATGATATTTAACAGAATCTACATATCAATTACTGAATAATTTTTCTTAAACAGGGCAATAATTAGCATAGAGCAAGTTTTATTCTCTCAAGAGACTAGATTGATGTCTATCCAGACCCAACAAGAAACCACTCTCTATAACAAAATGATTTCTCACACAACAAAACCATTATAATTAATAATCATCCTAATTCTTAGGAAACTTGTCCTAACATCTCTATTTGTCCCTGAAAAAGAAAGGGAAAACCTCCACATTGGAATTTTACCCTACATCCAAACAATAGAACAATACATTCGTATGATTTGTGTACTTAACTGCACAAAACCCTAATGATTACTTATCTAATGATTTACACATGTCGATGTCATACTAAAGACTAATTAGAGCACTTTTACCTCTGTTGCAACCAACGAGATGCGCAGAAAAAGGGACTTAGGTTAGAGCTCCATCTTAATTTCAGGGCTTTCAGCAGCCCCACATTGTACAATCCTTGTCTCGACATTGGATGAGATTATACTTCCCCCGTTATAGCCATCCATCAGCAATTTACCGATTTTTGATCTCCACTCTGAGTTGTCCTTCTCATTCTTTCTGTCATGAACAACTCTGTCACGGTAGTTAAGCATGGTTCCTATGCCGCTATTTGGTGTCCAACCATACTGCGTTAATACCTGTGCCTCGCCTTCTGTTAAGTCTTCACCAACCTTAATGGACGATTCAGATTTCATTAGTTATGAAAATAACAAGTCAAGAAAAAAATGCAAAATTTACAGCAAATAAATCCCCCTTTTAAGAGTGTCATGTTAAGCATTTCTAATACAATTCATAAAGAGAGAGAGGGAGAGGGTGCGAGGAACTAAGAAGCATAAAGGCATACACCACAAAAGCATGAATTATATTTTCAAAATGCATTATTTGCAACATTAAATAATGCAGAACTAGATCCTAGTGCTATTTATTTAGCAGAGAGATGTACGACCTTAAGGCTTTCACCCAGTGCTCCCGAGAGAGATTGCCTGTGAAATATATATACTGTGGAATGAAGTTTATAAATGGTTTTTCAACATATTGGTGACGCTGGCCCAAACACTTGTACAATTTGTTATTAATGCAAATTTCTTACACAAAAGGATGCATTATTAATATATATATAAAAAAAAGGATGCGTAAATTTTACACAACCAGACCAGCTCAAGAAAATCCCAAGCTCATTCAAAAAGTTAACAAACCAGACTTGAACAACTTCTGGATCTCATATTCAATTTGAGTTGATTTAGACAGAAAACAAACCCAAGTTGAATACTTGGTGTCTGATTCAGTTCAACTTATTACAGCCTACCAACCTAAGTGATCACCCTGTCAGAATTTTGAATGTTTCTTGAAAAATTAATTAAAACAAAAGTGAATTGTTGGGTGCAATTTGATTTTGAAAGTTCCATAATTGTAATACATCGGTTTGAGTTTTGACTCTTTCCCAAAAACAAACTGACCTGAACTACCGCATGGTCATATTATATTTAAGCATGGGCATTCTTTAGACACGTATTGCACAAATTGCAAATAACTGATACAGCAACATAGTAAGCCAATTAATAAACTACAAATTTGTTCTTTTAACAAGTGATCCAATTGATCCAACCAAAAAGCAGCAGTCATGCAATGGAAAGGGAATTACCACTAATGTTTTGTTCTCAATTAGGGATATCCTGCCACAGTTTGTAAGTTTCATGGCAGTCACCAACCGTTTGACCTGCCAATCAATTGGTAAGGAGTCAACCAGTTCAAAGAAATATGTTGCATAACCATACTCAGGACGTTCCAGCACTATTCTGCACTCAAGTAAAACTAATTACCACTCTTGCCAGTACATTAAGCAGAGATAAATTTAGGTAAGACTTTCGCCACAAAATTACCTTTTATGCCTTTCAAAAACAAATACAAATGACTGGAGATCTCGAGACCAACCCCATTCAGCAGGCCAATTACGAAATCTCAAATATCGTGTCTGAAGATGAGTCGCCAATGATTAATGAGTGAATTTTATCAAACAAGGAGAATGAAAGTGAAAGGACAATAAAAATCCCAATTTCACCATGTTAAAATCACCAGTTTCATACAAAATAATAGAATAAAATAATATAATACAATATAAGTACAATAGAATTTAGAATATTCTATATTCTAATAGAATGAATAATTACCTGCTCCACAAGTGAGAATAGACAAGCCAAGCAATATGTGGGTTTTGAACCCTTTGTGCAGTGTAAAGGAGCGAACTTTAATAATGAATTGCGCTGAAAAAATATCTGTCATATTTCAGAAAAAAAGAGATATGATAGCATCAGTGACAAACATGATTTGCCAGAAAAAAAATTTTAAAAAAAGAACACATTATGATTTTTTGGAATAGATAAAAGTTAATCCAAAATTCTTTCTTTACCAGAAAAGCTTTAATTAATTGGTAGCAAGTAATTAGTAGATGATGCAATCAGGAATTTTCCTGATAACAATGTCATCAGCAACTTAATCATGGACCATTAGAGGAGGGCAAAAGAAAATCAAACCAAATTTCACATTGACCACAAAAATCTACCAGTTAATACATATCATAATCTCAGGAATCTTTGCCAACCTTTGATATCACAGCTTCAAGCTCTGCAAAGCCATCTTCAATGAATGACTCACCAATAGGTTCATCATTATCTCTCTCTCCATAGAGCTTAATTTCATCAACTGACACCCCTTGTTCAATTAACACCTGTCAAATGACATGTTCATAAAGAAACTTAACTGATTCTCAGTGGAAAGAAAAATAAGCATCCATTACCTGCAGAAGCCCAGGAGCATCTTCCTCCATAGCCGTTTCAATTGAATCCCTGTAATTTAATTTAGTGAGCAAGAGATCCCAGAAACAGGAAACAGAAAAAGCAATTTTGAAAGGGAAAAAACAGAGAGAGCAAAGAAAATAAATACGTGGCAGTCTTCTTCCTTTTCCGTGGTCGGTTGATCCTAACACAATTTGAAGCTTCCTTAACAGCAGCGCCATTCTCAACAGAAGAAGGGAAATCTTTTCTTAAGCATTCAAAATTCTCTGAAGCGTTTAGATTAAAATCTTCTCTTGGTATCTGCAGCTTCATCCGATCCCGCAATTGCATGTGGTCTACTTTGTCCCTATTGCTTTCATAAAAAAAAATCATTCCGCTCTTTACTGAAATTCGCTCTTGACAGGAATTTATGTCTTGGTTGTGGAATTCGTCGTTATCCACTGGTTCACCCTTCACTTTGACCAAGTTCAATAAAGTTGAACTAGACATATTATTCGCGCTCACGTGAAAATTGTCCAGTCTATCGCGTGAGTTTATTTCAATAGGCATTTCCTGATATGAGCATATGCAATCAATAGATTCAGAAGTACAGAATATGGGAGATTCATGACACAAACACACAAAAAAACAAAAGATTTCATATTGACACTTGTTGAAAGAATGTCTAAACACCCTTGATGCAGAAGCATCTTGGAAGTATTTTTTATGGTTTCCTTGTTTATTTAGAATCCCTAATTAAATAAGAAACTGTTAATTAATTAGGAATAACATTCTGTTTTCCTTCTTTATTTAGGATTAGAATACTTTTCAATCTAGAAGTATTAGCTAATTAGGATTACTTTCAATCTAGGATTAGGAGTTGTCCTAACTAGTATAAATAGGACACCAATTATCAGATAATGTATTCTATTATCTTTTATTTTCAATTCAAAAATTTAATTCTAAGGTTTTGTTTAAAACCATTCTTGTTCCAACCACAATCAACCTATTCTAGCCCTAATTGTTGAGAGTTAATTTGCCCTAAATTCTTCCCCTGCGTTAACCCTGATCTAGTTTTCCTTTCACCTAAGCAATAACCGACTCATTTTCCAACCTCATGGTTCTAAAGCTATAATTTTGAGAGAGAAAGAGAGTACAAGCCCTTGAACAATTTTCCTTGAAATTAGATTTGCAATATCAACAAGTATTTTGCAATCTAATCAATCTACGCATTGCATATGGCAAACCACAGATATATAGATAAAGAAGCCTGCTTTAGATATGTGCAGTATATATATGTTATACTAAGTGGTAAGAGAAAGAAGTTAGAAAATTTAAGTACCAAAGGAAGAAACTCTAAAATAGGTTTTGCAGCAAAATGCATAATTCACATGTCCCATTTTCATATTAAGATTTATTCTTTTGCATCTTCATAACCAGGTATCAATAAGTGAAGACTGAGGAGCCATGGCAAAAAGTACAATATATAAATATCTGACTATCAATTACATTGCAAAAGGCAGATCATTTGCTCAAAATTTTCAGCTAAAGTACTCTGTGGAAAAGCATGAACGCGTGGATCTCCATAAGGCACTTAAGTCATGTTCCAGGCATTGACCCCCAGGCGAACAATAAAGAAAAATATAAATATAAATTACCAAATGAAACAAGAGCACAGAAAAGCATGTGACTAAATGCAAGAAGCAACCTTAGTCCAGGATTTGAAACTACAACAAAAGAGGAGCTTTTTTTCGGCTTCTTTCGCTGCTTTCTTCAAAGCCATGACTAAAGCTATTCTTTCAAAAGGAGGAAAGCAATGGCTTTCCAATAAACAATATGGATGATGTAAATGACTATGCCACAAAAAGTATTCCAACATTCTTCAAGGATCTGCAAAACATTACTTTATCAATCAAATAAATGCACAATAAATTACCTTAAGAATTGGCTTTTCCATCTCCATCTTCCTGTAAAGTAGCAAATAATATAAAGGAAGGAGGACTTAAGAAGGGTAAAGGCAAAGATTTTCCAGCGTAGACAGTGCACAAAATTGGGAATGTGTGATCAAAGATATACCTAGATTGCAGCATCTTACGCCGCTCTTTCAGTACAATATGATCAAGATCATCTGTAAAGTCATTGGAAATATTACTCTTGGGCTTCAGCCCTTGAAAATCGGCACCAATGGAGCCATTCATGCTGCCTCCTAACAAACTCTGTAAGTAATCAAATCCTTACTTTGGTAGGCTTCTTCACATTGAAATTTCAGGAAATTTATGTAAATTGGCATCAATTTTCTCCAGACTAACAGCATTAATATTAATGTCAAAACCATTACCTTATCTGAAGAAACGTTTCCATCTACATTAGTCCCATGGCTGTCACAACCTCCCTGCACTGATAGCTCCTGGCAAGCACCGGAATTTTGTGAACACTTATCAGATGCATCATAATCCACCTGAATTTTATCCCATGCAACAACAAAATCGACTTCCAAAGGAGCATTAGTTCCATGCAATTGTTCTTGCACTGACTGCAGATCTGTTTCTTTGCTGACAGGAGAAGCAGGAGCGTGAGCGAAAAGGCCCTGCAAGATGCATGTTTTCTGTAAATAAAAATGGCAGAAATAATGGTGTAGGCTCCAACATAGCCGTTTCAGGCATGATTCATACTACATCTATATTCTCCAGACATACTAATCATCTTAAAATCCTCATTATGCATTAACCATGTTGCCATTTCTTGGCTGAGTTCTATAACTTAAATTCATCAAGACTTGGAAACATCATAATTTAGTGTTCAACTTAATATGAAATTATCCTGAACATTAAGTTTGAATCTCACTCTTATGCACCTACCCTTTTGGCATAAACAAGTCATCATCAGATAAGGGACAGGTAGCAATTAGCAACTACACTGCATTAGGCATTATATGAAAGCTAAGGAGTAGAAGAAATTGAATATTTAGGGTTTCTAAAGAATAATAAATTCAGACAAAAAAAGAAAGTCAAATTTTTGGAATAGTTGTTGGTGCAAATTTTGGCAGTTTGAACTGTAAATTTTTGTAGCTTAAGGTTCATTTGTCGCAACTGGATAGGAAATAAATTATAGTTGTCAAAAGGAATTATCAAGGTAAATTATATGGTCTACCCTCATATCATAGGCAGTGATGATAGAAAAGAAAGGCTCTTCCACCAATCTAAAACACTTAAATACCTTCAAAAACATAAGAAAAAAATTCCTAAAAGCTATCAAACACATGTAATGCCATGCTTCAAAAAGCACAAAGAAGAAATAATCATCTAACCCTTGTTTAAACCTTTTCAATACCCACTCCATAAACATCCCTCCTCCATTTAGCAACCCAACCTGTAACAATAGACCTCCACGAATATTGTTCTTTCTTTCTTTCTTTCTTTCCCCTTCCAATCATACATCTCCACGGATTTTGTACGACACACTTTCACCACTTGAAGTTCTTATAAACTCCAAGAAAAAAAAAAAAAGAAAATTAATTAAACATTGAAGTCATATCTCGTAGCAGACATACTTTCAGCATCTGCTTTCGAATAGCACTTCAAACACTTAAGGACAAATTATTTATTGATTACATATGCAGAAACAAATGCGTACAGATAATAGGAAGACAAAGTGAAAAAGAAAAATTGCCAACTCTAAATATCAGAATCAGGAAGCCCCACTAAATTACCTGTGGATCACAGTGCTCGTCTTCCTTTTTTATGACAGCAACATTCATATGAGGACTGTAAGTTCAAGATTTCAAGTAAGATGAGAATAAAAACTCAATCAAAGCCCTTTTAGATTCCAAACCCACAAACTTTCAAATATTAGACGGAAAAAAAAAGGTAAAAAGGATCCTCAAAAGAAATCACTGACATTGAATTATTGTTAGCGCAGCATGAATTCATCTTCTTTTTCATTAACAATTTTCGCCGACTCATCAACGGAACATGGTCAAGCTCATTAGAGCTACAAGAATCATTAGTTTCACCTTCGAGTTTAATAGAAATTCCATTAGAGCCGCACAATTGAGCCATAGCATCGTTATGCTTCTCCGTCTCTATTCACAATCTAATCCATGACCTTCTCTAAATAGTAGAAATCGAGAAGAAGAAATTAAAAGAACTGCATTTAATATTAGTTGATCGAAGGAGCTGCTCTGTTAGGGATTGAAAACATTTTACCTTATAACGCGAGCGGCGGAAAGAGTAGGAGTATCGAACGAGAGTGAAAAGGAGTCTGTTTAGTGACACGCTTAGTGGCGCGAGAGAGACGAAGATCCAAAACAAAAATCAAAATCTTGTAATCCAAAGTACTGCAATTACTATTTCGTATATTTCGTTTTTCTTTTCCATTAGTTTTAGTAACGACACTGATATGTCTCTTTCAAGATTTAAGAAGCGAAGCGGGTATTGATAACCCACCCGTTTAAAACTAAACCTCTCTTTAGGGGTGAGCATATTTTGGAAGAAAATCGATTCAAACCCAATTATTTTGGATTATTCGATTTTGGGTTTCAACGTCAGTTTTCAATTTTTTATGTTTTTGATTTTTAATCTTTGAATTAGTTATTATAAAATAATCATTTTTTTAGTCGGTTCGAACGAAACCAGCCAGTTTAGTTAATATCTAGACTTATTTCAGTGCTATTCAATTTCAACAAAAAAAACTATTTTCTCTGTCTTATTTTATTTACATAGTTTGACAAAACATGAATATTAAAAATTTAGTCAACAAAAGTTATTTTGCTCTTTTTTTTTACCCTTACCTCATTAAGATATTAATTAAAGGCATTTATTTAATGAATGATGATAAAAAAGTTATTATGGAAAAAATAATTATTTACGCATATATAAATTTGGAAACCTTATAAACATTTTGAGATATCCAAAAAAAAGAATAACAAATAAACAAAATAGGACGGAGGTAGTATTTTGTTTTGATTTTTTATAGTTTGGTTTGGTTCATTCATTTTAATTTTTTTTTTTTAGCTATACTAATCAATAATATAAAAATGCATTTCTCGATTAAAAAAAAAAGAAAAAAAATACTCAATAAACAAATCCAGAATGTAAGAGATGCAAACATTTAATTTGGGAATCTCCTAATTTTGCTCCATTGGGGTATTTCCTATCCCTTGGCCTTAAGAAGAACCATCACTTATCTCCATTGTTCAGTATATATTGGCTTGAGAAAATAATTTCCATTTGTCAGTCAAAGATAATCACTGCATAAACATTTTGAAATCAACATATTCTTCTTCTTGTCAAAGATGATCACTCTTAACTTGTCCATCTTCTTCTTCTTCTTCTTCTTCTTCTTCAACATATTTTGGAAGCGGAACATGGCCAGAGCCAATAAGCTTAAGATCCTCTAAAAGGTGCTCATAATGCAACTTAACATCATCAACACTTTTGTCAGGAAGCAAAGCAGCAACTTTCTCCCACTCCTCTTTTATCAGAAACTCAAAGTTTGTTTCAAAAATTTTGTTCTCTTCCCAACTCCAACGGCTTGGTTTTGCCTTTTGCGCCATGGCTAATAAGAGAAGCAATGAGGATTATTTATTTATTTATTTATAGGGTTTGTGTTCATTTTCCTAACCAGTTAAGGAAGGAGAATCTTGAGAATAGAAGATCTAAACGAATTAATGAGAATGTGAATTAAAGACATGTATATTTGGTAAGATTTTTCATATTTTGGGAAGTCTGATTCTCGAATATCTTGTAGTAATTATTTGGAAAACTTATTAAATAGTTGAAAATTATAAAAATCATTCTTCCAAAGATTATACTAACCACATATTAAGTGAATATCTTGCATATAAATACCAAAAATACAAGAAAAATGTTATTAGCACGGAGAGGATTCAATATTAGCAAAATTTGTAACGTCAGAGATATAATAGGTAACTTACAAAGTTTAGGCATCACAAAATTTTTCTATAAAATACAAGAGTATATTTATACATTTGACTAATTATATTCTAATTTGAACTTTGTAACATTCACATTCTTAGATACTACCTCAAAGTATAGAAATATATTTCCATATTAAGATAGTGCATTTGTCTTTTCACTTATTTTTATTGTCTTGTAACCACGAAAATTTTTTAAAACTGACCAATTAATTTGGTTTAATAATATTAAAATATAATTTTTAAGTCTGAATCCTAATATAAGGTACTTAACTTTTATATTTTAACAGTCCTATAATATCTTACTGTTGAATAAATAAAAGAATTAAAAATAAAAATAAAATTTTAAATTTGCGTTTAAATATAAAATTATATTCATATATAGTGGATGACATATTTATGGATTTAGAAAATGATAACTGGTGCAATGAAAATATTTAAGAAGTAATTTATTTTTTATTAAATGAATAGTAATTTGATTATATCAATTCAAAAATTACAAAAATTAGAATCCTTTTCATCCTTAAAACGTAGATAATACAAAATAAAATAAAAAAATCATATTTTATTAATTTAACTTTTACGTGATGCTTTAGAATTTTTGATAAGTAAAATAAATTTATATTATTAAATTATTAATTATTATTAAATTTTTACAAAAAATTAAATTTAATCTATGCAACATTAACGTAGATTAATAAATGCTTTTTTTTTTATTTTTTAAATCAATTTATGAGTGTCATATGATAATCTAAAAAGGATCAAAATACTTTTTCATTTGCAATATCGTCCTTAATCTCAATCGAGGGTGTTATTACTAAGCCAAAATTGACATAAAATTGACAAGAATATAAAATAAATCTAACAATGAAATAACCTGATTTTTAAATTTTAAAATCAGGAGTTTAAACATAATATTTTATCATAATAATTAGAATTTTATAAGTAAAATAAATAAAGATAAATCAACCATAACTAAACTAAGGAAGCATGATATAAACATTTCATTAAATGCTCATTCATAATCTCTAAAAGATTCTACTCCCTCCTTCTTATTTTATTTGCACGGTTTGATAAAATATGCATATTAAGAATTTAATCAACAAAAATTATTTTGTCATTTTTTACCTTTAACTTATTAAAATATTAATAAAAGTCATTCGTTTAATGAAGAATGACGAAAAGTTATAATGAGAAAAATAATTATTTAAATGAAAAAATTTAGAAACCATGCAAACATTGTGTAGCATTCAAAAAATGAATAACAAGTAAATAAAATGGGACGAATGGAGCATATAAATTACCTTAATGTTTACTATAACTAAAAAAATAGTGTTTAGGCTTAGCTAGAATGTTAAAAGCTATCTTAAAGCTATTGTTGAACAGTACTATTGACAATAACTTTTGAATTAGCTTTTAGCATTTTGACTAAGTTAGAACTCTATCACTATTTTAATATCTATTAATTTTAGCATTTCATAACATAACTTTTATGATGGTCTTTACAAGTTGACAAAACTTTTTATGAAACGTTAAATGCTCTTTTAGCTTCTAAAGTTTAGCATTTAGCTTTTAATTTTAAATTTTTTGGACAATCATACCAATTTTTTTTCCCTGAATTCAACTAATCAAACTATTAATATCATTTTTTATCATTTTAAATTAAGCAGTTATTTAAATAACTATTTTTATCCAATATTTCTAATTTAAGCCGTAGTGGTTGTGTTTACAACAACTTTTTAAGTAGTTTTTAGCGTTTTGAATGATCAAAATGCTAAACGGTACTTTTTATAATGTTCATAACATAACGTCTCTAGCTTTTAGAGGTTAAGGTAGCGTTTTATGAAAATTTAACTCATGTAATATTTAGCTTTTAGCGTTTCATGAAAAATTACTCAAACAACTAAATTTGCTGAATAGACATAATATAAGCAGTTATCAACTAAAAGCTAAAAGCTAACGGTTAATAGAATGACTAATAATTATTACAACAACAAATAGCTACTAAAATAATCAATAATGTCGAAAATACTCTTAATTTCTAATTTATGTAATTGTAATGTCGGTTCCCAAATTTGAAAGAATTGAACTATAATTTCTGTTTTGATTTTTTTTTTTTTTTTTTTTTGAGAATTTAACCATAATGAAGAGCCCACAACACTACGTAAAATAATGGTATATAAAATGATATGATATGAATTATGCTATTTCTGTTTTTAAATACTTGTTATATTTACATTTTCACATCCCTTAAAAAATATTCAATTTATTTCAATTACAATGAATTATTGAGGAAGTTATAATAAATTATTAAGTAAATATACTATCCTTAATTTATCTAAGTTATAATAATTTATTTAGGAAGGGAAGCAATTATCATTTGTCATATAAAATGGTGAAATGAAAAAAAATAATTTATTATTTATAAATTTCACAAATGTGAGAAGTATTTAGCAACATAATAATATGGTGGTATTAAGTAATTTTTTATTTTAATTTTTTGAAAATTTAAAACAGATTACCTTCCAACTGACCGTTTAATAATCACCAAAGATGATTATGATCATCAAGAAATCTAGGAAAAGAAAAGCATAACATTAAATGATTTTGCCTATTATTAATCAAGAAAGCAACGAATCAATACATGTAAAAATCAGAAAAACGTTAAACAAGGACAACAAATTTGACCGTTGAGGCCAGGTATCTGTCCCCACTTACTTTGTTTTTTAGTTAAGAAATAAAAAAATGGGTCCACACTCACCTCCCATAGCCTGTTCTTGTCACCAATAGGCAATAACACGTCTGCAAAAAAGCTTGTCTTGAGAGGCAATACATGGAAACGGCTACCAATGTCAAGAAAAGAGAAAAAAAGAAATGTTGTCTTGGGTTTGGTTTCTTAACATAAACCACTGTATCAAAATTTGCAGATGATATCATGACCGTCCATTCTCTGACCATCTTTCCACGTGATCAAGAATCCTGTTTCCCTCTCTCCTATATTTCTTCCATCTTAGCCCCACTTTCTTTTCTTGGTTTTCTTTCTCACTTACTACACCAATTTTCTCCCTTCTCTCTTTCTCTCTCTGCATTATTGAGTTTATTTTTTTCTTTTTTTCTTTAACTTTCCAAGATTCTTTAGAACAAGAGCATGTTTTGGAAGATTGAATCTATGGCTGATGTGTTTATGCTCATACTTTTAGCAGTTCAGGTTTTTGTTCTTGCAGCAGCAGATGAAGGTAACATTATTATTCTTATCTTTTCATTTCTTGTTCTTGCAGTTGCAGCAGTTAATGAACAATGTACAACATTATTCTTGCCTTTGCATTTCTTGTTTTTTTCTGTTTATGCATTTATTTAAGTAAAGATTTTTTACTATAATCTTATTATTTTTGAGGTGTTCCTTGTTTCACATTGTCTGGATATTTTTGTCTTTGCCAAAATCCTTCAATTGGTATTCTTTTGGTAGAGCTTGATCAGCAAAATGTTTGGTGGGTATGTAAAGAGAGAAGCAGATTGGTAATTTGGTCTGGTCTTTGAGTAGGTTGGATATTAAATTATGACATAAAGGATATGACAGAGAAAGAGGAGTTAGAAGATAGAGGGGGATTTAAACACTGTACAGTAAATGCAGAATGTTCTGTAATTAAATGAAAGACAGGGTTCTCAATCAATTATTTTTTATTTCTATTTGTCTATTGTGGAAGACAGCTGGTGGTTTGGTGTTTATAGATTTTATTATTTTCTTGCCCCTGAATTTAAGCATAATATCCTAAATGCCCAGCACCTCAAAGTTCAACCAATAATTATGAAATTAATTAATTACTCTCTAAATCCATAATCAAATATCATTTTAGAGAAAATGTTTTGCCTACAATTATTTGTCTTTAAAAATGTTAAGAAGTAAATTAATTAATTTTATTATAATTTAGGGAATTAATTGTTATAATTTGATTAAAAATATTAAGAATATTTGTCGCTTTTATATTAAAGATAACAATAAAAAAGTAATTTAATCAAATAAATGTATATTTTATTATAATAATTTAGGCGAATGAATAGTTTTATTAATTAATCTCTCTCCGTCTCATTTTGTTTGGTTGTTATTTCTTTTTTCGATGTTGCAAAATGTTTATAAGGTTTAAAATTTATATATGTAAACAATTATTTTTTTCATAATAATCTTTATAATTCTTCATTAAACGAATAGCTTTATAATATCTTAATGAGTAACTAAGGGTAGAAAAGGGCAAACTAACTTTTATCTTAGTTGAATAAATGCTGCATCCAGATTCGGTAAGTCTTCCATTAGGAGCTCTTGTATCCATATCTCTTTTTAGAGTGATTGTTGCCGTTGACTAAATTTTTAATATGCATATTTTGGAGAGTATTATTTATTGATTCATTTGTGGAGAGTTTGTACTATAAATGGAAACTTAGCAATGGGCAGTATTGCTCTCCAGCTCACGAGTTGTTTTCTTTTACTCTCTTGTTCTTTGGTCTATTCATTGGTAGTGCAAAGGGTCAAAAAATTAGAGAATTTAGGAACTTTTTCTAGGAACTTGGTGCCACCTGGTTAAGGCATGGGCCAATGTGGTCATGTCTCTCTATAGAAATATGTATCTTGCAATTAAATAGTCTTTACCTCTTTAATTTCTAAACTTAATCGAATACTAGTATATTGCAACTGAATAGTTTATTGCTGCACCAACAGAGAATTTGTGATTCATGCATGTTGAAAATTTGTCATTAACATGTAAATAATGTCAACATGCTTTTTATGTGATCTGTTATTATCTATTCTAAAGAAGCCTGCCTTATATAATTGCCTTACTTTTTAACTTCTGTAGAAAAACTAATGCCAAAATGTAATAAACCTACAAATATCAAACCCCAAAAGCTGCTCATTCTTGGCTTACTGCCAAATAATAAGAAGGCTGTATGGTGCCAAACAGTCAGCAATGCAAGTACCATAAAGCTTCACTTATAGACATTGATTGATTCAAACCTTTTTTTTTTTTTTTTTTTTCAGCTTAATCCTCCATTAAACCTTTGTATCAACATGACACTATTTGGTATAGTTAGCCACTATATATACCAGTGGTAAGTCACTGTACTTAGCAATTCATAACATAACAAATATAAACCTTACTGTAACATTAGACCTACAATCTATAAGGAAATAATGCAAACTTGAATATAAAAGGAAATAATGAATACTTACATTATAAAAGGAAATAATGCAAAAAAAGAACGGTTTTTACTTTCCTGTTTCTCTGTGCTACCAAATGTGTGATTATTACACCATTTGGCATAACTAGTTGTTACACCAAGCATTTTTACTTTGGTACTAAAATCACATCTTCAAATGTTCAAATTCCAAGTTTCATTTCCTATTGTATATGCATAACTGGAGATATTTGCTTTAGATAATTGCAATATTATCACAAGTGTGTTCTCTTGATTGCAGAGCCATTTATTGGTGTTAACATTGGAACTGAACTCTCTGACATGCCCCATCCCACTCAAATAGTGGCCCTCCTCAAAGCCCAACAGATTAGGCATGTCCGGTTATATGATGCTGATCGTGGGATGTTAATTGCGCTTGCAAATAGTGGCATTCAGGTTATGGTCTCTGTCCCTAATGAACAACTCCTTGGAATTGGTCAGTCAAATTCCACTGCAGCTAATTGGGTATCTCACAATGTTGTGGCTCATTATCCAGCCACCAATATCACGGCTATTTCAGTAGGTTCCGAGATTCTGACCACCCTTCCTAATGCAGCACCAGTCCTTGTCAATGCCCTTAAGTACATTCACTCGGCCCTTGTGGCATCGAATCTAGATCGTCAAATCAAAGTTTCAACACCTCTTTCTTCCTCTATTATTCTTGATTCTTTCCCACCCTCCCAAGCCTTCTTTAACCGCTCGTGGAACCCTGTTTTAGTTCCAATGCTCAATTTTTTGCAGTCCACAGGCTCATACCTCACACTTAATGTATACCCTTATTATGACTACATGCAATCAAATGGTGTAATTCCATTAGACTATGCACTCCTCAAGCCTCTTCCTCCAAACAAAGAAGCTGTAGATGCTAATACACTAGTCCACTATTCCAATGTCTTTGATGCTATGGTTGATGCAGCATATTTTGCTATGGCTTTTCTGAACTTCACCAACATTCCTGTCATGGTAACTGAAACTGGTTGGCCATCAAAAGGTGATTCCAATGAGCCGGATGCAACTATAGATAATGCCAATACTTATAACAGCAATTTGATCAGGCATGTTTTGAACAAAACTGGAACTCCAAAACACCCAGGAATTGCTGTTAGTACTTACATTTATGAGCTCTATAATGAGGACACAAAACCTGGACCTGTCTCAGAGAAGAACTGGGGATTGTTTAATGTAAATGGAGAGCCTGTTTACATATTGCACCTGGCTGGGTCTGGATCAGTGTTAGCTAACGACACGACTAACCAAACTTACTGCACCGCAAAGGAAGGAGCTGATCCAAAGATGTTGCAGGCTGCTTTGGATTGGGCATGTGGACCTGGTAAGGTTGATTGCTCACCTCTATTGCAAGGAGAATCTTGTTACGAGCCGGACAATGTAATTGCACATGCAACTTATGCTTTCAACACTTACTATCATCAAATGGGAAAGGCTCCCGGTACATGTGACTTCAATGGAGTGGCTGCTGTCACCACAACAAATCCAAGTATGTTTGAAGTTTACTTCAATAGGAATCCGCTCTTTCTTCTCTTATTACCACCTTATTTTCATTCTTATTGATTTTGTTGTTGTTCTTCATGGCTCACATATATAATTACCCATTTGTCTTCGATGGTGTAGGTCACGGAACCTGTATCTTCCCAGAAAGGTAAGCACCCATGTTTCCAAATAGCTTTCTACATAGGCATCATATGCAAGTTGTTTGCATCTTAAGTAAATTAATTTTGAACTTTTGCTTGTAGCTCTGGCAAGATCAATGGTACCCTGGTAAATATTACAGCTCCATCTATGAATTCCACAAGTTCAGACTCTACTGCTCGAAATTTTTATATTGGCGGTTTCATGAGCATTTCAATGCTTCTGAGAGTTGTAATGTGGATCTTAGTTGTATTGTAGAGTGGTAAAAATGGTGAAATCTTTTGCAACTCATGCAGTTTTTTTGGGGGAAGGTCTAAATAGCAACAGATGGTATTGTAGGTAAGGTAGTTGGAAATCAAATTTTTGTACAAAAGCTGAAAAGCCTAGACCAACTTTGGCTTCAACTGAATTCTATTATTCTTTGCAATGAGAGTTGTGATTCTTGTGCAGCTTAGCGATTTCAAGAACTGAGAATTTATTCCTAGAATCTTTTTTCATTTTCTTTTAGGAATATGTAGATTAAATGACTTCCTGTGAAAAAAAAAAAAAAAAAAACAAAAAAACAAAACTTGACATATACAGTTGCCAAAGAATACATTCAAAGCCATTAGGCTATTCAAAATCTTTTTGATTCAATAAACTAACTTCACTCACAGCTTGAGACTATAAAAGAAAAATGTTCTTTTATTTTTTATTTTTTGGTACAAGATTAAAAATGTTCCTTATGATGTCATCTAATTTAGAAAGGCAAACTTTTTCTGCACTTACTGGAAATATCGAGCATAGACATGTGTACATAAAGAAAAAATTGCTCATAACAAAAATTATATAATTCTTTCTTTTGAAAAAATGCGGAAATATTTCTTTTTTAAACAAACACTTTTCAATTTGTAAATATAAATATTGAACAATACTAACAATCTAGCTATCAAAACACAGTCACCTTTTAAATATAAGTAGTTTTGTCCGGCATGTATTGCACGTTATTTATACGCATTGATTTTTACACATTGAAATTAAATGTAATTTAATTTATATATATATATATATATATATTATTAATTTTTTTATTATAAATTATTATACTATCAATATTTTATATTACTACAAATCTAAAAGCATTCATAAAATAGAAAAAAAATATTTTATGAAATAATTAAAATAAAAAATTCAATAAGTAAATAAACTTAATGAGGAAATAATATTTATAATAATAAAATATTATTATAATATGACAACCAAATTTTCGTGAAAATAAAATTACTTATCAATAATCTAATTTTTTTATAACAATTTAAATTTTACTAACTTAATTTTTTGTAAAAATATATTTTTTATATTTTAAAATATAATTTTTAATGTGAAATTTCAAATTTGAATTATGGCTGAGATGAGAATTTAGGAAGGGAAAAATTCTATTTTTGCTTATGTAATCCTTTTATATTTTAATTTAACTTAAGAAAAACTTATATTTAGAATTTTTCAAAAATAACTTTAAACTCATAAAAATAATTTTACAAAAATATACTATTATTCATTGGTTAGCAAAAATTCTTGATAATTTCATAATTTCAAATTTTAATATCGGCATGAGCGATGCCAAGCTCGAGGTATAAATATATATAAAAAAATACATTGGCTTTTTCATAAAATAAATTTTCTATTCTCTAATGATTTTTGGAAATATATTTAAGAAAAATCAGAACACTTTATCTAATTCAAAATATTTGAATTCAATTCATAACCGTTTGTTTGCGACTTAAATTCGGGTCGGGTTGTACTTGAACATAGGAACCAACCCGTTTTCAGAAAACCCTAATCGTGTAGCTATAAATTCCCACATGTACTGATAGCCTCCAATCTAATTCAAAGCTTACAGTTTCTCCAACCTTTCGCTTCAAATCTCAATTGTCTCTTACTATGAAATTTTGATTTTGTTTTAATCAACCAAACGAATTAGCATCTGCCTATGATTCTCTGCGTTTCTTTTGACCCGTGGCTCAGAGAATACGAAGCGATGCGAAATCAAAAGGGACTTTTGGACAAGCAGATTTCTAAATTTCAATGATTTCTTGCTTTTTCTCGAGAGTTTCACATTTTTTTTTCTCAATTTCTTTGAATTTCATTTCAATGCTCAGTGATGATTGAATTTGCTTTAACCACACTGAATAGAGGAATGGAGGTTAGGGTTTCAGATCACTTTTTGTTTAAGTCGATGATTCTTCTTGTATGTGGTTGGTTTGTGCTTGAAGACTCTTGTTTCTAACAGAGTAGAGATTCATTACTTGATATCTCTCTCTTTTAGAGGGAAGATGAAGGCACGGTCAAGCACTTACAAGTAACGCTTAAACAAAGGAGGATTTCGCCTTTCTTCAAGTTCTCTCATGTGGACAATCTTTGGCCTTTCAACTGAGAGCATTGAATTTTGTTGAATGGTAGGCATACAATTTCATTCTCAGTTTGAAATTGATAACGGTTAGATCACAATTTGATTACCGTTTTGGTTTTGATTTGAAATAAAAAATAGACGATTGTAATTGAATCGAGGCATACATTTTCATTTTCAGTTTGAAATTGAGAACTGTTGATTACGATTTGATTACCATTTTAAAGGGTTCGAATCCAATTTGTTTCAATTTGAAACCAAAATGCGGTCGTGTCTAGCTTTTCATTATCATATAGCAGAATTATATGTGCAATGATTGGAAGGGAAGTCTATAAAATTTAATTTTGTTTGAAACTGACGAATCTGAAAATTTTGGGCTGCAATTTTGATTAATGAAGCTACAAAACATGATCAAGATACTCAACTATTATTACAATTATCTCATAATCTCTATATTTCGCAATTAACATGCTAAAGATATTCAATTAGTATTACAACTATTTCTTAATCTCCACATTTTGCTATTTGACATTCATTTCAAGTAAAATATCTATAGATAATAGAAGTGTATAAAATCCTACATTTATGTTGAGTTTTTTTTTTATCTTGGAATTGTGTTTGCTCTAATACTAGTTTAGAGACTGTAACTCAATGAGAAGGGGTTGGTGCAATGATCGGAGGATAAGACATGGGAGGAGCAGCCTGTTTATCTGTAAACAGAAGTGAAAAGAATTTTTCGGCAAGAACTTGATTAGCTGCATCTGAAGGATGAAATGCGTCCCAGAACACATACTCTCTGCGATTTTTGCATAATTTTGAGTTTGGTAAACATAATCCTCCTACTGATGTGTCTACATTGCAACAAGAGGTGTTTGAGACCTTGAAACCTGCAGTAAAAATGGAAAATTATTTAGCTATCCATGAAGGAAATTGATGCTCGAAATCTTAGTGAATGAAAGTAGGGATTTCAGATTACCGTAAGCTGTAGGGTTATCGATCAAATCTAAAACATCTCCATATGTATCTGCAAACAAGAGCTTGGCATTGGGAAGTCGCTGGTTTAAAGTGGTAACTAGTTTTTGCACTTTGGAATTAAATTCTGAAACCCATTCGTTCACTCTCTTCAAGCATCCCCTTTTCTTTGATTTCACTCTCTGCGAAGGAATGCATCCCAAAGGGCCAAGCCCATGGAATACCATCTTTCTTGCACCCAATTGGTATAGCCTCTGTAGTAATAATTAATAAGCAATTTATATTTAAAAATTTGCTGTGAATGTTGATTTTTAATTATTTGAAGGAAGATAATTTTTCATTTACCGTAAGTTGTTGATCCAATTTGGATATTAAGAGTTCCACAAATTCGTCATGTGTGTATTGTTGACCATCTGCTAAAAATGGCTGTAAAAAATTGTTCACATAGTCATTACTCCCTGCAGATACACCCAGAAATTATTTTTAGTACCCTTCAAATGGAATTTACAACCCAGAGAAAAAGAAAGGAAAAAAAAAATACCAATTCCAATGAAGTAAAGAGCTTCATTGCAATGCTTATTTGCAGCATTTTCTCCTATCTTAGCCCTAATTACTTCTTTAGTCTTCTCAAAGTAATCAATCTGATCATCGAAGGATAATCTCTGAATCTGCGAAAAATGTATAAATTACAAAAAAATCAACCATAATAATTTTAATTTCAAAAGAAAAAAAATACATTCTACAATTGAAATAAATAGGTATTACAAAATAAAGTCCAGTCTCATTAAGAATTCCTGCTCCCCCGGATGCATAATTAACCCCTTTGAGCAATGCATCAGCATTATTGCTTGATAGAGAAAGGTAAGGTGGTGGTGATGGAATCCCTAGCTTCTCGGCTTCAATTTCCATAAAAATTCGAAAAAAAGGCCAAATTAAAGACTTATAATATATAAAGATAAAAAATATATCTATATCTATATCTATATATATATATATATATATATATATATATATATATTATAATTAAGATCATTAACGTACATATTATATCGCCAATAGTTCTCCCATTAGTGAACCTTCCGGTCGCCTGTTTTCCGGTAAAATCAATCCCATACCATGGATAATCAGACCTAGCAAGAGACTGAAGGTGATTGTTGTTACCAACTTCTGTTAACGAGTCACCAAAAATATATGTGACCACTGATGAATTAGTGGTAGAAGAAGCTAAGGTTATTGCCTCTGCTACTAAAATTAATGTTGCTATGAAAACTCTGCTTGCAACTATCATCTTACAAATTTTTTTTTTAAAATTTATTTTGCAAAGATATAGTGGAATGGGTTGTTTTGTGGTGATTTATATATGGGATTTTCAGCCATGCCCAGTTGTTCAAGTTTGCAGATATTAGGTGATTAATTTCTAAAGTCTAAACCAAAGAAGATACCGATTGTCTACAAAGTCTAATTTTAGTATGTTTAGATTTGTAAGTTTTGGTGGGTATAATCTCTGTTTATCAGTTGGCCAACTCACTTCATTAAGTCAGTGTAGTTAGTTTTGTTAGGTTTTGCTCTTAATCCTTGAAATAAACACTTGAAGCAACAGTACAAATAGGTAAAATCATATGTATATAATGTAACTTTTTACAGCAGGAAATTACTTTTTACTTTTATAAACTGGGGCTTTTTCCTTGTAAGGAGTTAGGATAGATCAACCACCTTAATGAGAGTTTTCATAGGCAGAATGATTAACCTTTATTTATATTGGAATCCATTCAGTAGTTCTTAGTAGTTCTAGTAGCTAGTGTTTCATCAAATGTCGAAGGAAATAACGTTTTATTACCTACTCCTTCAAACTTTAAACATTGGTAAAAATGTTACAGTACCGAACACCGTAAATAATAAAGGTCTGTTCGGCAAAATTAGCTGTTTTAATAACTGTTAGCTATTTTAATAACGTTTAATTATTAACTGTTTGAGTAGATTTTCATAAAACGCTAAAAATTAAATGTTATATGAATTAATTTTTTACAAAACAATACATTAACGTTTAAAAGCTAATTCAAATGCTATGTTACCGAACACTATAAAAAATAACATTTAATATTTTAATTGACTATTTAAAAAACTGTTGTCCAATACAACTTGAGTCAAATCGTTAAAAGTTATATAAAAAGCCATTTCCGAACAGGGTATGATATGATATGCGCAGCCAAACTATCTTGTAAAGCAAAATATTAAAATAAATTCGGAGCTTGGGAGGCCAGGCTCCCCTTAGTCCCTCCTTCTGCCGCTGGACATGGGTTTGCATTATCATCTCATAATTACTTTTGATTGTTCATGATTAATTGCTAAACTCAATTAAGAAAAGTATATTGTGTTGTTTAATTTTTATTTTAATTTATTGCAGTCTTTCATTTTCTTTAAGTTTCTTTTTTTTTGTTGTCTCTATTATTGTTGATAATGATATAATTATAATTGCAGTCAGTCGACATTTCAGGTTTCATAAGACAAAATCTGATATTTGCAAGGTCTGACCAAGTTTCAAACTTCCATTGCTGTTTTTTGTTTGTTATCAATTAAAAATGTCATTTTTGGTTGGATGGTGACAAAACAAGAACAGCTCATGCAACTGTTGGTTTGTCTATAAATACCGTTTATGGATTACTGAATTAGATATATTAATTTATTTTGGTATTTTTATTTTTAATTATATATGTTTCTTTCATAAAGATTCTTTTCACTGAGAAGACATTTATATGTTTATGTATTTATCTCATTTTTATTTATATATATTATATATATGCATTTATCTCATTTTTTAACATTATTAATTAAAAAAATTATATTGAACTTCATCACCATTTTTTCTAGCATCTCAATTTCTCATTTTCTTGCTCCACTTAACTCTAAAATAAGTCAAAAAGGAAACAAATCAATTATTTAATCGATCAACAATGGCGACTCCTGAGGTTTTGCAGGTCATAGATCTTCACGGAGGGTGCATATTCCTTCTCTATATTTATGTTTTTACTCATTATATCAATGTAAAGTTGCAATTTTTATCCTTACATTTTGGGGCAGTAAAAATGAATAACTATTAACTATTGTAGTTTCTCTTAAAAAGTGGAATTTAATTAGATATGACTCTTCATTTTTGGATTATTAGATTTTAAATTAAATAGCTTTTTAGTTTAAAATATTTAAAAAAAATTTTTTTGGGCTAAAAATTGGAATAAATTGTTCATAAGCTTAATACTAGTCTTAAAATGAAGAAAGATGTCATTTTTTAATCACATAAAACAAGTTTAGAGAAGAAATTAAGTATTATTTTTTTCTGGGTGAGCAAACTTCCGAAAAAATGGATCAAACTGAATTATTTTCGATTTTCAGTTTCGACTTTTGATTTTTCAATCTTTCATAACTTCAGTTTTTGGTCTTTGGATCGATTATTGAAAAATAATTATTTTCTAAGTGAAATCGAACAATTTGATCAAATTGAATCGACTAATTCGGTTCGATTTTCCAACTTACTTTAGTGCAGTTCGATTTCAAAAAAAAAACTTCAATTGCACTTGATTGCACACTCCTATTCTTGCCAATCATTTTATTTTTTAATTGGGTATTTAATTATTTATCTACATGATATCTAAAAAGAAATATTGAAATCTCCATTATTCATAAGAAAATAATAGGAATATTCCTTCTAAAAAATATAAAAAGAATATGAATATCCAAAAGAGATAACAAATATAAGAAAGTCAAAATTTTCATTCATTGAAAAATGACAAAATTGGAAAAATTCAAAAGATCAAAATTTTATTCTCTCCATATACTTTTTCTAGGAAAATAAGCTTTTATATTGGATGTTCATACACAACCTTTCATTTGGGTGTATTCCAATATATGCAAACCTATGGATAACCTTAGAAACTTAAAATTAGGTCTAGCCTTCTGGAAATAGAGCCAACAAAAAACCTTATATAAGCAAACTTTAGTTATTTATTTAATTTATATTGTTGAATAGGTTTATTTTTTGAAGTTATACCACCACCTAACACAAAAGTTTAATCTTTTCATACCATGAATTTGTCTCCTATAAATTTTTTATACCATGAACACGTCTCTTTGAATACATATGAAAGTAGATTCAAATTGAAATCGGATCAAAATTAATTTGACAAAAAAGAAGACTCGGATTGAGTTAAAATTTTCGGTTTTGAATTGTGTCAAAACCAAAGTCCAACCCAATTTTGGTTTTGGTTTTCAATTATTTAGACTGAAATTAACCAAACACCACCAATCAATTTTGATAAACTTCACAAACCTCGTGTAGGGTGGATAGTTTTCATTTCCCTTTTCATAAAAAACCCTTTTCGCTTCTCTTAGCCCTATCCCCTCTAGGGATATTTTAGTGATAAATTCTAAAATTTTTGAATATCAATCTCATCGATATCATAAGTATCATACAAAATTCCATCAATTGAATCACTTTTTTCAGAAATACAAGACATCTAAGTCATATAAGTAAAAAGATTTATTCATTGATATGAAAAAAAAAAAAAAACATGAATGGTGATTGGATTAATGATAAATAGAAACTTTGATCGTGAACAGTGATTCGATTGATGATAAAGAAAGAAAATTCTAGTATATTAGCTTTCACTTGACTGTCTACGGCTCTATTGTGTGTGCTCGAGGTAGAAGTTTTATATAAATGTATCGTCATACTATTAAGTATTTTGATTTACCCATAACAGAAGAAAAAGGATAGGGGAGATGACTCTTGGATTGGGAGGCTTAACTGCATTTGTGGTCTCTGTATTAGCAGCAGTTATTGTAATATGCATTTTCTCGATAAAGAAGAGATTCGTATTGTTAGAAAGACCAAAGAAGAGAAGGACGGGTTATTCACATTTCATTTAATGGACAAAAGCGAATTGAAAACTAAACAGTGGTAATTCTAAAGATTTTTCAGAGACAAAATAGAAATGTTTCCTACGTTACCCTTAATATATAAATCTTCAAAAAAATCACAAGAGGAAATGTAAAAAAAGAACGGAACTTTCTTTACCTGGATAGGAGAAATCATATTCTTTGAAAGGGGGAGAGCTTTAGTTGGTGCAAGAAAATTTTATGATAAAAATAATTTCCAAAAGATCCAAGAGTCAAAAGCTTCCAAATTTGATTGTTAGAATTACAATTAAATAACAAAAAATGGTTGAAAAAAAGAAAAAAAAAAAAAAAGAAAACACGTATTTCAAACACCACAAAGGAAGCTACTCTTTGTTTTTTTTTTTTTTTTTTAATTTGTTTCTGAAATTCAAAGTCCATAAAGTTACACGTTGAAAATTATTTCTCATTATATAAAATTCGTCATCTAAAGCCCAAATCAAATTCTACTTCTTTCTTTTTCTTTTCCTTTTCTTTCTTTTTCTTTAAAGAAAAAAGAAAAGTTCTACATTTTGTTTCATGCATAATATAATATGTTCAAATATTATATAAAACGTGAAGGATACAAGAAGAAATGAGAATCATATTCTCCAGATTGTAACCAAAACAAAAGGCAATTAAAAAAAATCTTAAACTACTATTTACATCTCTATGTGTTTATCCTATGCTTCACGACAAGCATCCAGAATCTCCCCTCCCCAACAAAAGCAAAAATTTACATTTCACTTTTTCCAAAAATAAATAAATAATACTATTTATTAATTTATCGAATATTAAATTCTCATGGATAAAATAAATGTCTATTATAAAGAATTTATTTTTAATAAGCATATGTAGTCTAATTTTAATTCAGTAGGCTGATGAAAGTTTTTTTTTTTTGATTAATTTTAAATAAGGGTGAATGATAAAAAACATAATAGTTTTTGACAAAAAAAAAAAATTATGAATTAATATATTTGCTAAAAGGAGGAATGAAATAATAATTGGGTTGGGATTAAATAATAAATATTCCGAAAGAAATATATATAAGCTGTTTCACTGCCGGCTTCCAGCTTCTTCACTTCACTATTCCTTTCGCCTCCTCATCCAAATCTCCTCTCCCCCGGTTAAGACCAGCTCATCTTCCATGTGAGCTTTCATTCAAAAAACTTCTATAATTCTATCAAACATTAACCTTTTTTATTCTCTTATGTCTCGTTATTTTCCTCTTTTTATTCAAAATCCAAAAATTTACTTTTATTTCTATATGCCATCAAGAACAATTCTCACCTCAAGTTATTTTTTTGAAAATACATAGTGTTATAATTTTTTTATTAGTTCTTCTCTTGAATCAAGAGCCCACCTCAAAATTATTACTCTGAATTTCAACTGTATTATATTTTTTTTTAAAAAAAGAATCTTATAACTCATTTTCTTCGATCAAGAAGTTACCTTGTTGTCTTTGTTCTCTGTACATCTTCTAGAAAACAAGAACTGCTTCAATTACTCTAAATTTCAAGAAAAGCACTCTTCAGCTTCCATTGATAGTCCAAGATCAAACCCACATTTCTTTTTCTTCTTTTTTATCCTGAAAGTTCTTCAAGAGCTGACATTTAATGGCGGGAGTAGTAGAATGCGTATTGGCTGTAGGCTGTTTGCGATGGGCATGGAAGCGATGCACCTATGTCGGTTCCGATGACAGTGCTTCATGGCCATTAGCCACACCAGAAGAATTCGAACCAGTCCCTCGCATCTGCAACGTAATTCTCTCTGTCTATGAAACTGACACCCAAAAGCCCCAGTTTTCATCTCCTTTAGACCCCAAGGGTATAATAAAGCGAGTCACCTATGAGCAAACCGATGGCCGAGCTCCTCCTTACCTAATCTATGTCGACCATGAACATAAAGAAATCATTCTTGCAATTCGTGGGCTTAATTTAATCAAAGAAAGTGATTATAAAGTTTTGTTAGATAATAGATTAGGTATGCAAATGTTTGATGGGGGTTATGTGCATCATGGATTGTTGAAATCTGCTATTTGGATACTGGATCAAGAAGAAAAGACTTTAAAGGAGCTATGGGAGAGTAATGGAAGAGAATATACTCTTGTTTTTGCTGGGCATTCTTTGGGTTCAGGAGTGGCTGCTTTGATGACTATTATTGTTGTTAATCATAACAAACATTTCGGAGGAATCCCAAGAAAGCAAATTAAGTGTTATGCAGTTGCTCCGGCTAGGTGTATGTCACTTAACTTGGCTGTTAAGTATGCTGATGTGATTAACTCTATTATTTTGCAGGTATGGAATTTTGAATTTTTTTGTTCGTGTTGTTAATAATTGGAGAGTTCTGATCATTGTTTGTTGAATTCTATTGAAAAGATGTGTTTTGGGTTTTTGAGTATTTTTGGGTCAAATTTTGTGGTAATTTGGGTTTCATGCTTCAAATAACTAAATTATGACAGAAAATTTTTGACATGTTTTGGCTATTTTTTTTTATGATGCCAAAGTAGGTTAAGAAAACTTGAGTTGTTCATAATTTCTGAGTTTAGTGATCACAAAATATCAATGTATAGTTAATCTTGGAGAACAAATGATCAAGGTTAGCTCATAGATTTCCATGATGGTTGATTGGACTTTGTAGCCGTTGTTATTTTTCATGGATCTGTACCAATGTTCCATCTAATATTCTTTTATTCATTTGTCTGCTACCATCTATATTTTCAATTCTGATACTTGCTTTTCAATGTTATATGTCGAATTTCACTAATTAAAATTTCACATCAATATTGTACCTTAATTAGTGAAATCACTCTGTTTCAGTTTTAGCACTTTTTTCAATGCTGTCTTAATTATTAAATTGATATTATTATTTTTATCTAGGATGATTTCTTACCAAGAACGGCCACACCATTGGAGGATATTTTTGGGTCAATCTTCTGGTTTGTATTCCTCTCTCAATGACTAAACACAGGCTTTGCCTTTCATTTTATCATATGATTCTCTCCCTTGTAAACTTAGTAGAGTGAATTATCATTATTATATCTTAATCCAGGCATTGATGCTTTGGACAGTTTGCCCTGCTTGTTATTTTTGATCTGCCTGAGGGATACCTTCATACCAGAAGGAAGAAAGCTTAGAGATCCAAGAAGGCTTTATGCACCTGGACGAATGTATCATATTGTAGAGAGGAAATTTTGCAGGTATTGATTTCAATTTATAGGCTATGACAATCAAATGCCTCATTTCAGGTATTGATTGGAGTACATATGCTTCTTATATGTTTACATTACCTTATGGAGCTTTTAATTAACATGCAACCTTAAGTTGAGCTGAAAAATGTAATCTACCCTGTTACAAGGTTGCATTCATAATGTCCTAGTTGTACACTATTAGAAATGCCTATATATTTCTTGTTTTGATTGTCTTGCGATGATGCATGAGTACCCTCTTCTTTTGAATTGTTTTGGCACATTGGAAATGTTTGAAGGAGAGGGGAGCTACTGAGGTTTATCTAATGAAGATCTTATTATAAGTTATGTTTCGGGCAAGATCTGATAGTCATAACTTGTGTGTATAATGTTAAGTTGTGTACGATGGAGATAGACTGAAAATTGAAGTGAGCTTGAGGGTACATGATATTTATATGCCTTAACAGAATGATAGATGGTTCCCTCCCTATAAAATTGAGTTAATCTGTTATAATTTTATTCCCTATTATCACATGTTGCCAGATAGGATTCTACTAGATACATCAGTAGCTAACTGCAGGTACTTAATTTTTCTGTGCCTCATTATTCACTTATCTACATAAATATTAAGGGAGGAAACTGTGGTGCTTGTCTGAGGGCCACTATGTCTTTATGATGTGACTCATTAGCAGCCTAAAGGGAATTAATCGACATTTTACTTTCTATAAATTCCATTCAGAAGTTATTCTGATATTTCTCAAAGTAATTCAAAGATTTCAAAAAGCTTGTAAGGTACCTATGATTTTGTATCAATGCGAATTCAACAAAAGATCTGATTTTCTAAGATAGTCAAGCAATTTATTTATATGATAATAAACTTATTTTGTTTATTGTCATATAAATATAGATTAACATTGAGCTATCTGTTTTGTGAGTGACAATTATGTATTCAGCGATAAACCCTTTTGAAGTTTCTCTATGGGTTGTTTTTTCTTCTTGACATTATCTTATACCTAGATGACATTGTTGTCATAGTTGCCTATTATGGTTTTGTGTGTTCAAAACTTTACTTGGGATAATTTGGTGAAGAGTACCTTTAATTTAAGCTTGAAATAAAAGAAAATGAATACATAGTTGACCAGCTGGGTCAGCATTAAGGCTTAGTTCAGTTGAGTACTTGTCTTAAAACACTGTTCCCTATTTTTTTTGCCACAGATGTGGGAGGTTTCCTCCAGAGGTCAGAACTGCCATTCCTGTTGACGGAAGATTTGAACATATTGTTTTATCATCTAGTGCCACATCAGATCATGCTATTGTTTGGATAAAAAAGGAGTCAGAGAAGGCCTTGCAGGTAAAATTTTCTCTCTAAAGTAATTTTTATGTTCTCCAATTTTTTTATCATGTAAGATAGCTGCAAAACTGGGGTCTTACTTTCTAAACTGAAGTTATACTTTTTTATGTCATTGAAAAGCCTTTTTGTCTGTTGCTGTTCAATATGTGCAAATTTTTCCCGGTTCAAATGTAGTATTTAGGTGAAACTATTAGGTCCTTCTCAGTACGAGGATTTACTGGTGCGTTGAATTGGACTTCCTTTTTGGGACTTGAGGAGACTGCATTCATTTGTAAGAGAGACACTTCTCTCTCTCTCTCTCTCTCTCTCTCTCTCTCTCTCTCTCAACCACACATAACTCACAATTTTATCTTATTTACTGCAACAAAAGCGCTCTTGTGTGTGAGTGTGCGTGTGCGTGTGCGTGTGTGCATGTGACCCAGTGCGCGAAGTATCCCACGTTTAAGAGTTCTGGGAAGGGTTGATATATGTAGCCTTCCCCCTGCTGTTTACAAAGAGGCTATTTCTATATATAGAATTTCATTATATAGAGCGCAACAAATCTGATCTTTCCTTGGTAAATTCTCTCTTTGGGGGCTTTTGTTCTTTTACTTTTTTTTGAGTTGATCACATGCATACGAAATGGGTTATGCCACTTGCTCAATAAGGCAGTTTCACCTATAATCTTTCTATTTTTCATGAGGCCATTTCTTTAACAGAGAATTTGTAGAACTTGTAATGCCAATTACCTCAGGCCATGAAATTAGCACGCCCATGATTGTTAATTGTTTCAAGTGTAATTCTGTCTATAGAGCCCTGTGATAGAAGAGGAAATTCCATTCAATTTCTCAGGCTTTGCATTTTTCTATTGAATATTTACAGACAGTTGACTTTTCTAGTCATTGGCCTTTTATAGATATTGATGGAAAAAGATTCCGAGACCATTACAACTCCACCAAAAGTAAAGAAATTAGAGAGGCTACAGACACTTGAAAAAGAACACCATGATGCACTAGAAAGGGCTGTCAGTTTGAATATACCGCATGCTGTGAGCACTCCAGAGGCAAAACCCCAAGAAGATGAAGAGGCAGGGTCTTCGCATTGTCACAGTGAAAGTGGGCATGACTTAAAATCTAAATCAGAGTCTACTAGAGCAAGAACAAAGTGGAATGAACTGGTTAATCAACTTCTGAACGAGTCCAAAGCCATTACAACTCCTCCAGAAGTACAAAGACTGGAGAGGTTACCAAGTGAAGAAAAAAATAAAGTTGCATTAGAAGGAGCTGGTGGGTTGCACAAATCCCATGTTAACACCCCACAGGCAGAATCCCCAGAGAGCAAAGAGGCAGTGGTGTCTCCAGAGAGTGAGGGTGCAGGCAGACATGCCTCCGGAACTAAATCACAGTCGAGTTTTGCAACAACAAACTGTGAACAGGTTGAAGTTATAAACAAGAATGAGTCAGGTGAGCAGGCTGCAATCAAAGATGCAAATGTCCCTAAATAACAGGTTTCTTTTGATTATTGCGAGTGAATGTACATATCGAAATATAGGTCTTTTGTGCTTTGTTCGTTCTTACCTCATTCTTTCGTGCATGTATAACTTGCAAGATTGCATGTAAACCTCAAGTTTGGTTAGGGAAATTATGGATACGAAAAAAGTGAGCCATTGATTTTGAAGGTCGTTGCAGTCTTCAGCTATGTTGTAGAATCTACTGGTTGTGTTCATGTTCTTTGCGTTCATAAATTTATGAATTCTTGTTTGTATTGCAAAATAAAAGATTTTGTTTTTGTCAGCACACTCCTTCAAACACAACCAAAATCGAGTGACTTTTAATTAAAACTCGGCACATGGCTGTCTCTTTCCTTCCCTTTTTTCCCCCCTTAAACGTACGAGGATGACAAGGAAAAGGTATTCTCTAAAGACAAACTGGATCAAGGAAATGACCAGGATGATTTTGTGTAAAATGTGAATGGATTTCAAATTTAATCCTATTCACTATAATTTTTGTTTTAGATAAATAATCTGTGATATTATTGATAAATCATAGAGCACAAAATCTGCAATACAGTATGCAGATATTGACAATAGTCCAGAAGAAAATATAACATACCAAAAAAAGAAAAAAAAGAAAAAAAAAGAATCCAGGGAGCAGCAATAAGATCACCATTGTAGCTGTCTTTGGTTCTCTTTTTTATGTTCTTTTAGATTTTGTTTTTAAACCATCGGCGATCATCTTCTTTGGTTAGCAACGATAAGGTAGTTTCATATATCTGTCTCTTATGTTTTTTTTTTTATTTTGTTTAATTTCTTTCTAATAATTTCCAAACCTACGATCGTTTGAAATAAAATTTTGATTTAATCTCTCAGATGATAGATTTTGAGTATTTTTTGTACCCTCTTAGTGGGGTTAATAGTTTCTCTCCTTTAGCGGGATTATTCCTCTTTATTGAAGAATTTTTGTGTGGATCTTTTGAGTGTGTTCACTTTTAGAAAACTCGAATTGTTTTCTAAAAAAGTTTTCCAAGAAAACTAAAAACAGAGTTTTGTGTTTAAATCAGTCAGTTTTCTATTTGGAAAACTAAAAACCAGTTTTCTAGTTTTTCAAAATTTAAGTTGTTTTCTAGAGTTTTCCTTCATAACAAAAGACGTGTTTTCGAACTATTTTTCACTTTTTTAAAATGACATTTTCATAAGTAAAATTATATTATTTATAAATAATTTTTTTCTATAAAATATTCTCATTTGAAAAAATAAAAATATTAAGTAAAATAAAATTTTATATTATGCTTTAATAAATAATTAATTTTATTATAACAAATATATTATATTTTTTAAAAAATGATAAAAAATATATTATTATTATAAATAACTAATAGTAAAAATTCAAAACTTTTACATATAAATTTCTAAATTTATTTTGTAATATTTTACTTTTTTTTATTTTATTTCTTTAATTATCAAAATTATGAATAATATTTGTAAAGTTAAATTAAAATATAATTTTTTATTATTATCAAGTGAACACATTTGTGTAAGTAAAAACGCTATTTCGGGTAAATTCTTTTTACTTGTAGTTGGAAACTTCAAATGTTCAAGTTTGGATAATTTTCTTTTATCAATGGAGTCGCGGTCTGTTCCGTATCAGTTATAATAAATTTTCGAAAAGAAAATGTTCGGAACAACATTACGGAAAGTTTTTTTTGTTGTTCTATTTAAAAATAAATCAGTTTTTACCAACATCAAGAATATTTCCAAACAAAAAATTTAAATTTTCTATATTTGTATTTCTTATTTCTATAAGACACTTAACTAATATTCATTATTAATGAATTATTAAGTTTTAACAAAAACAATAAGATTAACGTTAAGGAGCGATAATAGCCAAAAAAAGAAAAAAATCAAATATATGCTCGTACAGAGGATATGCAAAAACGAATCAAGATTATCGGCAGATTTATCCAACCTTCTTTTTCAGCTTACATGTGAACTTAAGTACCACGGCACTCCGGAGATTATCGTTGTAATGAAAAAATATATGCTGCAAACCGATAGATGGGCTTTTTATGCATTTATGCCTTAATTAATGAGAAAATTGACCAAAAAAAATAAAAAGAATCAAGTTTCAAGTGTAAAATCAAAAAGCCACACTTGCAGTCAAATCCAAATGCTCAATTCAAATTAATGGCTAACCAAAATCACTCCAATGTCATTTTAATAACCATAATAACCCTACTGATATCTCTAATATTTCTCACAAAGTGAAAACTAAATCATGATGTTAGCCTATATATATTGTAGTACAGATTTGCTCTCCTATTCGGTAGATAGATTGAAGAACAAGCATAAACATCTGCAAATTAATAGAGCTGAAGAAACCCAGATCCAGAGAGCACTCAACATCTTCATTTACAACAAAAGCTTGCTAGCAGATCTGAAGTTAAAAGATAGGATATATAAAGAAACAACTGCTAGCACCGTCTGATCATCCTATCATTGACAATCACAAAGTATTTTGCTTTGCAGCTTGGAACTCCATTAAGTTTGCATGGCTTCAGCATGATAGCTCTCCAAATCCTTGTCAAGCTCATCTGCTGACTTTTCAAAAGGTTGCTTCCTCCCACGGCCACCGCCTCGGCCACGTCCGCGACCACGGCCACGGCCACCGCCGCGTCCACTTCTGAAGCCCCCTCGACGATTCTGACCCTGGACCTGGGCCTGGCTGCAGAAAAAAATTAGCAAAACAAGCACCAAGATCATTACTTACAATAGTCCACTCCAGTAGCTAATTAAACATGTAATTCAGTTCCAAGCATAAACAAATAAACCATGTCATTGTATTTACCATACAAGAGGTAAAAAACCATCAAATAGAGCACAGGAACTTACCCAGAGCCGCGGTTAGTTGGTGCAGAGCCTCTTCCACGACCTGTTCCAGGCCTGCATATTATTTCGAAGTGTCAATGGCAGTTTGACACTTAAACCAAAATATAGAATATAACTAGCTACACGCAATTCCACAAGATTTCTAAAACTTCAGTAAACAAAGCTGACAGGCAATCAAAGTACTGGAGCTAATACAGGAGATCTGATCAAGGGCAAAGAAAACCATTTCATTATTTAATCTAATTTAACAAAAGCCACATATATTTCAAAGTACAAAGAATGATAAAACTGCTATCCAGATTATTATAACCGGCAACTTCAAGCACAAGCTAATGCAATTCAACTTATGCTGATACTATGCAAGTCACTCATCATTAACACCCATAAGTGATGATATAACTTTTGACAGGAACAATAGAATCAGAAGAAAAACTTGCTATTTCATTCAATAACAAGTCAATTAAAACTTAAAACATAATTAAAATAAGTGGAGAGCAAAATCACATACGTCATAACAACTGTCCTCTTCCTCCTTCCATTTACTCCAGTTACATTAACTCGAGCTGAGATGGGTATTTCAGTAGTGGCACCCACAATTTCAATCTTCATGGGCTTCCCATCCAACAGTACGTTGTTATACTTCTTAAGAGCTGCAAATGCATCACTTCTTCTTGTATACACTACTTCAGCAGAACCCTGTGAATAAGCTCCATGTCAAATTCTTTCCAATGGACCATCAATCAGCTGATCACACCAAGTCAATAAGAAATAAAACCAGCACCATACAAATTAAACTAAGCCAATCACTTCACCGAGACAAAAGAACAACTGCAACAGACAGCAGATAGTCCAACGAAGTTAATGACTAGTACAAAAGACATTGAACTGAATGCTTTGGTCATCCTATAGAACTCCGTAAATCAAAGCGGGAAAAACCGAAAACACTGGCATCTAGCACACAACCAAACCAAATGTAACACAGGCATCGATTTCCAGGACACAAGCATTGTAACTGATCGCTATTTGCTGATTTTGAAAAAGCACCCGCACAGATCAACCCACAAAAGGAATGTGGGACATACTTTTGACAGAAATGTAAAGTGATAAATGGTTAATCTTGGACAGTGCAAAGATACCTTCTAAATAGCAGTGTCATGTCTGACCCATGAGGCAATGGGTGCATACAGATGATCAAGGCTTAACTTTAAATTTCATCGTCTACCCAATAATTTAAATTTACTAATCTTACACTGCAATTAACTTAACAGTGTGCTTATACAGCACAATAATAAATAAATTTACTGGGCAATATACGAATGCATTCCCCAAAACATATGTTATTGTCATCACCCTATTTATTGAACAAATGGCATGTAAAGATTTACTCCAACCCCATATGTAGCATATAAGGAGATTAAATAAGAGATCATACTCCAGACAGACATTAAGGCTGATTAAAGAGCAAAAACCATGCAGTCAGTATCAAGAAGTTGCAGTGAAATGCATGGAACTCACACTAGAGCGACCATTCTGGTCATAGTGAACAGCATATCGCTTCAGCTCCCCAATCTCAGAGAAAAGCTCCTGAATTCCAGGAAAAAGCACTTTAGAAATCCATTGCAGATAGCATCTAAGATGAAAACATTTTATAGCTTAAGTTGTACCCTAATATCTTCATTGGATACTCCATAATCCAGGTTTGAAACATATAACTTGGTGCCAATTTCTACTCCAGTTATCCCAGCAGCCCTAATGCTATCTTCAAGCAAATCATGCTGCCAAGGCAAATTCCTGATTCTGCGAGAAGGCTGATGAAAGCAAATAGAACACGTCAGCTTAGGACCACAACCATTCTTCAATATCAATCTCAGCCAAATTCCAAAAAGATTAAAGAAACTGCAGTTTAGTGAAAAGCTCAATCAACCATTTACTCAAACTTCAGGAAATTGAGCTAATTGATGATAGACAGGAGTTAAAGATTTGACCCACTGCATATGTAAACTGGTGCTACGGTACATGTGAGAACTCCAGTTCTGAAGTTAAGCGAAGGAAGCTCCTTTGCAAAAACACCATGAACTAGGAGAGAAACTGAGATCGTGCATCGTAGAGATTCCACATAGCAAGAGAGGATCCATCACAAACTCCCGTCTAAATAAGATGCACGTCATACACTACAACTATATAAAACAGATTTTATAGGGTCTAAGTGTGAAACTGTGAACTGATGTTATGCTACTGGTGAGAGAGCTCCAACTGATAACCCCTTGCATAATATGCTAATAATGAGCAGAACAACTGTACTTTTTAAGAGATCAGATCTGTGGAAAATCCCCAATATATGACCCAAATAACCCACAAAGTAATAGCAAATCCCCAAGGATAATGATAAAAAAGCACTGGCAAGCAATCTTTATTGGCCGAGTACAGAATGAGCTTCTCGAAAATTACATAACAGATCCACTGTATTTTGATTTTTGAGTTCCTAATCATTATTAGAGATCTCTCTTGCAGTTTGATTTCTTAAGCATACATGCTCGATCATATGCATAAACCATCCACGATTTTGAACTTGCCTTGACAATGGAGTATTGTATTTTGATTTTTGAGTTCCTAAATCATAATTAGATCTCTTGCAGTTGAATTTCTTAATTCTTAAAGATATCAGTTGGATTTTTCTGGGATTTCTTAAGCATATCAGGTACTCAAATCATATGCAAATACCATCCACAGTTTTGAGCTTGCCTTCGAAATTGAAAATTGTGATGGCCGAGCATTCACTGAGAGAGGACCTTTGCGAACTACTCCTGTCATTCTTCCACCATTAAAGGTCCCACTTTGGCCACGGCCACGGCCGCGGCCAGGTCGTGTCCTTCCGCGCCCTCTGCCCCTCTCCCTATTCTTCTTTATAATGTCATCAAGAGACATATCAACAGAAGTAGCCATAGAATATGTAGGCAAAAGGCACAACTCTTCTTAACAATATCAAAGCAAGTAGACCTGCAAATAGGTGTGAATAAAACAAATTATTTACAACAACGCATCAAAAGAAGTTGTAGCAGAAGCTCCATTTTCAAGTGCAGAAGTACACAAACGTGACCATAAATGACCAGGTTGACAGATAAACACCAAAAAAAAAATGAACACTCACCTCGACCCCTAAACACACTGACCTAAAAACAAAATACGAAACAAAAACCAGAAGATAAAATATAAGTTTTCGGGAATGCATTCAATGTCATACTAGGGAAAAAAAAAAAAAAAAAAACATCAACAAACAAAGCCAAACATTTTTTTACATAAACAAAGTTAAGAATTAACACATTAAACACGACAAAGAGTTATATTGACAAGACAATAACAAAAACGAATTAAAACCCTAAAACAACACAGCATACATGCCCAAAAAAAGCTACGCACCAGGAAGAAATTAAAATAAAATACCTGCAGGGAAATCAAAAGATCTGGCTGGTAGGAGAAGCCGATCTAAAGAGAGAAGTTCCGGAATTTAGAGCCACAGCGAGAGACGAATTAGGGTTTCGGAAGATCTTCTATGTATGTATATATAATTGGGGATTTGACAGGATTGGGCTACAGAGAAATTTCGCAAAGGAGTTTTGTGGGGTTCTAACTAGGGATTTCGAGGATAGTTGATTCTTCTTCTCAAAACGCGTAAAGATGTTCTTATAGCCTTAGTTTCGCTGTTAGGGCTTCTTTTGTAAATGTGTTAACATTACTCGTTTTTTCAGCTATGTTAGATGACAACCCAATGGTCCTGTTACACGTATCTGCACATCGAGGGTTGTGTCCATCAAAATTTGTTTAGAAGTTAGTTAGATTGCTTACATGTTAAGCAATTTTAAAATTAACAAATTTCAGTTTTTGGAAAGAATTGATGGTAAATATATTTTCAATAGAATAATAAAAATTGTAAAATATATATAGATTTTTAACTATATTCTAATTAAACTTTCATTCTTCTATTTTTTTTTTTTTAATTTCTATCACGTACTCAACTTCTAATTAAATTCATTATAGGATTATTGTGTAACATTTTTCTATTTAAAAAAGTGTTTAACTAATAATAGTATTAACTTTTAGATGGAATGAACAATACAAAATTTAAATAAATATTATAAATTTATTTTTATACATGGGAGGCCCAATGGACAGGAATAATATTATGGTCTATACACTAAAGGATATCCCTCTTTTTTGAATAACATTCACCAATTAAGTAATAACCTTTGTGGTAGTAACGACTCGAACTCAAGACCTCTCATATCTTATATCTTCTACAAGAAGTAAAAAAGACCAAATAAAAGTCATGAATGTTACATTAATTTCTCAAAAACAATTATAAAAATGGTAATTATGTATAATTAAAAGATTCATGTGACATCCTACCGAGTCGAGTCTTAGCATAGAGTTGAGTAGTCGAGTTGAGTCGAGTTGAACCAAACCCGGTTGGGGTAGAATGGGATTTTAAGTGGACTTACTTGAGTGAGAGAAAAAGATCAAAGCATATGGGTGAGGATTTATTTGCATTAAAAGATCAAGCTTGGGTATTAAGTGATAGCCTTTTGCTAATTGAGGTACCATTTAGGAAGTTTTACATAAAATCCTTTGATTTTTGATGGCCTACCCGTGATTATCACTTCACTTTCCCATTTTTCATCTTTATCTTCATCTTCTTCATTTTCTTCCTTTCCTCTTCCACCTTCCTTTCAATTTTAATGGTAGTTAAGCCTTAACTTCAATTTTTCTTCTATCCAAGTAAGTAAACCTTCTTGAAGTTAATAATTGAATCAATTGGTGCTATTATTTTAGAATTCATAAGAATTCTTATTTATAGGTGAAGTGAGTTCAAAGGTAGTAGAAAAAGGAAGTTAAAGAAGAGCTCAAGCTTTTTGGAGCAAAGGTTTGATATCTCTTTTCCTTTACCATTTTCTTTGTATGAGAATTGTGTGGTGTGTTGCTAATGAGACAATATATTGCTTCATGTTGAGTGGGAGGACTGGTAATGGTGAGAAAACAGGGGAGGAAGTGACTAAATGAAGTGAATATTGAGTTTATGTTGAAACAGGTTTTGCTGGAAATTTTACCAGTAACTTCATCTTGATTTTGACCCAATTTAATGATGAAATTAGGAAGTGTCATAGAAGAGTTATTTGTTCCTCTATGTGTTAGCTTTACATGGGTTTTTGAATCATCCAAATCGGAGTTGTATATTGAGAGATATGACCAAAAGAGTACAGACTTTGCAGGCTGGAAAACGCGAAGCGCGCGCGCGAATCGCATGACGAGCTCGCGTTGCCTTCTCGCGCTCGCGACTTTCAAATGCGCGCTCACGACTTTCACCTGAAACTCTCTGTCTCTTATTTGGTACATCTCGCGCTCGCGACTTTCAAGTGCGCGCTCGCGACTTGTGCTCGCAAACTCTCTGTCTCTCATTTGGCACTTCTCGCGCTCGCGACTTTTCTCGCGCTCGCGACTTTCAAGTACGCGCTCGCGACTTGTGCCCGATAACTCACTGTCTCTCATCTGGTGCTTTACGTGCTCGCGACCTTGCAAGGCGCGCTCGCGACTTGTGTTTTCATGCACTTTTGGACTTCTTTTTCAATGCAATTGTATTCCTTTGCTTCACTTATATGCCTCCAATCATCTTAATACCAAAATACAATATTAAATCATGTATTAAAACAACATGCAAGCATGCAAATGATGTGAAATCAAATAAACATTATGAGTTATGAACTATGAATATGATGTTGCGTTATATTATTGACATACCAACATTATGCTCCATTGAGGTTAGGTAGAAACCATGTAGATAAGGCTATGTCGCGACATAGGATAGCAGATCTGCACCCCATACAGTTTGATACTCCGGCTACAGGCCGTTGAGTGGATATGATTATATATGGGCCATAGCAGCCAAGCATACAGTATTCATCCAGTTTCATACAGTTTTTCTTATCACTTCGGTTTCACTATAACCTTATGGAGCCATACAGATATCTTGACATAACATTTCATGAATTATACAGTATTATAAACAGTACAAAAGATAATCAAGGTATCATGAAAGTATCATGATGTGTGTGCTTATATGTGCCATATGTGTTTACATGGTTCTTTCTATACATGTATGTGTTTAATTGTTTCTTTATCTGTTGAGATATCCATTGAGCTTTATTTGCTCAGCGAGTTACCTGTTTAACTCGCAGGTTTTGAGATTGGACCGTAGAGAGTCAGCTTACAACTGCTGCAGTTCATCTGTAGAAGACTCAGTCTTCAGGGTAGCTACTCAATTGGATGTGTATCTTTTGTCTATCCTTTTCATGGCATGTACAGGGCACACAGTTGGGCCCATTTCATTTTGACATTAGTATCATGTTTTGTGAATATAAATTACATTATTTTTGTATACAACATCAGCATGCTATTATATTCAATATACATTATGACTTCAGCATGTCAGGCCATACAGTCAACTAGTTTGTAGCGTCTCGACTCGGTTTATTCGGGTTTACGGGTGGACCGGGAAGGGATGTTACAAATTTTGGTATCAGAGCCCTAGGTTTAGTTTCCCCGGGCTTGCATTCATAAATCAGTATAGTGTACATGCCATGACTACCCTGATGAACTAAGCAGTTGTTATTCTTTTAGGAGGATGTCTCAGGAAGGTGAGAGCGAGTCACACGCCTCCAGAGCAGTGGAGGGTGAGGCTCCAATAGCACCAGGTCAAGAGGTGTTGTTAAAGCAACTTGCAGATACTTTTAGACAGATTGCAGGGGTGATACCTCAAGCACCAATAGTAGTAGAAAGAGAAAGAAAGCCTCCACTAGAGAAGCTTCGGAAATATGGGGCGAAAGAATTCAGTGCTAACAAGGATGATAGTCCAGAAAGAGCTGAGTATTGGTTAGATGGGACATCGAGAGTTCTGGAACAATTACAATGTACACCAGAGGATAAGTTGGTTTGTGCCACATCATTGCTCATAGATGAAGCATATACATGGTGGACTACTGTTCAGCAGCGAGTATCAGCAGAGCAGCGTACATGGCAATTCTTCTTGGATGAATTTAAGAAAAAGTTTATCACAGAGGCTTACCTAGATGCGAGAAGGAAAGAATTCTTATACCTGAGGCAGAACAGAATGTCAGTTGCCGAATATGAGAGAGAATTCACTAGGCTCAGCAGGTATGGTAAGGGGATAGTGACTACAGAGGCCGAAAGGTGTAAAAAGTTTCAGGAAGGCCTGAACGATGAGATTCAGATGGGAGTGGTAGCTTCTAGATTCAGAGAGTTCTCAGCTTTAGTAGAGGCAGCTCAGGAGATAGAGCGCATTCAGGCCAGTCAGCGTATCAGACGCCAACGGTCTCAGCAGAGGAGAGACCAAACTCAGAGTGCACCCAGTGTATATCAGTCAGAAAGCAAGAGATTCAGAGGTGCTAGTAGTTCAGCTAGTTCTAGACCTTCCTTTAGCCAAGGCGCAGCTAGGGTTGCTAACGCGCCAGCGGTATCAGTTGTGGCTAGTTCTGCCGGTGGTAGTCGAGGTTCAGGCAGAGGAATTGGTAGAGGCACCGGTAGAGGTGCAGAGTTAGCCGGTTATACTTTTCCACCTTGTGAGCATTGTGGTAGACGGCATGGTGGAGATTGTTGGTTGGTGACTGGTAAATGTTGGATATGCGGAGCATCAGACCATCAGAAGAAGGATTGTCCAAAGAGGGCAAAAGTTCCTACATAGTTCATAGCAGGCAGAGGTAGAGGTGAGAGCTCCGGAGGGCAGAGACAACAGTCAGAGACTGTGGACAAACCTGATACAAGAGGTCCAGCCAGGGTCTATGTTATGCGAACCAGGGAAGATGAGGAAGCTCCAGATGTAATAGTTGGTGAGTTTTCCTTATGTGATCATACAGTTTATGCTTTAATTGATCCTGGCTCATCTCATTCATACATTAGTGTACCTAAACCTTGGGTTAAAGGGTTAGAAGTTGCATATGTGAGTCAGGGTATGGTAGTTACTAATCCATTAGGAGATGTAGTAAAAAACTCATACAGTGGTCGAAGGATGTCCAATTGTTATTCATGGAAAAGAGTTTCCAGGAGATCTGATGGAGTTGCCATTTAGAGAATTTGATGTTATTCTGGGTATGGATTGGCTATCCAGACATCAGGCTATAGTTGATTGTGCAAAGAAAAGGGTGACATTATATACAACAGCAGGGGAAGAGATTACAGTAGTCGGGAAGTGGCGAGATTTTCTGGGTAATGTGATATCAGCCATGGCAGCAAAGAGATTAATTCAGAAAGGTTGTGAAGCATACTTGGTATGTGCATTACAAGCAGAGAAAGAACAGTCCAAAGTGCAAGATATACCAACAGTGTGTGATTATCCAGATGTATTTCCAGAAGAGTTACCAGGGTTACCACCAAGGAGGGAAGTGGAGTTTACCATAGATGTCTATCCTGGAGTAGCACCAGTATCAATTGCACCTTACAGAATGGCACCAGCAGAGCTAAAAGAGTTAAAGATTCAGCTACAGGAGTTATTGGATAAAGGCTTTATCAGACCCAGTGTATCACCTTGGGGAGCACCGGTGTTATTTGTAAAGAAGAAAGATGGATCACTCAGATTGAGCATTGACTACAGACAACTGAACAAACTGACAATCAAGAATAAGTATCTATTGCCTCGAATCGATGATTTGTTTGATCAGTTAAAAGGTGCAGGTATGTTTTCTAAGATCGGCCTTAGGTCGGGATACCATCAGTTGCGGATAAAGGAAGAAGATATCGCTAAGACTACATTCAGGACCCGATATGGTCACTATGAATTTTTAGTCATGCCATTCGGTCTCACAAATGCACCAGCGGTTTTCATGGATCTCATGAACCGCGTGTTTCATTCATATCTGGATCAGTTTGTGGTGGTGTTTATAGATGACATTTTGGTCTACTCCAAAGATAAGGTCGAACATGATAAACATTTGCGGATTGTACTTCAGACACTGAGGGATAAACAGCTGTATGCCAAGCTCAGTAAGTGTGAGTTTTGGCTGGAAGAAGTTTCTTTCTTAGGACATGTGGTGTCATCTGAGGGTATCAGAGTGGATCCTAAGAAGATTGAAGCTATTGTTGATTGGAGACCACCCAGAAACGTCACAGAAGTTCGAAGTTTTCTGGGTTTAGCCGGTTATTACAGAAGGTTCGTAAAGGGATTCTCTATCATTGCATCACCTTTAACAAGATTATTGAAGAAAGCAGTTGTATTCCAATGGGATAATAGATGTCAGCAGAGTTTTGACACTTTGAAGAAAAAGTTGACTGAAGCACCAGTGTTGACTCAGCCAGTGTCAGGTAAAGACTTTGAGATTTACAGTGATGCCTCTCATATTGGGTTAGGATGTGTACTCATGCAAGACAGAAAAGTGGTAGCTTATGTCTCCAGACAGTTGAAGCCACATGAATTGAATTATCCAACCCATGATTTAGAACTGGCAGCCATTGTTCTAGCATTCAAAGTATGGCGGCATTATCTGTACGGTGAAAAGTGTCACATTTACACAGATCATCAAAGTTTAAAGTATTTACCGACATAGAAAGATTTGAATTCAAGACAACGGAAGTGGATGCAGATTCTGGCTAATTATGATTATGTCATTAATTATCATCCAGGCAAAGCTAACGTGGTAGCTGATGCCCTTAGCCGGAAATCATTGTTTGCTTTAAGAGCAATGAGAATTAGCATGGAGTTGCAACATCAGGGAGTTATTCTAGCACAGATGCAAGTACAGCCATCTTGGGTTCAAGAAGTTGCACAAGAACAGAAGAAAGATGCACAAACAGCACTATGGATGAAACAAGTACAAGAAGATCATGGTGGGAAATTCAGATTGGATAACAGTGGAGTCTTATTCTATGAAGACAGAGTTGTTGTACCACAGATAGGGGAGCTTAGACAAAAGATTCTGCATGAAGCTCATAACAGTCCATATACAATGCATCCAGATAGTACCAAGATGTATCAAGATTTGAAGAAAGGTTATTGGTGGCCGGGCATGAAGAAAGATATCGGAAATGTTGTAACAAGATGTTTAACATGTCAACAAGTAAAGCAGAACATCAACTGCCAGCTGGGTTACTTCATCCAATAACAGTGCCAACATGGAAGTGGGATCAGATCACGATGGATTTTGTTACTGGATTACCTCAGACGCAGCGGAAGCATGATGCAGTATGGGTGATCGTGGACAGATTAACTAAGTCCGCACACTTTCTACCAGTTCGGATGGACTATTCGCTGGACAAGTTAGCAGACATTTATGTTAGCGAAATAGTCCGACTACATGGAGTTCCATCATCCATTATCTCTGATCGTGATCCAAGGTTTACATCGAAGTTTTGGGGTAAACTGCAGGAAGCATTAGGGACGAGATTGCATTTCAGCACTGCATTTCATCCTCAAACAGATGGCCAATCAGAGAGAGTCATTCAAATTCTAGAAGACATGATGAGATCATGTGTCATAGAATTTGAAGGCAGTTGGGACAAATATGTACCTCTCATGGAGTTTGCCTACAACAACAGCTACCAATCAAGCATTAAGATGGCACCATATGAAGCATTGTATGGTAGACCATGTAGGACACCTGTGTGTTGGACAGAACTGAGTGAGAAGAAGATTTTGGGTCCAGATTTGGTTAGAGAAACGGAAGAGAAAGTGGAACTCATCAGAAAACGGCTGAAAGAAGCAAGTGATCGACAGAAGTCTTATGCTGATTTAAAGAGAAAGGATATTGAGTACTCAGTGGGTGATAAGGTATTTCTGAAAGTTTCACCATGGAAAAAGATCCTAAGGTTTGGACGAAAGGGTAAGCTTAGCCCTAGGTTCATTGGTCCATACGAGATTGTTGAATGCGTAGGACCATTAGCCTATCGCCTAGCGTTACCTTCAACCTTAGATCGAATTCATAATATCTTTCACGTATCCATGTTAAGGAGATACAGATCAGACCCATCGCACGTGTTATCAGCAGAAGAGATTGAAATTCAGCCGGATCTCACTTATAAAGAAGAACCAGTTCAGATCTTAGCCAGAGAAATTAAAGAATTGCGGAATAAGAAACTAGCATTGGTAAAAGTTCTTTGGAGGAATCATAAGACAGAAGAAGCAACTTGGGAATCTGAAGACACCATGCAACAACAGTATCCACATTTGTTCACAACAGGTAAACTTCGGGACGAAGTTTTTATTTAGGAGGGGAGAATTTGTAACACCCCTTCCCGGTCCACCCATAAACCCGAATAAACCGAGTCGAGACGTTACAAACTGGTTGACTTTATGTCTTGTCATGCTGAAGTCATAATGTATATTGAATATAATAGCATGCTGATGTTGTATACAAAAATAATGTAATTAATATTTACAAATGATACTAGTTTACAAAATGGAATGGGCCCAACTGTGTGCCCTGTACATGCCATAAAAAGGATAGACAAAAGATACACATGCAAATGAGTAGCTACCCTGAAGACTGAGTCTTCTACAGATGAACTGCAGCAGTTGTAAGCTGACTCTCTACGGTCCAATCTCAAAACCTACGAGTTAAACAGGTAACTCACTGAGCAATAAAGCTCAGTGGATATCTCAACAGATAAAGAAACAATTAAACACATACATGTATAGAAAGAACCATGTAAACACATATGGCACATATAAGCACACACATCATGATACTTTCATGATACCTTGATTATCTTTTGTACTGTTTATAATACTGTATAATTCATGAAATGTTATGTCAAGATATCTGTATGGCTCCATAAGGTTATAGTGAAACCGAAGTGATAAGAAAAATTGTATGAAACTGGATGAATACTGTATGCTTGGCTGCTATGGCTCATATAATCATATCCACTCAACGGCCTGTAGCCGGAGTATCAAACTGTATGAGGTGCAGATCTGCTATCCTATGTCGCGACATAGCCTTATCTACATGGTTTCTGCCTAACCTCAATGGAACGAAATGTTGGTATGTCAATGATATAACACAACATCATATTCATAGTTCATAACTTCATAATTCATAATGTATATTTGATTTCACATCATTTGCATGCTTGAATGTTGTTTTGATACATGTTCAAATGTTGTATTTGAGGTTAAAATGATTGGAGGCATATAAGTGAAGCAAAGGAATACAATTGCATTGAAAAAGAAGGCCAAAAATGCATGAAAACACAAGTCGCGAGCGCGCCTTGCAGGGTCGCGAGCCCGTAATGCACTAGATGAGAGACAGTGAGTTATCGGGCACAAGTCGCGAGCGCGTACTTGGAAGTCGCGAGCGCGAGAAGTGCCAAATGAGAGACAGTGAGTTCCCAGGCCAAATTCACGAGCGCGCGATGAAGGTCGCGAGCGCTTACAGGCCAAGGGCCAAGTACGCGAGCGCGCACTTCACAGTCGCGAGCGCGAGATGTGCCAAATGAGAGTCAGAGAGTTTGCGAGCACAAGTCGCGAGCGCGTACTTCAAAGTCGCGAGTGCGAGATGTGCTAAATAAGAGTCAGAGAGTTTCAGGTGAAAGTCACGAGTGCGTAGTTCAAATTCGCGAGCGCGAGAAGGCAACGCGAACTCGTCATGCAATTCGCGCGCGCGCTTCCAGCCTGCACTGTCTGTACTCTTTTGGTCATATCTCTCAATATACAACTCCGATTTGGATGATTCAAAAACCCAAATAAAGCTAACACACAGAGGAACAAATAACTCTTCTATGACACTTCCTAATTCCATCAATAAATGGGGTCAAAATCAAGATGAATTTACTGGTAAAATTCCAGCAAGCCCTGTTTCAACATAAACTCAATATTCACTTCATTTATTCAATACTTCCCCTGTTTTCCCCTGTTTCTCACCATTACCAGTCCTCCCACTCAACATGAAGCAATATTGTCTCAATAGCAACACACCACACAAATCTCATACAAAGAAAATGAAAAATAACAAGAGATATCAAACCTTTACTCCAAAAGCTTGAGCTCCTCTTTAGCTTCTTTTCTCTACACTCTTTGAACTCCCTTCACCTATAAATAAGAATTCTTATGAATTCTAAAATAATAACACCAAATGATTCAATTATGAACTTCAAGAAGGTTTACTTACTTGGATAGAAGAAAAATTGAAGTTAAGGATTAACTACCATTAAAATTGAAAGGAAGGTGGAAGAGGAAAGGAAGAAGATGAAGATAAACATGAAATGGGAAAGTGAAAATGAGTATTACGGGTAGGCCATCAAAAATCAAGAGATTTGTGTGTAAAAGTTCTAAATGGTACCTCAATTGTAAACAGGCTACAACTTAATACCCAAGCTCAATCTTTTAATGCAAATCACTCCTCACCCATGTGCTTGATCTTTTTCTCTCACTCAAATAAGTCCCCTTAATAACCCATTCTATCCCAACCGGGTTTGGTTCAACTCGACTCAACTCGACTACTCAATTTCATGCTAAGACTCGACCGAGAAAGAAGCTACCCCGGAAGATGAAGGAGATACAGATCAGGATGAAGTGATCTTGGCAATAAAAGATACTTGTAATGAATGTATTGAACAGGCAATTAATCCTGTGTTTTGCTTTCCTGATGCTTGTTTTGAGAACAATATGGATGGTTTTCCTCTTTTATTTCAATCAATGGAAGTGAACTTTGACTATTTGTTTTCTTGTTTTCCTGATTGTCATGTTCATGGCATTGATTATACCACGCGCATATTTGACATAAATGCATTGCATAATTTTGCATTTAATTTAAGCACCACTGAAGATCCCAAAATAATCGAAATCGGATCAGACTTTAAACTTGAACTCAGACAGGATCTTCAAGAATGCATTAGAAGAAATTCAGGGGTATTTGCCTGGAGCTACGCTGACATGCCAGGAATCGACAGATCAATAGCAGAGCACTTCATTCCTACTGATCCAAATATGAAGCCAGTGAAGCAGAAGAGAAGACGGGTCAGACCAGAATGGCAGGATAAGATCAAGGCCGAGGTCCAGAAGCAATTGGATGCAGGATTCTTAGAAGTAGTACATTATCCGGAATGGTTGGCCAATATAGTCCCGGTGCTGAAGAAAGATGGGAGGATAAGGGTTTGTGTCGACTATAGGGACCTGAACAAAGCCTCGCCTAAGGATGACTTTCCACTTCCGCACATAGATGTTTTGATAGACAGTGCTGCCGGAATGGGATGTTATTCTATCATGGATGGATTCTCCGGATACAATCAAATACTGATGGCTCTAGTGGACAAGCATAAGACTGCCTTCACCACTGACTTCGGAACTTTTTGCTATAGAGTGATGCCATTTGGATTGAAGAACGCCGGGGCAACATACCAGAGGATGGCTACAACATTATTTCATGATATGATCCATAAAGGGTTGGAAGTATATGTAGATGATATGGTGATCATGATAAGAACACAGGAAGAGCACGCAGAGATGCTGGAGAAGTTCTTTGCACGGGTCAAGCAGTATAACTTGAGACTCAATCCCAAGAAGTGCGTATTTGGAGTAATGAAAGGGAAATTATTAGGTTTTGTTGTAGGACCTAACGGGATTGAGGTCGACCCCGACAAAATAAAAGCCGTTCAAGATATGGAATCACCAAGAACAGAACGTCAGGTGAGAAGCTTCTTGGGCAAAATTCAGTACATTAGCAGGTTTATTTCAAGACTATCAATTACTTGTGCTCCAATTTTTAAGCTACTGAGGAAGAACCAGCCAGTTAAATGGAATGAGGACTGCCAGAAAGCCTTTGACCACATAAAGAAGTATCTGATGAATCCACCAGTACTGAGTCCACCTAGACCAGGAGAACCTCTGATCCTATATTTATCTATAGAGGATGTAGGAGTGGGGGCAATGTTGGTTCAGCCGGACGCTGCTGGAGTAGAAAAGGCCATCTACTACATTAGCAAGAAGTTACTGCCTATCGAAGAGAAGTACAACATGGTAGAGAAAACATGTATGACAGTAGTATGGTCAATAAAAAAGTTGAGACCGTACTTTGATTCCTTCAAGGTCACTTTTGTCTCCAAAATTGATCCAATGAAGTATTTACAGAGAATGCCTACTCTAGAAGGACGACTGTCCAAGTGGTTAATTCAGATGACTAGTGTGGATGCAGAGTTTGTAACGAAGAAAACGGTCAAAGGTCGAGCTGTGGCAGAGTTCCTGGCAGAAAACCCTGTGGCGGATGACGAATCATGGGAATTGGAGTTTCCCGATGAACACTTGCTGTGTGTTAAAACAGGGGCTTGGAAGTTATACTTTGATGGATCAGCCAACCGAAATGGAGCCGGAGCTGGTATTGTTATAGAAGCACCTAATGGTGAGGTCACAACCATGTGCAAAAGATTATTGTTTCCAGTCACTAACAATATGGCCGAATATGAAGCATGCATCATGGGAATGGAAGCTCTTCTTGCATCTGGTGCCAAGGAAGTTGAGGTGATAGGAGATTCTTTATTGGTTATTGAACACGCCAATGAGAGATGGAAAGTAGAAGAAGAAAGATTGAAACCCTATGTTGAGTACTTATTAAAGAAGGCAACACTTTTTGATAAGATCATCTTCACTCACATAGGAAGAACCTATAACAAAATTCCAGATGCCTTGGCAAACTTAGCATCAGCTTGGCAGGATTTGAGTAAAGTGCCGAAAAAGCCATTTATCATTACCGCAGCCAATATCCCCTGCTATCAAGAACATTTTGTGAATCAGGTGGAGTCGGAGGAAGAACCCTGGTTTACGGTCATTCTGAGGTATATGAAAGATGGTACTTTTTCTGACGATGCAACGAGAGAAGACCGTGCGGTTCTCAGAAAAATGGCTCTGAATTATGTACTGGCCGATGGTGAAATCTATAGAAGAGCTTGGGACGGGATGCTGCTAAGGTGCGTGAGTAAAAAGGAAGAAGAAGACATAATGAGAAAAGTTCATGAAGGAGTTTGTGGTACTCATTCGAGCGGCATGAGTTTAGCAAGAAAAATCATGAGGCAAGGTTATTTTTGGACGCAGATGGAAGGTGACTGTGTTTACTATGTACGTCATTGCAAAGCTTGCCAATATCATGATAATAAAAGCCATTTACCTGCTATTGAACTCCATCCGACAGTTCCTTCTTGGCCTTTTTCCGCATGGGGAATAGACATCATCGGCAAAATCTTGCCAGCAGCATCAAACGGTCATCAGTATATATTGGTTGCAGTGGACTATTTTTCTAGATGGATCGAGGCTCAATCTTACAAAACCTTAACCACCAAACATGCGGCTAGATTCATTGAACAGAACATTTTCTGTCGCTATGGTGTTCCTCATCACATAGTTACAGATAATGGTTCTCATTTTCAGGCAGATGTCGGTCAGTTGCTTTATAGATATAAGGTTGAGCATCACCATTCTTCTCCTTATCGTCCTCAGGCTAATGGTGCAATAGAAGCTGCGAATAAGGAGATTAAAAGAATCCTATCTAAGATGTGTGAAAGGTATAGAAGTTGGGCCGAGAAACTTCCTTTCGCGCTCTGGGAACATCGCACTACGTTCAAGTCAGTCAATGGAGCTTCTCCCTTTGAACTTGTATATGGGATGGAGGCAGTGTTACCGATAGAGCTCGAGAAGAAGTCTCTTCGAGTTCTTGTAGAAGCTGGTCTGACCGAGGAAGAATGGGTCAAGAAAAGGTATGAAGACCTGGCATTTTTGGACGGAAGAAGATTAAATGCTCGATTCCAGGATCAGATGAGAAAAAGGAGGATTGCTCGTTTCTACAACAAACGGGTGCATCCAAGGGCTTTAAAGAATGGAGATTTGGTGTTGATCAGACTGTTGGATCATGAAGCCCAGAATCATCCTGCTGGGAAATTCAAGCCCAACTGGCATGGACCGTTCAGAATTCAGAAGCTACTAGCTAAAGGTGCAGCTGAATTAATCACCATGGAAGGGAAGCCTGTCAACCGGATTGTCAATCAGGATCAAATGAAAAGATTCTATGTCTGAAATGATGATTTCGATTAAAAAAAAAAAAAGAGCTAAGTCGAAAAACCCGAAAGGGTGACTTAGGCAAGAAAGGAGCTCGCTAGGTTGAAAACCCGAAAGGGCGGCCTAGGCAAAAATTAGAGCATAATAAAAATAAATAAATAATAATAAATAATAAAACTTTTGGGATTAACGCATGGTGCTTAGTTTAAATGTGAAATCTATGCCATGCATTCGTGACAGATTTGTGATTGGTTGCTCAATGTCATCAACTCGACTTGAAGGAGAATAAGTAAATGAATAGTTAGGATGAATGACCATTGTATTAAAATAAAAGTTCTTTACTTCTGTATAATGTTGAAAAGAAGTAAGATTAATAAAGGGTCTGAATTTCAAAATTATTCTTCCTTTGTTTTGGGGACATGATTAAAGAATGCAAGACCTTCCTCTCTGCTTATCTGATTAAGATGGACTGGTTCAAAAACATTCTGGTTGTTGGTCCTGCCTAAGTATTGAATTGTTGTAACACCCCTTCTCGGTCCACCCGTAAACCCGAATAAACCGAGCCGAGACGCTACAACCTGGTTGACTGAATGAACTGACATGCTGAAATCATAATGTATAATGAATCTAATATCATGCTGAGATTGCTTATAGTAATAATGTACTGAATATTTACAAGACATGATACTAGTTACAAAATGGATTGGGCCCAACTGTGTGCCCTGTACATGCCATAAAAAGAATAACAAAATGAGTTTCTACCCTGAAGATCGAATCTTCTATAGATGAACGGCAGCAGTTGTAAACGGACCCTCTACGGACCAATCTCAAAACCTGCGAGTTAAACAGGTAACTCGCTGAGCAATTAAAGCTCAGTGGATATCTCAACATAAAACAACAATAAGCACACATATAAGCAAAAAGCATTATGTAAGCACATATAATCACACATAACATGCGGCTTTCATTTTACCTTAATGATCTTTCTTACTGTTTATTTTACTGTATGATTCATGCAGTAGCAAGTTAAAATATCTGTATGGCTCCATAAGGTTATAGTGAAACCGAAGTGATAAGATAAACTGTATGAAACTGTATGAATACTGTATGCTTGGCTGCTATGGCCTGTATAATCATATCCACTCAACGGCCTGTAGCCGGAGTTCCAAACTGTATGGGGCGCAGATCTGCTATTCTATGTCGCGACATAGCCTTATCTACATGGTTTCTACCCAACCTCAATGGAGCTTCATATTAGCATATCAACAATGTAACACAATAGCACATAAATGGTTTTACAACTTCATAGTTCATCATATTGATTTGATTTCACATCATATGAATGCTTGTATGTTGTTTTAATCCATGTTCTTATGTTGTATTTTTGTTGTAAAATGATTGGATGCATGCATGTTGAGCAAAGGAATGTAATTACATAGCAAATGAAAGGCAAAAGAGTGTCACAGCATAAGTCGCGAGCGCGCCTTGCAACATCGCGAGCGCGAGAATCGCGACTGAGAGTCAGAGGGTTTCTGGCTCAAGTCGCGACCGCGTATGTGAAAGTCGCGAGCGCGACTTGTGCATCCTGAGAGTCAGTGTGTTTCTGGCTGAAGTCGCGACCGCGCAGCACAAGTCGCGAGCGCGAGATGAAGTCGCGAGCGCGCTTGTGTGATTCGCGAGCGCGAAATGCGCAAACTGAGAGTCAGAGAGCTTCTGGCCAAAGTCGCGACCGCGCATGTGATCCTCGCGAGCGCGAGTTGTGCAATTGAGAGTCAGAGAGCTACCTGACTCAAGTCGCGAGCGCGCAATGGGAAGTCGCGAGCGCGACGTGCTTTCCAGCATGCGCGAGCGCGCGACGTGATTCTGTGCAGTCTGTATTCTTTTGGCCATAACTCTCAATAGCTATCTCCAAATTGAGTGATTCCAAAACGCGTGTAAAGCTAACACAAAAAGGAACAAATAACTCTTCTGTGACAATTCCTAATTCCATCATTAAATGGGTTCAAAATCAAGATGAAGTTGCTGGTAAAATTTCCAGCAAACTCTGTTTCCACTTCATATATTCATCCCCTGTTTTCACATCATGTCCACTCTTCTCACTCAACAATAAGCAACATATCATCTCACTAGCAACACACCACACAATTTACATGCAAAGAAAATAGTAAACAACATGAGATATCAAACCTTGACGTCAAAAGCTTGACCTCTGTTTCAGCTTCTCTTTTCTGCACCTTTTGAACTTTCTTCTCCTATACACAAGAATTCTCATAACTCATCTCCAATAGAACTAAATGAAATAGGAAATAACATCACACTTCAAGGAATTCTACTTACTTGAAGTTGACTTAATGCTTAACTATGTTGACAATTGAAAGAAAATGGGCGGGACAAGTAAGAAGAGAAGGAGAAACGGGAAAATGGGAAAGTGAGTTGATAAGAACGGGTAGTCTCTAGATGAAATGACTTGGCTGTGTAAACTCCCCAATTGGTACCTCAAGTGTACAAAGGCTACAACTTAATACACAAGCTGTATATTCTAATGCAAACAAGTCCTAACCTTTATATGCAAATAAGTCCACGTCTAATCTCTTTCTACCCCAACCAGGTTTGGTTCAACTCGACTCAACTCAATGCAAGACTCGACTCAATGCAAAGACTCAACTCGGTAGGATGTCACAATTGTTTTAAAACATTGATCAGGAGAACGAACACCATCTTCTCAGTGATTTCCTTGGAAGGATCAATAAAACCATAGTACTCATGTAGGTTCATGCATACACAAAGAAGTTGTATATACTGTTTTTGTTTGATCTGTGCAGGTAATAAAATAGTCACCCCATTCTTTGTGTTTCCTATTGTAAGCTTCTGTCTTTAAATAATGATTCATTTTTTATGAGCATTTCTTTGTTAACCCAGGGGCAGGAGGCCCAAATGACCAACGCAACAAATAATTTCGAAAGAAAAAGTTTTGTTGTCTTTTGTTGTCCTTGTATGCAGAAAGCGGAAATTAATAAAAGGCAGAACCATCTGATTCATTAATTCAAAGAAAGGAGATACATCACTGGGAGCCCATGGCCCGAGAATACAAGGAACTAGAAAAAAGAAAAGAAGACAGAGAAAGCAACAACAATATTTATTCCAGCAGGGGCCATCATCGAACGCCAATCTTTGCAAAATCTAGTATCATCATGGGGTAAAGAACCAGTTGGCATATGCGGGTGTCACGGTGTCTTGCACCATTCCATCATTTAAATACATGGTGTTTCGATTTTGCCAACGGTCAGCCAAATTGGTCAACAGATGCGATGTTATCAGACCACTCTTGAAGTTATGGGTTCTGGGCACACGCTGTATCATCCCATATTGACGGCTGATCCTGTCGGGAAAATAGGCCATGGAACGGTCTAGACTGGCATACAAGACATAATTGAGGTTCATACTTCCGGTCGTGACCAGTCTAATCCTCCACCAAGGACAAGTCCACCGAATTGTAGGGTTATCTCCAAAATCGAAGCGTCTCCGAGACTGAGATTGAAAGATGGCAGGTCCATATGTTGGAATTAAGCGAGCTGGGACCGGAGGAATCAGGCTTAATTTGTCCAGAGCCCAGGCTTGTAATAACAGTGGACAACCGCGATGATGAACATTGAAATCGGAGATGTTAAGGGTAATATCCCTAACCCAACACATTGTCTCTCCCATGATCATCATGAAGACAGTATGACGGCGCAATTGCATGTCACGAACAACAGTCAGAAGTCGAAAATCTCCAATTCTAGGTTGACGACTCTTCATGGCATACACATTCAACAGCAAGAAACAGTAAGCTCGAATCCAAGAGAGATCTAGATCAATGGACAAAACCCTGTTCAAGAAAGGTTCCAAGGGAAGGCCTCGATCCGCGTTTATACCATCAAGAAGGTAAATCGGACACAAGGCCGCAATTTCAGCTAGGTCATACCTAGGACCTGGGGGTAAAGCCGGAGTTTCATCTTGATCTGGATGATGACCCATCACGGCACACATCTCCTCGTAGGTCGGAGTTACTTCAGAGTCTTCAAACCGGAAAACCATGGTGCTAGGATTAAAATGAGTAACGAGCCAAGATAAGAAGCCATAGTCAGGTTTTAAGTCTTTGAAATATTTCAGCCAAACGAGTTGGTTCATAGGAGGAATTCGCCATAGGTCGTCAGGGATGGATTGAACGAAAGATGAGACTTGATTTCTGAAAGCCATGGAAGAGAAGCTGTTTGGAAATGTTGTGGGATGAGGAGAGAATGAAGCATGGGATTCCTACTTATAGGACGGGAAAGGCCCCATTGGGTTGAAAAAGATACCCATCACTAGCTGGCATTTACTTTCGGTGGTGATAAGATGCGGAAGCGGTGGAAGCATCTAGAGAAAAACAGATAGACAAATGACGTCCGGATAATGCGGTGGACCACTCTTGCAGTGGATGGGCATTTTGGCCCACCTTAACAAAGAGGACCACTCTTGTAAGTAGCTCATATACTTCAACAAATCCATTTACCCACCACACAGGGGGCAAGATCACCAGACATCCCCAGGTAAGTCTTCTCTCCACACTGCATCAGGGAAAGTATACATAAAAATTTGTGACAAGAAAATTTGACAGTTCTTGCCGAAATTCAAAATTCTTTGCAATGAACAAACAATAAAATTTTCAAGGTTATCTTTAAAAGATAATATTTTTGGTCTCAGGATAACATTCCGGACTAGGGGCAAAAATAAAATCTTTTGCCCTGATGTAAAATTTCAAATTTCAAAATTTCAAAATTCATTATTATCAATGCGTGGGGGCATCTGACGTCCCAACATGTTTCTAGCAAAAGGCAAGATCTGTTTGTACACAGAAATTGCCCTTTTCTCTTGAAAAACTTTCAGGGCAACCGGTGATGATTTCACGAAGCCGTTTGGTCCCACCGAGCAGTGATGATGTATTGCGAAGCTGTTTGGGTTTTCTTTTCTCGATTAGTGATGATGTATTGCGAAGCTGATCGAGTTAATCCTTTTCCTGATTAGTGATGATGTATTGCGAAGCTGATCAGGCCAATTTCAATGAGGTTCTACCGAATAGTGATGTGATGATGTATTGCGAAATTGATCAGGGCAATCAAAATCATTTCAAATCAAAATCCTTCAAGGCCAATCAGACCGAGCTGCGAAGGTATCTTCGAAACCAATCAGACCGAGTTTTGGAGATTGTTACCAATCTGAAGGGAGCCTACAGAGCCGATCAAACTGAGCTTTGGACGCGACCAGATGATCAACTCAAACCCAACATCCTTCAAGCCGATCAAACCGAGTCTTGAGGATGATTGCCAAACTGAAGGCGCGTCAATGGACCACTTTAACATTAATCACTTATACAATTAATGATAAAGTGGGGGGGCAAACTGTTGACGCGTATTTTTTATGCCCCGCCTGATCCAATGATGATACGAGGATGAATGGGTCAATATCTAGAAGTCTTTTAATCCAAGAATTTAAACAAAATATATATATATATATATATATATATATATATATATATATATATATATATATAATAAATAATAAATAATAATAAATAAAAATAATAAAAATATTAAAAAAAAAAAAAAGAAAAGAGGGTGCTACAGTGGCTAACGCGTGCTACTGTAGCCCCGTATTAAAAAAAAGGTCTGCTACAGTGCACTGCTACAGTGTTTTGTACTACACTGCTACAGTGCAATGCTACAGCACTGCTACAGTGTTTTGTACTACACTGCTACAGTGCTTTGTACTACACTGCTACAGTGTCCCAACCCTTATAATAACACACTCTCTCAACTCTCTCGCCCACTCTCTCTCGCCCTCTATCTCTCTCAACACTATACTACTAAAAAAATTATAATCTATAATTTTTACTATATTTCATAATATTCAAATTTCTCTCCTAAAAAATTCTTATGAATTAATTTTGAAGAGAAATTGCTATTAGATATTAATTTTAGGTGAATTAAAATATAAAAAGAGAGAAAATAACAAAAAATAAATATAAAAAAATCACTTAAATCCTTGGATTTAAAGCTTTTAGGAGATAAAAAAGACATTTGATCCATTCACAACCCTCAATCTGAGTATCAGGTAATTTTCTTAATATTTTTTTTTACATTCTTGTATTTTTATTATTTTTATGCTTTTATTAATTTATGTTTCTTTAAATTATTGTCTATTTATATTTGGTCATTTTATATTTTCTTAAGTTATATTTAAGTTGTATTCTTTTTACGCACTGTTTATTACTATTCATCATACTGATTAATATATTTATCCGTATAAATTTTATTATTTTGTGGTTGAATGTAAAAAATGAAATTAAAATAAAAAATTAAAAAAAATTAAAATTAAAATATGAGTTAAATATTAAGTAATAATTATGTATGTTTTATTTTTATTCGTCTATGGATTTAATTTTTCGTTCGATTTTTGTATATATTTTTTTGGATCCGGTTTAATTATGTGTTTATTTATTTTATGTGTTTATTTATTTGAATTTTATAATTTATGTTTAAAATAAAATTAAATCTGTAGATTCATTAATAATTTACATATTCGGAAAATAAAAATAATTATAATGCTTAGAATTAAGTTTGTAAATTTATTTATGTTTAAAATTAATTCGCATGTTTATTAATAATAATCTGTATATTTAGTGTTAAATGATAATTATATGTGATTTTGCTTTTGTAATTTTTTTATTTAATTTTGAATCGATTTATATAATTTTTGGATTCGGTTTGTCGCCCGCCTTGAACCATAAGGCAAGAGCGGGTCTTTTATTTATTTGATTTATTCTTCGGTTTGTTGCCCGCCTTTAACCATAAGGCAAGAGCGGGTTATTTATTTATTTATTCCATTTAATATTTTTGATTCGGTTTGTTGCCCGCCTTTAACCATAAGGCAAGAGCGGGTCTTTTTATTTATTTGGTTTAATTGCTTTGATTTAATTGCTTTAATTTGAATGATTGCTATGTGATAATTAGATTTGTTTGGGACGATTAAATAATTTTTCAAATAGGAACTCGGTCCGATTCACTTGGGTTGGGTTTAAATAAATAAATAATTTGGCTTTTCTAACTAAAATAAATTAGATATCATAAGTTAATAGAGGCCGATTTTTTTCGGGCGTCGGCTTTCAACGGGCCGACGTACCCAATTCCCTTATCCAGAATCGCATTGATGCGTCTGACTAGTATTTTGAAATAATTTGGCCTTACAACAAAATTGGGTTTAAAATGAAGTCATTTTTATAAAAACGGTCCCATTGCCTAAACAATGGGTGGCGACTCAAAATTGTTTATAAGACCGATTTATCGGCGTCATATCCAAATAAAAACATTTCATCAAAAATTCAAAACCACAAAAAGGGATGTTTTCGGGTCCTTCGGGGGGATTTTCGGCGAAAACAAGCCTTAACTTCAATTTTTCTTCTATCCAAGTAAGTAAACCTTCTTGAAGTTCATAATTGAATCAATTGGTGCTATTATTTTAGAATTCATAAGAATTCTTATTTATAGGTGAAGTGAGTTCAAAGGTAGTAGAAAAAGGAAGTTAAAGAAGAGCTCAAGCTTTTTGGAGCAAAGGTTTGATATCTCTTTTCCTTTACCATTTTCTTTGTATGAGAATTGTGTGGTGTGTTGCTAATGAGACAATATATTGCTTCATGTTGAGTGGGAGGACTGGTAATGGTGAGAAAACAGGGGAGGAAGTGACTAAATGAAGTGAATATTGAGTTTATGTTGAAACAGGTTTTGCTGGAAATTTTACCAGTAACTTCATCTTGATTTTGACCCAATTTAATGATGGAATTAGGAAGTGTCATAGAAGAGTTATTTGTTCCTCTATGTGTTAGCTTTACATGGGTTTTTGAATCATCCAAATCGGAGTTGTATATTGAGAGATATGACCAAAAGAGTACAGACTGTGCAGGCTGGAAAATGCGAAGCGCGCGCGCGAATCGCATGACGAGCTTGCGTTGCCTTCTCGCGCTCTCGACTTTCAAATGCGCGCTCGCGACTTTCAAATGCGCGCTCGCGACTTTCACCTGAAACTCTCTGTCTCTTATTTGGCACATCTCGCGCTCGCGACTTTCAAGTGCGCGCTCGCGACTTGTGCTCGCAAACTCTCTGTCTCTCATTTGGCACTTCTCGCGCTCGCGACTTTCAAGTACGCGCTCGCGACTTGTGCCCAATAACTCACTGTCTCTCATCTGGTGCTTTACGCGCTCGCGACCTTGCAAGGCGCGCTCGCGACTTGTGTTTTCATGCACTTTTGGACTTCTTTTTCAATGCAATTGTATTCCTTTGCTTCACTTATATGCCTCTAATCATCTTAATACCAAAATACAACATTAAATCATGTATTAAAACAACATGCAAGCATGCAAATGATGTGAAATCAAATAAACATTATGAGTTATGAACTATGAATATGATGTTGTGTTATATTATTGACATACCAACATTATGCTCCATTGAGGTCAGGTAGAAACCATGTAGATAAGGCTATGTCGCGACATAGGATAGCAGATCTGCACCCCATACAGTTTGATACTCCGGCTACAGGCCGTTGAGTGGATATGATTATATATGGGCCATAGCAGCCAAGCATACAGTATTCATCCAGTTTCATACAGTTTTTCTTATCACTTCGGTTTCACTATAACCTTATGGAGCCATACAGATATCTTGACATAACATTTCATGAATTATACGGTATTATAAACAGTACAAAAGATAATCAAGGTATCATGAAAGTATCATGATGTGTGTGCTTATATGTGTCATATGTGTTTACATGGTTCTTTCTATACATGTATGTGTTTAATTGTTTCTTTATCTGTTGAGATATCCACTGAGCTTTATTTGCTCAGCGAGTTACCTGTTTAACTCACAGGTTTTGAGATTGGACCGTAGAGAGTCAGCTTACAACTGCTGTAGTTCATCTGTAGAAGACTCAGTCTTCAGGGTAGCTACTCACTTGGATGTGTATCTTTTGTCTATCCTTTTCATGGCATGTACAGGGCACACAGTTGGGCCCATTTCATTTTGACATTAGTATCATGTTTTGTAAATATAAATTACATTATTTTTGTATACAACATCAGCATACTATTATATTCAATATACATTATGACTTCAGCATGTCAGGCCATACAGTCAACCAGTTTGTAGCGTCTCGACTCGGTTTGTTCGGGTTTACGGGTGGACCGGGAAGGGATGTTATAATTCATGTGTATTTTCATCCTAATAAAAATAGGAAGGTTATAAAATAAATACAATATATATATATATATATATATAAAAGTGAAAATAGCAATGAATAATGGAATTTTCTATATCACGCTTAATGAAATTTAAAATGTTTTAAAGTACCCTTAATGACGGACAATTATAAAATTACAGTTTATTAATTTATTAGATATAATTTATAAAAATTATTTTTCCAGGCAATCATGTGTGACTTGATTATCTTTTCATATATATAAAGAGTGAGAGGTCTCGAGTTCGAATCCTCTCGACCACAAATGTTTTCACCAATTTAATTATTGTATGTCCATAATGTTATTTCCACCCATCAAGTCTCCTAATGAATAAAAAAATATTTTTTAAATAAATATATATAAATAATTAAGCATTTCAAAATTTTAAAATTTATTTTTATTAAATTTATTTTCTAAAGAATATATATGATAATAAGATATTTGAAAGTTTTTTATATTTTATTTATTAAATATTTTTTTATGTTATATGATATGATTGGATATTTTTTTAAAAAAATAAATTTTCAAGTAGAATATATATAATATTTTATTTATGAGAGAGAAAAAAGAAAAATATAATTTTTATTAATGTTTTTGTTTTTTATGTTTGTAATATTTGATTGAATAAATTTTTTAAAAAGTAAATTTTCAAATAGAATTTACATAATTAAACCTGGACAGTAAATAATTGAAAATTTTAATTTAAAAAAATAATATTTTATTGATATATATATATATATATATATATATATATATATATATATATATTTATGAGAGAGAAAAAAGAAAAATATAATTTTTATTAATGTTTTTGTTTTTTATGTTTGTAATATTTGATTGAATAAATTTTTTAAAAAGTAAATTTTCAAATAGAATTTACATAATTAAACCTGGACAGTAAATAATTGAAAATTTTAATTTAAAAAAATATTATTTTTTTAAATTAAAATTTTCAATTATTTACTGTCCAGGTTTAATTATGTAAATTCTATTTGAAAATTTACTTTTTAAAAAATTTATTCAATCAAATATTACAAACATAAAAAGCAAAAACATATAAAACTTTGAAAAACTTTATATTTAATGACAAAAGACTAGACTAAAAGACTTAAAGACTAGACTAATGCTTTTTAATTTTTATCGTATCTTTGAAACAAAACCAAAGATAAAGACTAATGAATTACAAGTCATATATATGTAGAGAGCTAAGATTATTACTAGGATTTAAATAAATACAGATACAAATATTTAAAGATAAATTATAACTGTGAACTAAAATACTATGATTAATTGGGTTTATATGAATACTTATATAATTCATTGAGTATGATTTTACTTCAGTATTAACATACAATTTACACAATATTTCTGGTGTGGAAGATCAGACTAAGCTGCATCCACAGAGCATACTTATATACAAATTTAATCAACAATTTAGCACAAAGGTTTAGGGTTCCTGCAACCTTAACCTGGGATCCCCAGAATTAAGTCAGATTGTGGAGGGAGAAGAGAAAGGTGCCGTAAACACGGACTTATATTCGTAGCAGTTTAATATAAAATACAAACTTTATTTATTTATAAAATATAAATACAAGATTTAAAACTTACAAGAGTTTTAGATTTAGACTTTCTCCAACTTGAACGCTTACAGCTTGAACTAGGAGCGAAGAATGAGAGAGGGATTATGGTTAATTTAACTAAAACTAAACTTATGCCTTCACAAGGGGAGAGGCTCCCTTTATAAAGAAAAAACAAAGAATCTTCTTTCCTGTAGACTGTTTATTTTTACTGTTGATGCACATTACTCTGTTTACCACGGAATTTTACTGTAGAGAAATAGTGCTTGGTCGGCCATTGGAGCTTGCCTTTCACTGTAGAGCCACGTGAAGGAATAAGGTTCCTTCTGCCTTTTAATCAGATGAGGACGAAGTGTCCTTCTTTTTCTTTTCTTTTCTTTTTACTTTGCTTTTTTGTTTTAACTTTGCTTTTCCTTTTTCTTTTTTGTCAGTTTTACTTTTTACTATTATTGATTGAAGAATATCATCATTGCTATCTTTACTTGAAACAAGGGAAGATGATGATGTTGACAAAGATGAGGACGCCATGTCTGCCCATTTGGCTTTGCCTTTAAGACTGGGTTTGGATGACGATTTATCTGAAGAGACTGCTGTTGGTTTACTTGATGAGGGTTTTATTGGAGAATCTGAACCTATGGAAAGCTGCTGGAACATTTCCTGGCAAATTCTTTTATACTCATCAGGTGTTTTAGCCGCTGCTAACCTGGCTTGACACTGTGCTTTTTGGATTCCAAATGTAGGTTGATTCTTTAAAGCAAGAGTTGTAGCATAGGTTAATGCAGGTGTACCAGAAAGTTTAGTTCTAATCGATTGATCGATTTTAAGTTCAGTAGTAGAGTTCTTGAAAGAGCCCCACCATTTAATCTTGTGTCGTTTTACCAACATAGGAATTTGAGTTCCTATGGCATACTGAGTGTCCAAATACCATTGATATACCCAAGGCGTAAAGAAGGCCATACAATAGTACATTAAGGATGGAATATGGGCTTCTTCAAGTCTAGGTTTATAATGGGCTTTAAAGTACTGATATAAAGAGATGATAGGAGGAGGGAGAATATCATTGGATAAACCCCTTGTTTGCCACAATTTTTTAAACCAGTTTGGAATCTTTAAATCAGTACGAAAAGACTGATCAAAATAATTTAACCACGAATGAGTAGCAGTGGGATTTTGAATATAGAAAACTTTTTCCCATGCTTCTTTATAATCAAAATAATTATAAGTAGTACTATGCACATGTTTATATAAAACTTTGAATTTTACTGGAGTATAAAGGGATGGAGCAGGCCAGTCTTTAGGATGAATAATTCTCTGGATTTTTATGGAAGAATACAAAATAATCGATTTATTTTTAGGATCAAAATTATGTTTAATTTTTACAGAGTCAGTATCAAGTAAGATATTATGATAATATTCCTGAGGTTTTGAAAGATCATTTGGAGTAAAATACCAACCCTCAGGGTAATAGTGTTTTAAAATTGACCAAGGATTAATATTATTATACCCATCCTCGATCTCAATTTCATAATCAAAAATATTTTTAACAAACCATTTATGTATACTTTGAGGAGTATACTGGATTTTTGGCAAATCCACAGCCATAAACGGATTTGATAAGTCTTTACTGTCTACCGTTTGAGACAGACTAGCCGTACCATAAACGAGTACGATCGTTTTAAGTTTAGAAGACATACCTGCATCCTCTGTGGAAGAAGATGCTATACCTTGCAACGCCTTTAAAACTTCAGGAGATTGACTAAGTTGTTCAATCCATTTTTGAAGATCTTTAGAGGTTTTAGTGTTTAAGGCTGGGGTTTTAGTGAGGTCTTCAGAATGCTCAGAAAGAGCTTTAGTGGGTGAGTCGGATTCTTCTTTAATGGCTTTTCCCTTATCCTTTTTCTTGCCCATTGTTCTGTAAGAATTCACGAGTAAGAAAGTCTGGAATATTGTTTTTATTACCAGGAATGAATTCAATATCAAATCAAAAATACTTAATAATGCTTGCCATCTTGCAAAAATTTGTTTAGAGGCAAGATTTTTAACATCTTTGTGTAAAACATCTTTAGCAGATTGACAATCAATACATAATAAAAATTTTTGGTTTAGTAAATCAGACTGAAATTTATTTATACATATTACTATACTCGAAATTTCTTTTTTAATAGTGGAGTAGTTAAGTTGAGTGGGGGTCCAATGGCCTGAAGTGTATTGGATTATACGCTCTTTACCATCAAGTTGTTGCTTTAAAATACCACCATATCCTATATCCGAAGCATCAGTTTCAACAATTTTAAATGCTGTAGGATTAGGAATATATAAATAAGGTATTTCTTTTACTAAAGATTTTATCTTTTGAACTAATTGAGTATGCTTTTCCGTCCAAGGATGAGGATTTTTACATAATCTATCATGCAATGGTTTTATCATACAATTTAGATTAGGATAAAAATCAATGACATAATTTAAACAACCAAGAAACCTTTGTAATTGGAGTTTATTAGTAATTTCATCTGGAAATTTTTCTCCAAATACCAAAGTTCTTTCCATGGGTTGAATTTTACCTTGCTCAATATAATGACCCAAAAATCTGATTTTCGTTTTAAACAAGTCCATTTTAGTTTTACTTAAGGCCAAACCATTTTGTCGAATTACCATACAAAATGTTTTTAAGTGTGTGAAATGTTCATGAAGAGTTGTACTAAAAATAAGTACATCATCAATATATACAATACAAAATTTAGAATAAGGATTAAAAATATCATTCATAATCCTCTGAAATTCAGAAGGAGCATTTTTTAGTCCAAAAGGCATTACATTCCATTCATATTGACCAAATGGAACTGTAATTGCAGTTTTATATCTATCCTTAGGATCAATTTGAATCTGCTAATATCCAGATTTCATATCAAATTTACTGAAAATATTTGCTTTATATAAATTTTTTAGAAGATCTTTTTTATTAGGAATTGGATATCTAATCCATTTTAAAGCCGTATTTAATGGTTTATAATTTATTACTAATCTTGGAACACTACGTTCTATTTCAGCATTTTTATTAACATAAAAAGCTGCACAAGACCATGGGCTTCTAGATTTAGATATTAATTTTTTATTGAGTAAATCCTGAATTTCATTTTTACAATGCTCTATCAATTCAAGATTCATCTGAATTGGTCTAGCTTTAGTTTTAATAGTTTTTTCATCAAAATCTTTTTCATATGGTAAATCGACTATGTGTTGTTTACGATCCCAAAAAGCATGTGGATGATCAGCACATAATTCCTTTTCCATAGATTCTTTTAATGTTGTGATTTTATCTTGTATTTCTTTAGTTTCTAATTGTTGTTTAATTTTGTCTAAACACATATTATTTCTTGCATCTTTTAAATCTTTTTGTCTAGATTTAATTAAAGAATTGATCTCTAATATTTTAATTGAATGAGCTTTTAAGAGATTTAATTGCTTCTTCTTAGGTTTTTCAGTGAATTCTAACTTAACTGTACTATTTCTTATTTTAAATTTAATACAATCCTCTTTAACTGAATATGGTGTTATTAGATTTATAAAAGGGGTTCCTAATATAACCATATAATTTATTTGAGGTGATAATAAAAATACTGTGTTTATTTCTAAACCTTGATTTACTATTTGTGCATCTGTTTTACCTATAATTTCTAATTTAAATTTATTTGCAGTACTTAATTTTTCATTAGTTTTTGACCAATATCTTTTAGGGATTAAATCTGATTTTATACAATTTAAATCTGCACCTGTATCAAATAGTGCAATTGCATCTATCACAAAATCATTTACCTGAATGTTTATTTTTACCAAATATTTTCTTGAAGTTATTTCTTGTAATAAGTTTAGAAAATTACTATCTACATCTTCATCTAATTGATTTATTTCATCTTTATCTGGTTCTGCTTCATCAGAAGAAGAACTAGAAATAAGTTGAGATTCTAATACCTTTATTAGTCTATCATGAAGTTGAAATTGTCGTTTTAATTCACTAACTTCCTTCTTTAGATTTCTAACTTCATTTTTTAAATTACTAGTGGAATTTTCTGCTTCTACTTTTTTATGCTTATTTTTATTTAATATAGTTGTGAGATCATAAGTATTATGTTGAATTTTAGGAGTTATATCCTCTTTTACTATCTGGGTTTCGTCAAAACTTTTAATGAGTTTTTGAAGGAGTTTAGCTTTAGTGTCTTGGTCATCTATAGAATTTACTACTTCTAAAAGCGTACTTTGATCTTTAGTTAACATATTTATAGAATAATCAGATGAACTAGTTGTTGTACCTAATTCATCAATTTGATTTCCACTTTCTATAACCTCAGATGCCGAAGATTCAGAATCAAGATTTAAGTCGTGGATTTTATTTAACACTTCTTCATCTAAATGTAATTCATTTAACTTCTTATTAAATTTACAAAATTTTGAAGTATGTCCCTTTTTACCACAATTATAACAAGTTAAATCTTTATAAGAGGTTTTATTGAAATTTTTAGCTTGTTGCTTTCTTTTAGACTTCCTATGGGGTTTATATTTTTCTTTAGAATAAAATTTATCTTGACTAGGTGTAGACCTGTATTGTCTTTTATGATATTTATTTTTATAGTGTTTTTTAGATTTATGTGTTCGCAAGCATTGTCCATCACATTTCTGTGGAAATTTTACACTATAATCAAATTGTTTACAAAATGATCCTAATTCTTTTTTAGTTTTCTGCATTTCATATTTTATTGTTCTTTGAAGTTTTAAGTCATGACAAATCTGCAAACCTTCTTTTTGAATTATACTAATTAATTGACCATAAGTTAATTTATTGTATGGTATAGGTTGACCATATTGTTGTTTAATATTGTTCCTAACTTTTTCTCCTAAGAAATAAGGGAGTCCAGCCAAAAACTTTTCTTTCCAAAAGCTTTGATTAGAGTCTTCCCTTAACATTAACCTAGTTAGAAAAGTAGTTTTATATTCTTGAAAATTACCTAAGTGTTTACATTTTAAATTACTAAGTAATTCTGCATTTTTATCTTTTAAGTGAGATGGGTCTCCAATAAAATGAAGTGAAATAGTGAGAATTAAAGATGACACAGTATCCTAAATTACTTCACCATTTTCATCATATATAGGTTCACCTTCATCATTGACTTGAATTGAATTTAAAATTTCTAGTTGTTGTTGTTCAGTGAGATGATAGTCCCACCAACCTTTAAGTTGTCCAGTAAATCCAGCAATGAGGATTTCTGCAATAGCTTTATCAGAAATAATTGACTGCGTTTTATAAGCATTTGCAGCCATAGTCATTTGTTGCAAAATACTTAATATATTATATTCACTTAAACCATCTATGTTCCATTCATAGATTGTTGAAGCATTATATTTAAATTGAGATATAGTGTTAGGTTTATCAATAATACCTAAGTCTGGTGCCCTACTTACTATTTCTCGATGATGATTTATAGGATTTAATTCAAATTGTTTAGCATTTTCTGAGTCAGGTTCACTGTCATCAGAGGTGGTGTTTTCTTCTATAGTGTTTATGTTTCTAGAGGCTTCAGTAGTATATATATATATATATATATATATATATATATATATATATATATACACACATTAAATTTTTTTTTTTTTTGTTACGCGAGTTACTAATTTGATTGTTGTGTAGTCGCAGTATTATTTCGGCCATCAGCCCTCCTAATGAATAAAAAAAATAATTTTTTAAATGAATATATATATATATATATATATATATATATATATATATATATATATAATTAAGTATTTCAAAAATTTTAATTTTTATATTTATTAAATTTATTTTTAATGAATATATATGATAATGAGATATTTCAAAAAATTCTATATTTCATTTATTAAATATTTAATTCTTTTAAGATCTAGATAAGAAAAAAAATATACATTTTTTATTAATATTATTTTTTTTTACATTTGTATGATATGATTGGATATATTTTTAAAAAATAAAATTTTTAAATAGAATATATATAATATAATATTTTATTTAGGAGAGAGATAAAAAAGAAGAAAAACGTATATTATTTTTTTAAATATTTTTGTTCTTTATGTTTATCATATTTGATTGGATATATTTTTAAAAAAGTAAATTTTCAAATAGAATTTCCATAATTAAACATGGGAGGGTAAACAATTGAAATTTTAATTTAAAAAATATATATATAATATTTTAATGATATATTGATATATCTATATACATTGAACCGTTTATTTTTTGTTAGGTGAGTTTTGAAAGTTTTTTATTCTTAATAATTTTTTTCGTTACTGAATAATTTGTAACTACTATCATTTTAATTTAGTTAGAGATTTATATATTTCTTGCAATAAATATATTGCCTATTGATGGTTAGGTATTTTTAATTTTCTTAATATTATTTTCTCTTATATCCTAAATCTGTTTGACTTAAAAGAAAATAGAGTTTAAAAAACTGAAAAAAAATTAAAACTATATATTTCTGTTTTGGTCACTTATTGGGTTTCAAGAATCTGTATGTATATGTATATATTTGTCACGACCCATTACCATGGACCGGACCGGCACTAGGACCTGGGTGGGCTTAAGGCCCGTGGTAAGCCTGTATTACTTAAAACTCGCATTCTATTCATAATTGTGGATTCAGGCCCAATAATTTATTTCACAAATATATCCAAAGTACAATCCATATAATAAATGTTTATACTCTATTTATTCATTTACAACCCAGCTGGAATACAATTGCGGAACTCTACTCCATAATTCTCTATCCTTTGCATTTACATATTCTTTACAATGATTATTACTCCTATCAATCCGTATCTCGTTCGTTCGATTGGGCTCCAGGATTCTTCTTTCCATCTATTACTCGGGGAGGTTGGAGGGGGGGTGAGTACTAGACTCAGTGAGTAGGATTAGATAACCCTCTCACCCCACACAATCACACAAATGCTAATATATATATATATATATATATATATATATATATATATATATATATATATATATATTTGTTTTTATGTGGTCACCCGTTTAGTTATTTGATCATGCAGTGTGTTACACAAATGACAATACAACAGCAATCACAAGTATTATCACATTCATATAATCATATCACGTGGAAATTAGTCAGTGGAGTCACCGAAACCCAATGAAACGTTCTCACACATGGCCCATCCACTCACATGTGCACCAGGGAGCCAATCCCCCATTCTGGCTGGCTGGTATAATCCTCACACGACCGGTCCTCTCATTATTTTGCCAATATCTCTCTTTTCTTTTTCTCTTATATATATATATATATATATATATATATATATATATTAACAGGAGGCAACCCGGTCGTCTCCATCAAATATAGATCCTCAGGCGCTCAAAACAGGAGGCCACCCTGCGAACTGCGATCAGATCTAAATTATCAGGTGCGCCCAAATAAAGAAGCCAACCTGTGGTTAACAGTAACAGTAACGGTAATGGTATCGATAGGTGTACATGGGGGCGCCGATCTCCCATTTACCCGGCTAATCATAATCAGGATCCATATAACAATAACGGTCTCATAAACCCATGGTGACCCACTTCATCCCAATTCCACACAAACAAGGCACAACAATATCACATTCTGAAACAACCCGTAATTTTATTTTCAAAACTTTAGAATTTTATTAAACCAAAAATCTGAATTTTTGACGGTATGGGCCGTAAACAGTGAACAATTCTAATTTGAGCCCAAAAGTTTTACGAACTGGGCCCAAGCCCAAATAAAATGTCGAAAAGAAATTTTGATTCGTAAACAGTTAAAATTTTTGAGAAATAATACGAAACCTCAAAATTTAACCTATTATGAATATATATAAATTAATTATCCTAAAAACCAAATATTGTTACTATTAATATGTTTATTATTATTATCAAGAAAATAGAGAAAATATTACGGAACCGAACTAAACAGTTAAAATAAACTGAACCAGGCTTGAAAATTAGTTTAATTTGTCGAGGACCATACGAATAATCCAAAAATCGAGTGAAAAACTTGAAAATCAAACAAAATGAGACTAAATCACTAAAACAGACCAAACCGGTTTGAATCGAACCGGAATGGCCTAGAATTTGCTAGAAACCGCCTTTCTTCTTTCTTTTTTTTCTTTCTCTTCTTCTTCTTTGGCGCGACCTCGCTGCTTCTCCCCTCTGGTTTTCCGACCACAAGAACCAGCGCCTCCTCGCCGCGCATCCTTGCCATGCCGCCGCCTCACTGCAGCACCAGCCTCCTCTCCTCTCTTTCCCTTTTCGTTACGGCGAACGCAGCAACGGCAGGAGACCAGCGCCTCGGCCACCACTTCCTTTTCGTCGCCTCCTCGTTGCAGCAGCTCCGGTCTCTCTCTCTCTCTCTCTCTCTATCTCTTTCCTTTCGTCTCTGATGAACACAACTATTGCAGGGAACCCACGACTTCGTTTGATCAGGAAATCGTGTCGCATCTTCAACCCGATTTTCCGACGACTCCATTGCAAGATGGGTAGACTCCAGCTTCTTTCAGTCTATGGTAAGCCTTGATTCAATCCTTTTGAGTTTATTTCTTGAGTTTTTCATTTGAGATTATGATTTGTAGTATTATTGGAATGTTAGGAATTAACCCTTAGGTAGCTACTGTTAGTATTGAAAGGAACTTTAAGCATTACTCTTAAAAAAAAAATTTTTTTGATTGTGAATCGCAATTTAACATGCATATAAATCAACCAATAAATTTACTGCAGGTTTAGGTGGAAGAAGTTGAGAATTTTGGAATGGCAGTAGCCATTTTAGTCTCTTTGCCTTAAACTCTTTTTTATATGGATTATGTGATTGGGATTTTAATTTGTGATGGGAATGAGTTGAACTTATGCATATGTGTTATATATATATATATATATATATATATATATATATATATATAAGTTTAGGAGTTAAGGAACATACATCTTTTTGGCGGGCAGCAGCTATCTTGAATATGTTGTGTTCTTTTAACAGGTTAACATGAAATGGATATATATTTTCCTTGATGTTCTTATACTTGTTGGGGTTGGTATATATGTTTAAGTTGTGTATTGGATTACTTAAAAGATGAGATTACTAAATTGCAATTTAATGGAAACATTGGTACGTAATGCCTAATCTAGAATTTTAGTAATGATTAAAGAATGGTGGATATATTTTGGGTATTAAATAGAAAATTTTGAATTCCTTGAGCTAGCAGCAATTAATTAGTTGGTTCTTTGAATTATAATGTTTGGGATGGGTATTTGAAGTCATAAATTAAGTTCTTGTAAGGTAGTGAGTTAGCTAGTTTGTAAAATATGAAAATTTAATCATAAAGCCTAGACTTTTGGATTTGGCAGCAGTTATTTCAATTTATTTATTTTTTTTTTTGGTAAGTTGTAGCCTAGTATAGTACATTGACGTTGCTATTGAAGGAGGATGGGAATTAAATTGATTGATTGCCCGACGGATGGGCTGTGTGTATTGATTGATAAATATATATAATATTGTGATATTTGAGCAGGTAGATAGTCCAATTTTTAGGGGAGGTGCTGCCGAAATTTCAATAGAACATAATAAATAAGCTTATTTAGATAAATTCTATAATTCGATACATAATAAATATAGCTCTCTGATTATTTATTATCTTTATTACTCATTTAATGATTTACATATTTATTTATTTATTTCCATTAATATTGTTATTATTGTTATTTAGTTTATTATTGTTGTTTATTGTTAATACTATTTATTTATGTAGTTATTTGCATTGCATTACGATGTTTAATTGATTAATATGCTTGCATTTAATTGCAATACTTGATTAAATGTGTTGTGATATTGCTGTGTTTTGTTTGTGTGGAATTGGGATGAAGTGGGTCACCATGGGTTTGTGAGACCGTTACCGTTATATGGATCCAATATGATTACCGTTAGCCGGGTAAATGGGAGATCGGCGCCCCCGTGTGCACCTACCGGTAACCGTTACCGTTACCGTTAACCATGGGTTGGCTTCTCGTCGTTGCGCACCGGACAGTCTAGATTTGATCGCAGCCTGCAGGGTGGCCTCCTGTTGTGAGCGCTTGATGATCTAGATTGGATGGAGACCACCGGGTTGCCTCCTGTTGGTATGAAAAAGAAAAGAGAGGATAGAAAAACAATGAGAGGGCTGGTCAAGTGAGGATTAGACCGGTCGGCCAGTATGGGGGATCGGCTCCCTGGTGCACATGTGAGAGGATGAGCCATGTGGGAGGACGGCTCATCGGGGGTTCGGTGACTCCACTGACTAATTTTCACGTGATGTGATTATATGAAGATGTTAATGATTGTGAGTGCTGGTGATGTGCCATTGTGTGACTGGCTGCGTGAGCATAAAACTAGTCGGATGACTAGATTGATATGTTTACACATTTGTGTGACTGTGTGTGTTGTGCAAAAATTATTACTCCTTAGAAAATTCACATGTCTTATTTAATTTTTCAGGAAGTAAGTTTCTTTTTAATTCGAGTTAGGTTACGTTTCTTTGACGCAGGGCACTAAAGAAATTTTCCCTAGTTCCATAATTATTTTACTATGTAACTGTATGTATAAAAGGCTATGTATATCAAACAATTAGTGACTCTGCAGTTGTAGAATTTACTTACATTTAATCGTGTATTATCATAGACGAGATGATTCTGTGAGCCCATATTAAAAACGTGATGTATTGTAAATTGGGCCTGAACTGTGGAATTTTGTAGAAGATAAATTTGGGCCGAGATGTAATAAAATCTTGAGGTTTGTTTTTTTAGTAATATGGGCTGAATATTTGAAATTTATATTGAGATAGCAAATTTTAGTGTTTCAGGCTTACTACGGGCCTCGGAGCCTTAAGCTTACCTGGGCCCTAGTGCCGGTCCGGCCCATGGAAACGGGTCGTGACACATTCACAGATAATCAAGCAATACTTAATATCAACAAATAGTGCATCACAATATGGCAATAATGCATGATGACATTTAGCCGTGAATGCATGAATGCAGGCGGATGAGGCAAATTATCTAACACTACTCACAGTTTTTGTTATCCTTAAAAGGACTATCTTTATTACTGCACGCTTCCAGCATTTGTCTCCACCTTTCGGAACTTATAAACATCTAACATAATAAGAAAATTCTACATTAGAGGTCTAATTCAAGAAATGTACTTTTACCTTAATTATTAGTTTTGGTTACTATTTGCTTTACTCACATATCACACTAAACTGTATATTTCTCTATATATATAGTTTCCCTATTTATTTAGTTATTCTAATTTATAACCTTTAGATAAAATTTATAGTTATAACAATAATAATGATATTCCTAATGATAACAATATATTAATTTATTAAACTATATATAAATTCACTATTCTTGTTTATATCAAAATTAATGTAATTAATCATACTTAACGATATTTACGTATTAATTTGATTGATATCTGAGAATTTAAGCATTTCTATTTTTTTGGTGAAAATCTTTATTATCCACTAACTACCTAGAAGTCCGATTCTATAATCGATGTTCATATACTTCAATTATCTGTATCTAAATTCATAATCTCCAATTTTTACTAATTCAATTAACCTTATATTCAATTAATTAATTAATTCAAGTTTTGAAATTTAAACCGAATATAAGCAACTAGGCCTTACAATGTACCGATCAAAAATCGGATTTGATTTTCGTGATCCGCTCGAAAAGGAGATCATTCTGCCTCTCGGAGTCCTCGTCGGACCGCCGCCGTCGACGCCGTGCACGGTGGCCAGAAACATCAAACCGCCCAGAAATTCACAACAATCACACCACTCGACTCAAAATTCACCAAGGATTCCATTTCTAGTGTTAATTTACTGAGATCGGTCCTCTAATTGGCTGGATCGGGCCCGATAGTTGCTTGGTGTCGGCGTTAATGGTGGTTTCGCCATTCAAGCTTTGTAGCCGAAATTAGCGGAGGAAAAACACTCACAAGGTGAAGGTGACTCGATCGACGCCTATCCCTTGCACTGACATCGCCGAAATTGCCCGATCTCGCCGGAGGAGCTGCTGCGTCGCTAAGAAGGAGAGGAGACCACGTTCACGCTATTGGAGGTCCGATCGAAGTGAGAGAAGGCTGGAAAATGGGTCAGCCACTCCAGGGAAGTCGATCGCCACCTCCTGCTCGCTGAATGGTGGCCGGAAACGAGAAGGAGAGGGATGAGGGAGCTGTCGCGCGATGGAGAAGGAAGAAGAGGAAAGAGGAAAGAAAGAAAGAAAAAGAAAGGAAAGGAAGGAAAGTGGGCTGGGCCACTTCGGTTCGATTCGAACCGGTTTGGTCCGAGTTAGCGATTTGGCCTTATTTTCTTTGGTTTTTGAGTTTTTTGCTCGGTTTTCCGATTATTCGTGTGGTCTCGACACATTTAATTGATTTTCGGGTCCAGTTTGATTTATTTAATTATTTTAGTTGGGTCATAAAAGATCTCTTCAATTTACTTTCTAATAGTACAAACAATGATAATAACAATAAGTTAATTTAGGATAATTAGTTTATATAGTAAAGTTCCATTTTATTTCATCGAAATTTCCGGACATTCTGTTTTTGGGCTTGGGCCCAACTCAAATTTGGGCTAAAGTTAGAATTGCTATGTCTTAACAATCCATACTATCAAAAATTCAGATTTTTTATTTAATAAAAATTCTAAAGTTTTGAAAATAAAAACTCGGGATATTTCAATATTCCTTTGTCTGGTATACTGAGTAAATAATACTGTCACTGTGGTCAAAGTGGTTTTCATTATCAATTCAGATTATCTTTTCATTTCTTTTCTTTGACCCAGCAGTAAAAATAATTTATTATTATTCTTCATTATAGTTGTATATAGATATTAATTTGAAGTTGAAAGCAGGGAGTTGGAGATTGAGTGATGACTTCATTTTCTTTTTAAGCACCTATTAGAGTTTTAAAAATTTGCATTTATAAATTACAGAATAAAGGATTATGTTTAAGGATTGAATTTAATTTTATTATAAGATCACTTTATTATATAAAAATAAAAAAATATATAATAAGTAACATTGCAAGTATTTTGTATAGCAAAATACAATACAAGTCAACCATTTGTATTTATTTTAATCTAAACAAAAGTTATGATATATATATGCAATTTATATTTAAAACCAAAATTAAGAATAGAAATTGCATTTGTCAGTCATCATATTATGCCTTTAATAGTTAGTTGGCATTACGTTATTTTTTTCACTTTTTTTTTTTAATATCAAACCTAATAATTTGTAAAAATTGAATGTTATATTGGGGATGTATCGAGGAATCAGTAAAAGCGATGAAAATTTCTAAACCAATTGTTGAAGACTTGAACTGATTTTCCTTTCATTTATTATGGAGGTTTGTAATGTAATCAAGTCCACTTACCTCTCAGTTTGATTTTGTTGTTCATATTAACTAATTAATAGCTAGTAACTGGTGGCCAATAACAGTTCATTAATAAATATTAGTGTTTGATAAAATTTTGAAGCTAATGAAATTTGTATATAATATATATACAAATCAGCTATCGGCTGATATCTAAAAACTCCACAATTTAGATATTGAATGTGAATTACTATTAGCTCCATGAATCAGCTAAATCAAACATCTATTATTGTTACATTATTTTATTACAAAGATGATGAAGGCTAAAAAGCATTTGAACTTAAAATAATTAGAGATTAACATTTTATGATGATTTGGTTTAATTTGAACGGTTTGACTCTTAAATCGTAAACTGAAAAAAAATTGATTTTTAAATTTTATAAATCAAATCAAATCATTAACTTTTTAAATCATGAGTTTGAATTGATTTAAATCGATTTCAACAATTTGAGCAATTTTATTAACACCCCTATTTAATTTGGCCAATTCAATCGAAATAGTTTGACTAGCATGAGAAATAGCAGCTCTAGCTAATACATGAGCTACCGTATTAGCTTGTCGACAAACCTGTAGGACAACCCAACCATTGTCTTTTTGTAAAAAAGCTTGGTAATCTTCAACTGGTTGACTAAATTCATCTAAAGAAACACACTAGATTGGACCTTTTGCCAAACCAAATGAGAATCAACTTCAAAATCAATATTATCAATACCTTCTCTCTTGAGCCAACTCAAAGCTTCCATAATCTCAACAATACATGGAGGAAAAAATGAAGCAAATGAACCTGTTGTAGCTATAAACGAACCATTTTCATCCCATAACACACAATATTTCAGTTCATGCTGGAAAAGTGTAGCATCAATATTGACTTGGACCTTCCCCCCAACTGGCTTGGACGATTGTACTATAGCATGGGTTACCCTAGCCACCATCGAATACGAAGAACCAGGCCCATGATTTCGAGTAGCAGCCTCACGCTAATCAAACAAGAAACGCAATGCTTGTCGATTATCATAGCGGCTAGGGTGCTCGTATTCTATTATATGAGCTGATTTCGGCAATACCATAAACTATACAATACAAATGCCACTTTAGCCATGTCATCTAGCCATGTCATCTGAAGCAAGAATAGACAAATGGTGAAAAAAACTAGCTACTAAATTTAATAAAAGAACACAAGTTAACGCCAAGGAGATCCCAATGTACTTGTGTTTTAGGACAAAGAATAAACACATGCATAACATCCTTTTCATCCCTGCGAAGGGACATCCAACATAAATTTGAATTCTTTGTCGTTGCAACACTAGCTTTGTCGAGATAATATTGTACACATATACGCTAAAAAAGATTCTTAACTTTAACCGTTACTTGGAACTTTCACAATATTTACATTCATAGCTAGCAAAATAATTCAAATTATTATCCATAAGAGATAAAGCAAGATAATATTCTGATTTCACAGTATAGTATCCCATCTTAGAGTTGTGCCTAATATGAATATCCTCCAAATTAGAATAACTATGAGGAATAGACATAATACTATGAAATCAGCCAATGAAAATAACGCTTGCAACTTCATACTATTCCAAGATTTAGTCCAGGAACTAAATAAATCACAAGCCTTCTTCCTATTATATTGGGATGGCATAGGAGTTTCAAAAAAAAAAAAAAAAAAAAGGTTTTGCCATTACTAACCCTCTAATGAAATCCCCATTTTCACATATCATTAGACCGCAATAGACTCTTCCAAGTGAAATTATAATTACACTTTTCAAATGCGTCTAAAAAATCCCTTAGAGAAAAATATTTTGCTTTGAGAATTTGACCAAGAATAGTACTTGGATTTAGAAAAAATCACCAACCCTGCTTGCCAATCATATCAATATTAAAACATTAGAGATTTCAAAAATCTATAGCACTCTCATTCTTACTTAAACACATTTGTGACTAAGAAAGCCACTAATTACCAATATTATTAAAATCCTAGGTTTAATACGTGTGATCTGATCTAAATTATCAATTTCTCAATTTAACAAATAGATATAAAATTATGCAAATATGGGTACCGATATATTCACAGGCATTAAGCGCAACACATAGATCGGAAATTTTTGTATATGAACATAAATCAAACTATTCAAGGTTGCATTTTAAACTATAGAAAATCCCATATCTAGATCTGGATATTTAGCCTGGCATTATAATAAATTTATCAATCAAAATAAAATACACAAAATGAATAAAAAACATAAATGACAAACTTTGGGAGTGATTGGTTGGTTGGCCTTGGTGTTCCACGTCCCAAACTTTGAGAAATAATCTTTTGCCCCTTACTCTTTTTGTGCTGTAATAACACCAAGGCTGCTGTCTCGCTTTGTGTGGTTGCTCTAGATTGGCTCCCCGCTTTGCTCTCTTAATCATGTGGGACACATTAAGTGCCAAGGATGTCCAACCATTCAATCTTCTCTTTGTTTCCTTTATATTGAGCTTCTTACTTAGCTAGGATTGGTCAACTTCACCCACTTGCATAACTTGGTCTGAAAGCTGGTCTGCATTGCCAATGTCATGCAAAATAAATGATAAAAATAACAAAACGGGAGCTGTATCCAAAACCAGATGCATTGGTTCTCCAAAAATGGTGCAGTTTTAATCCAGATGATTTGTTAAAAGTTTTTTTCACAGAGATTATTGCTACAGGTCCAGATTCTTACACGTTACTTCTTCTTTTCTTTTTTTTTTGGGATGTATGTTTTAGGCTTCCAATTCACTAATCTCCCATGGTTAGGCTTTTTTGGTTTGGGCATGTTTTGGGCTTCAAAAATTGTTGGCTTTAAGAGTCTTCTTCTTGAGCTGATTAGAGCATCAATTGGACTATATATCGATCCATTTTTGCTAAAATCGAAGCATTTGATGTTACCAAAAGGGTGATTGAGTCAAAGATAGAAAAGAATGCAAAATGAGATTTTATTCCAAACATTTATAACTAAATTGCAACTAAATTTAATAAAAATGAACGGTAAATTATATGCATATTTTTTTGCTATCATCTTTCCTTAAGAAAATACAATACATGCTTTTTGCTTGTATCAATGAGCGAGGGAAAACCCTTGCAGAGTGAGTATTCAAAAAATGAAATAGCATCAGTTATTGGGGGAGAGACTGCATATAGTTCCTTTATACATTGTAATCAAGTGGAGTTTGCACTGCTAGCAAGTTGGGAATACTTTAACCTAGTAAGATACATTAGCACTAAAGAAAACACTAGATTTTTGCAAATTAATTGCCTAACCTGAAATCTATTCATATGCTATAAGAATCCTCTTAATCTCCACATTCTATCATTTGCCCAAAAAAATTAAAAAAACTATCATCAACAAAGAATAGATGTAAGATACTAGGACCTCTTCTATTAATTTGGCACCCATGAATTGGGCCTCTATTTTATCTTTTTTAATTAAAGCATAAAGGGTCTTTGTATAAATAATAAATAAGGAGATAAAGGATCATTCTGACGAATTCCATACTTAGGGGTAATAGGCCTAATTTTCCCACCATTTAAATTAATTAAATATTTGACTGTAATAACACATAACATATAAGATCAACCCAAGACTGAAAAAAATCCAACATCAACATTAATAGCTTGAGAAAAGACTAATCAACCCTATCATACGCTTTGCTAATATATATTTTCAAAGTCACTTTACCATTCTCTCCAGTAGTTTTGTGCTTCGTATGATTGATACTTTTAAAAGAAATTATAATATTATCCGAAATAAGTTGCTCAAGCACAAAAGCAGAGTTATTAAAGGAAATAAGCAAAGGAAGCAAAAGTTTTAACTATTAACAAGCACCTTAGAAATCAATTCGTAAATGACATTATAAAGATATACAACAAGGATACTAGTCTATGAATAAGCATAACGATTATATCATTTCAAAATTTAAGAAACACACACTGATTCAACCATTAACAATAATTATGGACAATGTCAGTACCAAGCAAATACAAAATTTTTGGTAAAAAACAAGATTAATACCATCAAGACCAGGTCAATTATTAGGATGCATTTGAAACAGAGCTTCTCTAAATTCTTCAGGCGTAAACGACTCCATCAACTTATCATTATCCTCGGTCACTATTTTGGCTAAGACAACCAATAATATTTCATCATAGCTACTTGTATCATCTACAAATAAATCAGAAAATAAGTATGAACGAGAGAACACAATCCCGCTTGGTTAGATACCCAATTACTGGAGCTGTCTTGCAACGCTCCAACTCCATTATTTTTATCTTTAGCATAAGCCTGAACATGAAAATAATGCAAATTTTGATCACCATGTTGCAACCAAAGCGATTTAGACCTTTGCTTCCAATATTTCTCTTCTTATGCTAATTCAATATTCAATTCAACTTACAATTGTCGAACTTGACCACTTGTATTACCATTAGACGAAAAATGTTGATCCTCAAGCAAACATTTAAGTTGAGTAATTCATTTCTTAAAATTGTCAGGCAGCCCCAATGCCCAACTCTTTAAATATGCACCATACAAAGAAAATCGATCTTAAACAAGCTGGTTACTAGAGCTAGACCAGCTACCTTCAACAACAAGAACCAAGTCAGCCTATAGCAACCAAGAAATTTCCAACCTGAACCTATGTTTGATACCTTCCCACCGAACATATCCACCTCGAGTCTAAGAGGAAAGTGGTCCAAAATAGAAGCAATAATAGTTGATCATTTAGAACTTGCAAACCTGAATTGCCACAAAGCAGAAATGAGACACCAATCCAGGCATTCAAGTTTAAAATCATTCGTTTGACATCCTTTTTTCAAGTATAGCCAAACCTAAGCAAAGTCAAACCAATAAGACCACAATATTCAATAGTCTCCCTGAAGCCATTAATCAAATTAACCAAGCCATTAATCAGGATTCTCTAAGACTTTGCCATAAAATCAACCACATGAAATAATTTAAATAGGAACAGCTTGTTACCAATATCCTCTATGCGTTTCCCCCTTCCTGGTCTCCATAGCAAAGACATGGTGTTGTGCATGGATTAAAAATCAATATTTTTGTCCATCAGAAATCGCTCAACAAAGCAAAAATTCGTGTCAAATTCTAGGATGGAGGATCCCCACTGTTGTACCAAGACTTCATCGTTCTCCATTTTAGGTAACGACAGATTTCACTAACGAGTATTCCATGGAAGCCGCAAAGATAAATGGACAAAGAAAACCCTAGTTAAACCCTAAAAAACTTGCATGAATCAAGAGAGAAATTTACATACACGCAAGGCTTTTTTAATAAGTGAAAAGACCAAATTCCAAAATGAAACAACATCCAATAGTGGGCCTTGGGCCCGATGAAGCTAGTCCAGTCCGGGCCGTAAAGTCAAACCGGCCCCCTTGTTTCACTTTCCGTTTGTCGTCGTTCCATTTTCAGCAGCAAGAGAGCATAGTGGTTTTCTTCTCCTAGTGTGTCTCTCTCTCTCTCTCTCTCTCTCTTTCTTCTTCGTTGAAACTACAAATACCAGACCAAGAAAAAGAGCTCTGTATTCTTTTTAAATTTTTCTGTTTATTCTTTCTCTTTAAGGAAAATGGAAAACCTGAATATGGCGTTACTCTCATCCTCATCTTCTTCTTCTCCAAAATTGGTTATAGGTTATCCTACCTCTCCGAAAAACCCTATGGTTACTCGGCAAGTCTCCAAAACCAAAGCCCTTCCCTTCCATCTTAGAAATTACAGGATTGTCCCTCGAAATTCCAGAACTTTCATCTCTGCCCTCACCCACTCTCATACTTCCGGTGGCAGGCCTTCAAGAGTTTCGCAAATTAGTAAATTTCAAATTTTGTCTATTCTCACTCGAACTCACTCACTTCATCTTATTAGTAAATTTCAAATTTTGTCTATTCTCACTCGAACTCACTCACTTCATCTTTTTGTATATTTGAACATACACTAATGTGTAATTATTATTGATAATGATTTCATAGGGAGATTAGGTACTGAACATTTTGCGAGTATTTCTTCATCGAATGGTCAGCAAACTTCTTCAGTTGGGTTTAGCCCACAACCAGTGCCACCTCCTTCTTCGCAATTGTTAGTATATTTAATAATAGTTTTCATTTTAATTGGCTTGGAGCTTGGATGATCTTAATATTCTTATTTTTTTTTTTTCTTTTTTTTGCCTAATAATGTTTGTAGTGGTTCACCTCTGTTTTGGGTTGGAATTGGTGTTGGGTTATCGGCATTATTTTCATGGGTGAGAATATGAACTACTTACTGATACCCAGTTCACAATTTGTTTACGCATGCATATGTAACATCTGTTCCGTATGCTTCTTTTACTTTCTTTCTGCTGCTTTACATTAAAATGTTTAATTCATTTGCAGGCGGCTTCCAATTTAAAGGTGAGTGTTTCTCTCTTGTAAGGTACACATATCTTTGCTTTCTGTTTAACTTCTTTGTATTGTTGGCTGCATCTGTTATGAAGTAATTCAACTGATATGAAGGAAAATATTTGTTGACATCCTGGTGCTTGTTATGTGTTGAATTTAAACTGTTTATTCAAAAAGTGTATATTTTAGATTACACTAACTCTGCTGTGTGCTTACTTGGGAGTCCTCGGAATAATGTTCTTTAATTGTTTTTTAGAACAAGACAAAATATTATTGAGAAAAAAAGAAATGAATGTTCATAAAGAGACAAGAAATCCTCCATAACTCAAGAAAACAACCAACAACTAGAAACATAAAACAGAAGCTAAAAAAGTAATGCACTTAGATCAAGTGGGATAACCTCCAAAGAGACCTCTCTGAAGCTCTAGAAGCGTCAGCCTATGCAAAACCCAATAAAACCACCTTGGCCCCCAACAAATTAACGGACATGTTCTTATTCTTACCTTTATTTGCAACCCAAGTTGAACCAAATAAGTTTTGACTAGCTGAGATTGCATTGACCCTTTTCCTCCATAAGAACTACTCAATCTCGATCTTTTAATTAGCTGTTGCATTATGTATGATTTTTGCAACACTTCTGTGTGTGAGATTTTTGGTCCAACTTTCTCTTTGTTGTTACTTAGACCTTTCTTTTCTACATTGTTGCGTTCATAATTGGGCATGGCCTGCCAAACAATTTAGTTCGCCCTTCCTCAACTTGTAAACATTGGATGTCATCTCCATCAAGCTTGGGACATACTTATTTCTTATCTTATACTAGTTATTTTTAGTTATTTTTGTGCATGCATCTTAACATCCTTGTTCTGACCATTCTTGCATTAGGATCATCTCTCTCTTTTAAGCTGCCTGGCCTGGTATTCATTCCATAGAATGTTATTTGTTCAATCAAGGCTTTATAGAAATTTTATGTTTATTTCGATTAGGATTAGAAGTGGATTAATTTTTATTTTACTTGCCTTTTTTTAAAAGAGAAAATCTTGAGAAAAGTGATAAAGACCACCATTCATGGTCTAAATCTATCAAAGTACTTATCTTCTCTTGGATGATACTCTAATACTGATTATCCTAGAAAGATTGAAGAATCAATTTGGGGAAGGTGGAGAACTTCATGTCATTAATATCATCAACAACAAAAGGCGTTCATATGTGATAAAGGCTCTCTATTATTTGTACCTTAAGATTTTGTTTGTGATAAAGGCTCTCTATTACATTGGCATTTTAAAACTTGAATTCAGTTATTATCCATCCTTGGAACTATTAGAAAATTCAAGAGTATACTTTAAACTATGGTTTAGGGCTCCTTGGTATCCTTTGAAGTCTTATTGAATGAACATGTGTTCTTACTTTAGGTTAGGAATATAGTGTTTGCTTGGCTGTTCCTTAATTTAATGAGTCGAATGTTAGGCTGTTGTCAGTATGAATTCTACAGGTGAATATTTGTCACGTGGTCTTAATATTTGGGCCTAATTGGGATAAAAGCTAATTTGTTGGTTGTCAAAATCCTAATGGGGTTAGAATATGAAATATATTGAATTTCTGGTGTCTGAGTAACTTTATAATGTATTTTTGATGTTGATCGTGATGCTTAAGGTGTTCTACTGTGAACCTTGGGATTCAATCTTATAAATAATTCTGTAAGCAAATGGTTGTGATGTGAGATATGATTTTGTTCCATCAAGTATAAAATCCTAAATCCTCTGCAATGTTAATTAAATTTCATTTTTATCTCGGACATATATTTAGAAATTAAAAGCTCAGAGTTCTTAACAGTTAACTCTAAGCCAATAAAGAAGATATTTTTGGTCATAAGCAAATTGGTCTGCGTGGTTGTTTAAAGCATATGTCGCTACCGCTGGTTTAGTCTTTATTATTATTTTTATCATCATCATCATCATCTAATTCTTAGGTGCTGCATGCACTGCTTATTGCATAGCAGATATAAATTAACCCGTCGCTAAATTCTATTACTGGCATTCCAAATTCCTATTATCTAAAAGGCTATTCAAATACTAATATCTGAGATTTCTCAATTACCAGGTCTTTTTTCCTTCAATTAACTATCAAACACCATTTCAATACTTCCTAGATTCTGTTGTTGTGGTGCAATATAACAAACCAAATTGGTTTCTTATTTTTCTTTCATCTTTATACCACCAAAAAAATGCACTTCATTTCCAAAGTACTTTGCATCGAATTCCCCGCACATTTTTCTAATGCTTAAATCTTTGAGAGGAGACAAATCCTTGCAATCAGGACTATGATTCCTGTTGCTGAAGATCCCTGCTTTTGTCCTAAAATTGTTGCTGAGTTTTGATAACTTTAGATCATTTCATCAAGTTAATGACTCTATGTATGGCATTTTCTTATTTCACAGTTTTTTTTTCCCTTAGTCAATACTCTTTAAGCTACCAACCATTGAATGGAAACATTATTGAGGACACTAATAGCAATTGTGTTTAGATGTTATTTTCAGCACTTGATGAGGTTATCAAACACTCTTTCCATTTTAGTCATCCAATACGTTTCTCTTGTGCAACCTGTGCCTGAAATTTTTAAACGAACCAATGCTTGGTTATAACTGTTACTGTGGGTCAAATGAAACAAAGAAAGAGTTTGAATTACCAGATTGAGCATGAGCATTGAGCTAGAATGATGATACATGTTTGCTGGTTCATATCATGAATTTTCCTTGCTGCTGCATCTTCGTTTACTCTTTCTCCAAGCACATATCAATATCTCTGTCTCTGCAGATTAGTACATTTGGGTATAAGTTTGCTACGGATGAGATCTTTCATTGCTGTATAATTTGGTCATGACCAGTATTGCAAGTCTTGTGGGTACACAGGAAAAAATCTCAACCCAACAAATATAATATGTGATAGTATAAAAATAGTAATACATCTCATGCTATTTTGTTCTGCTGGCGATTGGAATATGGGAAGCTAATGTGTCAAGCACCTCCTGCTACAAGTTATTGTAAAGATAATTTAATATGGAAATTAACTTCTGGAGCTGGATTCAAGAATAATCCACATATCATCTAAATTGTGTATGCTTGAGGTAGTCGAAGAACCGCATTTATATGAATTTTGGACCATTCTTTAAATATAGCATGCGATATAGTGCTTTGTAACTGGAGATGGGTTAATCATGCAGAATAGTATTTCTGGCTAGAAAAATTTAATGGTGTAAGTTTGGTAGTGTGATCTCCTTTTCTCACTTTTCGCTACAATGTATATTTTCTTCCCAAAGAACATAAACAAATGCCCTTGTCCTCTATGAATTTATTTAATTTTTTTATTCATTCTGTTAATAAATTTTTTGATGAGAAATTTTTTATTCATTCATTGTTTCCTTTTTGACTTATGACAAGAAATGGTCCTGTCTCTTAAATTTTGTCCTCTTTTTAATCTTTGTGAAGCTTTTATTTCTATTTAATATGATAAAGTCATTCCCATTTGCCTTTGGATTGGTAGGTTTAATCCATTCCATTTGGTGCATATGGATCTCATTGCCTTAGTTTTGACACTTATTTGAGTTTATTATTTTGTCAGTATGCCATTCTTCCACCCGTGAGGATATAAATTTTCTCTTTTAGTTGTTAATATAATTCAAAAACGTACACTACTGTTTTAAGAAGATTCACTTGTTTGGTGATTGAAATCTATGTTTCTTGTTCTTCTGCCATTATCCTCATCAAGTTTGTTCCATACTTCCATATATTTTAAAGTTTTGACATTCAATCATTTTGACATCCAATTTCAATTTTCATGATTTTACAATCTTGACATATTTGGTGCATGCCTTCCTCTGTGGATGGTAATCTATTTGAACAACATTTTTTTCTACTTCTCTATCCAATATTTTTGTTTCATTTCCCCTTTCAAATATTGAAGCTGTCCTACTGGATTTAGTTTGGCTTCATGATTAAGTGAAGTTTCTGGCAAGATAGATTTTGCTTGAGCTGGTTCAATTCTTCTTGGAAAAAAATAAAGAATTATGCATGCAACTTTTAGAAGTAGCTTTCCAACAAATAATAAATCTTTGATTGTCATTTGTTTTTTCTAGTAGAAACAATTGCACTTTTCTTTTTCCCGAGTACACTATTTTTGTGGCCTGTCATGTTTTGGTTCTTTTTGTATCCCTCGTGTCAGATAAAATAATACAACTCCCCTTTCTAATAAAGGAAGTTTGTCAATAGTATAACAAGAGAGTCTCCGTGTTCTCATTGTTATAAGCTTGTTGTGGATATGTATTTGGATATCCCTCTTTTAAGAATAGCTAAAACTACAGTCATATTATACAAAATTAACTCATCTTTTGTTTCAGAAATATGCCATGCAACAAGCTTTCAAAACTATGATGAATCAGATGAATACACCAAATAATCAATTCAATACTCCTGGCTTTTCTCCGGGCTCCCCCTTTCCATTCCCAACAACTCCAACATCAGGGCCCATTAGCTCACCGCCATTTCCAACACCATCTACAGCTGGACCTGCTTCCACCACTTCATATCCAACATCATCAGCATCAATGGGTGTTTCCTCCTCTTCTCCAGTTGCTTCTCGACCTGGAATTACTGTAGATATTCCTGCAACAAAAGTAGAAGCATCTCCAACGACTGATGCCCGAGATGAAACAGAGATAAAGAAGGAACCTAAGAAATATGGTAAAAAGATATTTGCTTGTTAATGCCATAGATCTTTTGCAAGAATCTTTAGTTTCCAGTACAATGAACATTTTGAAATAATTGGGTTTTGGTTTATGAGGTTTGCAAATGAATGTATATGCATATAAGTTCAACTGCAACTGCCTGGCTTTGAGCCTTTAGCACTTCCTATAGAGTTTTCAGATGGTAAAGTGATTCTTTATTACATTACTTATCAATGTTGAAAATTGGAGACTCACTGATCGACAAGCTTAAATTTCAAAGTCTTTCCAAATTATTTTGAATTTGACATAGGGCTCATTAAGAGTTGGCATTTTAGAGATTGTGGAATCGGGTTACAAAGAAATTGTTCACATTGCTCATATTTGGACATTGTGTTGATGGAAATAACTTGATGATTCCCTTGCTGTAAAAGGGTTTTATGATGTGCCCCATAAGCACTAACATGGACTGAAGGTTATGCTATCATAGACAAATGTTTGCACATAGAGATTCAAAGATGGATTACATCTTGTAATGAAATATGAATGGTCATCTTTCTTAATGCCTTGTGGTGTACTTGAGTTTGCATCTTGAAAAGGCAGAGTATTTTTGTTTGTCGTTTATTCATTAGTTTTCAGAGTTTTACGTGATTGGGGCTTTTAAAGATTGTAGGTCCTTTGCAAATCTTTTCTGAAAGGAAGTCTAATGCAACTTATACTTACAGCTTTTGTAGATGTCTCTCCTGAAGAAACCTTGCCAAAGAGTCCTTTTAGCAGCAATGAAGATATTTCAGAAAGAAGCTCATCCAAGGAGGCTCAGTTTGCCCAAGAAGTATTGCTTTGTCTCTAACTTTTGTTATTTCTTAGCTATATACTGTATTAGTATGAATTCATAATATTTTGATGGGACCTTATATTGAAGGTTTTTCAAAATGGAGCTGCTCCTAACCAGGGTCCTAGTGATACTGGGAGTTCTCAATTTACACGTGAGTAAAACTTGCAGTTTCCCAGTGCGGTTTGTGTTCGTAAGATTTCAATGTATGAATGCTAGCTTCTTGCACTTAGCAATCATCATATCGAATATCTAGATTAATCTGGTTCTAGGTTGAGGCTTTATTTTTATGACTATTGAAGGGAAGCGTAGCATTGGTTGATAGAGGGCTGGGTGGCTCGCAGATGCAAGGTTGCTTTATGTGTATGTGCATTCATTTCTATTCACTCTGGATAGCCATTACATTGTTCGAGTGAATCATCAATCTAGATCAAAATTCGTTGCCATCCACTTTTTATTATTCTCATAAAATGATATGAAGAAATTTTACATTCAAATCAGCAGTTATCATTTCTGTTCAATTTGAGATGGAAGTTTAATTTTAATTTGATGTGGATTTGGGGTCCAATATTCTGCTTGGCCGCCATTTATTGCCTTGACTTCTAATTTCTTTAATGATTTAATATAATCCTAAATGAGTCCATATTTATTCATGGATAGGAAAAGCGGGCTCTGGCTTATCTGTCGAAGCTTTGGAGAAAATGATGGATGATCCAACTGTGCAGAAGATGGTTTATCCGTAATATATCTTCTTTACCTTGAAACTTTTTTGCATTTCTAGTGTGACTATCCTTTGTGTCGATGCTCTATTCTTCTTACATTCCACTATTTGGCGGTATGCTTGTCAGTTCTATTAGTTGCATTACTCTTCGTTTGTGTGACTTACAACGTGATTCTTTTTGGGCTCTTTATAAGTTGGTTACATGTGTTTCTTGTCTTTTTATCCTTTTAGATATTTACCTGAGGAGATGAGGAACCCTTCAACTTTCAAATGTAAGTTGAATCTCCATTAATGTATATTCTCTTATAAAGTCAGATTTGGGAGTTTAGGTGAAAATCTGATTTACTGCAGCCAGTTGTATTTGTTAGATATTCATGTCTTATTATTCGTATTTTAGTAAGATTATATTGCATTACTACGTGATTACAAGACATGCAATATGTTTTTCTAGTCTTGCTTTTCTTTTTTCTTTTCTTTTCTTTTCTCTCTCTCATTTTTGTTTGTACTTCGTTCAATTGTCAACAAGGTCATAGCTTTCAAGAGTGACTCATGTTGTATATAAAATTTCCATTAGTTCTGTTTATTTCAGCTAATTGCTGTGTTTTTTTTCTTCCATGCCAGTGTAAATAGGACCTAGTCAACATGTTATTTAATGAAACATAAATCTTGTTGTGATTTTTATAGGGATGCTTCAAAATCCACAATACCGTCAACAACTGGAAGAAATGCTGTAAGTCCCTTTTCCACCTCTACTGAAGCTTTTGATTTTGTTCAAGGATGCTTGATAGTTGATATTCTAGTGCATGCATTCCAGGTCTTATTGATGTGGAATCTATTGATATAAGCCTGTTGTTCTGATATTGCGTAGCATTTATAAACTTGGTGACCTTGGAAATTTTAGAGACACATTTCATCATCCTTTTTTTCAATGCTGCAAAACTTGTCGTATATTTATGATTTCTTAGATTTCAGGTGCTGTATTGCATTGTAATCTCTATTAATTCCTTGGTGTGTTCAGTACAAGATTGAGATTACAATGATGATTCTGTTTGTATGGCATTTGCTTTGTTTAGATTTGGCTTCACGAATACTAGGGAGATGCTTTGAATTTTGTGTTGTTGGTGCTCTTAGATTTGATGCTCAGTTAAGTCTTTGATGCAGAAAAAGAATCTGAAAATGGGTTATGCTTCAGAATTATTATGATAGTGTATGTTATAGTATTTTAGAGTCTTATTTATATCTATTTAGATAAATTAGATGCTAGTTTATTATTTTAAATTTAAAGGGAATTTTGTACACTTCAAGCTTTGTTGGAATGCCCTATTTCTGTAGGATTCTTTATATGTATTTTGTCTTAATCTTGAGTCCTTGTTGGGTTGGTATTTAATTTATTTTTGAGAATCCACATCCTTAGAGGATGTATACAAATTTTTGTAGTCCTTTTCTTAAAGGCTTAGAAGTTCTAAGTCCTTTCCACAAAAGATTAGCTTTAGATTTAAGTCCATAAATACCTAAGATAAATACCCAAGACTAGTACTTTTAATTCGGTTTTGGGTTAATAAAATTACTAGTGGTTATGCTTCTTCGAGTTGTGTGGTGCAATTGAACCCTAGGTGTGACTAGAGCTGGCAATTTTCAACACAACCTGTTTAAATGATATGACACGACAATATATAGGTTTGGGTCATGAATGGGTCAACCTGTTTATGAGACACTTCGAATGGTTTCTTAAGCGGGTCGACGGTTGAGCTGCCTAATCCATTAATTAATCATGTTCATAGGTTAATATAAAATATATAGAGGTGTAAATGAGCTTAGAGCTTGAGCTCCCCATGCTTGAAGTTCGACGAGCTTGGAAATTTTGAGCTCGAGCTTGGCTTGAGTTCGGCTCAACCCAAACCTTGTTATTTCGAGCTGATAAGGCTCGACGAGCTTTCGAGCCGAATTTTATTAGGTTTGAGCTCAGCTCGTTTGCTAAACAAGCCAAGCTCGAGCTTGATTCAAGCCAAACCTTTTCAGACTGAGCTTGAACAGCTTGCAAGCCAGTTCAACTCATTTACATCCCTACAATACATGACCCAATTAGATCTACAAGGAACTGTTTAATTTGACTTATTTATTTAACGGCTTACACAGGTTGTGTCATGTAACCTGTTTATTGATATGATGTCTGTGAAAGCGTTGAGAGTTTTAAGACATTTATTTGGATGGGTCGTGTTTGGGTTGAGCATATTTTTTTAATACTTGTGTGTTGACACAATCTGTTTATGATGCGAAAACATGAATTGCCAGCCCTCAGTGTCATGCCATGTGACCTTGGATGTGATACCTAAGGAAATTTAGGTGTGAAGCATAAATTTTTATATTTTTGCTATTCATCAAGTTGTTTTTCACTGATATTGTTCATGAACACTGGTCACACCGCTCTACTTCCTCCTTTTGTGTTCTCTTTGCTTCTTTAACATATTCCCATATAATCCCTAATTGTTCCTTATATATTTACCCATTCTAAACCAAAATCATCTGATCTAATCAACCCGCAAGCTATCCTACTTTCTGGCTTAGTTGGTTCTATAAGGCTCCATATGTTTCAAAAGAAATATTTAACCAGAAAATATTTACCTTGTTTTAGAGAATTGGTCAAGGAAAATGTTTTCTTGATTAAAAGGAAAACTGGTTCATTTTTTTTCAAGAGAGGAAGTTATCCTAAAATGAAAAATCATTTTCTAGACTTTAACAAAATCATAATGGAAGGAACCTATAGTAGAACCAATTGAGCAAATACAATTTACAATTTCATGTGCATTATATTTCAAATTAATCAATATATAGGAAAATGTTAAGTTTTTATGTGTCCAAACATTTTTTAGTCTATATGCTAAATAATAATAATAATAATAATAATAATAGTAATCTCCGACTGATTTTTAAGTATTGGAAGCAAACAAAAGTTTCCAGTGAAAAATGGAGCCTAGAGTTGATCTCCTTTAATGTGATGCCAATCAGATGATGGAGATACAATTTACCTCTTCCACGATTATCTCACTGTGGGATTGCTTCTGTCTATCTGAAATTCAGATGGAGTTTTTGTGTGTTGAGGGGTGGGGGAGGAAAGTAGTTTGCTTGCATCATCCTTGGCTATCATTGCATTTTGGTTCTTTCTCTTTACACATTTCAAATTAATTGTTGGTGTATCATGTGAAGGCCTCAAAATAACCAATTAAAAACTAGATCTGACTAGAAGAGAAAGAATCACGATATTAGTAGGTTATTGTGGTGATAAAGATGTAAAGAGGATATGAAAAGGGATGAGAATTGAAGTATTTTCTTGTGTTATATCTGTTTGGTTTGAGAATCCTTAAATCCACTGAGAATGAATTTTGGGTCTTGGGTCTGACTTCTATATCCTTCCTCTGTCAAGTGTATATTACCTCTGTTCCTGGGGTTTGTCACCCATTCACGATGCCTTTGCCAACAACATACATGTAGTCTTATTAGGTGTTCTCTCCACAGATTCATGGTTCTTCTCCTGAACTGGAAAAGATGTTTCTAGTTACCATTGACTACAAGTTGATTGTTGATTATGTTATATAATTGTATAGGCGTGCACTGATGCACACAGACTCACAGTATTGCTGCTGAGCACACAGACCATATGGGATAGTGGGAGTGCAAACCTAAACTCTATTTATATGTGGATGAGCTACCTTATGTACTGATTCCAATTTGGGGAGTATTTCACTGATTTTTCCTCTGATTTAGTAGAGTCCAGTTCTTTATCCTTATTCATGCAAGCAAATGATACTTTACGGTTTAGGAGAGGGGTTCTCGAGTAATATAGATGCACAGAATAACTTTTGTGTTCATCATTTCTTTTTTAACATCTGCTTTATGCTTTGATATAAGAACTTCTGTTATAGTATCTCCTTAGCACCATCCTTCAAATACTAACTTATGGTATTAATATATAATACCTGCTCAACATAATTAAGTCTTTATCTCAGACTAGTTATGTCATCTATACTATTAAATGATTTATCACCTTAGGTCCATTGAGTTCCTTTTTTAATGAACCTAGCCTGAGATAAATGGATCTAAGTTCTTTGTTCCACTTGTTTGTTTCAGAAATAATATGGGTGGAAGCGGTGAATGGGACAACCGGATGATGGATTCCTTGAAAAATTTTGATCTCAGTAGTCCTGAGGTTAAACAACAATTTGGTGAGTTAAACACTTATATATTTTTTTCCCTTTACATTAATGTGCTGAAATTTGACAAGTTGTCATATTGACAGTGTGATTGTATTTTTGACTTTCCAACTCTCCCACTCTCCCCCTTCTTGTTACTATATGTTCTCTCTTCCAGTTTACTATCTACCATCAGTCCTCAAGTAAGTTACTGCATCATCAATCCTGAAATGAGTTAGTGCTCCTGTGGTATAATCCTTTATTAGATTGCTTATTTAGCTCTCGAGGTTTATCAGTTAGCTTGGCCTTGTGTAACAAATTTTTTTTTTTTGTTTTGTTTTTCTTTTTCCTTTACAAGAAATTGTTCTTTAGTAGATCATTTAGTATATAAAATTGGGCCCATGATCTCTAGAAGTGCCTATTCTTCGTCAATGAATAATTAAGACATGAGGATATAATATCAGAATTCAACTTACCCTTTGATTACAGGATTTATGTAGAGGATGCATCACGGCTATCTGATTTATTCAAAACTTGCTTTATTGTGTTCTCCAATATGATTATAGTTATGATGCCTAATATTTTACATGGTTAATTTTGTCTTATGTTACTATAAACTTTGCATGGTTACAAGATGAGAATTGGAGAGGTGGGGGGTATTTTTTGAAAAGAAGGAATAAGTCAAACTAAAAGCTTGGATTCAAATATTATATTCAGTGCAACATGAAGTAATTATTTATTTTGTCTCCTTACTCATGGTGTCTACATTTTGCAGATCAAATTGGCCTTACACCTGAAGAAGTAATCTCAAAAATCATGGCCAATCCTGATGTGGCCCTTGCATTTCAAAATCCAAGAGTTCAACAAGCCATAATGGATGTATGTCCTAGCTAACTTATAAATTTGATGTTGCCATTAAAATCAACTTATTAATGTTTGTTTGTTTTGCAGTGTTCGCAAAACCCACTTAGTATAGCCAAATATCAGAATGACAAGGAGGTAAAGCCAAACTCTTCTCTTCTCTCTTCTGATCTCAGGCATGCTTGATCAATCAAATTATTATTATTATTATTATTATTTAATATTTTTACCAATATCTATTTTTCTTCTAAAAGTCTAATATAACATGTTATGTTTCCAGTGAGTATTTAATATTCAAAATGTTCATTAGTCAACTTAAAGGTGCTTTTGGCATTAAATTACTTGAAATAATTGCGGTGAATTTTTAAGAGATTGCAGATAATTTTTTTGTTTTTTTGTGCACTCTATTTTGCCACCTCGGATGGTGGCATTCTTGTCTCCGTTAATCGTACATTTAGTTTTTTGTTTCCAGTGAACCATTTTGGTCAATAGGACATTTAATTACGTGTATAATGAAAATAAATGATATTCTATTTTCATTTCAGGTTATGGATGTCTTCAACAAGATATCAGAACTCTTCCCTGGGGTTACAGGTTCATCATAGTCCCGTCTCATCATTCATGCACAACAGCTGTTCCCATAGCTAAATTCACCGGCAGATTTCCAGTGGGTGGGGCAATTGGCGCCTACTGGATTCTCAGTGCTGATATGAAAAGCATTCAAAATTTTTGATATTCCCCCCTGTTGACTTTTTTGTGAAATAGAGCCTAGTTTTAGTTTAAGTTGGAAAAGATACTGAGATATTCTTATAACATAACTAAATAATTAGCATTTCTTCTATGTTAGAATCTATCTCCCAGAAATGGGCGCACCTTGATTTTAAGGTCATTAGTTTAGCTAAATGAATGCAGAGAGGTAGCCAATAAAATAAAATCCATCAGATGTACAACCAAGCTTATGTTTAGAAGGATATGATAGAACAGAACAGAACTATAGACTATAGAGTGTAGTAGAAGAAATGAAATGAGTATTGTATTTTATGTTTGGTTGCAGAATTGGAAAGTAGTGTATTATAACTAAAAAACTATTTCTATATTTAGTAAAGTTTAAGTAGAATTTGTTATGATTAATAAAATTGACAGAATGGTAAATTGACAATAATCACAGTAGGAGAGAATTACTTTGTTGTGTGGTCACAATATTAGTGACAGAATTATAAGTTGCACAAAGTACTAGTTCATAATGGTTATTGGTCTTAAATTCTATGCAAGATGTCATCAAGGGCCACAACAATATTTCCATAGTATTGCCATACACGCGAGCCATCTTTGTCTCTTGCTGCATAATCTAGCTGCAGATTCAATTAAAAAGAATATCAATTCTCTCAATAATATTTTCCTAGTAAACAAAGATTATGGCCAAGAGACATGATTGAGTAAAGGAGACTTGCATGCATGAAATAATCAATTCAATAACTAAACGCTTAATGCAAAAATTTGACCTTTGAACTTTAACTTTGGTTGATTATCCTTGTAGCCTCTTGAATTTTACGAGGGTTCAATCATGACTCTACACTTTTATAATTCAATAATAACCACACCTTTTGCCAAAATAAAATATCTTTGCAGGGGTTCAATTATGACCTTATACTTTCACATTTCATTTTGGCGAAAGGCAAGATTATTATTGAAATGTGAAAGTGTAGGGTCATAATGAGTTCTTTACAAAGTTCAAGGCGCTACAAAGATAATCGACACAAAGTACATGGTCAAATTTATGCATTAGACCAATAACTAATCGTTGTGAATAGCTTGGAAAAGGGAATGACATCACTGTTTCATCCTTGAGATGAAAAGTATGACCATTAAAGTAGTTAATCTTCACCATGTCCATTGCCTATGGACTATGGTGCTAAAATGAGACTTGACTTAAATGAATCATAGTAATAGCCTATTTGGCACGCTATTTCAAACGTTGTATTTTAGAATGTTGTCTAGCTATTCCAAAATTATGTGAATTATTTTTAAACAAGCTTTAATGATCTATAATCAACATTTCCACAAACTTTTCTTTTCTTTTTTTTAATAATAGCAACTCGACCTGTAATGGCAAATAGACCAACCAGAGTTCAAACATGCAATCTCACAAGGTAATGACAAAACAGCGAACAGCCCAACCCTTGGAACATACTACATCCCTAGGTGGCGAAGAGCCCACATTGAGGTGCCAAACCTTTCCGTCCGCTGTGCTACCGAAGGTTCTGGGGAAGTCAAAATAGGAGAACACTTATCTTCGGTAGACTTACTACTTGGATGCTTTTAACAGTTATCCAACCTTACATGACTGGAGTTCAAACATGTGACCTCCAATACCATTGATTCAAAGCTAAAAGAATGTGAAGTGAACTAATGCATGAAGCATCCTACATGTATGGTTTTGGGGAGGATTACTTATGCAGCTTCCCATGCTTTTGCAGAGAGGAGTAACTTTATTGTTACACCAAAATCACCCTTTAATCCAAAGCTAAGCATTGATAAGAATTTAATTTTAGTGTACTATAATTACAATTCAAACACGCATTTTGAAAAGGCAACAATCTACTGTAAATTTATTGTTATAGTGCATTGAGAATCATAGAATCAACAAACAGAAGACGTTTAGCATAACTTACCTTGGTAACATTATTGAATAGATCAGAATAGAGCTTCCTCAGCTGAGGCCTTTCACTTCCAGGTTTACTTTGAATTATGGTATAAATGTCGAGTTTCAAGTTTGATGAGCTTCGTCGCAGCTCTTTCTGAGCTTCACGCCAAGATTCTGACTCTAGCAAACCTTTAATATCTAACAAAGATTGAGCATGGTCTCTAATTACACTCTCTGCCTCTTCAATTGTTTGATCAGGAGCTACCATTCTCATATCCAACCCAAATGCAATTTCTGGTTTCAGTATTGCTTTCCTTGCCAATATAACTGAACCAACTGCAACTATTGCTCCTATTCTTCTATTGATATTGGATTGGAGAAGCTTCTGAGGAGACATTATCTCTTTGGAGTGAAAAGTGGGTTTTAGGCAGCAGAGTAAGGTTGGTAGATTTTGAATTGACACTGAAGGTCTTAATGCCATCTCTTTTTTCAGAGTAATTTGACTACTTAATACTCCAATAGAATATCAACTGCACAAGGGGAAAGAAAGTCATCACTCATGGCTATTTTTATCTTTGTAGAAGAAACTGAACTTACAGAATTCAGACAACTGAAATACATGTAAGATAATATACTTCTGATTAGTAAGAATGGGAGCCAATTTTCATGCCTGAAATACCCATAAAATTAGAAACAAAATAAGGTATCTAAATGCAGTAAGCTACCATCATTGCAAGGTTATCTGTCATGTCCAGCCTTCCTCTTAACTAATCTAATTGCAAGTGATAATAGTGAACAGAGGTAAGAAAATGAACAAAGAGATATAAAACACATTTGGGTTTCTCCAAGCAGTTTGCTGACTTCAAATTCTTCAGGGTTAATCTTTGTATGATAAGAATTAAACATCAAAATACTTAATTGGGTTTTGATTCCAAAGGAAAAACAAGGGAACAGCAATAGAAAATGATTCCAAAAACAATGTCAAGAGAACCAAATCATGAGACACCAGATAATTTGTTATTCCTATGATTCAATAACACGAGTTCTTCAAAAGAACAGGAAGGAAGGGAGGGAGATAGAGAGACAGAGAAAGAGGTTGGAGTATCATACAATAGACTTACTAGTTGGCATTATGACTGTGATGAGACTTCCATTTCCCAGCAAACGAAAAGCTTATCCATTTGAACTAAAAAGGCATTTGACAGAAAAGACAAGTACCTTTTTGTCAGATTTTATTTTCCTCTCTAGTTTTCCTTCTATTTTTTTTTTTTTTTAATATTCACCAGAAGTCAAATTCTCATGATAAATTTGTATCTAAATTATAGTTAAATTCACTATGAAGCGTTAACTTTTTACTTTAAAAAAAAACCATAAAGAATTTAACTTAAGATTTGGTTGGCACTTTTGAAATGTCAGAATTTTAGTGTTGATTATATTTTTGGAAAAAAAAAAAAATCAAATCCATAGCGGAAAATAAAAATCACAGATATATACCGTCCGATTGCATCCGCACAATGCCTCGAGTACAGCTGCAACTACAATAGCATTCCAACTGCCGAAATAAATAACCCACAAAACAGTTTTGCGCGCGACTCATTTGTGTCTCCATTTCAGCGACAAAAATGCGTAGAGGTCCTTCCTTTTCACTCCTCTCTATTCTATTCAGTAAACCCTAATTAAACCCTCAATTTCCCATTTTCTGTTATTTTCACATTTTTCTCTTTTTTCTGTACATATGTACACCTATGGAATTGCCCTAGGTCTTGATTGGTATTTCTTTTTTGATTTAGCGTGGTTCTGTTTGGTTGCCGAGAAAATTTCCAGCAAAAAGAAGTGAATATTTATGTGTGATTTTTACAGGGAAGGAGAATGCGATGGACACTGGAAAAGAAAGTCTGGCCGAAATGTCAATTGACGCAGTAGACAAACTTGTCAGACGTGTCAATGGGCGTAGGTCATCAGGGGCAGGAGGAAATGGCAAACAGCGAGTTGATGATACAAGAGTTACATGGAATGATTTGGATAATTCCATTGATGGAGGGAGTTTGAAGGATTCTTTAAGAAATAGTGAAGGAGAAGCTGAAACAGATGATATTGATTGGGAAGATGGTTCTACTCCAATTAAGGATTCTTTGAATAATGATAATCATGTTGGTGATGATGTATCTAGGACGGTGACTATTGAGTTTAGTGAGTCTCCTGATTCTGCAAAACGGAAGCCTATTCGTCGCGCCACTGCTGAAGAAAAGGTGAATTGAATTTCTTTTGATAATGTGGGGCACATGGGATTTTTTGACTGAATAAAAAGGTCATGTCTTTTTAATTTTTTTTAAGACAACCTTCTCCTGCAGGAATTGGCAGAGCTTGTGCATAAGGTTCACTTACTTTGTTTACTTGCTAGGGGCAGAATAGTTGATAGTGCTTGTGATGATCCTCTTATCCAGGTTGGTTGTGTCTTCATTATTGTATCACAAACGTTATTATCACTCAAATTTTACCCTTTGTTTATTTTTTGCATTTTTTTTCTTTTATTTTTGCGAAGCCTTTAGTCTGCAATCACCTTCATTAATTTCGGAAGTCCTCTGTTTCAGTCCTTGTATGAGATTCTTTGTTTGATTCTTGTCATATAAAGGTTGCCTTTGGATGTGCAACCAGTTCCAAGTCTTTGAATTTGACCTTTTTGGGAAAAATCCTAGAAATAAGTAGTGTGCTTTTTCTCTTACAATGATAAAATGTGTTTCTTTTTTAGAACAAAATTTTATTCAAATAATGATATGGAGATGGACAATTTTATATTTAATCTTGCAACTTATCACAAATTTTCAAACAAGTAAAATAAAATATAAGGTTCCAAATTTGACGAGATATGATTTACTATTTCTTCATTAATTTTTATCCAATAAAAGCAGTTTTTTTTTATTGATTTAATTCACTTCTTGATCTTGGTGAATTTCAAGAAAAATTGGAACTTGTAGAGGATGGTGAAAGAAATTCTTCAACCAAATATTGGAGAATGCTTCTTAATTACAACTTTTTTGGTATTTCAAAGTCATCCTCAAACATATTTTGAAATTATTTAATAAAATGTAATTGTGGTAAATTGTTTTATAATACTTTTTTTATGGTATGTTTCCCTTTTGAAAATCAAGAGAAGTGCGCCTACCGTGTTCGTTTAAAATATTTGTGACAATTATTTTTTAGTTACAACAAGCTATATAAGATTCACAAAGACAGTTGTAAAATTCCAATATCCCACGTGAAATTTCCTAATCCCTTTAAGATTATGACAATCAGTAGCATGGTTAATTATGATAACTATTGTATCAATATTCAAAGCTTCAGATAAAAGTTAGCAACCATCTGTATATATAAGGATGACACACTACAAGTTTCCTTTCTCGCGCATACACACGTAGACTTGTTCAGTGCAATCATTTTCCTACAAGTCTTATTATAGTGAAATAGGTAGAAATATCAATATTATTTTAAATTTAAATGATGATGGCAGGCTTCTTTACTCTCTCTACTACCAGCACACTTGTTGAAGATACCAGAGGTCTCAAAACTTAGCGCTAATTCTTTATCTCCTGTTGTCAGTTGGGTACGTTAGTCATATTCTTGCATAGAATAAGCATAATATTCTTGGTTTCATTAGCATCACTTGCTCTATCTTATTTATCTAACTTCTAGTATTTTAGTTTCTTAACCCTTGTAAATTTTGCAGTTTCATAATAACTTTCGTATTAGAAGCTCTACCAGTGAGAAGAGATCATTTCAGTCAGCTTTGGCCTTTGCACTTGAAACTCGTGAAGGAACTCCAGAAGAGGTAGCATACTAATATCTTATACTGGAATGTGCCTCAAGGTTGTGGAGTTTTCCCTCTATTGGATTTGATGTAAAGTCTTGTTATTTGAATAAGATGTTCCACATTTTGATGATTAATTTTACTGATTTTAATCTGCAACCATTTCTTCTCATGGATATTTATTGCCAGAAAATAAAGCCTTGGAGGCCTAGCAATCAACGAGCTTGATTGAAGCTTCCTTTTCTTGTCTCTTAAACATAAAAATGCGTTTAACAGAATGGTTAATCTAAAAGTGCACTAAGGTGTGTGTATGTGATGTCCAAGTATGAAAGCTTATTGGATTAATTAATTTGATTAAAACATCAGATGCACTTCCTCTTCATTTTTATCCTATGGTACCTATGTCAGATAAGATTCTTGCACATTGGCAATCTCAACAGAAATTAATGAGAATACATCCAGACCTAATTTTAATATTTTTTGCTGAAGTTAATTTGATGTTTTTCAAAGAAAAACTTACCAGATAGTGAAACAGTGGAAGCAACATATTCTTGGTTGTTTTCAACTTCTTGTGACAGCTTCTTCAACTGATGGTAGATTTGCATCCATGGGTTGATTTTAATTAGCTTTATCCATTATTTTATTGTCATTGTGCATGCAATTGGATCTGATACATATATATTGTTTCTCTATTGATCCTACACTAGTTTCAATGATTATTATCATCTGGATCAGTTACCATCCAATATACCAGATGATCAGAAAGAATTGCAGTTCAGACGCTGTCTTTGTAAGAGTGGGATCAAAGAGATATCATATGAATATATTAGTCATTGTTCTAATGGCAGAAAAAAAATAAAAGGTTCAATATTTTTTGCAGATTGCAGCATTGTCTGTGGCACTATTCAGAGCTTTGAAACTTACCACGCGGTACAGTGTTATCATTGTGATAAGAATGGTATATGATGATTGCTAGTATATAAATATTTATATCGTCATTATTACTAGTTTCAGCATGTTGATCTAGATTTTTGTGGCCAAGTTTTAGCCACTCCAATAAAGATCTAGGGTAGGAAAACCTGTGAAATTTCAAAATTATTACTGACTTTTTTATATTTTGAATATTAAAATATAGCTGTATGAGTTTTAAGGAACGAAAGCATGGTATTATATTAATTCTGCTGGAGTTATGCAACACGGTTCTAAATTTTAATCTGTAGGAAGCATGTCTCAGGTTCAGAAGTTTTCTTTTGTTCCTTTCAGGAGTTAGGTTCTTTTCTTCTTATTCTCTTTTCAGTTCTTAGATCTTTATTATGTGTATGATCTACCGCATTTGTTTTTTATTGGATGTTGCATGGGCTTGTAGATTCACATGGGTCTACTACTTCGATAGGAGTGGCTTGGAGTGGAGATTGTTCTTGAATTTGTTGGTAGACATTTCTATTTTGGGTTTTTAACTAAAGTTTATTTATTCAAATTAGTCTACTAGGTTATTCAATTGACTCAAAATAATTGTTCCAATTAGTCTATCTCTAAAAAGAGTCATATTTTGTTGTATTTTGAGTTTAAATGGAATTCCCATGCCCTATTCAAGTTTCCCTTAGTAATTTCATGTGACATTTTAAGTGGAATAATCATGCTGTATAGAAATTGATACTCTTTTGCACATAAGTAATTGGAAGTATGCACCAAAAATCTATTTCATTCTTAAAATTTTCACCAGAATTTTCATTATATATTCATCTTGAGCTAGGATGTTTTCGTTCATGCTTCTTCATTTCATTTTTTTTTTATGAAGATATTTTGTCGTAGAAAAAAGATTTGTAAGAAATTCTACTGTCCTGATATTCACCATCTAGAAGTTTTAAATCAGTGTCTTTTTTTCTTTTTTTGTGGGAATCAAAAGTCATAATTTGTTTTAATTGAGGTATATTTAAACACCAAATCATATTAACTTAAGACATAACTGTTTTCAGGTTTGTGTCCATTCTAGATGTTGCCTCCATAAAACCTGAAGCTGACAGATGTGAATCCTCAAGTCAAGATACAAGCAGAGTGAAAAGAGGGATATTTAATAGTTCGACATTGATGGTAGATAGATCAGAACAGGTCCTTGAGTCTCCTGTTAAATCATTCTCATGCAATGAGAATAACACCATCCATGAAACTTCTCTAAAGGCTTCTTTCAAACGTAAAGATAGTCATCCAAGGAGCAATAAGACTCATTCTAATGATTGTCCTACTGCAGTCAGATTGGAAAACCAAGTGACAGATTCATTTTCATGTGAGGCGCAGGATAAGATCTCTGAATCATGCATTAGCACAAAATCTCAGGGTTCAAAGAGGAAAGGTGATCTTGAGTTTGAGATGCAGTTGCAAATGGCTCTCTCCGCAACAGCAACTGCTAATCCTCAAATTAGCATGACATCAGATGTGAGCAGCTTGATTAGTGATTCATCGAATATCTCTTCTCCAGTTAAAAGAATTAAAACAGTTGCAAGCGAACAATCTTCTTCCCATGGAATCTCCACTGCAGTTGGATCAAGGAAAGTGGGATCTCCTCTGTATTGGGCAGAAATATACTGCAGTAGAGAAAACTTAACAGGAAAATGGGTGCATGTGGATGCTGTAAATGCAATTGTAGATGGAGAACAGAAAGTTGAAGCTGCAGCAGCTGCATGTAAAACATCTTTGCGATATGTGGTTGCATTTGCTGGCCATGGTGCTAAAGATGTGACACGCAGGTTTTAAACCCTCTTATTCAACTGTTCTTTCCTTTGAAATTCTGATGTGCAATCACATTTTCAATTACTGCATTCGTTGAGACTAAATTTAAACATGAGACCTACGGCAACCTTTTCCTGATCCTATCCTTCGGCACTTGATTTCAGTAGATTTTGATAAACATGCTTTTTAATCTGCCTTGTTGAAATGTTGCACCTAATCTTCTTGTATTCTTAGTGCATATCATGCACAGAGCCTTGATTCCTTGAGATATGTTTCTTGCTTGGAAGCAGAGCGACTGTGGGGGAAAATAACTGTTATAGCGCTGCTGGACTTAGGGTAGTTTTACTGCCATTTACGGTGTTTTTATCTAGATATTCAGTGTTTATCATGTTATTATCAGTTTCTTTGTTAGTGGGTATTAGTGGGGTAGTTAAGCAAGTTATTTATCGTAATGGGTAGTTATTAGTGGGTAGTAGGTAGTTTTAGCTTTGCATTTAGTTGTTTAAAAGGTTGTGATATCGGGAAAAATGTAAGCATAATTTTATGAAAAGGTTTTGAGTTCCTAAAACTCAGATTGTAGAGTTCTGTCTTAACAGGCTCTAGGAGATTGCAGATTCTCTCTTAAGTCTGTCACCATTGATAGAAGGAAGAAAACTCCTTCTAAGATACCCATCTCAAACCTTATCCCCTAATTCAAAGACCCATAACTAGATCCAAATTTGGGACCGTAACATTTGGTATCAGAGCCTGGTTATGGGCGACTCTATTCAAAAACAACTTGATAGAATTTTAACATTATTCCTACAGGAGCAAGCTGCCAACAAAGTCCGACATGAAGCACTAAAATCCAAATTAGATACCCTCAGCTGTGTTTTTTTTGATTTAAAACAAACATCAACAATGGATGGGAGCAGCCATAGTCAAGCACCGATAGCAAAGGCAATAGGTTCAGCCGGTCTAGAATCTCCAAGGGGCACTACAATTGTTTCAAAATTCACAGAGTTGGATGTTCTTGGACCACCTATGAGGAGTAATAATTTAGGAAAGTTGGCAAAATTGGAACAACCTAAAACTGCCGCAGAGCGAATAGTTTTCCAGCAAATGTTTCAAGTCTCAATAGTTGTGTGTATAGAAGATAGAGCGGAGCAAACGAAAGAAATAATCAAACATTAATCGTTAGCACAATTAGAGGGTCTTGCTTGTGATTTGGCAGCCTCTAAATGGGAAGGGAGTGGGAAGAAGCAATTCGAGAATGACATAGAGGAAACATTAGAGGAGCCATTTGATCCAGGAATATTTAATTAAATATGGAAGCACAATAAACAGCTTCTTATTTACAGAATAATAGAGGGTGATAAGGATTTTGTTTGCATCACATTTTTACAAGTTGAAGATTGCATGTCATCCATCCTTTGCGCTTGAGGACAAGCGCCTTTTCGAGGGGGAGTGTAATGTTATGGCGCTGCTGGACTTAGGGTAGTTTTACTGCTATTTACGGTGCTTTTATTTAGTTATTCAGTGTGTATCATGTTATTATCAGTTTCTTGTAAGTGGGTATTAGTGGGGTGGTTAAGCAAGTTATTTATCGTAGTGGGTAGTGGGTAGTTTTAGCTTTGCATTTAGTTGTTTAAAAGGTTTTGATATCAGGAAAAATGCAAGCAGAATTTTATGAAAAGGTTTTGAGTTCCTAAAACTCAGAGATTGTAGAGTTCTCTCTTAATGAGCTCTAGGAGATTGCAGATTCTCTCTAAGTTTGTCACCATTGATAGAAGGAAGAAAACTCCTTCTAAGATACCCATCTTAAACCTGATCCCCTAATTCAAAGACCCATAACTAGATCCAAATTTGGGACCGTAACAATAACTCTCAGTTACCTTCCTTTTCTTTCAATGATTTGTCTCAGGAGAATTTTTCTTAATCTTCTAGATATAAAAGGACAGAAAATGCACAGTTAGATTATATGGATGCTAATTCAAAGTTTTTCCTGGTTAACTCTCTAAAGCATTTATTCTTCCTTTCTTCTTTACCCCAAAAAGGGCGGAAAAACTGTAATTAAATACTATTGTTTATGAGCTGCTGTTTATATAAATATTGTCATTGATGCAGGTACTGTATGAAGTGGTACAAGATAGCACTACAGCGAATTAACTCAGTTTGGTGGGATTCAGTGTTAACCCCATTGAGGGATTTGGAGTCAGGAGCAACTGGAGGTATGGTCCATTTGGAAAAACGCCATAATCATGCCTCAAAAAAATAAAATAAAATAAAATAAAATAAAGAGGCATGAAGTGTGGTTGATTATTCCATATCAGATAATTTTCTAATCAATGTTAATTTGTCTGGCAAGTCAGGCTCCTTGGAAGTGTCTGAAGTACCTGAGAGGAAGATTGATGCACAACCTTCTGGAAGGAACTCCTTTGTTGCTAGTAGAAACTCTCTTGAGGATGTGGAGTTGGAAACTAGGGCTCTAACTGAGCCTCTTCCCACTAATCAGCAGGTACAGTGATCCATGTGAAGATTAACGGGATCTCTGAGTTGCTCTGCAAATTTTACAGAACTTCTCATTATCTATATGCAGGCCTATAAAAATCATCAATTATATGCTATTGAAAGATGGCTTACAAAGTCTCAGATACTTCATCCCAGGGGCCCTGTTTTGGGTTTTTGTTCTGGGCATCCAGTTTACCCTCGTGCTTGTGTGCAAACACTCAAAACAAAAGAAAGATGGTTGCGTGACGGGCTTCAGGTTAAAGCCCAAGAACTTCCAGCAAAGGTTCAGTGCAGCTAATATTTAATCTAAGGTTTAGGTTTATTATTTATTAGATAGATGGTTTTTTTGTTATAATTTTTTTAATAGAGGCAGTTTATTTCCTGAAGGTGTTGAAACAATCTGGAAAGCTTAAGAAAGTAAAATCTTCAGAAGATGATGAATATGGTGAAGCTGATCCTAAAGGAACTACAGAGTTATATGGGAAGTGGCAACTAGAACCCTTACAGCTGCCCCGGGCTGTGAATGGGATCGTTCCAAAGGTGAATTCTGGTCATGTTCCTCTATAAATATATCATGCTCTGTTTTCAAATTAACAATTAATATTGAGCCATGCTTCTTTTACTTTTTCTCTCTTTTTCTCAACCAGGAGAAGCCAAGAGTTATTTCCCCTTATTCTTCTCCGAGAAATTAGCATATTTCAGATAGCCTGACATTACTTTTTTAAGTTTTGTTCCTTTCTTGGTTTGTGTAAAAATACTTTTTATATGTACTTGATTAATAAAAAGAATCTTTTTTATAGTGGAAGGTTAAAATTGTTTGCAATTTTGCTCCCAATATATGATTACTTGAATAGGACCTTGAGATTAAAAACTATTGACAAATGATTGAATTGTTTAATATTTGAAGGTACCATTGAGCCTGTGTCAGCACACATATGTGATGATCTAGGAAAGAAAAGTTTTCTTGAAATTTTATTGTGTAGAAGTATATATGACATCTTAAGCCAGACTTGTATACAAAAATTAGATTGTTATTCTGGTTTGGTGTAAAAGAATTTTTTGTGGAAGTATATGGAATCCAATGTCCAATGGCTTTCTTATATTTTGTTTTTTTTTTCTATACGCTTATTGGGTTGCATGGTAATACGATTTGCCTACTTCTGTTCTATCACTTTTTGAAACCATTTGAGAATGCAAAATGCACTTGAAAAGTTCATTTAACCAAAAAAACCTTTTGATTTCATGTTTTTTTTTTTTTTTAAATTATACTATATTATCACCTGACTGATGAATTTGAATTGGAGATTAGAATGAGCGTGGTCAAGTTGATGTGTGGTCTGAGAAGTGCTTGCCACCAGGGACCGTTCACTTGAGACTGCCAAGGATATTTCATGTTGCCAAGAGATTAGAAATTGACTATGCACCAGCCATGGTTGGTTTTGAATTCAAAAATGGTCGATCTATTCCTGTCTTTGAAGGTATTGTGGTGTGCACTGAGTTCAAGGATGCAATTTTACAGGTAAATTGTAATTGCTACATGTGGTTGATTCGGCATATCGTTTTGATGGATTATTTTGCACTTCACCCACTTATACTTTCTGCACCTTCCTATGCTTAGATTTGAAGGAAAATGAGAAACTAGTCAAATGGCATGTGAACTTGTTCAATGCTAAATATTTCTTGTAATGCGGTTCTACTTAATGTCGCAAATCTTTAGTCGCTATAACATTTTGGGACACTGATTCAGGAGAATAGCTGATTTCTTCCAACTAAAGAGACAGTATGCACTCGCGATGAACCTTTTAGTTTTTATTCGTTACTTAATCCTACAAGACGATAAGTTCATAACACCCTATAGGTTTCGTCATTAGCATATTAGTCCCTACTATTTTAATCCTTGACGTGACATTTGAGCTTATATAACACTTCGATCCCTGAAAATTTTGTAATATAATATATTTTAGTCATTGGAGTAATTATGTTGTAAAATACTCTAGTCTCACTCAAAATCATGCACTTCTCATTGAAGTTAGTTTGGAAACTGAAGTGCTAATCTTGAAATAGCGGAGGCTGAAGTGCTAGTTAATGAATTGATTAGGGGGTGTTATAGTAATTTACTCTTGCAGAAAGTCATCCAATCTGAAAATTGTGTTTGCTTCTTAACCAGGCATATGCTGAAGAAGAAGAGAGAAGAGAAGCTGCAGAGAAGAAAAGAATCGAGGCGGAAGCTCTTACTCGGTGGTATCAACTCCTTTCATCGATCATAACTCGACAAAGGTTAAACAACTGTTACATGAATAATTCATCATCACAAATGCCAAGCAACATCCAAGATACAAACAACGCATATGTTAATAGTAAAACCGACAAGCAATCGCAGGAACTTCGGGGAGAAGACATGAGAAAGCCTATATCACTTGCTTCACAACTGGTTCTAACAAAAGATCATGAACATGTATTTTTGGCAGTAGACCAGAGCTTTGATGAGGAGACTTCAGTGAGGACAAAACGGTGTTCTTGTGGATTTTCAGTCCAAGTGGAGGAATTATAGAACCATCATTTTGAATCCATCTAAGTACAAGTCTGAGCTTGTAATTTTGCCAGGGTGGAGCCCTAATATTTTTGTTGTAAAGGCTCCAATCTTGTCATGTAACATTGTGCACCCAATTTTATTTTATTTTCTTATATATAAAAATATCTTATTATTTGGAGTAATATTCTCTGAATCAGAGAAAATGTGGCATCCTTCTTTTCTTATCTTTTACTTCTATTATAGAGCTACTATTTTCCCCTGTAGGGGCAGAGACAGAAAATTTAGTTAAGAGTGGGCAAAATTGAAAGTAATTAACATCGAATAACATACTTCTTGAATGACAAGAACCCATTGCCAAGAAAACAACTAAAATAAAATAACTGTTGGTTAAATTTAAGAGAGTATATAATTATAAAACTCCTTTAAAATTTGGGTGGTATTTTCTTACAGAACAATAAACGAAAATTCAAAATACAGCTTTTATGATTCAACAAACATACGGCGACTGGCGATTATGGCTACGATAACGATAAAGGTGACAACGACGATAATAATAAAAAGAACAAATAATAAATGAATAACGAAAATGACTTTATTTTAATATTTAAGGTCAAATTGACTTTTTTTTTTTAAACAAAATTTCAAAAAATGACATTTATTACTATGTCTCAATCTATTATAAGGCTGAGTTAGATTGGTTTGCGACATATAACGGATCCTGTGCATAGCCTAACAATAGATAAATGAATACCGTACTATTAAGCCAAAGCTTGTAGGTGTTCTTTTTTAACTTTTTAAACTTTAAGCATTGTAATGATTTGCTTTCAAATTGAGAATGGAATTCAAGTTTTATAGTAGAATTCCATTTACTGCTTTGATTTCAAAAGAAAAAAGTTGATTTTTTAGTGTTTTATTTGAATAATTTGAATTTAGTGGAATTATACATATAAATATAAATTAAATAAAAAAAAATATAAGCCTTTAAATTGATACAATTGATTAAGAATATAAAAAGTTATAAAAGCACCCTCTCTCCGTTAGGACTTCCCTGCTCTACTCCTCACTCGTCCCCTAAAGGCTACAGAATCCCAAATAAAATTGAATCAAAAAGACAGCTCCTTCGGCTCTAAACGGCTACTCTGCTTATTTGGTCTATCGGCTACTGAACTAATATATATAGAGCTTTTAAATTAGTTAAGAAAATTATTCTATTCTCAGAAGAATCCTCTGTTCAAATGAAAATAAATTTCTTTAGCCTCTTCATCTTTTCAAAGAGAAACAAATTAGCGGCTTAGACATCACACTTATCATTGTACAAAGATGAAAAACTTCCATGTTTCATCTTTATCTTTTTCACTGTTTTTCGATTCTCTATTATTTTCTTTTTTGCATCTCTAAATCGCACTTATTTTATTTTAACTATGTGAACGATTGACTGTCACCATGTGTTCGATAAAATGAGGGACTCATTAAATTGATCTTACTCTATAGTTTTTTGCTATCCTTTATGCTTGCAATTTTATAATAAACGAGTTGTGCTTTGTTGTAAAAATTCAATTATATTTGTTTTTTCAACATTATTTTTTATTTCCATTTTTGTGAAATAAATGGGCTTGAAAAAAAAATATTATATCTCAATAGTTGATATACCAGTGATTATTTTGCATTTAAAACTCAAATTTAAATTCACAATCTATTTCAAATTTCAAATTCACAATCACAATCTATCCAAATAGAATAAATAAGAGATAATTACGGACAAAAAAACATTTTATCTTTAAGCACTCAACATTTTTTAGATCTAAGATAATTTGATTTTTACAAATAAAATAAATAAGAACTAAATATTATAATTTTTATTCAAAATCAAAAACTTTTAAAAATAATAATATAATTCAATAATAATATTTATTTAAAAATATATAAACACCCACGCAGTGTTTTGACTAGTTGAAAATATAAACATGGAAACTCTCATGGTGGAAAAAGAAATTATAATTTTAATAGTTTTTATTTTGAAAATTGTTAGGTTATTAAATTTTTTTATTAGAATAAAAAATTTACATTTATAAGATTTTAAAACAATGATTTTAGTTTTTCATTTTAAATTTTTAAGTACATAAAATTAATATTTTTTTATTCCACGTGAACTGGTAATTTAATACTGAATAAACATTTTTTTTTATCAATCAAAAGAATCTGGTAAGAGTATTTGAACTCTATAATTTAAATTCCATCCATCTAAATAATCTCTTGAAGATGAATGTCAATTATGCTAGAAAAGCTCCATGATTAGTAAGTAGGCCACAACCAAACAAGATCTAAATCCTCCACAATTTCCATGTTGGTATTGGGAAGTTTATAATCATAAATTTCAATCTAAAAAACTATCCCAAATCCCAATCAGAAATCTAATGGAACATTACATGAGTACTAATAGGAATGACCCACATCACCATTACTAATAGGAATGACCCACCATATCAGTCAACAGAAAAACAGACACCTGTTACTCTGTAGGGAACTGTCTTTTCAACACAAAATCAATATGACCTTGTCTAGTACTTCTTCCCCATTGCTCATCAATCATAATAAACAGAACACCGTAAATTTCAGCTCTGCTGCTTCTAGAAAGAGCACTGGAATTTACTGTTTTATTGCAATTTAGGAGTGAAAAGTGAAAACTTCTTTCTACTGACTGACAATTTCGAATTGAATTAAATGGAGGGTAGCGAGTCTTTCTGCAATAGTAAAATTTTGTTTTTCTTATGGCTAAGCTTTAATTTTTGGTTTAGAACTCTTCTTTGAAAATCTTTGAAAATGAAAAATCTCAATTTACTTTGAAAATGAAAAATCTCAAATTTAAATCGGTACATAACTCCTTTTTTATTTATAATAATAAAAAGGTCTCATTTTTAAATAGTAAAATCAAGATTCGCGCTTCCAATAATATGTTTTTGCTCATAAAACAAGGAGTTTCATGCTCTGAAATGCCCTCATTTACTAATTATAATCAAAAGATCATGAATTCAAGTCCACGGAAATAGTTGCAATTAAAATTAGTATCAACATTCAAAAATTAAAGAATTATGGTTTTTGCAGTCAAGAGTCGAGCTCAATAAAAAGTAAAAACAAACAATTACAGAACAGAACAAAGGTTAATGAACCCCAAATCATCATTACTACAAAATTATTCTCTAAAGTAAATCAACAAAGCCTCAACAACAACTACAATCATTCAATTCTACAGGCAAATTACAAATGTGCAGACACATTAACAAAGACTAAAGACACACACCACCCCCAATTCTACAGACACATCAACAGCCAACAAAGCCCAACTGCTACTAACTAACGACTAGCCTAATTTTGAACACTCACTTCAGTCACAGAAGGATTTTTCACTTTCGGAGGCCGACCCCTTGGCCTTCCAGTCCCAGTTGCCATTGGAACTGTTGTAGCAGTAGTAGTTGAAGTTCCACTCATTCCTCCTGTAGGCCGTGCCATCTTCCGGGGCCTCCCTCTTGGCTTTCCACTACCTGTAGATGTAACCTTTTGTTTCATTGGCTTTGGAGGTGCATTGGGGTCCTTTGGCGGACGGCCTCTGGGTCTGGCAGGGGCAAGGATTGCACCTGGTGGCGATGGATCCTTAGGTTTAGGGGGTCTGCCACGGCCACGCCTTGGAGGTGCACTGGGGTCTGGTTTCATGTAGTTGTTTTTCCAAAAGACTAATTCTCCAGTATCCTTCATTCTGTTAAGGTGGTGCGTGAGAAGCGTTGTGTGGGAAGCAGGCAATTCTCCATATTTTGATTCAATATACTTGGATATGGATGTCTTATTTGAGCCATTTTGCTCATTCAATGCTTCAATTGCTGCCAAAATCATCTGTATAACAACAGAACAGTTCACACAGAATCATAAAAACTGCAACTTATCCCTATGAGACAAGAAACAACCCAAATGCTTGCATAAGTCCACACTTGAAACTATTTATTTGAAACATTTGCAATTAGAATTTAGTAGGGAAAATGGGTTGTAATAGAATTTTTCAAAAACCCCTTTCCACGAGTTTCATAAGAAAAGAGCTGTCCATTTGATTATACAGAAAGAAGCTCTTTTTCCCTTCCTTGAAAAACAGATAACTGAGCACTTGCAGTTAAAGCCAAAGAAATTAAATTGGATTGAAGCAAGCCAAAACAAAAAAGAAAAATGTAAAACGATGAAAATGTCTTTCTTTTTTTCCCCATATAATTCTAAAGAATTGTCCTTTTTCTTTAAATAATTTTCAGAAAAAAGTACGCATGCAACAGAAACTTAGCAATAATGCTTCAGTAGCTGTCCAAATCATCCAAATAACCACCAAGCCTCAAAACAGAAATTCAAAAATTCAGCTGTATACAGTGAAATTTAGAATTTTTTTTCCTAAAAAATGTATGGTGAGAAGATTTCAAGGAAAATTAGCAATCATAAAAAATCAAAAATAAAAGCTCTATTTTCCATTTTAGCCCCACAAATTCAACAGGAGTAAGTAACAAACCAGGGGAGGAAAATAGATTTAGTCTTTTATCTTTTAATTATATCAGAATGTAAAATGAGCAAGGGTCCAAACAAAAAATCCCAAATTTACTTCATCTTAATCTGAGACGTTAAACAAGAGCTAGCAGCAAACCATTGTAAACTCAAACTGGGTATAATCTCCTCTACAGACACATGAAAAAAAAAACAAAAAAATAATTAAAAAACAGTTAGATAAATAAAGGAAAGTAATCAAAGATGAAAAATAATAGATCAATTATTTAAAAAAAAAAAAAACCCTAATCAAGAAATTATTGAAATTATTATTATTATTATTATTATTATTTTGGAAAATATAAGGAAGATAAGTGAAAATTTTTTTTCCTTCTCTCTTTTTTTTTTTCCCCTTCTCTTTGTTTCGAAAGAAAGTGAAAATGGAAATAGGTGATGTGTTTATACCTCAGGGTAAGGAGGGAGTGATGGTGGCCTATTAACCTCTTCAGCTGCCATTAATTTCTGAGAAGGAAAGAGAAAGAAAGTGAAAACCTGTTCAAAGTCTTAACTCAGTGAGTCCCCACAAAAGGGAAGCTCCTACACAACACCAATACCAACTGCTTTCTTTCAAAATCTTGCAAAGAAACTGTTGATTGATCTATTTTGCCCAAAAGGATATGTTGGTTTTCTTTTAATGCGTAAATTATTTTTTTAATTTTTTAATTAAAAAGTAAAAATGGACGGCTAGGAATGGGTTAGTGGATGATGATCAAGTGGTTGTGATTGTGTAATGATAGTGTCACTAAGATCAATGACTTGGCAAGTGCTAAATATAAAAATAATTTATTAAAATTACAAGTTTATCCATTGTTTTTGGTGGGTTTATGTTATCATCAATCTTGGCTTGTCACTTTTCTATAAAAACAAAAATATAAATACAAATATGGTCGCTGCTTTACTCCTCTAAAAAACATGCTTCAGAATCAAAGAATTGAATATTATATATATATTTTTTTTTAATTACTTTTTTTTGAACATTGCTTGCAAGGACTTCTTTTTGGACCCAAACCATTATGATTTTCTACTTTTCTTCAACTTTCTAGTAAATAATAAATGAGAATAACTTGGTTGCTAAAGCTAAGCTCTTTGTGAGATTAAAAATAATGGCTTCAAACTAGGGATGACAATATAATAATAATATCCTAAACGGTGCGTTTTGCTCTTTTTAAGGGCTTAGGTTAAATTAACCTAAGCTGGTTAGACGAGACTTATTTTATTATTATTATATTATAAATTTTAGTTAATTTTGTATTTCGGGTGACAATATGTATAAGTTTTTAAGTTAGAGTGCCAAAGTTATGAAGATCATTTTATAGTATATAAGGTCGGAATATTCATGTAGGTTAGGCCAAATTAAATCGAGGCAGGTCAAATTAAGTCGATTAAAGTTAGAGAGTTATCTAAATCGGTAAGTTAATTATGAATATGAAAGCTCCACTTGAATCATTGATTATTTTAGGACTTGACTAATACTAATAGTAGTATATTGGTTAATAGATATGCATAATAAAATTGTGTTCGATAGCAACTTTATATTTTTTAATTACTTTTTTATATTTTTAGAGAGTTATCTAACACGGATAACATCGATAAGTTAATTATGAATATGAAAGCTCCACATTTTAATGATTGATTGTTTTATGACTTAACTAATAGTAATAGTAGATTACTTGTTAATAGATATGCATAATAAGATAGTGTTCGATAACAACTTTTTAAGTTGTTTTTAATGTTTTGATCAGTGAAAATATTAAATGTTATTTTTTTATAGTATTTAGTAACATAGAATTAAATTAATTTTAGATATTAAGGTAGCGCTTTATAAAAAGTTAACTCATGTAACGTTCAGTTTTTAGCATTTTATAAAAAATCACTCAAACAGTTAATATCTAAATGCTACTAAAACAACTAACCCACTATTGAAATAGCTAATTTTCGTGAACAAACCCTAAATATGGATAGAATAGTTTTTGTTTGAGAAATATTGTATAATTGATGAGAAAATATCAATAAATTTTAATACGACTAACTATCATTTTCAAGGGGTGTTTGGTTACCGACATTCGATATTTCTATGGACAGTGACTTTTTTTTATTTTTTCAAGTAGAATAAGAAATGTTGATATCATATTTGAGTGATTACAAAAATTTCCTAGGAAAGTAAAATAATTGTATTTAATTAAATTACGACAAAATAAATGTGCCGCGTGCACACACATATATGCATTAAATAGATTACATTAATACTCTTAGTTTAAATATATTTTATTTACTTAATCTCTAATTAATAACATAAGAAATATATAATAACTAATTGAACTTTTTTAATAACCAATTAATATGAAGTATAAGTATTATTTGAATTACTTAATAAGTTTAACTTATTAATGGAACAACTTATATAATCTTTTAAAATAAGTAAGGGTATCAAAATGACATTAACACAAAATATATAATTATAGTATTAATGTTATTTTATTTCTTAAAATATATTTTTTTTAAAATGAATTTCTTAAAATATCTTAGTTGTATTGGAATTCAATTTTCTCACACATTGAGATGGAAAAATAGGTATACGCTTACAAATTTAGGAATTGAATTTTACTAGGAAAGTAGAATTTTTATACAAATCAAACATCAAAAATTTTAATTTCCTAAATCAGTTCTATGAGATTTCGTCATTTAAATACCTCTAAAGGAAAACTTTCCCAATTATGTTTAATTTGATAATGGCTCAAATTGATCATTAATTTTCTTAATAATGTTTAATTAAACTCAAATTGAGTTAAAGTCTAATTAAGAAAACTTTTCATTGAAGATTGTCCAAGCATCACTGTAAATCCTTCACCGCTATACTATTCTATCCCTATCTTCTAATATATACCCATTTAAAATGTCAATTAAATAATATATTACAGGAACAAAATGGTTATTTTGATTGGAAGAGATGAAATTATAACAATTAATTTGAATGAGATTATTTGGGGATTAAATGTCATGTTATATATTTGCGCGTGTGAAATTGATTTAAGAAAAAAAAATTATTTTCGGGCTTCTGAGATTTTATAAAATACATTACTTCGTCCTCACTGTTTGTATAAATTATTTCGCAATCCCTCGTATTTGCCTCTATCTAACTTTGTAGTCCTCTATAAGAAGAGTGACTTTTTTTTTTTTTTTTTGACAATTTTACTTAAGACAGCAATAGCCTTATTAAGGGATCCATAAATATTATATTAATATTTTTAATCACACATCTTTCTCCTCTCTTTCCTTCCGGTTCACGTTGCCGTCTCCGCCAGAGTCACCACTGCCAAAGAATCTAAAGCCCATGTCGGAGATACTTGCTAAGGCGAAGTATGTTGTGGTAGAGCTGTTGACTACAGCGACGTGAGCTGCGAGCAATGTGGCTTAGGTGAACGAGTCGATAAGCTGCTCTTATGCGATAAGGGATTTCGCATAAAATGCGTTAGGTCGATCGTTGCGAGAGTCCCGATTAGATCGTGGCTCTGCCCTTAAGTGCTCTGGATAGAGACGAGTAAGAAATAGGGAAAAAGTTTTTCTTTTCTGTTTATGTTTTTATTTTCCTTGTTGATGAAAAATGTGACAATGTTGGTTGAGTTGGAGCTTCGATTCTAAGAGGTGGAGAGCAACAAGTTTCTCCGCTTCAGACCCGATAGTGACTTGGAGCTCCACTTCACGAAAGAGCTCTTGGAGTTCATCGAAATATCGGCGGGGCAATGGGACCAGCGCAAAGTAAGAAGAGAGGAGAGAGTATGGCACATGAAGGAAAGAGAGGAGAGAGACGAGTAATTAAAATATTAATATAATATTTATGGACCCCATAATAAGGTTATTGTTGTCTTTTTAAGTAAAATAAAAAATATTGCTTTTTTTGACGGAAGGACTAGAAAACTAGAAAATCAGACGGATGCATATGCGATGAACTGTGAAATAATTTATACAAATAGTGAGGGACATGAAAATAAGTTTTCCCTTAATTTAATTTAGCGTATTTATTTAGGACAAAAAGTGTTTCTTTTAAAAAGGATAAAATGTTATTAGATAAACAATGTATAAAATATTATTTTTTTTGAAACAATATATAAAATATTTATTAATATATGTAAAGATGAGCATTACATTTAATTTAATTAAATCAAATTGAATTAATTTAATCCGCTTTGACCATATCTCCTTATATATATATATATATATATATATATTGTCACGACCCGATTCCATGAGCCGGACCGGCACTAGGGCTCAGGTAAGCTTAAAGCCCCCGAGGCCCGTAGTAAGCCTGTAACACTAGAATCTATTATCTCGGTATAAATCTCAACATTTAGCCCATATGATTATGAAAAATAAACCTCGATATTTTATTATTTCTCAGCCCAAGTTTATCTTCTACAGCATTCCATAGTTCGGGCCCAATTTACAATATATCACATTCTAATATGGGCTTACAGAATTATTTCGTCTATGTTAATACACGACTAAATGTATGTAAATTCTACAACTGCGAAGTCACTAACTCTTTGGTATACATAGTTTGGTATACACATAATTACATAGTAAAATAATTATGGAACTAGGAAAATTTCTTAATAGCCCTGCGGCGAAGAAACATAGCTTAAACCGAATTAAAGAAAAACTTACTTCCTGAAAAATCAAACAAGACATGTGAGTTTTCTAAAGAGTAATAATTATTGCACAACACACGCAGTCACACAAATATGTAAACATTTCAATCTAGTCATCCGACTAGTTATATGCTCACGCAACCAGTCACACAAATGGCGCATACCAGCACTCACACGTAATGTCACCTTCAAGTAATCAAGCAAGTGGTAATTAGTCAGTGCCACCACCTGAAACCCCAACGAGTCGTCCTCACACATGGCTCGCCCTCTCATACATGTGCACCAGGGAGCCGATCCCCCATACGGCCAACTAGTCTAATCCTCACTGACCAGTCCTCTCATTATTTTTCCATTCTCTCTTTTCTTTTCCATACCAACAGGAGGCAACCCGGTGGTCTCCATCCAATCTAGATCATCAAGTGCTCACAACAGGAGGCCACCCTGCGGGCTACAATCAAATCTAGATTATCAGGTGCGCAACAACAAGAAGCCATCCTGTGAATTTCCATATAATCTATATCATCAGGTGCACAAGGGGGCGCTGGTCTCCCATTTTCCCGGCCGGCGGTCAAGTATCATATCGTACTCAGGATCCATATCACAGACCGTCCTCACAAACCCATGGTGGTCCACTTCATCCCAATTCCACACAAACAAAGCACAGCATTATCACAACACAATTAATCAAGTATTGCAATTTAAATGCAAACATGTTGATCAGTTAAATATCGTAATGCAATGCACATGTAGACATCCAACATCAAATGCAAATAAATAAGTAAATAGTGTTAACAATAAACAACAATAATAATAAATAATAATAATAATAATAATAAACAATAGTAATGAAAATAAATAAATAATTAGCTATCAAATTATAAAATTTATCTAAATAAGCTTATTTATTATGTTATTAATTAAAACTGATCTAGGTTCTATCGAAATTTTGACAGCATCTCCCCTAAAAGTGGGATTATCTACCCCATCAACCATTACACACACAGCCCATCCATCGAGCAATCAAATAAATTAATTTCCCTTCCTCCATATCAAGTAATAGTATAAATATTTAATCACAATACAAAACTTTAGCTATTAACAATCCAAGCTTTGCTATCTAAGGTTAAGCCCATACATAAAATAACAAATAAATGAAAATAAACATTTACTTAACCACCACATTCTACTGGTTTAAAGTATCCATATATATATATTTGTAGTAACCATATGCCAACTATAATTCACACTTTCTTTTCTTTATCATTATATAACTAAGATCCTGAATACAACTTAATAATATATGAATCATCATTCTCGCCAAGCAAAATTTCAGGTAACGAACCCATTTTATTCATCTCTCAAATCATAAATAAGCATTTATACATCAATCATCATGGAATCTTGAAAGTACGCTCATTTACATATATTTATCATTCTAAAACAACACAAAAAAATCAAGGTAATTGCTGTCAATTCGCAAAAAGAATTAGAGTTTTTCTATCTTAAAATCATGGATCACACCAACTAACTAATTCCACGCAAGAATTAGATTTACAACCTTAATTGTACCATGCTCAACAAAAATCAATAGAAATAATTGAAGATAGCTGCTGCTTTTTACCAGAAATTTCTCAGTACTCATTAAACTTTGTCATTAGTACCTTTACACTCACAACAAATTATGAAGGGCACATTCGTTCCATCAACATAAACATGGTTCAAGCAAAAATCCGTGATTTCCGCTAGTAAGGGCTGCCATTTTATCAAAGAAACCTTAAGTGTTTGGTTAAACTTACACATTATACGATGGTTAACCCATTTCCAATCAAGAACTCAATTTACAACTTCATTTGCTTCATATCACAGATTTAGTTAAAGAATTAAACTAAAATGGCTGCTGCCAACCTAAGAAAATCAAGGTTTCTCGATCAAAATCCATATTATAAACACTAGTTGACTCATTTACCAACAAAAACTTAACTTATCATGTCAAATGCCTCATATCAAAGCAGAAATTTTGAGCAAATAGCTAGGTTGGCTGCTACCATATCACAATCATTCTAATTTCTTTCATAGGATCTACAATAAACACCCTAACTTACACATTTCCTTGAAAAATGCAGTTATAGCGTCAATTTAATAGTAAAAAAAATCAGATTTTTCCCAACTTTTAGTTGTGTGAATAGTGTTTCAGGAACCTAGCATTTCTCATTCATGATTCTACCAACCCTTTCCTCAAATGAACTATTGAATAAGTTAAATAATTGAAGGAAAAGGGATCATATAGAGCTCACCAAGGTTTTGAATGCGACTTTACCTACTACGAGCTGTGATCGCAGCTTCTTGGTTCGCTGCACCAGCCGGAACGGGAAGGAGAGAGTGAAGAAGAGAGATCGAAGCTTCTTCGTCGAGAGAGAGAGACTGGAGTCGCCGGTCGAGTGAGATACGACGCTACTTCCCGATCAAGTCTCATGTGATAACTGCGTTCGCCAGAAACAAAATGAGGGAGAGAAAGGAATGCCGGAACTGCTGCGGCGAGGAGGTGACGGCAAGGAGGCGCGGCGCGGGTCTCTGGTCGTCGGAAAAACGAGAGGAGGAGAGGGGAGGGTGAGGTTGACGCTGGAGGAAGAAGAAAGGAGAGAAAAAAAAGAAAGAAAGAAAGTCGGTTTCTAGATCATTCCGGTTTGGTCCAATTAAGTGATTCGACTCGGTTTACAGATTTTCACCTAGTTTTCGAAAAACTCAAATTGGTTTACAGGTCCGATTAGGCAATGATAAAATACTAGGTGGTATAATCTCGTTGGTTAAAATAAAAAATTTAGTTTTTAAATGAAAATTCTACGAAATTAAATTTTCGGATCGTTTCATATATATATATATATATATATAATCCTGAAAAAAAAATCTTCAAAATGCTCAAGTGGCTCTCTATTCTTTCAACATTCCTTTTTTTCTTTTTTTACAAACTTTTTAATTTTTAAATATTTATCTTTCTATATCTATCTAATCTAATATATGCCTATATCTAAAATTTTAAATAATTAACTTTAAAACATTTAATTTTTAAAATTAAAACTTTTGAATTTTTGAAGTAAAAATTTTTAAAACTTTTGAATTTTTTTCTAATCTATCTATCTCAATATATACAAAACACCTCTATATTAATCATTTTCAAATGATTTTCTTCAATAGTGGTTATTTTTTTTATTTTTTGTTGTTTTTCAATTCTCTGAGTTTCGATTGTTCTTTACAAAGTTTTTTAAATTGCTTTCTTTATTTATTCCTTTATTTTTATATATATGTGTTATTTTATATATGACAATAGTAACTATTGTCACTTCAATCCAGATATACCTTTACCTCTTATTCGACTGAGGTAATATTAACTCTTTGATCTATTTTTTTCATTTTTTTCTTTTTAATTTTTTAATTTTTTTGTGCAATTTTTTATAGTCTTTATGTGATTTCTCTTCTCTTTAATATTTATTTTTTAATAATATTTTCTTTGTTATCTGTCACCAACTATGTGTGTAAAATGCAGGTGTAAATACATGTATTAGAAAATATCATGTTGATGCAGATGAAAAGGAAAGAAAAGGTAACTATAAATTCATTTATGTATTTTTTAAAAATTTATTATGTTTTTATCAAATAGTAGAAAGTTGTAAATTTTTTTATTTATTGCTTCATATTTTTTTATTTGTAAATTTTAATTATTTATAATTATTTTAATTCATTAATTATTATTTATAATAATAATAATTTTTTTGAATTCTCTAATTGCTGAGTCACTATGTTGTATATAATTCAAGTATTTATTTTATTATTATTATTATTATTCCATTTACATCAAAGAGAAATCTCTTTAATTAAAATTGTATATATATCAAAGTGAAGATTTAGGTTATTGATTTAAAGGGAAAAATACCTCATAGTTAAAATAATATTCTTATCATTTAAACCTTATTATCATTTATATCTAATAATTATATTTTAAAAATTAATATTTCTTTATAATAATTATCTATATTTATATTTCAGTTTAAATTTCTACTTTTCTTTTTTATTAGATAATTTAACATACTTTTTTAAGTTTAAAATTATTTTTTTAAATAATTAGCTCTAATTATATTTGAATATTTATTTTTTTAATTTTAGATTGGATTGTTTAATTTTTTTTGCGTCTATTTATTCATAATAATTATTTATTTTTACTTCTATATATCTTTGTTTATATATGAAATTTTCCCATACGTCTTTTAAATTTATAATTCTATAAATATAATTTAACTAATGTTTATTGTTTAAGGCTTTTATTATATATATATATTTTTTTTTTGAGGTTGTAGGATTTATTTTTTATACATATTTATTTTTAATTTACAATAAAAAAATAACATTTAATATAATGTCAATAACAAAGTAATAAAATAATCCACGCAATATCCGGACGTTCACCTAGTAAAATATAAAATTAAATTGTATTAATTTAATTTTTTAAACCATATTTTGAGCGTATTTCAAAATCGAATTATAACCGAATTTTTTAAATATTAAATCAAACTAAAATCTAAGTCCACTCAATTTGATTATTATCAAATTTTGTTCATCCATTGTAAGGAATACCTGACTAGAAACCTATCTTTTTGTTGCTATTTCAATCTAGAAATGGATCACATCCTAATGATTTTATACTCACTAAATTATGTAACTCTTATAATAATCAAAATATCATATAGTTTTTTTTTTTAACTTATTCAAAATGTTGTGTAGCTTTATTAACTTACGTCTTAATGTGAATGACCCTATGTGTATTATATTGTAAATCTAATACAATTATGTTAAAAATTTTAAAAAGGGAAAAAAAAAACAAGAAAAACAATATTTCTTATATTAATTTGATAAAAAGGTGAAGACGGTTAGAGATCTGTCAGACAGCCATGCGACAAACCTAGTTGGTTTAGCTAACCAGGGACGATCCTCTACAGCGTCGATGACCCAACGAGGATCATCAAACCGTTACTCATCACGCTCCGATCACGCGGTCATGATTCATCCATCAGACGTGGGTTCCTGTCTCCTTTGCACTAAAGGATACAGAGGTACGGTCCTAAAGAACGGATCCAGTTCATGACTACAGAAATGATCTAGTTGTACTAAAAACGTTGTTTAATTTATGAAGCAGTACTTTCCGAGGTGGGATTTTCATTCAAATATGGAGAGGCGGAAAGACGGAATTGACCCTCTGAGCTGTGGCTTATTATTCTGGAAGTTTCGTTTGAAAGATGCAGAAAAGGGCTAATTAGTTAATTATCTTTCGTTCTTACTTAATTTGCTTGGAGTGCAAACAATCATATACCTGCCCTGAGTTTAATTATAGACTATAGTTGTATTTAGTAACAAATTTTTTTGTTTTCAGATAATTCTAATTTGCTTTTAAATTTAGAGTTTATCAAAATATTTTTTTTGTCCTATTTATTATCACGAGTATTCGAAAATCTATTGAATTTTAACTATGTTCGGCTCGAACAGTGCATCACTCATATAAGAACAAGTCTCTCAACATGGCAATTTCATATTTAAATTTAAATTTGAGATATTTAATTAAGAGAAAAGAAATCTCAGTATTTCAACCAACGCTGATTCATTATTTTAAATTAATTCTTTATTCCGTATTTTACTTGTAATTGGTATAAGAGCTAAGAAAAGTTATTATTTTTTGCTTATTTTTTCAAAATCCAAAGGTAAGAATTATCAAATTAAACCAACACCCTTCCCATCAGTAAGCTATAGCTGCTGCTAAAAGTTTAATCGGATAATTTAGGAAAATTCTTCAATAAATTAACCAGCACATAGAAATTAAGTTTATCTGGTTTCACATTACAATGAAATTATTTATTTTAACGTTTAATGAAACACTGATAAAACAACTAACAATTATTAATATATTCACATTATTAAACGTGTTTAAAAAGCGAATATTTGTAACATTTTTTACTCTTTTAACTAGTTTTTGGTCCATAATTTTTTGCTTCATAAATCATAATTGGTAATTTTTTTAAAGGGTTCTGCAACACTTTAATTTTGCTTGGAATACAAAATTAAGTAATTAGAGTTTTATATTTATAATAATAATAAGTTAATTTAGTATCGAATTTTAAATATTTAATTAGTACTAGATACATGGTCAATCGATTTTGAATACCAATAATTTATAATTAAAACATTGTTAACTATTTTTTATAATAAATATAAATAAAAAATAATTATAATAACATTGTTATCTCACGTCAGGTATTTATTCAACATATAAAATTTGTATAATTCTCCTTCACTTGAGTCGTATAGGAGAGTGAGTTCCATTTTATTAACATGATCTGGTGTTGCATTTGTGTGCAAATTTTACATTTCATTAAATAATAATAAAAAATAAAACTAATCAAATTATATATAGGGAATCATATGTAATCCGATTGATTTTTTTATCTCTCCAGATCCGTAACCGTTAAAATAGCCACAAATCGGAGGCAAAGGGACTGGTCCGGGAGGAGTTTCCGTTATGGTGGATTGAAATCATGATTTAAACCATGACGATGATGATTAACTTTCCAAGTGCTAGTTACCATTGAAATATTTCATTTCAGGTTAATCAAATTATATTTTATATATTGATTAATAAAACTAATAAAATAATTTTTTTTATAATACAATTACCAAATTGAATTTATTTTTTCTTTATGAAAATACTCGAATTTCTGTTCTGGAATTGAGGAACATATTGTTTGTGATGGATTTAGTAATTTCCTATTAGATACAGTGTTATCCAAATCCATATAATTTCGAAGTCATCATTTTTCTGACTACACGCAACTAACTCGTATAATCCCCTCTGGTCTCTCTGTGTGTATATATATATATATATAACCACGGTAGTAGAAGAGAAACCATTAACCATGAGTGATCAAAGCCAAAAAGCTCATATCTTTGAACTCAACAATGGAACTATTCGTGTTAATCTCACCAACTATGGTGCTACCATTACTTCCCTCTTCGTCCCTGACAAAAAAGGTTTTCTTTCTTCTTCAGCTTTCTTTTCTTTCTTTGAACAAGTGTACTTGAAGAGAGTATCATTTTTTTTTTTAATTTGTCTATGGATTGATCTTTGCAGGCGAGGTTGATGATATTGTTCTTGGATTTGACTCTATAGAAGAATATATGGTTAGTTTTTTAAATTGTTCATTAGAAAGTTAGGATTTTTATGATTTTAGCGGTACGTATCGAGTTAATTGATAATTTCTGTTTCTTGATAAAGATTATAGTTATGATTTGATGTATTTTTTGAAGCTAAAGCTTTATAATTGTGAATTGATCGATTGAAATTTGTGTTTGGAGCAGAAAGGAAATGCGCCTTATTTTGGTTGTATTGTGGGTAGGGTTGCAAACAGAATCAAGGAAGGGAAATTCAGTCTTGAAGGGGTTGATTACTCTTTGGCTGTAAACAATGGACCTAACAGTCTCCATGGTAATGGTTAAATTATTTCATGAATTCATGGATGAGCTAAATGTTCGTTAATCTTTTTTTTTTTTTTCTCTCTTTTGATTCAAGTTTAATCCAATTTCATCTGGAACTATTGCTTTTGAGGCCTAAAAAAATTCATCCACTTGAGTAACTGCTGTCTGCGTCGCTGTGGAGAAGCTTTAGGAAAATATGAGAAGAACTGAAATTTTGAAGCTTATGGTTTTGCTTCTTTTTTTTTTTTTTGTTTTTTTAAATAATTTTTTGGTTTAAGAAAATGAATGAATCTCAAAATTTTTAAGCATTTTCTATCCAGTAGTTTACTTATCTTTGCAAAATTCTAATCGAGGTTTAGCTCTTTGTTTTGCTATAGTATAATCAATTACAAATTGCTTGTATTCCAGATTAATTAGGAAAACAAATAACCTGTGTACTTATTAGACAAAAGAAGTATTTTGTGTAGCTCCTCATGATGAGGTTGTAAACCAATATGTCATTGTGATCATATGATTTTTCAACGCTTGTGTGCAACGAATTAACTGAATCTACCTTGTAACATGGCTGGTAATCAAAACATGATTTGAGTCTGTAATGTAATCATCTTTGTTTTTCAATTTTTTTTGTTTTTTGGAGTTTTTTCTTTTCCTTACGTTAAGCCAAAAAACTGTATCCTGGATAATGTGTTTTTATAGTGTTCTAGAAAGTTAGGACTTGGCAAAATATGGAATTGGTTCCTGCAGCTTTATAGTTTCTGGCTCTGCAACTAAGATCAAATTCAGTCCTTTGCTTGGTGAATCCTTGATTTTTTACCACAAGGCATTTCTTTGTTCTTTCGTGTAAAATTGAAGTTATTATGGATGAAGTGTTTCAGCATTACTAACAGCTTGTTGAAGTGTTTCTTCAGGTGGTAATAAGGGATTTGACAAAGTGATATGGGATGTTGTCGAACATAAAAGTGGTGAAAAGCCATCTATTACCTTCAAGTATGAAAGTTGTGATGGGGAGGAAGGTGCGCTCCTTTTTCATTTTTGTGCTTTTCTTTATATTGCTCCCATATCAATACTGATGTTTCACTTGTTTATAAAACCAGGATATCCAGGAGATGTTACCGTAACTGCTACTTATACACTAATTTCAAGTACATCAATGAGGTTGGACATGGAAGCATTGCCTAAAAATAAGCCCACTCCAGTTAACTTAGCACAGCATACATACTGGAATTTAGCAGGTCACAGCTCCGGAAATGTGCTTGACCATTTGGTTCAGATATGGGGATCTCACATAACCCCTGTGGATCAGGACTCAATTCCAACTGGTGAGTTCTTGCTGGTTAAAGGCACAGTTTTTGACTTTACTTCAGAGAAGAGAGTTGGAAGCTCGATCAGTGAAGTCCCCGGTTTAGGGTACGACCATAACTATGTTCTTGATAGTGGAGAAGAGAAATCAGGCTTAAAACATGCAGCTAAATTGAAGGAACCTTCTAGTTCTAGAGTGTTGAACTTATGGACGGATGCACCTGGCATGCAATTCTACACTGCAAATTATGTGAATGGTGTTTCTGGAAAAGGCGGGGCTGTCTATGAAAAGCATTCAGGGTTATGTTTTGAGACTCAGGGCTTTCCAAATGCCATTAACCAACCAAATTTTCCTTCCATTGTCATTCATCCTGGACAGAAGTACAAGCACACAATGTTGTTTGAGTTTTCAGTTGAGTAGATTTTATTATTCTTGCAAGGATTATAGAGGTAATTTTGGCTTCACTTGATTAAACTTTTTGTATATTTGGAGTGGAGGCTCCCTTTCTGGAATACAAAAGGTTTTGTTAGAGTTGGATTGTAGAAAATAATTCTGAATAATAATTTATTTACTGAAATGTGATGATTTATAGATTTCCAGAATGCGCTCCTGTTTCGTTCAACTCTCTCTATATATCTGAAACAAAGATATCTTTATGCAGTTATTATGCTAAGTTCCAAAGCCCATTGGTTTTCTTTATCCATAAAATATTCAAGACCGGAAGGTGTTTTCTGTATACTTTGTAGTTTACCATTTGAACCAGTTATATAATTCTTGACTAGCGAAATTTTCACTTTTTGATCTAAAATGAACAAACTGTTTGCCATTTCTGCTAATTTGGGGTGGAAAATGATGGGATTCACATTTCTTCACAAGGTGTTGGAAAAAAGAACAAACATGAACTTTAATACTCACAAATATTAACACATTGCTGCAACCATATGATATAGTCAATGAGAAAACTAGGAGATGGAAGAGTTAACCCTTCTTCCTCTTCCCCTTCCCCTTCAAATCTTTACCTCCCTGGAAAACTAACAACACCTTAGTTCGAAGATATCTAACTAAACACTCAAACCAAGGAGATTTGTGCACTCCTCTTTGTCTTTCTCCTTTGGCTGGAAAAAGACTTCCTGGAGGAGTTACTGCAAAAATTTGGGCGTTATACTACTCTTGTAGTAAACCCAATAAGAGGTCATATAGAACCTGCAGCGGACTCTTCAGTATTTTAGTCTGAAATATCATCCACCACCAATTTAAACAAAACAGCCCAAGAAAATTCTCAATTCCATTATGAGATTTCCTGGATTTTTGCAGAAAAAGTTCCTTCAGCTTTCTGGCTTGTTTTTTAATGTGAAGCTCTCCTGCTCCCCCATGAGAAAGTGATCTGCATTATCAAAACAAACTAATTATATATATATATATATATTTTAAATAATCACAGTTTTTCTGGAATTTATGTTCTTCTTGGAATGAGTAACACGAAATTAGTATGGATTAAAGTTGAAATTGCTTTTCCGAAAATGTGTCATTTTGAATATTGGAAAAAGCAGTTTGGAAGTGGTTTTTAGTTGCTTGAACTTTTATTACTAGCAAAGATGAAATCCACTTTAAAAATAAACTTCAATAACATCTAATCAATAGTTTAAGAGTCTCAATAACAGCTCAAATTATTGTTAACAATATAAAGAAAAAAAACTAATGTTCACCTCTCATCTTCTCTGCCTTAGTTGTTGGGTAAAACTTCATCCTAGAGGGTCATCACTGATGTTCCTAACTCGAAGTTCCACTGCTCGAAGATCCCGTAGATGTTGCAAAATCTCTTGAAGAAGATCCATTCCTTTATCTCCTTTCTTTATTGAACTCATACAATGCTTTAGGAACTCTCTATCAGCTTCAAGAGCTTGCAGCCTTTCATAAACATGATCTACTTCTTCTTCAAGAGCAAGTTTCTTGCTGTCTAATTCAAATTTTGGAATTGAAAGGTCTTCCATTTCAAGAAATTCAGATTCCATATTTTCTTCAAACATCAACCCTTGTTCATTTTCATTTTCAGCAGCATCTAAAAGAGGAAGAAGGCTTTTCGCCATGGAACCCATAGTTTTCCTCTCATTATAATGTTTTTCCTTGGATAACTCGTGCTGCGAAATCCCATTTTCTTCTGGTGTACTTAATTCACAGATTTCATCAAATCCTTTTAAACTACTTCCGTCCTCAATAAGTTCATTTTCATGCAAAGTAAGTAACTTTTCCTCTAATGCCTTAAGCTGATCTAGAATAGAAAGCCTTTCTTCCTCAAATTCCAACAACGAGTCATCAAGTGCACTTATTTGCTTTACGCAATCTAACGCTATTTCCTCCAAATTTATAACTTCTTCACCAGGAGTATTTTCGTTACTGCTATCTTGATTTCCATAGACATTAACGCTACAATCTTCATCTCTTGCTTCACGATTAAGATCAATTGATAACTCATCAATATCCTCTGAATTGCTAAAAGTAGCAGAAGAATTAGAGTTTCTACTCCTCACACTTCCATCTCTACTTCTTCTCATGATTCTCATTTTCTCTTTAGCCTCATAATCGAAAACCTTCTTTCGATAAACTTCCAATTCTTTCTCAAGTTCTTGCTTCTCTCTTTCTCTCTTCATCATAAGCTCATTAAGAAGCTGCAAAGCTTCTTGATCATATTCAGATTGTTCTTCCATCATTCTTTGGTATTGCAATGCTTCCATTTGCATTGCTGCCTTCTCTTCTTGAAGCCTATTTATCATTGCCATAGTTTGGTTTGCAGCAATTGCAGAAGCACTCCTTTCTTCCTCCAGTTCTGAATATAAAGCATTTAGCACCTTTCTTTCAGCTTTAAGGGCTGTTTTCAGCTTTTCGACAGTTAGAACTGGATCTCCACCTTCCATTTCATCCAAGGAATCTTCTGTCCCAGATTCTCTTTTGTCTAATGCAACTAGTTTCTTGTGCAAGTAGTGAAAACTGTCAACAGAAGTTGGCGTCTCCGGGGATTTCTCGTCCTCTGCTTCATTAGACTCTGAACGAATAGAAGAATGTTGGATTTTAGCTTCTTGTTCCATATTATCAGCTGAAATCAAATTTCACATTAGGTCTATTTTCTTATAAAGGTTTTTCCAAATATTAAGCAAATATTTGGTAAATTGTGATATGATGTAATGCAACAAATACACCTTTTGTTTAATGTTTGAGGGATTTCTACATACCAAGTTCCTTATGAGCCATGTATGTTTCATCAGGAATTTCTGCACAATTTTCTTTTGTTGAATTGTGATTATCTTCTTGCATGCATGTCAACGAAGGAGCTGAGTCTCGTTCTTCATGTTGATTGATTGAACAATCAATTTCATCAATCAACAGTTTGAAGTCGTTTTTTCTTTCTTCCCGAGCTGCTTTTTTTTTTTTTTTAAATTAATTGCGGAATGTTCAAGAACTAAGGAAAAAGTATAAGAAAGAAAGAAATTTCAAAAAATGAATGATTTTTGTTTACCTGGAAGGTCTTCTTGTTCTTTAGTGTCTGCTATATTGACATTGTTGTCATCGACAAATGAACACTGAGTTTCTTGTTCACTAACCCAATCTCTTTTCATTTCTTGCAGATCTAAAGTTTCAACTTCTGCAAAACTTAACTTAACTGGAGTTTCAAGATTTTCATAATTTTCCACATCTTCTTCCTTCAAAATGAAAGATCCAAGGTTTGTAAAAGTTGATGAATCAATCAATTCAACAGGAATTAACCTATTAAATTCACCTTCAAGATTATTTCTCTCACAACACATATAATTAATCATTTCAAATGAACTATCTTGATCTTTTCCAAGAAAACCCTGATAAGCAGAATTCCGATCATCTCCATTTGCTTCTTTTTCATCACATTCAGACACAGAACACTCTTTCTCTGCAGAATCTTTAAGGCCAAGACTTCCAACATCAGACAGCAACATTTTATGTTCTTCCTCTCCATCATAATTTTCTTCAATCTCCAAACTATTATCTTTACTCAGCAATTTACACCCATTTCCATTGTCTGCATAATCTATAATTATATTTCCTTTCTGGGTATACCTTAAAGTCTTCAAAGAAGTATTGAACAACAAGTAAGAAGGATAGCGATTCTTGTTCAAGTTCTCATTACAACAAGAACATAACTTTTCACCATTTTCAAGCGTATTAGTGCTTACCCAAGAAAGAAATGCAATCCTTCTCGTAATTAATCCATTAATAGTAGTATCTTCACTTTGATTTGGCCGCGAATTAGCCAAGCAATCCATGCACATACTTTGTTTTTCCGCAAGTTTCTGATGACTCTTGCAATACCCGAGCTTGGAAATCTCATTGGCATGAGTTTCACATATAAGATTTCTGTAAGAGTTGGTGTTATTTTGGGGTTCTAAGACATGATCAACCCTTGAACACCATAGACAAGGCGGTGTAAGGCCAAAATAGTTGGCAAATTTGGTTATAAGGTAAGTAAAGAAAGAGTTTAGAAGAAGGAGAATGATCAAGATCCATTCAAGAAATGCATAAACTAGAATTACAGTTAGTTTGTGTGTGTTTCTTTGAAGCATTGTTGCAAACTTGTTTGGAGCCATGGCTGCTGCTATAGAAAATGGAAAATTTTTCTTTTGCTATTTACACAGAAGAGAAGAGAGAGAGGAAAAGGTTAAGAGGAAATGGAGAAAGTTTGTTATGCTTTGACAAATCAACAAATACTGAGATTTGTTGTGTTTTCTTTTCTTTTTCCTTTTTTTTCTTTTATACTTGTAGTATTAGTTTATTGAACACATTTTTATATTGTTAATTGTGATATATCTCTTGCATATGAGAGCTGAGACTATCATTGAGGTTGGTGCTTCAACTCGAGTGAAATTTGGGTTAATTTAAAGATTTTTTTTTTTTTTTTTTGTTTAAATCTTCCGCCAACCATAAGTTTATGGGCATGTTTGTGAATAGAAAATTGAAATTATAGATTGAAAGTAAAAATAATAGACAGGAGCATTGTCGAACGAGGTACCTATAAACACTCTGATGCTTAAATTAGTAAAAAAAAAATAATTGAGGATTACGTTCTTAATTGAAACTTATTAAATTCATTAAAGAATTATAAAGGTTACTCATTAGGAGTGTTGATTGTCAGCACTCGACTAGTATTTGATTTCCTGATGGAATCTAAATAAGATTTATTAAGTGGATGCGATTGCTTGATGGTTCAAACTTAAACTAAATTATAAATTTTTTATTTTATTTATAAACTTAAATCATATTGATATGCCAATTTTTATTACCTTCTAGTAATATAGGTAATTATAAAATTTAACTGAAAATATATTTTACGCTGATTCATTGATATAACCGCCTAATCTTTACTAATTATGTTTCAAATGCAACTAAATATATGTTGAAAATAATTCAGATATCCTAAAATTAGTTAAGCAGCCTCAAAATATCATCTGGAATAAGGCTATCATTGCAACCAAACATTTTCAATTCAGGCATACGCTGGTCCTACCTGAATTGATTTCGCCTACAGCACGCGCAAGGGATATGGCCCACCACCTTGGATTAGTGGGCCAGGTTTTGTATACATAGAATATGGATGGATGGCCCACTGCAGTGCCACCGTTAAGACAGACGCTCTTGGCATCTCATCTTGCTTGATATTTTTTTTTTTTTTTTAAATTGTTGAATAATTTTGTTATTATTGATCCAAATCCGTATTTTCTGCAGTGTTTATTTTGCTTGTCTCTTCAATAATCAATTTAATATCTTCTTCTTTAATTTTTCTCTTTTTAAAAAAATATCTTTCTTCTTCTTTTGTCGTTTTATGCTATCCTACCAAAGGATGAAAGGTAGTAAAGAGAATAATAAACAGCAACAAATTACCTTATCAATCAAAAATTTTCTCAACCAATTAACTCTGGTCTGATTAATTTTTCCGTATTCCATAAATATTATAGATAGTAAAAGTCTCAGATTTAAGTACTTTTCATTATAAAAATTATTATTAATTTAATAAATTTATTTAAAGAAAATATTATTCTTACTTGTAATTTTTTATATTCTTTTCATTCATTTATTGAATCTCCCGTGAAAAATAAATAAATAAATAATTTTATAGTCAACCTAGTGTTATTAAACCCAATCTGAGTATTGATTTGGCTAGAAAATAAGATTGGCAGATTATTAGTTTAACTAGCCGGTCACTATTTCAATTAGAGTCATATAAATATTAATAATATATATTAATTAATTAATTAATTATATTATAAAATAATTATAAATTAACAAAAAAAAAAAAAATCAGTTTAGGTCAACCAGCTCTATACAGATCAATTAGTTCAATAACAGATTAATCGGTTCAATCCAAATCTCTATTTTAAATGATTCAAAGGTAAAATCGGATTATTCATTTTCTGGGTTTACCCGCCACTACGGATCAGGTTAACTATGGGATTAGCTCGAATTTTTTTTCTCTTTAACTTTTTATGATGTTTTAATTTTCTTCTTCTTTTTCCATTGATGAGAATTCTTATCTTGTTTACTTTGTTTCAAAGGAATGCTCCTAATTTATTAAAGCTGAAGCCTGGTAAAAAAAAAATTCTTCGTTAAAGTTTCATGTACATCGTAAGATTTTTTTTTTCTTTTTCAATAATGTAAAGAGTCACAAAGTGGGATTGAACCCATTAAATCATTGAACAATAACAAATTTATTAAAAGAAAAAAAAAATCAACTTCTAACTATATATTTTAAGCTCATAGTCAACGAAAAAAATTATTTAAATAATTATTAATTATTTTAATATCAGATTTTCAATAAATATTAAGAGAAATAATATCTCGTAAATTGGCTCTGAACTCTAAACACTACATTAAATGCTATTATCAAATGACGATGTAAAGCTTAATTATAATTAATTCGGATGCATAAACTGCTTATTCATGAAAGGGAAATGAAGAGTAGTAAAGAATTCTTTTGGATGAGGAAAGTATAGAAAACAATAGGAATGCAATTGTAGATAAGATAAAGAAATGTTTTCATTAAGATAATAAGAGGAATTTTTGGTATAATGTCAAATAAACAGAGTATTGTGGTTATAGCATCACAGTCAAATGTTGATTTAAGTTCATGCACTGGAGAAATTTAAATAAAAAGATAAAAAAAAAAAAATGGTAAAAAGTGAAAACTTGGGATTCTATTTTTAAAATAAAAGTAAAAGGCAAAAGAAATGATGAAACACAGGAGTCATACAGTGGCAGACATTATGGAAAGGCTCATATCAAAGAAAAAAAAAAAGTAAGTTGAAAAGGAGGGAAAGTAGATCAAATTAAGGGCCTTTGATAGTGACCTAATAGTCCTACTGTAAATAAAGCTGTTATGAAGGTAGTGTCTAGTTTGTGATTATGGTCCCTATTTCTGCTTTTGCTTTCCCTTTTTTCCTCTTTAGCTTTTGAAAAGTTCATTCTTGGGTTAAAGAAATTAGAAATTGTTAATTAAAAAATCTCAAGTTGATTACAACTCTTAATTACATGAAATTTATATTATTTTTTTTAGAAAAGGGTTACTGGACCAAAATTCCAAAAGTAGATGAGCATACACAAGTATTAAGAACTTAAACCCTAATTATCAAGTATAAGAATTCTAGTGGAAAACAAAAAATAAATTGACGTACAAGAGATTAATAATTTATATCTTAGCGAGCTTTTTTTCCATTTATTTTTTATTCTAGAATTTCTAATGTATCAAAAATTATGAAAAAATGGAAAAAGACCACTGGTGTGATCTAACCATATGGTATGCGACCCACCATTTTTTCTGGGCCCAATTGAAGTCCAGATTTTGCCATTTCAATATGTGATGTTGGTCAAGCATGGCCTATTTGAGGTCAATTGGTGGACCATCCACATTGAATTTGCAAGAACTATCGTGTGCTTTCTTGAAAGCTGGTGCTTGACTGGTTCTAGTACGGGTCTGTTCAATAGAACTAGTTATTTTAGTAACGATTAACTATTTTAGTAACATCTAACTGTTAACTGTTTGAGTTATTTTTCACAGAACGCTAAAAGCTAAACGTTATCTGAGTTAACTTTTTATAAAATACTATTTTAACCTCTAAAAGTTAGTTCAAACGTTATGTTATTGAACACTATAAAAAATAGTCTCAGTTAAATGCAATTGTATCATTACAATTACAATTTGGAAGATGTACCTTACTCACGAACTCATGAAACTCTATTACACATAACTGAGATTATATTCTAGCTAATGTGTTGGGGGGGGGGGGGGGGGGGGGTGGGTTTGGGGTTTATAAGGTGCAATATTGGTAGTTGATGCCTACTCATAAATGACCTTAACAAATAAATTGGAAGCAGATAAGAATCCTTTAAACATTACTTGGATATATATAGTAAAGGACTATCAGAATATGAGAGCCCTTTTGCATTACATCAGCATTCATTGCCTGTAGTGATCACTAGATGGATTAACCTGCAACTCATAATCCTACATAGATATCTACAGTTTAAGTGTATGTATGTTTCTCTTACTCAGTATCGTTATCATTGTTATCTTCTTCCTCTTCAAATTTTTGATTCATCATAAACCTCCAACTGTCTCCTTCCTCTATTTCCCACTGTTTTTTAAGTTCATAGATTGCTTTAGAGGCTGCTGCAGCAATTGCTGGATTTCTATCTTCTGCTAGCCTCTGTAATGAATGTCATTAATGCAAATTGCTGCCATTTTAGGGAAGATAATGACAACTGAGTTAAAAACTTCAGAAAGAGAACTAACCTGTAATGCTCCCATGCCTGCATTTCCAAGTGTCCACATTGATGGGGCTGCGGCTAATGCATTTGCCAATGCTTGCCTGTAACGGAATAAAACTAACAATAAGTTACCAAAGGGAAGAAGAAAGATGCGAGGGGAGGGTGTTACGTGAGTATTCAAAAGCTAAAAGTCTAAAATTATTTGAGACTCTGTTTGGCATAAATGAAATTTTGTTTGCTAAAAGTGTAAAATTCTTTATCTTTTCATCTAGAATTTTATATTCATGTTTTGGCATGACTGAAAATGTTTATTTCACCCCATTGAATTCAATTTTATACACGGAAAAAAAATTTAAAAATCTAATAAATGAATTATATATTACAAATTCATTAATAATAAACAAGGGATTAGGTTTCCATGAAGATCATTAATGCTCTGCTTATACTTACTGATTCAGAATTCAGTCAATGCATGATCAGTAACTTGCGAGTTAAATCCTTAATATATATTGTTAGATGCCTTGTGAATGTTACTTATGATAAAACAAAATACTTATGAAAACAGTAGTAGTAACATCCATGGTGGAAAAGCAGTTAATTGTCCAGGTAAGACAAATAATTGGAGACAATTTTGGGGAAGCATTGACAAGAACATGAAATATTTGCTCAAGTAGGTTTACCTTGTATTAACATCTGGAGAACTTGAACATTCTGCCAATAATGATACACTGCTTTTACCATCCATAGCATCAAGATCTATGAGTGTTGCAATCAACAACTCTAGCTGCTCCAAAGAGGAAAGAGGCAATAAATAAGCAAATATAGAACTCAAAATAAAATCAATTGCCTACCGTATTAGGAAGATAAACATAGTGTCAAACCTCTTCGGGATCAGTATAGTCAATGCCATCAGCTTCAGAAAAAGCAGATGCCATACTCCAGTAAGCTTCCTGTACATTATCAAATGTACATTATGACCACTGAGAGAATTGGGGGAGAAAATTGCATATTGTTGGCTGAGAGAAGGAGGACCTGAATAGCAGTAATTCGATCAGTAGAAACTTCTCCAGGGAAGAAATCCAAATTCCTTCCGTTTTTCTCAAGCATTATACGTCCAAGAAAGTCATTAGCTGATGGTGAACCCTTTTCTCTTTGCAGAGGGCTGGTACTCAATAGCATCTTAGAAATTAGTGATTCAGGAGTTCAAAAATTTGGAGCAACAAGGGAGAACTTGAAAAATAAAATTAAAAAATGAAAGGCACGAGGAAGACATCCATTAACAAAAGAACTTACAATTTGTACAACTTGCTCACCATCAAATCATGAATATTCTTGACAAACTGCACAGACAAAATGAATTCCAAGAGGGAGACAGAAAAAATGAGAAGCAGAAGAAGAAACATTGTTTCAAAAAAAAAAAAAAAAAGAAGAAGAGGAAATATACTTGCAGTTACTACAGGATAATTGCAATACTAAAAACTTAAGCAAGTTAACCCATGTTGAGATAATTGCAGTCAAGGTCCATTGGTCCTAAACCATACAATTTTTACTTTCACATATCAATGCTGCTAATTAATTCACAAAGGGCTTACCTCCAAAGCCATTAGGGCATCTTCCATTGCTCTTTGCTTGGCACGGAAGTCAGCACGGCGCAAATCAGCCTGGAAAAAATTTCCAGAGGTTTCATGAAGGTATATTACATCAAATTGTTGTATCATTTATAATGTATATTGACCGCTTTGGAACACATCAAAACATTTAAATATGCAAACATCAGAACTGGTGTATAAATCACTCAAATTTAGCAATTCCTTTGCTTATTTTATACTGTTTATTCAATCTTTCGATAGCTATTCTTCTCCATAGATCTAATCCATTTTTATCCATCTTTTTCAAGGCAAATCATCTCTCCCCCTGCATAGATCTATTTTTTATGTTGTATACTGTCACATTTCTGTTAATTTTTTTTCTTCACATTTTCTCAACTTGATAAAACCTTTTCCTGCATTTTCTTTCTCTTTTCCCTCATCTCCAAAGCTGGAATCAGCAATTTGTATGTGCAAATATTGACATTCAGCACATTCCAATAAAACACCCTTAGAAGTTCCATTGATCTTAGTTCAATAAGATCTACGTAATATAAGAACTATGATATTACATAAAAATATCCCTTCAAGAAGCGAAGTGTGACCTCATTCTCTGTTTTCTGTCATACTTTCTATCACATGAGGCTAGGTGAACTTAAAAAAAAAAAACAGAGAGAGAGAGGGAGAGAAATTTTTTATGCATGGGCATGCACCTGTATGTGCAAATGGTGACATCTAACTTGAGAAACATGGTGATGGAGGATGTGGCAGTTATGGTGATGGTTTGAACATAAAATACAAGAGCAAGCAGCTGTTAGTACTACCATAAACAGGTCGTGATGTGGCTTCAGAAGTATTGAGATATAAAACAAGTTTCGTTGTGAATCATTAATTAAAAGAAGCAATGATGAAAAGACAATGGAAACAGAACAGAGGCAGGCACCTCTAAGGCTCCATCACTCCAATGCTTATCTGCAGCACTTTTCAATCTAGATTGGGCTCTGTCCTTTAAAATCTGCAAGTGATAAGATAATCAAAAACAGTTTTAGAAAATTTTTTAAGCTGGTAATCCATGAGTATGTGTGAGCTTTGGTCCATGCCTTCTTGGGATTGACTTACAAGCCTTTGTCTCAATTTAGCCAAAATTGAATTTCGATTTCAACAATAAAAAAAGGAAAAAAGAATTTCTATATGTACATACGCTAGCAATATGTTGAAGACGTTCAGCTTTTTTCTTCATGTTGCGGTCAATTTTCTCAGTATCCTCTCTCGCTCGAGCTACCACAGGAGAAAGATAAGACGAGAAGGAGAAACATATTAGAGGCCCCATGGAAAGATTTTACATCATAAAAAAATGAAGAATTTTCATTTTGCTTTCTCATCACCATGTAGAAAAACCTCAACTAAATAGCCTAGTAGTTGACTGCCTACTTCATAATAGAAATCAATGATTCCCCTTTCCTAAAAAGCAATTCTCTCTCCCACAAACTTAAAGAAAACTAAAGTCTTCAGGAACAGTAAGTAATGAATGGAAATAATAGGCCCATTTCAGATGCTCTGGAGAATTGAAATTCTTTTTGTACTTTGGTGTCAAAATTCTGATGGTAATAGATAGGTGGTATTTCAAATGCCTTCAGCTAAGAGTTATTGATTCTAGAAAAAAGGTAAAAGAATTTACCATCAAGTTTAAGAAATCCTGAACCAAGAATAGCAAAATCTTTGCGTACACGGGCATCCAACCTCATAATCCCACTATCAAATAAATTGGAAAATCATGAATACAGATATCCACACATTAAAAAAACATTCAAACAGAGAGGACATGATATTAAAATGTGCATGGAGCCAAGCTACTATTATTCTACTTCTTTAAGCAACAGTAAATTGAACAATTCAGCAGAAAAGAGAAAACTTGGAGTTTTTGGAAGATTTTCAACTATTAGATAAATGCTTTTGTAAAGAGGGGCTAAAGGTGCCTAAATTTCACAATTTATGAAGAACCTTCGAATATTTCAGACCTCATTGGCGATTTCTAAATAATTTCTCAAAATTCTGAAATGTTCTAGACTGGTAGCATTCTTATCATGTAATGCTAACAGTTACTACTGGCTATGAGTGAACTGATAAGTTTAATTAATTATGATCAAATGAAAAAAGGGCACAATATATTACCGTGAAAGTAAGATAATGTCATTGCGTGCTCTTTCATTTACAAATTTTGCATCATTATGTACAAATTTACAAGCTTCAGCTAAGCCCTGACTTGAGTGAATAACTCTCCCAGGCATGATGGAGCACTCATCTTCCTCCTCTCCATTTTGTGCACTGCTGTAAAAAACAGTTCATTATCAGTTAAAAGTTCCAACTGAGTCTCTGAACGCTCAACAACAGCAAAATTGGAGATATATAGAACAGCGAATCATTGGGCATGGAAGCATTAGTTCCTATTCCATACACAAATGAATAGATCATTTGGAAGGTTAATACTTTAGAAAATAAGGAAAACATAAACAAAGGAAGCAACAGAAAGAAATGGTTTAGTGAACATAACAACAACATTGAGAATATTTCCATTAAGAGAAGTGACAGGCATGCCACAAATATACTGGGGCACATCTAATTGTTGTGCAGACAAAGAATAGGAAATTCTCTTTGAAGGAATCATATTTAATTCATATATCTTAGGTCAATATATTTATAAAAGCACCAAAAGGAAATGCAAGATTTTGTGCATGAGCAAGTATAAAGTTAAGTTTTTATATAACTGAGAGTTGTCCGAATCAGTTACTTCACCATGGAAAATTAAGATCACATCTTTAACTATTCAATGCATAGCATTTTATCACTTCCAGTTTATTAAACCTTTAGGTTTTAACTTTTGAAGTGAGGATTATCATCAAGACCACTTCAAAACTAGAGAATAATCACAAAAATTTAAGCAAGTAATTTTCAGAAGTCAGCAAAACTGCATATTAAATGTGTGAAGTTCTTCAACTAACTTGGGGGACAATATTATTGTCTGGAAATGAGTACACATGCACTTTGCAGGAAAGACATTTCTCCATGTAGGCATCGTTTCTAGCATGTTTGGATATGATGGCTTGTGCAGTAACAATCTCAAGACTAACAAAAGAATCTATCTTTTCCAAAAGGCCCATGTGCATGCATGCATGTTCACATTATGCTTCAGCTTGCAGAAGCAAACATGAAGTTTTCATTACTTTAGCATTTGGTCCTACTGCTTCCACACATGTATAAACAAATTCGATTGTGCTTTCCTTTTCACAAATGGTGCAACTAAAACCCGATTGTATCTTGAACATATTTCACCAATCACAACTTGAGTGGAGACTAAGGAGTAATAGCACAATACTATGACTGACCAATCTGTTTCACATGTTAGATGGTCGGACTTGCTATTCCAACATAATTATCCATGTTATAACACCGTGCACCATTAGTCATATATCATACCAGTACATCCTTTTGGGTGTGAAAAAAAAATGAAAGTAGTCATTTACTTCAACATCAAAACAGTAACAAAAAGAAATAAACCATACATAGAAATTATATAAAGAAAAGGAACCTAAGCATAAATTAGCAAGAAATATAATTTGGCTAAGGTTAAACTATAAATGATTAAATAATATGACCTGGAAACATCAGAAGAATCACTGTAAGGTCTAACACACTCTTTTTCTTCAGTTCCAGGAGTTCGCGTTGATTGGCATAATGCAAAAGATTTCCGAGAGACAGTGAAACTAACAGGCTGTCCATGTATTCCCCACAAATTCTCACTTGAAACCAATTTTGTTGTCAAGAGATGTGCACTGCTTAGTTGCCACAGCTCAATTCCTTGATTTATAGGTTGTAACTTACTTTGTGGCGGTGACTTGGCAAAAGAAAATATAACTCTATTTGATCTAGGGGTACTTGTCCTCTGAGTCACAAAAGCACTGCTTGAAATCTTGCTTGCCTTAAGTGCCATGGGAAAGATCAACACAAAAATAAATTGATACCAACCAGCATTTCCTTACAGCAGCTCAATGCTGAAGTGAGAACAAGAAAATTATTTATACTGTCAAATACTGTCTGTACTATATGTGAAAAATCTTAAGAGAAGGAAATTCTAAAATACTCCTAGCCTAGAGGCCATATGAGGAGGATATGATAACAAAAACTTCATGAAACTCCATTGTTGCAAATTCTCCAATATACATCTATGCTTATGAACATGAAAATGAAAAGAGGGGACGAATTCAGCACATCTAATTTCTTTTAATTATTGGAAAGACTACATATTCACAACATTTGCATTAAAATAGATACTAGTACTGTGCAGAACAGAAACCACTTTATGCAAGTGGTCCAAGATGATTTCTTATCTACAACACCTTCCTTACTATTGGATTCACAAATACATCAAGTTTTAAGACGTTATAAATGTCAAATAAAACCATAAAAAGTGCAAAATAATCCATCCATATTTGTGGCTACATCAGCTCTAGAGCTTGTATCCCAGTCATTTTTCAAAATCCAAGATATTAGACATTAATGTGCATCAGAAGTAATTCTTTTACTTTTGGTTAATGCTTAAGGAAAAGCATTGGCATAAGGCTCCATGCATGAGTCAAGTTCAAGAATTCAGTCACCCCCGATTATGATCATTTCACATACTATGAGCTTAAAATTTTTAATTCTAGAAATGTTCTTATATAATTTCAGAATCGGCCTGTGAATATCAGTTACTTCCACTATAAACAAATAATCCAGGATCCAAGCATGAGCTCAGTGACCATTAAAAACTTAAAAAGAGCTTTCTGCATCAAAATTTGGTCTTGAAAAATTCTTAACTGAGAGCATATAAAAGCGCCATATTTCCAAGAATCTGATCGTGGTAAAATGCTAATCACATGTTTTATCACCATAAACCACAAAGAACAAATCATGAAGCCTTCAAAATTACAGAGACTTCCCACACAATTCAATCAAAAAAAGAATTTCCTTCTATAGCAAATACAAGCCCTTCAGCAGAAATCCATAAATTCTGAGCTAAAAAACTTCACTGCAAGCTGAGCATATAAAAATCGAGATACAGTAAAATGATAACCTCAAATTTCAAACTTTGAATAAAAAATAACAACTAGAAGCAGAAATAAAAGGAACTCACAAGAGAACAGTGTTAAAAAAAATTTAATCAGAACAGTATTGAAATGAAGAAATGCAAAGAGAGCAAACTACTGACCTAAAGAAAGCAGCACTGGTTTCTCTGACACGGAGAAGTTGAAACAGAGTTTGAACCTTTGATTATATATGGAAATTTAGTGGGTGACATGGGTCCCACAGAGTTGGAAGAAGAAATAGCAGCCACAAGCAAAGGATGTGGCCTAGTGAGGGCCAACACTAGCAGACAATAAAACTGATAAAAGTGAAAGATCAACATATTGATGAGATGAAAGAGGGCTGAAGCCCATTACAGTCACTAATAATGAATAGAATAGACAGGGGACTTGGAATACAAGAGAGCCAATCAGCTGCTTGGTTGGCTTGTCTCTTACTACGAACTTTGAATTTCTCCACCTATAGCTGAAATTCCCAAGGGTCTTGTTGTTTAGCAATCAATCAACTCCTTATCCGTTTAATTTGGACATCTCGTATTGGTGACAAGAACCAACTGAGAATTGCCTGGACTGAATGAAAGATGTTAGCTTGCTGGAATAATAATCACAATAGAGAAAGACAACACATCACCATGCTAATCCGATGCTCACTTCTTCAGCAAAGGCATATCCACCTTCATGGCCATGGCCGGGTCCTTCACTGTCTTCCTTCTTCATGGGCAATCACCACGTTGTCATTGTTGGATAGACCTGCCAGGAACTAAGGCAGATACACTTTCGACCTATTTGCCAAACATTTGCATTCGTTCTTATAAACAAAACTATAATTTTCGATATATGTATTTATATCTTTGAACATTTACTCAAGAATTAAAATAGGTCATGGTTGGATTATCCGCGACTCAAACTTCCTCTTCGGACGGCCCTTTGTCTCGAAAGGGGAGCGTAAATTAATGAAATTTATAGACTATTAAAACAGATAAGACCCTAAATATTTTGTGCAAGTATTAAAAAAAACATATAATCTTCCAATTTATAAACATTAGTCATGTTATGACGTGTGTTGCATGTGACTATACACGTTATTCATACTCGTTCGTTCAATTTTTTAAGTCATTTTTCACTTATTATTTATATTATTTTTATTTTTTAATATTAAATATTGATTATAATTTTTATCTTATATTATTTAAATTTTTATAATGTTAAAATAAAATTTCATATAAGATTAATGTGAATATAACGATTAATTAAAAAATCAGCAATATATATATATATATATATATATATATATATATATATATATATTCACATTAATTTATATTATCATTTATTTAAAATTCATTATAACTACAATATCACCTAATAAATATGTTTCAATATATATAAATACATAAATATAAGAATAAAAATATTACATAGATTTTTAAAATTAAAATTTTCAATTGTTCGTCATTCTACACACATATGTTCATTTTATTTAAAAATAAATTTTAAAAGTAAAAATTTAAAATTTTGAAAGACTTAATCATGTATATTCTATTTGATAATTTGTTATAAAAAATATAATTTTTTTTTATATCTCTCCTAAATAAAATATTTTAAATTATAATAAAATATAATCAAATGGGGAAGGAGGTTGTTGAGGGGAAGGGTGCATGAGGTAGAAGGTGGATGGTGGAGTAAGATGTGGGGTTTAGATGCTTCCCCTAAAGACAAAGATTTTATGTGGAGGGCTCTAAGGAATGTGTTGCCTACGAAGGAGAGATTGAGAAGGAGAGGGGTGGAGGTTGATATTGGGTGTCCTTAGTGTGGGGAGGAAGAGGATATTAATCATGCAATAGTGTTATGTAGTAAGGCTAAGGGAGTTTGGAGGAAGGGGGGTATGAAGTAGGTGATATAAATATTTCTTTTACTAACTTCTTTTTGCAAGTACTTGCTAATGGTGATAAACTAAAATCCCAAAAGTTTTTGATGTATGCCAGATATATTTGGATGGCAAGAAATAATGCTCTTTAGAACAATATAAGAGACACGTGCTACACTACATTCTTGAAGGCAAAAGAATACATGATTAGTTGGGAACATACAAAGTTGGCACAAAGGAGCATGGCTAGTGCATCCTCAAATACAAGTCGGCAGAGGCTTGCAATATTTCCACCCGAACGTCTTAGCAACAGTGGAAAACAATCATGGCAAGCTTTTGTCGATGGTTTTATTTTTGAGCAAGAAGGCATGCAAGGATTTGGAGCGATGATGGAGACAGAGGAAGGCATTTTTGTTCGAGCAGTTTCAGGCCACTTTACAGGTGGTATGAACCCTTTTATTGCAAAGGCTCTAGCTCTTCGTAGTTTTTTATTATTTCTCAAGCAAAATTATTTTGAGTGTGGAGGTACTATTTTCATGGACTCGCAAGTTTTATTTTTTGCTTTGAGCTCCTCTATTTTATTCAGATCGGATGTGGGGAATATTATTTCTGATTGTAAAAACTTATTTTTAGACCTCCCTTTGGTTTCGTGTAGATGGATTCATAGGCAAGCGAACTTAAAGGCTCATACCCTAGCTCAAACTTCTATTCGTTTTGCGCACCTACGTATCTGGAATTATATTCCTTATTGTTTGTCCGAGATTTATGATAATGAATGAAAGACTTTGAGTTTTACTCTTTCAAAAAAAAATATAAATAAATAAAAATAAAATATAATTAAATATTTAAAAATAAATTTATAAAATTTTCAAATCTCGCATTATCATATATATTTGTTAAAAAATAATACATTCATACTGTTTTTCTTTTAAAAGAAAATATCATGTGTTATATTAAATATCCAACCACATTACATTTTTGAGAAAATAAATTTATTTTGATATTAAAATTTTTAAATTATGTTTATTTTATTTAAAAATAAAATTTAAAAGACTTAATTATGTATATTCTATTTGAAATTTTATTTTAAAAAATACACTTTTTTCTTTTTCTATCCCTCTCCTAAATAAAATATTTTAAATTATAACAAAAATAGATTAAATTATTTATAAAATAAAATATAAATTCTCAAATGTCCCATTATCGTATATATTTATTAAAAAATAATATGTTCATAGAGTTTACCTTTTAAAAGAAAATATCATGTTTTATATCAAATATCCAACCACATTACATCTTTGAGAAAATAAATTTATTTTGGTATTAAAAATTTTTAAATTACTTTTTCGTAGTTTTCCTTATATATTTGAAATATTTATATTATTTTGTATAATAATTTAGTTTACATTTTAAAATAAAAAGTTAAGGACATATTCCGGTATTGCAATGAAATAATAATTACACGTATTATAGAAATTAAAGTTTAAACAAATATTCATAAGTACCATTAAAGATAAATACAATTATTAATTGATTTAGTAATTAATTCATTATAAATTGATAAATAATTGAATGTAACCGATATTTAATTGAATGTAAATTTTTTAAATTAATTAGTAAAAAATTATTAAAAAAAGTCAATTGATTAATAATTTAATATCATAATTTATCAATTACTAAGAACTTATGTTATTTAATAAACTCAAAATATTATCAGTTATCCAAAAGGATATTTAGGATTTCTAAAATTTTATTAAGGTTATTACAGATAAACTCATTATTCATCTCATTCTCACTTTTATATATAATATAGATAAAATGAGTTAAATCTTTTAAATAAATATAAATGAAATAAATTATTTCGAAGCTTGTAAAAAAGTCCAACCACATTTGGTTTTTAATTGAATAAAATATTTTTGAGTATTATTCCTTCCGTTTCACTTTAATAGCAATATTTGCTCTTTTCACAAGAATTAAGAAAATTATTGAAATTCATTAATTTTCTAAAAATATATAATATAATGTCTAAATTGTCTTTTTTTTAAAAGTAAATATAAAAATAAATGACACCTAATAAATATAGATAAAATTGAAAAATTAATATAGTCTCAAAATTTCAAATAAAAACTTAAAATTGAACAAAATAAAATATCTATTTACTGTTATTAAAATGGAACGGAAGATGTATAATATATTAATGTTTGACTTAAGTGGTTTTCGAATAAGAGACCATGGGACATAAAGTCTTAGCCTAATGGTTAAAGTCGAGATAGATTCAGTTTTCCTTTCTAACTATAAATAATTCGTTGTTGGTCTTATAGGTTGGGTTTGATCTTTGCTTGTTAATTCATTTTTATTTTCATTTGGGACTATAAATAATGATTATTATACACTTTGTACTACTGACAACAGTTACAATAGTCTCAAAGCCATCAAATACAAGAGTCTCAAAGCCATCAAAGGCAGTACAATCATTATCAAAAGCCCATTTGCTTGTTAATTCATTTGGTGATCGATCATCAATGAATTAAATATAACTCCACGGAATCATTCGTTAGTGTCATCAACATCCAATTAAAATATAATTAATTTTGTTATAAAATAATATAAAATTAGAGAAAAGAAAGAGAAAAGATAGAAAGCAAAATATGAAAAAGAATACAAGGGTGTATTTATTATTCATGAGAAACCACATATATATAATTATATAAATGAAACTTTAATAAATCTTACATAAATGGAACTATAATTACATAAATCAGGAAGATAGAGTTCGCAATAATTAAGAATATAGACTTCTAGCCATATAGAACATTCACTTATTGCATAATAAATTTTAGTTTAATTTATTTATTAAATAAAAATTATACTTAACTCGTATTAAGCTACAACTCTACTTTGAAAACTACCACGCCATCTCATGCATATGTTACATGACAGATCAATGAAAAAATTAAATAATATTAAATAATTCTTCACATGCATCATGCATAAGTCTTCATTCCATTATTTGTTCCTTCACAATAATATTAAATAATTTCATCAAATAACAATCAATCATGTATCGTCTGATTGATCTTTTTATTTGTGTAAATGGTGAGAAATCTCGAATTTAAATATTTTCGACTATAAGAGTTTTCACCAATTTTATTATTTAATATTTTACTAATTATCATTTTTCTGATATGAAGACAACATTCTATTTTCTCCGCACCCATACATGGACCTGTTGCCTCTACTTAGGAGCTCTTAAATTAATCTTCATATGAAATTTCTAGTTTTTAATATAATTGCTCATTTTGTTCAAATTGAAGCAGATACCAAAAAGTATCACGCAATAATTTTCTTACAAACCAAACAGAAGTCAGTCAGTCATCCTTGAAGAATTTAATCAAACACTGGGGCTGCAAATCCAATGAACCAAAATAAGCAATTTTGTCTTGCTTTGGAAAATTGAAAATCAGAGGACCTACTTGAACATGATATAATCGCACACAGTTGAAAATCAACTTTGGTTGGATTGATTATGGATTCGCTGACGGATAGCTTTCTTCCAATAATTGTAAGAGTTTATTTGATAAAATAGAATTATCATTTTCCTCGGTTTGTTTTCAAACAATAAATTGCTGAAAAATATATTTCATTATTTTCAAGTTCCAAAAAATACGGAACTTGTCGTATATTTTCGAGTTGAAATTTCAAAATAGAGGATGGTAATAAACCAATCTTCAACTACCAATTCAATTTATAAAATTCCATTAATTTTATATTTGCTTTATATATTTTTTGCCGGACTTTGTTGAATCACAACACCTAATTTTTTTTTGTACTATATACATTTTTAATTACAATGTGTGATAAACATGGACAACAAAAGTCGTTGCAAGACTCAGAGGTAAAAAAATAAAACTATGTAGCAAATAAATTAAATATAACACCCTCGTGCTATAATCTTTTTTTAGGCTTATTGCGAATTAACTTGTTGTATTTGATAAATTTATTATTAATAATAATCTAAATTAAATCTTGATTTTTATCTGATGGAGATACAAAAACACAAAACAATAAATAACAAAAAGGAGATTATTATTGAAAAGATCTATGGAGATTTTGATAGTAATTTCTCATTTCATACAAACAAATTTGGATGAAACTATAATTTCTATTAGCTTCTGATAATTTAACCTTTTCACTAAGGTTAAAATATTATATTTTATTATTTATAGCATTTTTTGGATAATTTAATGTTTAGAATTTGAAATAATATATTATAAAATATTATTTCCTCTAAAATTTGACAAAACATTAATAGAACAGCCGACGGTTATTAAAATAGCTAATTCTGTGCAATAGGGTCCAAATATATATTCTTGGTAACTTACAATTTTGGATTGATAGGCCAGCCTCCATAGCAGTCACCTGCAATAGCGTCCGGCTTCGGTTGCCTTCCAACCCAAAAATAGAGTGATGCATCTGTTTTTCCTTCAGAGTTGTTGTGACTGACTTTAGTAGCTGCCGTTTTGGAACTTGGATAACTAAATAAAAGGTAGAGGAGGATGTTGAATTTTCCATACGACACAGTGGACTTTCTTAATATTATAAATTGGAGCACGAGGAGAAATTACGGGAGACAAATTTGAATTCAGAAACCACTTAAGCACAGTACATTCAGAAAACTTTAAGAATTAAATAGACATATGTATGCATAAATAAATATACATATATTTATTTATTTCTTTTAATAATTAATCATAGATTTATTATATTCATTATTTTCAATAACTAATAGCCACATTAATAATAATAACAAGAAGAAATGGCTTTTTATTAGTCTTTAGACATAATTTAAACTCTAAAAGCAATTAACAAACCCTTTTTTTTTTATAAATTATAGTTGAGGTAAATTATCATTCCATGACTTATTGAGTAATTTTATTAGTTATAATTCAAGAAATCCATCACCCTCTTTTAAACTTGATCAATTAATTAATCATTTTGTTCTATAAGTACTTCGTCAAATCCACAAACCAAGCATCTCTAATAGCTTCAACAAAACACGGCGAAAAATTTTTTATAACAAGACTTCAAATTTAAAATTTTAAATCTTTATGATCTTTCTAATCTTAAATGAGCACTAGTTCAAAGACAAAGCATTGTAATTAAATTAAGCTAGGATTGAACTTAATTATATAATATGATGTTTAAAAGCATGCATCAAATTGTTGAAATTTAGTGTTTGATATACAACTTTTAATGAAAAAATAATTAACAAGCATAAAAGGTTTAAATTTTAAATCGCTTACAATGCTTCAACCAATCCATTGTCAATTGACTTTTCAAAATTTGAAGAGAAAAAATAATAATACCTCAACATAATATTAATTAATATGAATGCAGAGAGCCGGCTACCAAGGCTTAATATAATATATGATTAGAATTAAAATACGTTACCGTACTATCCTATAAATATGGATGATGAACATTTTGCAGCAATTCATCAATCCATATCAATACCTAGGGCATTTTCATCATGGAAAGCCAATTCCTTTCTTTTCCATTCCTTTTCACCTTCCTAGTACTTCTCTTGACGGTATTAAGATTATGGAAAAAATCCAGAAAAAACTCAGCTCCAAATCTACCACCAGGGCCACAGAAATTGCCTATAGTGGGCAGCATGCATCATTTATCTGGCTCCTCGTTACCCCATGTCCGTCTGAGAGACTTGGCCAAAGAGCATGGGCCTATTATGCACCTTCAGCTCGGCGAAGTCACGAACATTGTTGTTTCTTCGCCTGAAACTGCTAAAGCAGTTATGAAAACCCATGATCACATTTTTGCTCAAAGACCCTTTCTGCTTGCAGCAAATATAATGGCTTATAATTCAACGGATCTTGCCTTTGCGCCCTACGGAGATTATTGGAGACAAATGCGAAAAATCTGCACCCAAGAAATGCTGTCTAATAAACGAGTGCAGTCATTCGGATTAATAAGAGAAGAAGAAGTATCAAAATTAATTACAGAACTTTCTTCCCGTGCAGGGTCAACAGTCAACTTTAGCAAAATGTTCAATTCTGTGACTTACAATATCATTCAAAGAGTAGCTATTGGCAAGCTGTGGAACGGAGAAGAAGTAGTCATTCCAGCTATCAAGAAATTGATAGAAGCTGCCGGAGGTTTTAGTCTTTCTGATGTATACCCTTCAATCAAATTGCTTCATAAAATTAGCACTACGAGGTTTAAACTACAGAGAGCTCATAAAGAAGCAGATCGGGTATTCCAGAATATTATTGATGAACACAGGGCTAGAAGGGCATCAAGAGCTAAATCTGGTGCAAAGAATGAAGAAGAAGATCTAATAGATGTCCTTTTGCAAGCTCAGTCTAAAGAAGACCTTGAACACCCTATAACAGATGACAACATAAAAGCTGTTATCCTGGTTAGTTTTTTTTTTTTTTTTTTTTTTTTTTTTATACATAAATACAAGTTTCTCATTGATGGAAAATATTGTTTTGCTTACTAACTTATGATAAAATCTATTTCAGGACGTCTTGTCTGGTGGTAGTGACACATCAGCTAACACTGTAGTATGGGTGATGTCAGAATTACAAAAAAATCCGGACGTGATGAAAAGAGTACAAACTGAGGTAAGACAAGTTTTTAGTGAAAAAGGGTACGTGGATGAAGAAAGCATCGGGGAATTACACTACTTAAAAGCAGTTGTAAAAGAAACTATGAGATTACGTCCTCCTGGAACAATACTTACTAGAGAATGTATGGCAGACTGTGTAATTAATGGTTACGACATTCCTCATAAATCTAGAGTTATTATAAATGCATGGGCTCTTGGTAGAGATCCTGATTACTGGCCTGAAGCTGAGAGATTCAATCCGGACAGATTCTTGAATTCTTCAATTGATTTTAAAGGAAACCATTTCGAGTTTCTTCCATTTGGTGCCGGGAGGAGAGTTTGTCCTGGAATATTATTCGGCATATCTAATGTTCAATTTCCTCTTGCCCGATTGCTTTATCATTTTGATTGGAAACTTCCTAATGGAATGCAGCCAGAAGATCTTGACATGAACGCAAAGTATGGAATTGCAGTGACAAGGGTAAACGATCTCCAACTAATTCCCATTCCATACCTTCCTGCAAAGGTGAAGTAAAATCTCAATGGAGCTTTTCTTTCTACGTTACTTTGATCTTTGCAGATGAGCGGATCAACTTTTTTTTTTTTTTTAACTGTGTTTGAAATAAAAAATTAAATAAAAAAAAAAAAACTTAATTGTGTTATTTGCGACAAAGAATTCGTAGTCCTGTCAGTTTCTATCCTTTGTTTTTTTTATGAGCCAAAGAAAGTACAGAAATACATTATTATTTGTCAAGCACAGAAATATCAAAAAATTATATATGATTAATATTTAATTTTCTCTGTTTCCTATTTATTCACTAAATTGATGAAAACACTTGTGGTCGAGACCTCTTACAACTCACCAACGATTGACTGTTTCCTTTTTAATTTATAAATTGTTTTTAATTTGTAGCTTCATATGGATTAACATATGCAGATTAATGACTTTCTTGTCTAAATTTCATGCAATAGAAAAACAAAAGATTTTTGTATTTTAGCCCTAATTTCACCTGTTAATAGGTACTAAACATGGAATATCCATATTTAATAAAAGATAAGAAATAAAAATTACGATCAACAACGTAAAAATAAAAACAGTGTAAATAGAAGAAGTAAAAGTTGAAAGTGACTATTGATTAAAGTGAAGAAATATAAATATAACCTAAATTTCCAAGATCCAACGTAGAAGAGCCTTCATTGTGCAATAATTTTAAAATAGATTAGCAGCAAATATAGTCTGAAAATAAAAATAAATTATTATGAAATATCAATTAAGAAAAAAACGTGGGAAGCAGGAGTCAATCAACCCACGCAGGGTAGACGGGGAAAAGAAGAGTCCAGCTGAAAAGCTAGAGAACCCAGCAGAATTAAGAGCTTTTCTAGTGGGAATTAGCAGATTAGATGGTATAGGAACATTAGCGGTTATGTATTTATAGATCAAGGCCTGGTGTTCAAGCTCCATCCATTGAGATGGAGTAAAAGGTCCTCTAGCCTCTGTGAATGCCCCATGCATGTTTAGACTAATACAGTACATAAATAGTTAATGCAAAAATAAATATTGGAAATGAAATCATCCCAACAGCTCTTCATGATAATTCAATTTTCTAAGAAAAAAAGTATAATATTAAGAAGTACATTTATAGCATAAACAGTATGCATTGGGATTTAAAAATAAAAATAACAATGAAACGCTTGTGTAAGTTCAAGGGCATTTTGGTCCTCCTTCCTTGGTCTTCCAATTATTGTAGCAAGGGCATAGATGTTTGTTACCGTAAGTCCCAGGTGGAACACAAAGGCACTTTGAGCAACACTTTAGGCAAAAGAACATGCATGGCTTCTTGTATGATGTTGCTGAGCACCTATAACTACATCTTGGTTTGCAGTCTGTGGCAAATATAGTGTTAAAAAAAAAAAAAAAACAATTGAGTAAACTTTTTATTTATTTATTTATATCACAGGTGCTCCTAGTCCATTAGATTAAGTCTAATCTTGCTCGTGCCATGTCAGGCCCATAACGGCACACTCCTGACGGAAATTTTCTTCATTCACAAAGATCAAACTTTGTTATTTAAGAGACTTAAATTGAAAGTTACTGTGATTTATGTCTATATCATAAATAGAATCTAAATGACTAAAAAGACCGGTCTTGTTTCGAATTTTAAAAGTCACCAGTTCAAAAATATCAATTCAACAAATCAACTATTTATAGTAAAAAGGAAATATCTAAATTCTTATCTATCTAAAAATTTCTACCAATTCTAGTAGATACTGATTTTTTAATTAGGTTGTTTATATTTACCTGAAGGATGAAGCTTTGAAAATTTTGCCTGTTAACAAATTATAAACAAATAACAATTAATTAAACTAATTTTGAGAAAAAAAATCAGCAAAATTATCTGCTGCCGCTATTCAGTAGCACTGAAAGGACTAACAACAGGGAATCGGACTTGAGGCTTCTCATCTCTCTCATTTAAAACTAAAAGAAAGAAAAAAAAAGTGATATTGTTTAGTTGAAGAGTGGATAGACAGTGAACAAATTGTGAGTATATTTATAGCAATTTTGGGGGTACGACTGATTAGAAAAAGAGAATTAAAAAAAAAAAATTGCACGGCTCATGGTGGTAACGTTGGAATTAGATTACCTACGGATTGTAGCTTAGTTAGCAATGCAGACTAGGCATGTGAGAAGAATTATCGGTTCGATTTTCACTAAACACATCTGCAGGGAGAGGTGAAAAGTTTTAGCTGTGACTAAACTCCAACCTGAATTAAGCATTCTCTGATATAGTATTCGGATACGGGTAGTTTAAAAAAAAAAAAAAACATTGGAATTAAGTTTTGGCACCATGCCAAATAAAATCCTTCCACGTGATTGTTTATGAAAATGTTTGCGCTAAAAGCAGAATCCATGTTTTCTATCGTTTTAATTTGCTACTCCCTTCCGTTTTTTTTTTTTTTCTGTTAAATTTTCAGTTTTTATTTTTCTTTTCTATCGTTTTTTTTTATTTTTTATTTTGGGGTTCTAAATTATTTAGGGGGAAAAAAAAAAAAAAGAATGAGATCGTCGTGAGTGTCCTGTAACACCTGTTGCAATATGGTGGTTAGGACATGTGACAATTCATTATTTATGATCTAATTTTGTGTGACTCGTAAACTTTCTTTATGTATATATAATTGGCCAATGGATTGTTTAAGTAAAATTATTAACTCCTTGCTTGGGCTTAAGTCTATCAATCCTAAATTCGATATATTTTAAATTAATTCATTTTGGTTTTAATACAAAAAATAACTGTTATCATTAAAATTAATAAATTAAATAATTTATTCATATAATTAAAAACTATATAAATTGTCACTTAATATATTATTAATTCTCTTAAATTGTAATTAATAAATTATATTTAATAAAATAACTAATTAAAATTAATAGAACTTTATATCTTTGGAATCTTACATAATACAATATATTTGAGATTACTAAAGCTAGAGTAATATTTAATATTTTGACAAAATTAACATTTTTATTTACTTCCTTTTGTCTCCTTAGTTCGTTTAGGACAAGAGAATTGATTTAAAATTTATCTAGTTTTAGTGACAGACATCGTTTTCACCTCCGCGTTTTATTATTTCCTCCCTCGTAGTGTTCTTTTACTATGTTTTTAGAATATAATTTTTGTAGATGATGATGCTTATACTTTGAGTTTAAATGGAATTTCTTGATCTTTCATGTTCTCCATTTTCCTCTCTCTAAATGACCTCCACCCTTTTCTTCAATTAAAATCTATGTACCTTACTCCATTATCTCTATTAATAATTTTTATTTTTTTTCTTTTTGACTTTGAAAGCAACTCTTCCTTCCTACTCCCTCTCCTGTAAAAATACTTACAATTAGGCTCAGTTTTGTTGCTGTGAAATAATTTTTAGCAAAATATTTTTCACAATTTTTTATTATTGGGGACATTTGGAAAACTAAATCTACGGAAACTATTTTACTGGTTAAAAAAAAAAATGACTTTTTATATTCAAGAGGTTAAAATATTTTTCAGATTTTGAAAAACTTATTATTACTTTATAAATCCATATTTTGTTAATTTATTAATCATCAGTAGCCACTATTGCCACTCATCGTTCCCGGTAATTTTTATAATTTACCTTTTTTTCCATTATTCTCATATTTAATAATAAAATTTTTAAAATACGAAATTTATAATCTTATGAGTTAAAAATTTTAATAATTTTTAACTAATTTTCAAATTGCAATCAAACAATGAAAAATAAGCCATTTGAGAAAATGTTTTTCTTGAAAAATATTTTCCAAATGTAAATTATTTTTAGGAAAGGAACGGAGCCTTAATCTCCTCCATCCATGGTTGTGGATTTATTCATTGTCCGATTTCTGAACAGAATTGCTAACTAAATATTTGGAGTATCTTAACCAGTTTTTTTTCAATTGAAATTCATGTTGAATATCTGAATCTTAGTTACGTTCAATCTTCTCGCTGTTTACAGCCATTTAAAATTATTAGCATAAAGAAGAAAGGCCCAATAATGTAATTCTTTTAGTGAAAGAAACAAAAGGGAAATAAAAGGAAGATGTAAAAAGAAGGATAATTTTGTCAAAATAGTAAGCTCTGGCTTTAACGATCTCTGCTTTGGAAATAATACTTCCCTATATATACACATACATAATGACGAAGCAAGAAGTTTTTGTTCAAGAGGGGTATTAGCGGTATTAGCAACAACCTTGTTTGATAAAATTAGCTTAATTATTCTATTAATTTTCCATCAAACGTTAAAAATTAAAAGAGAAGTAATGTTTTGTGATTCACTTGCTTAAATCTCTAAACATTAAATATTAGTATAATCGTTATATCCGCAAAAGTATATATTTTCTTCGGTCATTAATCACCACTCCCTTGGCAAAATTATATTTAGACCTGCTAAAAGATTTTTTTTTTTTTTTTTTTTTTGTATTTTTACCATAAATTTGATATTTAATAAATTGGAAATATATAAAAGTCCCCACAAGGTTAATTTCTGTCCAAGTCCAACACTAGCAATTTTGTTTTTGCTTTTTTTCTTGAAATAGATCACTGCAGCCTTTCTTTCTTTCTTTCTTTCTTTTTTTGAAAAGGAATATAACTTTGAAAGTTCATTCCTAAAACAACTCATTTACATTTGTAAAACCATTTTCATGTTCAAAACTTTAACAAGCAAAAACCAATGTAAATTAGTTACTACAAAGGATTAACAAGTGTTGCTAACCCAAGCTTGAAGTACTAAAAACTAAAACACAAACATTCCATCATGTCGGCTGGCTACTGCTATTGCTATCGCGACACTCCATTCAGACACAACTGCTACTGATGCTGCTCCTGTTCCTAGTTTTCTTATGGGTTATGACTTATAATCCTAACCTTTTGACACCTTTCGGATGGGCTACAGTGACTTCTAGTGAGACTGACAGGAATTGGGCATTGCCTGCTCTATGAACAGCTCCCAAATGAGCTTAAGAGATTTGTAACTTGAGAACAGCACACAATTCTTTTTACGAGTTCGAAGATTGCGAGTTCTGGCCGAACATGATAACAGCACCCACGGCAATCGCAACAGACAAAATTAACATGCTCTTCATGCATCCACGAGCTTTCGATAACCTCCCCAAAATTGTGTTGCAATACTTGTTGGCATCTCTTAATGAGGCTATGTAACATCCCTTCTCGGTCCACCCGTAAACCCGAATAAACCGAGACGAGACGCTACAAACTGGTTGACTGAATGAACTGACATGCTGAAATCATCCTGTATATGAACATACTAGCATGATGAGATCATAATGTATAATGAATCTAATATCATGCTGAGATTGCTTATAGGAATAATGTACTGATGCTGTTATATTAATACTGTCTATAATCTTTACAAGACATGATACTAGTTACAAAATGGATTGGGCCCAACTGTATGCCCTGTACATGCCATAAAAAGAATAACAAAATGAGTTTCTACCCTGAAGACCGAGTCTTCTACAGATGAACGGCAGCAGTTGTAAACGGACCCTCTACGGACCAGTCTCAAAACCTGCGAGTTAAACAGGTAACTCGCTGAGCAAATAAAGCTCAGTGGATATCTCAACAAGGAAAGAAACAATAAAGCACATACTTGTATATAAAGAATCATGTAGGCACACAAGGCACATATAAGCACACATATCATGATATTTTTCATTTATCTGTATGATTTATGTAATGTTATGTCCAGATATCTGTATGGCTCCATAAGGTTATAGCGAAACCGAGGTGATAAGAAAAACTGTATAAACTGGATGAATACTGTATACTTGGCTGCTATGGCCCATATAATCATATCCACTCAACGGCCTGTAGCCGGAGTAACAAACTGTATGAGGCGCAGATCTGCTATCCTATGTCGCGACATGGCCTTATCGACATGGTTTCTACCTAACCTCAATGGAGCATAATGTTGGTATGTCAAATGTATAACACAACATCATAGTAATAGTTCATCACTTCATAAATTATAATGTTCATATGATTTCACATCATTTGCATGCTTGGATGTTGTTTTGATACATGTTCTAATGTTGTCTTTTTGTTTTGAAATGATTGGATGCATACAAGTTGAGCAAAGAACCCAATTACATAGAAAAAGAAAGTCCAAAAATGCAGGAAAAGCCAAGTCGCGAGCGCGCCTGTGGAAGTCGCGAGCGCGAGATGCGAAAAATAAGAGACAGTGTGTTATCAGGCACAAGTCGCGATCGCGTACTTGAGAGTCGCGAGCGCGTAGTGTGCCAAATGAGAGACAGTGAGTTTTCATGCCAACTACGCGAGCGCGCAACGCAAGTCGCGAGCGCTTCCAGGCCAAGGGCCAACTTCGCGAGCGCGTCTTGCAAGGTCGCGAGCGCGAGAAGAGCAAAATGAGAGTCAGTGAGTTTGAAGTGAAAGTCGTGCGCGCGCAGTGCAAAGTCGCGAGCGCGCGACGTGCTTCCAGCCTACGCAGTGCCAGGTCGCGACGCGTTTCCAGCCTGCGCAGTCTGCACTCTTTTGGTCATATCTCTCAATATACAAATCCAATTTGGGTGATTCAAAAACCCATGCAAAGCTAACACATAGAGGAACAAATAACTCTTCTATGACATTTCCTAATTCCATCATTAACTAGGGTCAAAATCAAGATGAAGTCCTCCCCTATTTTCAACATAAATTCAATACCTCCCCTGTTTTCTCACCACTACCATTCTCCAACATAAAGCAATATATTGGCTCAATAGCAACACACCACACAAATTCTCATGCAAAGACAATAATAAAAATCAAGAGATATCAAACCTTTACTCCAAAAAGCTTGAACTCTTCTTTAGCTTCTCTTTTCTACACTCTTTGAACTCCCTTCTCCTATACACATCAAAATTCTTACAACTTATCTACAATATCACTCAAATAGAGACTGAATAACAATAAGCTGCAAGTAATTCTACTTACTTGGAGAGAATTGAGGTTGCCTAAATGGATGGAGAAATAAAGGAAATGAAGGAGATGAAGAAGATGACGATAAAGATAAACAATGGGAAAGTGAACTGATGATTGCGGGTAGGCCATCACAAAATCAAGATAAATGATGGAAACTTACTAAATGATACCTCAATTGTCAAAAAGCTATAACTTAATACCCAAGCTTGTTCTTTTAATGCCATTAAATCCTAATCCTTACACTTTGCTCTTTTTCTCTCAATCAAGTAAGTCCACTAATAATCCCATTCTACCCCAACCGGGTTTGGTTCAACTCGACTTAACTCGACTCTATGCAAAGACTCGACTATGCAAAGACTCGACTCGGTAGGATGTCACAATTCTCCCCTCCTAAATAAAAACTTCGTCTCGAAGTTTACCTGTTGTGAACAACTGCGGATACTGTTGTCGCATGGTTTCTTCAGATTCCCAAGTTGCTTCTTCTGTCTTATGATTCCTCCAAAGAACTTTTACCAATGCTATTTTCTTGTTCCGCAATTCTTTCATTTCTCTTGCTAGGATCTGAACTGGTTCTTCTTCATAAGTGAGATCCGGCTGAATGTCAATCTCTTCTGCTGATAACACATGTGATGGGTCTGATCTGTATCTCCTTAACATTGATACGTGAAAGACATTATGAATCCGATCTAAGGTTGAAGGTAATGCTAGGCGATAGGCTAATGGTCCGACACGTTCAACAATTTCGTATGGACCAATGAACCTAGGGCTAAGCTTACCCTTTCGTCCAAACCTTAGGATCTTTTTCCATGGTGAAACTTTCAGAAATACTTTATCACCGACCGAGTACTCAATATCCTTTCTCTTTAAATCAGCATAAGACTTCTGTCGATCACTTGCTTCTTTCAGCCGTTTTCTGATGATCTCCACTTTCTCTTCAGTTTCTCTAACCAAATCTGGACCCAAAATCTTCTTCTCACTAAGTTCTGTCCAACACACAGGTGTCCTGCATTGTCTACCATACAATGCTTCATATGGTGCCATTTTAATGCTCGATTGATAGCTGTTGTTGTAGGCAAATTCCATGAGAGGTACATATCTGTCCCAACTGCCTTCAAATTCTATGACACATGCTCTCATCATGTCTTCCAGGATCTGTATGACTCTCTCTGATTGGCCATCTGTTTGAGGATGAAATGCAGTGCTGAAATGCAATTTCGTTCCTAATGCTTCCTACAGTTTACCCCAAAACTTCGATGTAAACCTTGGATCACGATCAGATATAATGGATGATGGAACTCCATGTAGTCGAACTATTTCTCTAACATAAATTTCTGCTAACTTGTCTAGAGAATAGTCCATCCTAACTGGTAAAAAGTGTGCAGATTTAGTTAATCTGTCCACAACCACCCATACTGCATCATGCTTTCGCTGCGTCTGAGGTAATCCAGTAACAAAATCGATCGTGATCTGATCCCACTTCCATGTTGGCACTGTTATTGGATGAAGCAACCCTGTTGGCAATTGATGTTCTGCTTTTACTTGTTGACATGTTAAACATCTTGTTACAACATTTCCGATGTCTTTCTTCATGCCCGGCCACCAATAGCCTTTCTTCAAATCTTGATACATCTTGGTACTACCGGGATGCATTGTATATGGACTGTTATGAGCTTCATGCAGAATCTTTTGTCTAAGCTCTCCTATCTGCGGTACAACAACTCTGTCTTCATAGAATAAGACTCCACTGTTATCCAATCTGAATTTCCCACCATGATCTTCCTGTACTTGTTTCACCCATAGTGCTGTTTGTGCATCTTTCTTCTGTGCTTCTGCAACTTCCTGAACCCAAGATGGCTGTATTTGCATCTGTGCTAGAATCACTCCCTGCTGTTGCAACTCCATGCGAATTCTCATTGCTTTCAAAGCAAATAATGATTTCCGGCTAAGGGCATCAGCTACCACATTAGCTTTGCCCGGATGGTAATTAATGACATAATCATAATTAGCCAGAAGCTGCATCCATTTCCGTTGTGTTGAATTCAAATCTTTCTGTGTTGGTAAATACTTTAAACTTTGATGATCTGTGTAAATGTAACACTTCTCACCGTACAAATAATGCCGCCATACTTTGAATGCTAGAACAATAGCTGCCAGTTCTAAATCATGGGTTGGATAATTCAATTCATGTGGCTTTAACTGTCTGGAGACATAAGCTACCACCTTCCTGTCTTGCATAAGTACACATCCTAACCCAATATGAGAGGCATCACTGTAAATCTCAAAGTCTTTACCTGACACTGGTTGGGTCAACAATGGTGCTTCAGTCAACTTTTTCTTCAAAGTGTCAAAACTCTGCTGACATCTATCATCCCATTGGAATACAACTGCTTTCTTCAATAATTTTGTTAAAGGTGATGAAATGATAGAGAATCCCTTTACGAACCTTCTGTAATAACCGGCTAAACCCAGAAAACTGCGAACTTCTGTAACATTTCTGGGTGGTCTCCAATTAACAATAGCTTCAATCTTCTTAGGATCCACTCTGATACCCTAAGATGATACCACATGTCCTAAGAAAGAAACTTCTTCCAGCCAAAACTCACACTTACTGAGCTTGGCATACAGCTGTTTATCCCTCAATGTCTGAAGTACGATACGCAAATGTTTATCATGTTCAACCCTGTCTCTGGAGTAGACCAAAATGTCATCTATGAACACCACCACAAACTGATCTAAATATGAATGAAACACGCGGTTCATGAGGTCCATGAAAACCGCTGGTGCATTTGTGAGCCCGAATGGCATGACTAAAAATTCATAGTGACCATATCGGGTCCTGAATGTAGTCTTAGCGATATCTTCTTCCTTTATCCGCACCTGATGGTATCCCGACCCGAGGTCGATTTTAGAAAACATACCTGCACCCTTTAATTGATCAAACAAATCATCAATGCGAGGCAATGGATACTTATTCTTGATTGTCAGTTTGTTCAGTTGTCTGTAGTCAATGCACAATCTAAAAGATCCATCTTTCTTCTTTACAAATAATACTGGTGCTCCCCAAGGTGATACACTGGGTCTGATAAAGCCTTTGTCTAATAACTCCTGCAGCTGAATCTTCAACTCTTTTAACTCTGCTGGTGCCATTCTGTAAGGTGCAATTGATACTGGTGCTGCTCCAGGATAGACATCTATGGTAAACTCCACTTCCCTCCTTGGTGGTAATCCTGGTAACTCTTCTGGAAATACATCTGGATAATCACACACTGTTGGTATGTCTTGCACTTTTGACTGTTCTTTCTCTGCTTGTAATGCACATACCAAGTATGCTTCACAACCCTTCTGAATTAATCTCTTTGCTGCCATGGCTGATATCACATTTCCCAGAAACTCTCGCCGCTTCCCAACTACTATAATCTCGTCCCCTGCTGTAGTATATAATGTCACTCTTTTCTTTGCACAATCAACTATAGCCTGATGTCTGGATAGCCAATCCATACCCAGAATAACATCAAATTCTCTAAATGGCAACTCCATAAGATCTCCTGGAAACTCTTTTCCATGTATAACAATTGGGCATCCTTCGATCACTGTATGGGTTTTTACTACATCACCTAGTGGATTAGTAACTACCATACCCTGACTCACATATGCAACTTCTAACTCTTTAACCCAAGGTTTAGGTACACTAATGTATGAATGTGATGATCCAAGATCAATTAAAGCATAAACTGTATGACCACATAGAGAAAACTCACCAACTATTACATCTGGAGCTTCCTCCTCTTCCCTGGTTCGCATAGCATAAACCCTGGCTGGACCTCTAGTATCGGGTCTATCCACAGTCTCTGATTGCTGTCTCTGCCCTCCGGAGCTCTCACCTCTACCTCTGCCTGCTATGAACTGTGTAGGAACTCTTGCCCTCTTAGGACAGTCTTTCTTCTGATGGTCTGATGCTCCGCATAGCCAACATTTACCAATCACCAACCAACAATCTCCACCATGCCGTCTGCCACAATGCTCACAAGTGGAAAAGGATAACCGGCTGTCTCTGCACCTCTACTGGTGCCTCTACCAGTTCCTCTGCCTGAACCTCGACTACCACCGGCGGAACTAGCCACAACTGATACCGCTGGCATGTTAGCACCCCTAGCTGCGCCTTGGCTAAAGGAAGGTCTAGAACCAGCTGCACTACTAGCACCTCTGAATCTCTTACTTTCTGACTGATAGCTACTAGGTGCACTCTGAGTTTGGTCTCTCCTCTGCTGAGTCCGCTGGCGCCTGGTACGCTGACTGGCCTGAATTCGCTCTATCTCCTGAGCTGCCTCTACCAAAGCTGAGAACTCTCTGAATCTGGAAGCTACCACTCCCATCTGAATCTCATCATTCAGGCCTTCCAGAAACTTTTTACACCTTTCGGCTTCTGTAGCCACTATCCCCTTACCATAACTGCTGAGCCTGGTAAATTCTCTTTCATATTCTGAAACGGACATTCTGTTCTGTCGCAGGTATAAGAAGTCTTTCCTTCTCGCATCTAGGTAAGCCTCTGTGATAAACTTCTTCTTGAATTCGTCCAAGAAGAATTGCCATGTATGCTGCTCTGTTGATACTCGCTGCTGAACAGTAGTCCACCATGTATATGCTTCATCTATTAGCAATGATGTGGCACAAATCAACTTGTTCTCTAGTGTACACTGCAATTGTTCCAGAACTCTCAATGTTCCATCTAACCAATACTCAGCTATTTCTGGACTATCATCCTTACTGGCACTGAATTCCTTCGCACCATATTTTCGAAGTTTCTCCAGTGGGGGCTTTCTTTCTCTTTCTATTACGACTGGTGCTTGAGGCATCACCCCTGCAATCTGTCGAAAAGTATCTGCAAGTTGCTTTAATAATGCCTCTTGACCTGGTGCTGCTGGAGCCTCACCCTCCACTACTCTGGAGGCGTGTGACTCACTCTCACCCTCTTGTGACATCCTCCTAAAAGAACAACAACTGCTTAGTTCATCAGGGTAGTCATGGCATGTACACTATACTGACTTATGAATGCAAGCCCAGGGAAACTGAACCTAGGGCTCTGATACCAAAATTTGTAACATCCCTTCTCGGTCCACCCGTAAACCCGAATAAACCGAGACGAGACGCTACAAACTGGTTGACTGAATGAACTGACATGCTGAAATCATCCTGTATATGAACATACTAGCATGCTGAGATCATAATGTATAATGAATCTAATATCATGCTGAGATTGCTTATAGGAATAATGTACTGATGCTGTTATATTAATACTGTCTATAATCTTTACAAGACATGATACTAGTTACAAAATGGATTGGGCCCAACTGTATGCCCTGTACATGCCATAAAAAGAATAACAAAATGAGTTTCTACCCTGAAGACTGAGTCTTCTACAGATGAACGGCAGCAGTTGTAAACGGACCCTCTACGGACCAGTCTCAAAACCTGCGAGTTAAACAGGTAACTCGCTGAGCAAATAAAGCTCAGTGGATATCTCAACAAGGAAAGAAACAATAAAGCACATACTTGTATATAAAGAATCATGTAGGCACACAAGGCACATATAAGCACACATATCATGATATCTTTCATTTATCTGTATGATTTATGTAATGTTATGTCCAGATATCTGTATGGCTCCATAAGGTTATAGCGAAACCGAGGTGATAAGAAAAACTGTATAAACTGGATGAATACTGTATACTTGGCTGCTATGGCCCATATAATCATATCCACTCAACGGCCTGTAGCCGGAGTAACAAACTGTATGAGGCGCAGATCTGCTATCCTATGTCGCGACATGGCCTTATCGACATGGTTTCTACCTAACCTCAATGGAGCATAATGTTGGTATGTCAAATGTATAACACAACATCATAGTAATAGTTCATCACTTCATAAATTATAATGTTCATATGATTTCACATCATTTGCATGCTTGGATGTTGTTTTGATACATGTTCTAATGTTGTCTTTTTGTTTTGAAATGATTGGATGCATACAAGTTGAGCAAAGAACCCAATTACATAGAAAAAGAAAGTCCAAAAATGCAGGAAAAGCCAAGTCGCGAGCGCGCCTGTGGAAGTCGCGAGCGCGAGATGCGGAAAATAAGAGACAGTGTGTTATCAGGCACAAGTCGCGATCGCGTACTTGAGAGTCGCGAGCGCATAGTGTGCCAAATGAGAGACAGTGAGTTTTCATGCCAACTACGCGAGCGCGCAACGCAAGTCGCGAGCGCTTCCAGGCCAAGGGCCAACTTCGCGAGCGCGTCTTGCAAGGTCGCGAGCGCGAGAAGAGCAAAATGAGAGTCAGTGAGTTTGAAGTGAAAGTCGTGCGCGCGCAGTGCAAAGTCGCGAGCGCGCGACGTGCTTCCAGCCTACGCAGTGCCAGGTCGCGACGCGTTTCCAGCCTGCGCAGTCTGCACTCTTTTGGTCATATCTCTCAATATACAAATCCAATTTGGGTGATTCAAAAACCCATGCAAAGCTAACACATAGAGGAACAAATAACTCTTCTATGACACTTCCTAATTCCATCATTAACTAGGGTCAAAATCAAGATGAAGTCCTCCCCTGTTTTCAACATAAATTCAATACCTCCCCTGTTTTCTCACCACTACCATTCTCCAACATAAAGCAATATATTGGCTCAATAGCAACACACCACACAAATTCTCATGCAAAGACAATAATAAAAATCAAGAGATATCAAACCTTTACTCCAAAAAGCTTGAACTCTTCTTTAGCTTCTCTTTTCTACACTCTTTGAACTCCCTTCTCCTATACACATCAAAATTCTTACAACTTATCTACAATATCACTCAAATAGAGACTGAATAACAATAAGCTGCAAGTAATTCTACTTACTTGGAGAGAATTGAGGTTGCCTAAATGGATGGAGAAATAAAGGAAATGAAGGAGATGAAGAAGATGACGATAAAGATAAACAATGGGAAAGTGAACTGATGATTGCGGGTAGGCCATCACAAAATCAAGATAAATGATGGAAACTTACTAAATGATACCTCAATTGTCAAAAAGCTATAACTTAATACCCAAGCTTGTTCTTTTAATGCCATTAAATCCTAATCCTTACACTTTGCTCTTTTTCTCTCAATCAAGTAAGTCCACTAATAATCCCATTCTACCCCAACCGGGTTTGGTTCAACTCGACTCAACTCGACTCTATGCAAAGACTCGACTATGCAAAGACTCGACTCGGTAGGATGTCACAGGCTACTTGTCCAGCATCTTCTGCATTTGCCAATGCTTCCTCATTCTATAGAAATTGAAACATAAAAATTATTTTTTTTTAACAAAAAAAAAAAGAGAAGTTAAAAAAATTATGACAATGCAAAGGTAATTCAAGAAATATTGAATTATGACAATGCAACACATTAAAAAAAAAAAAATTCCTCTCCTCCATTGTTGGGGGATTATAAGAGGGCATGTTTAGCTGCTGCCCCTTGGTAATTCAAGAAATATTGGCACTGAGAAGTTGACAATTACATGCTTAGTATTCTACAGCAATTGAATTAACCAGCTCAAGAAAACCAAATGGTGAGTTTGTGTTCAGTTCAGTACTAAACTATAAGAAGAACATGGCCACTTATCCTGTCTAGACTACTAAAAGGCGTGCATTTGGCACGGTACAACTGAAACAACTTACCAAAAACTTCCGGATATCAGGTTTCTTCTTGGTTTTTTTTCCTCATTACTGCAAAGGGAACCCAAATGTTCCAAAACCACCAATAATTCCAAATTTGAAAATTACATTTAAGTCTATGTTTGGTAACAAATGAGTTCCAAAAATTTTTATGAATTTCATTTGAAATTTTATGTCTTTATATTTGACATAAATGAAAATGTTCATTTCATTGCTAAAAACTAAAATCTCACAGAATTCACCACAACTAAACCAAATCTTATAATTTCTAAATGATTCATTTATACCAAACAACTTAAGAAATTTAAATCCTAATTATTGAATCATCATATATTGGTGATCTACAATTTTAAATGCAATTAAGAAAAAAGAAAGACTTGAAAAAAAAAATTTACAGAAGCATGGAAGACAGGCCAAATCAAGGAAATAGTTAGGATGGGAGTGAATGGTGGAAATAACTTTAGCCAGAGAAGATTAGCAGCAATGACATTGATTTACACATCAATTGTGGATTAGTAATTGAAAGAAACTAGGTTTGATAAAAAAAATCTAGATGAGGAATTGAGAACAGACAAAGAAATGTTTTACATGAGCGATTTAAGCTTCATTGAAGAACGAAGATGAAGATTGGTTAAAAGAAATAAAACAACAGAAATAGATCTAAAAGAGATAAGAGACTTGATAAAAAAATAATTAAAGAAAAAAAATGAATCAAAGGTAGAAAGTGACTGATAGCTAAGAATAATGAGTTTCAAGCTAATGATTGCAGAACTTAAAATTGATGAGCCTACCAAATCAATAGCAATTGTTGGAAAAACATATATGTAGTTCCTAAGATTAAAAAATTGAAACTGAAACAAACAGTCCAATTAACCACATTCTCATGTTCAGTTTTTCAATCTCCTTAGCACACCTCTAATATTGAAAAAAAAAAAATTACCTTATGCTTGAAACTCTTTATAGTTTCCCTCAATGAGTCGAAAGAAGGACGTTTAACAGAATACACATTCCATTCATCAGACAGCTTTCTTAAAACAATTAGACTTGCTTCAAGATTCTCCAGATAGAACATGTCCTGTTACCAAACAGTTTCACATACAAGAAACACAAGTCAATAATGTGTGTATCAATAGACAACTCTTAACTCTAGCAATGAACTTTTGTTTTGTTTTTTTTTTTAAAAAAAAAAAATCATAAAATGCTCACCCATTGCTTGTAACATTCAGGGTTTTGCATCAAACACCATATAAAAACATCACTGGCTTCCTTTGATAGTTCAGGTATACCTACAAACAGCATCAGTCATCAAGTTATTGGCACAGTTTTAGACAAAGAATTAGTTGCTTAAAAGCGATGTATTAAGCTTCACCACCATCTCCGGCAGCTTTGAGTGTGAAATTCAATATGTGCTGAGTTACTTGCTTCATTGCTTTGTTTCCAGATGAAGCAGTAAGGGCAATTTCTTTTAAAGTTGGATAAACAGCTTCAAGCCTCTCAGTCGCCTATAAAAGGACATGCATAAAAAATTGTCTCAGATCTAAGGATCTGTTATTCATTCACATACACAGGCACTGAAAACACCCACCTTCACTCGACCTGATGGAGCTGGAAAGGTGATTCTCATCAAAAGTTCAAGAGCTGGTGGAGGCACTAAGCGTTCTCCCTTTTTAACAGCCCCATTTAGTAAAATAGACCTAGCCTTTGGGAAGGACAATATTCTAATAATAAACCACAAATAAAATAATAATGAAATTAAAAAAGAGACAAGTGAGAATTAAAATTAACAATGCAGTGATGTCATAGATGCAAAAGAAATAAGATATGAATAGAGTCTAACCTCTCAACCAACTGCAAAATCAAGTCGCCAGATTGTGGCTTACTGCTCAAGTTACCACTTAGCATAGGTAAGAGAGCACGTATCCATGTGTACAACCCCACAACCAAATCTCCTTTGGATGCCTAGACAAATCAGGAAACAGTTCCAAATCTCCTTTCATTGCGCGCTCGCGAATTTGGCCTGTAAACTCACTGACTCTCATGTGTGCTTCTCGCGTTCGCGACTTTTCAAGGCGCGCTCGCGACTTGTGTTTTTATGCTCTTTTGGACTTCATTTTCTATGCAATTGAATTCCTTTGCTCAACTTGTATGCCTCCAATCTTTTTAAAACAAAAAGACAACATTAGAACATGCATCAAAACAACATGCAAGCATGCAAATGATGTGAAACCAAGTAAACATTATGATTTATGAAGTTGTGAAACCATTAATATGCTGTTGTGTTATACTATTGACATACCAACATTATGCTCCATTGAGGTTAGGTAGAAACCATGTAGATAAGGCTATGTCGCGACATAGGATAGCAGATCTGCACCCCATACAGTTTGGTACTCCGGCTACAAGCCGTTGAGTGGATATGATTATATATGGGCCATAGCAGCCAAGCATACAGTTTCATCCAGTTTCATACAGTTTTTCTTATCACTTCGGTTTCACTATAACCTTATGGAGCCATACAGATATCTTAACTTAACATTGCATGAATCATACAGTATAATAAACAGCAAGAAAGATCATCAAGGTAAAATGAAAGTATCATGATATGTGTGCTTATACGTGCCATATGTGTTTACATGTTTAAGTATCCACATGTGTTTACATGGTTCTTTCTATATATGTATGTGCTTATTTGTTTCTTTATAAGTTGAGATATCCACTGAGCTTTATTTGCTCAGCGAGTTACCTGTTTAACTCGCAGGTTTTGAGACTGGACCGTAGAGAGTCGGCTTACAACTGCTGCAGTTCATCTGTAGAAGACTCAGTCTTCAGGGTAGCTACTCATTTTGATGTGTATTTTTTGTCTATCCTTTTCATGGCATGTACAGGGCACACAGTTGGGCCCATTTCATTTTGCAAACTAGTATCATGTCTTGTAAATATTAAATACATTATTAATATAAACAGCATCAGCATGATATAAGAGTCTGTATCCATTATTATATCAGCATGACAGGCCATAAAGTCAACCAGTTTGTAGCGTCTCGGTTCGGTTCATTCGAGTTAACGGGTGGACCGGGAAGGGATGTTACAGATTTTCTAAAAATATATAATATAATGTCTAAATTGTCTTTTTTAAAAGTAAATATAAAAATAAATGACACCTAATAAATATAAATAAAATTGAAAAATTAATATAGTCTCAAAATTTCAAATAAAAACTTAAAATTGAACAAAATAAAATATCTATTTACTGTTATTAAAATGGAACGGAAGAAGTATAATATATTAATGTTTGACTTAAGTGGTTTTCGAATAAGAGACCATGGGACATAAAGTCTTAGCCTAATGGTTAAAGTCGAGATAGATTCAGTTTTCCTTTCTAACCATAAATAATTCGTTGTTGGTCTTATAGGTTGGGTTTGATCTTTGCTTGTTAATTCATTTTTATTTTCATTTGGGACTATAAATAATGATTATTATACACTTTGTACTACTGACAGCAGTTACAATAGTCTCAAAGCCATCAAATACAAGAGTCTCAAAGCCATCAAAGGCAGTACAATCATTATCAAAAGCCCATTTGCTTGTTAATTCATTTGGTGATCGATCATCAATGAATTAAATATAACTCCACGGAATCATTCGTTAGTGTCATCAACATCCAATTAAAATATAATTAATTTTGTTATAAAATAATATAAAACTAGAGAAAAGAAAGAGAAAAGATAGAAAGCAAAATATGAAAAAGAATACAAGGGTGTATTTATTATTCATGAGAAACCACATATATATAATTATATAAATGAAACTTTAATAAATCTTACATAAATGGAACTATAATTACATAAATCAGGAAGATAGAGTTCGCAATAATTAAGAATATAGACTTCTAGCCATATAGAACATTCACTTATTGCATAATAAATTTTAGTTTAATTTATTTATTAAATAAAAATTATACTTAACTCGTATTAAGCTACAACTCTACTTTGAAAACTACCACGCCATCTCATGCATATGTTACATGACAGATCAATGAAAAAATTAAATAATATTAAATAATTCTTCACATGCATCATGCATAAGTCTTCATTCCATTATTTGTTCCTTCACAATAATATTAAATAATTTCATCAAATAACAATCAATCATGTATCGTCTGATTGATCTTTTTATTTGTGTAAATGGTGAGAAATCTCGAATTTAAATATTTTCGACTATAAGAGTTTTCACCAATTTTATTATTTAATATTTTACTAATTATCATTTTTCTGATATGAAGACAACATTCTATTTTCTCCGCACCCATACATGGACCTGTTGCCTCTACTTAGGAGCTCTTAAATTAATCTTCATATGAAATTTCTAGTTTTTAATATAATTGCTCATTTTGTTCAAATTGAAGCAGATACCAAAAAGTATCACGCAATAATTTTCTTACAAACCAAACAGAAGTCAGTCAGTCATCCTTGAAGAATTTAATCAAACACTGGGGCTGCAAATCCAATGAACCAAAATAAGCAATTTTGTCTTGCTTTGGAAAATTGAAAATCAGAGGACCTACTTGAACATGATATAATCGCACACAGTTGAAAATCAACTTTGGTTGGATTGATTATGGATTCGCTGACGGATAGCTTTCTTCCAATAATTGTAAGAGTTTATTTGATAAAATAGAATTATCATTTTCCTCGGTTTGTTTTCAAACAATAAATTGCTGAAAAATATATTTCATTATTTTCAAGTTCCAAAAAATACGGAACTTGTCGTATATTTTCGAGTTGAAATTTCAAAATAGAGGATGGTAATAAACCAATCTTCAACTACCAATTCAATTTATAAAATTCCATTAATTTTATATTTGCTTTATATATTTTTTGCCGGACTTTGTTGAATCACAACACCTAATTTTTTTTTGTACTATATACATTTTTAATTACAATGTGTGATAAACATGGACAACAAAAGTCGTTGCAAGACTCAGAGGTAAAAAAATAAAACTATGTAGCAAATAAATTAAATATAACACCCTCGTGCTATAATCTTTTTTTAGGCTTATTGCGAATTAACTTGTTGTATTTGATAAATTTATTATTAATAATAATCTAAATTAAATCTTGATTTTTATCTGATGGAGATACAAAAACACAAAACAATAAATAACAAAAAGGAGATTATTATTGAAAAGATCTATGGAGATTTTGATAGTAATTTCTCATTTCATACAAACAAATTTGGATGAAACTATAATTTCTATTAGCTTCTGATAATTTAACCTTTTCACTAAGGTTAAAATATTATATTTTATTATTTATAGCATTTTTTGGATAATTTAATGTTTAGAATTTGAAATAATATATTATAAAATATTATTTCCTCTAAAATTTGACAAAACATTAATAGAACAGCCGACGGTTATTAAAATAGCTAATTCTGTGCAATAGGGTCCAAATATATATTCTTGGTAACTTACAATTTTGGATTGATAGGCCAGCCTCCATAGCAGTCACCTGCAATAGCGTCCGGCTTCGGTTGCCTTCCAACCCAAAAATAGAGTGATGCATCTGTTTTTCCTTCAGAGTTGTTGTGACTGACTTTAGTAGCTGCCGTTTTGGAACTTGGATAACTAAATAAAAGGTAGAGGAGGATGTTGAATTTTCCATACGACACAGTGGACTTTCTTAATATTATAAATTGGAGCACGAGGAGAAATTACGGGAGACAAATTTGAATTCAGAAACCACTTAAGCACAGTACATTCAGAAAACTTTAAGAATTAAATAGACATATGTATGCATAAATAAATATACATATATTTATTTATTTCTTTTAATAATTAATCATAGATTTATTATATTCATTATTTTCAATAACTAATAGCCACATTAATAATAATAACAAGAAGAAATGGCTTTTTATTAGTCTTTAGACATAATTTAAACTCTAAAAGCAATTAACAAACCCTTTTTTTTTTATAAATTATAGTTGAGGTAAATTATCATTCCATGACTTATTGAGTAATTTTATTAGTTATAATTCAAGAAATCCATCACCCTCTTTTAAACTTGATCAATTAATTAATCATTTTGTTCTATAAGTACTTCGTCAAATCCACAAACCAAGCATCTCTAATAGCTTCAACAAAACACGGCGAAAAATTTTTTATAACAAGACTTCAAATTTAAAATTTTAAATCTTTATGATCTTTCTAATCTTAAATGAGCACTAGTTCAAAGACAAAGCATTGTAATTAAATTAAGCTAGGATTGAACTTAATTATATAATATGATGTTTAAAAGCATGCATCAAATTGTTGAAATTTAGTGTTTGATATACAACTTTTAATGAAAAAATAATTAACAAGCATAAAAGGTTTAAATTTTAAATCGCTTACAATGCTTCAACCAATCCATTGTCAATTGACTTTTCAAAATTTGAAGAGAAAAAATAATAATACCTCAACATAATATTAATTAATATGAATGCAGAGAGCCGGCTACCAAGGCTTAATATAATATATGATTAGAATTAAAATACGTTACCGTACTATCCTATAAATATGGATGATGAACATTTTGCAGCAATTCATCAATCCATATCAATACCTAGGGCATTTTCATCATGGAAAGCCAATTCCTTTCTTTTCCATTCCTTTTCACCTTCCTAGTACTTCTCTTGACGGTATTAAGATTATGGAAAAAATCCAGAAAAAACTCAGCTCCAAATCTACCACCAGGGCCACAGAAATTGCCTATAGTGGGCAGCATGCATCATTTATCTGGCTCCTCGTTACCCCATGTCCGTCTGAGAGACTTGGCCAAAGAGCATGGGCCTATTATGCACCTTCAGCTCGGCGAAGTCACGAACATTGTTGTTTCTTCGCCTGAAACTGCTAAAGCAGTTATGAAAACCCATGATCACATTTTTGCTCAAAGACCCTTTCTGCTTGCAGCAAATATAATGGCTTATAATTCAACGGATCTTGCCTTTGCGCCCTACGGAGATTATTGGAGACAAATGCGAAAAATCTGCACCCAAGAAATGCTGTCTAATAAACGAGTGCAGTCATTCGGATTAATAAGAGAAGAAGAAGTATCAAAATTAATTACAGAACTTTCTTCCCGTGCAGGGTCAACAGTCAACTTTAGCAAAATGTTCAATTCTGTGACTTACAATATCATTCAAAGAGTAGCTATTGGCAAGCTGTGGAACGGAGAAGAAGTAGTCATTCCAGCTATCAAGAAATTGATAGAAGCTGCCGGAGGTTTTAGTCTTTCTGATGTATACCCTTCAATCAAATTGCTTCATAAAATTAGCACTACGAGGTTTAAACTACAGAGAGCTCATAAAGAAGCAGATCGGGTATTCCAGAATATTATTGATGAACACAGGGCTAGAAGGGCATCAAGAGCTAAATCTGGTGCAAAGAATGAAGAAGAAGATCTAATAGATGTCCTTTTGCAAGCTCAGTCTAAAGAAGACCTTGAACACCCTATAACAGATGACAACATAAAAGCTGTTATCCTGGTTAGTTTTTTTTTTTTTTTTTTTTTTTTTTTTATACATAAATACAAGTTTCTCATTGATGGAAAATATTGTTTTGCTTACTAACTTATGATAAAATCTATTTCAGGACGTCTTGTCTGGTGGTAGTGACACATCAGCTAACACTGTAGTATGGGTGATGTCAGAATTACAAAAAAATCCGGACGTGATGAAAAGAGTACAAACTGAGGTAAGACAAGTTTTTAGTGAAAAAGGGTACGTGGATGAAGAAAGCATCGGGGAATTACACTACTTAAAAGCAGTTGTAAAAGAAACTATGAGATTACGTCCTCCTGGAACAATACTTACTAGAGAATGTATGGCAGACTGTGTAATTAATGGTTACGACATTCCTCATAAATCTAGAGTTATTATAAATGCATGGGCTCTTGGTAGAGATCCTGATTACTGGCCTGAAGCTGAGAGATTCAATCCGGACAGATTCTTGAATTCTTCAATTGATTTTAAAGGAAACCATTTCGAGTTTCTTCCATTTGGTGCCGGGAGGAGAGTTTGTCCTGGAATATTATTCGGCATATCTAATGTTCAATTTCCTCTTGCCCGATTGCTTTATCATTTTGATTGGAAACTTCCTAATGGAATGCAGCCAGAAGATCTTGACATGAACGCAAAGTATGGAATTGCAGTGACAAGGGTAAACGATCTCCAACTAATTCCCATTCCATACCTTCCTGCAAAGGTGAAGTAAAATCTCAATGGAGCTTTTCTTTCTACGTTACTTTGATCTTTGCAGATGAGCGGATCAACTTTTTTTTTTTTTTTAACTGTGTTTGAAATAAAAAATTAAATAAAAAAAAAAAAACTTAATTGTGTTATTTGCGACAAAGAATTCGTAGTCCTGTCAGTTTCTATCCTTTGTTTTTTTTATGAGCCAAAGAAAGTACAGAAATACATTATTATTTGTCAAGCACAGAAATATCAAAAAATTATATATGATTAATATTTAATTTTCTCTGTTTCCTATTTATTCACTAAATTGATGAAAACACTTGTGGTCGAGACCTCTTACAACTCACCAACGATTGACTATTTCCTTTTTAATTTATAAATTGTTTTTAATTTGTAGCTTCGTATGGATTAACATATGCAGATTAATGACTTTCTTGTCTAAATTTCATGCAATAGAAAAACAAAAGATTTTTGTATTTTAGCCCTAATTTCACCTGTTAATAGGTACTAAACATGGAATATCCATATTTAATAAAAGATAAGAAATAAAAATTACGATCAACAACGTAAAAATAAAAACAGTGTAAATAGAAGAAGTAAAAGTTGAAAGTGACTATTGATTAAAGTGAAGAAATATAAATATAACCTAAATTTCCAAGATCCAACGTAGAAGAGCCTTCATTGTGCAATAATTTTAAAATAGATTAGCAGCAAATATAGTCTGAAAATAAAAATAAATTATTATGAAATATCAATTAAGAAAAAAACGTGGGAAGCAGGAGTCAATCAACCCACGCAGGGTAGACGGGGAAAAGAAGAGTCCAGCTGAAAAGCTAGAGAACCCAGCAGAATTAAGAGCTTTTCTAGTGGGAATTAGCAGATTAGATGGTATAGGAACATTAGCGGTTATGTATTTATAGATCAAGGCCTGGTGTTCAAGCTCCATCCATTGAGATGGAGTAAAAGGTCCTCTAGCCTCTGTGAATGCCCCATGCATGTTTAGACTAATACAGTACATAAATAGTTAATGCAAAAATAAATATTGGAAATGAAATCATCCCAACAGCTCTTCATGATAATTCAATTTTCTAAGAAAAAAAGTATAATATTAAGAAGTACATTTATAGCATAAACAGTATGCATTGGGATTTAAAAATAAAAATAACAATGAAACGCTTGTGTAAGTTCAAGGGCATTTTGGTCCTCCTTCCTTGGTCTTCCAATTATTGTAGCAAGGGCATAGATGTTTGTTACCGTAAGTCCCAGGTGGAACACAAAGGCACTTTGAGCAACACTTTAGGCAAAAGAACATGCATGGCTTCTTGTATGATGTTGCTGAGCACCTATAACTACATCTTGGTTTGCAGTCTGTGGCAAATATAGTGTTAAAAAAAAAATTAACTAAGCTTTTTTTTATTATTTATATCATAGGTGTTTCTAGTCCATTAGATTAAGTCTAATCTTGCTCGTGTCAAGTCAGACCCATAAATTCACAAAGATGAAACTCTGTTATTTAAAAGACTTGAATTAAGCATTACTGTGATTTACGTCAATATCATAAATAGATCCTAAATGACTAAAAAGACCCGTCTTATTTCAAATTTTAAAAGTCACCACTTTAAAAGTGTCAATTCGATAAATCAACTATTTATAATAAAAATGAAATATCTAAATTCTTATCTATCTAACAATTTCTACCAATTCTAGTAGATACTGATTTTTTAATTAGGTTTGTTTATATTTACCTGAAGGATGAAGCTTTGAAAATTTTGCCTGTTAACAAATTATAAACAAATAACAATTAATTAAACTAATTTTGAGAAAACAAATCAGCAAAATTATCTGCTGCTGCTAGTGAATATGAGATTTCAAAACCTGATAATGGGTGCATATGTAACAAATACATACCTCAGCAATATGAGAGAAAGTGATGAAGAGAAGCACTGAAAGGACTAACAACAGGGAATTGGACTTAAGGCTTCTCATCTTTCTCTTTTAAAACTAAAAGAAAGAAAAAAAAAAAAAAAGTGATATTGTTTAGTTGAAGAGTGGATAGAAAGTGAACAAATTGTGAGTATATTTATAGCAATTTTGGGGGTATGACTGATTAGAAAAAGAGAATTAAAAAAAAAAAAATTGCACCGTTCATGATGGTAACATTGGAATTAGATTATCTACGGAATATGGCTCAGTTGGCAATGTAGGCTAGACATGTGAGAAAAGCTATCGGTTCGATTTCCACTAAATACATCTACAGGGAAAGGTAGAAAGTTTTAGCTGTGACTAAACTCCAACTTGAATTAAGCAGTCTCTGATATAGGATTCGGATACCAGTAGTTTAAAAAAAAATTTAGAATTAAGTTTTTGCACCATACCAAATAAAATCCTTCCACGTGATTGTTTGTGAAAATGTTTGGGCTAAAAGCGGAATCCATGGTTTCTATCGTTTTCAAAATTTGCTACTCCCTTCCGTCTTTTTTTTTTTTTTTGTTAAATTTTCAGTTATTATTTTTCTTTTCTATCATTTATTTATTTATTTATTTTGGGAGGGAAAAAAAAAAAAAAAGAATGAGATCGTCGTGAGTGTCCTGTAACACCTGTTGCAATATGGTGGTTAGGACATGTGACAATTCATTATTTACGATCTAATTTTGTGTGACTCGTAAACTTTCTTTATGTATATATAATTGGCCAATGGATTGTGTAAGTAAAATTATTAATATCATACTAACCAAAGATATGAATAAAAAGAGATGAATTATAAAAACCGTTGCAAACATTTTTGAATATGAGAATAAGAATGAATAGATTGGCAAATGTTAAAGAGATATCCAAAGTGTCAGCGTAATGAAAATCACGTTGTATAAACTTGAAGTAAACTTGCAGTAGGAGCGTGTAAGCAGTTAATTAACTCTTTGTTTGGGCTTAAGTCTACCGATCCTAAATTCGATATGTTTTTAACTAATTCATTTTGGTTTTAATACGAAAAATAACTGTTATCATTAAAATTAATAAATTAAATAATTTATTCATATAATTAAAAACTATATAAATTGTCACTTAATATATTATTAATTCTCTTACGTTGTAATTAGTAAATTATATTTAATATAATAACTAATTAAAATTAATAGAACTTTATATCTTTGGAATCTTACATAATACAATATATTTAATATATATATATATATAGGGTGGTGTTCTTTTCAGATTTGAGATTAATAAAACTAGAGTAATATTTACTATTTTGACAAAATTACCATTTTTATTTACTTCCTTTTGTCTCCTTAGTTTGTTTAGGACAAGAGAATTCATTTAACATTTATAGTTTTAGTGACAGACATCGTTTTCACCTCTGCGTTTTATTATTTCCTCCTCCGCTGTGTTCTTTTACCATGTTTTTAGAATATAATTTTTGTAGATGATGATGCTTATACTTTGAGTTTTAATGGAGTTCTTGATCTTTCATGTTCTCCATTTTAATGTACTCCTTTTCCTCTTTCTATATGACCTCTACCCTTCAATTAAAATCTATGTACCTTACTCCATTATCTCCATTTATAATTTTTATTGTTTTTCTTTTTGACTTTGAAAGCAACTCTTCCTTTATAATCCCTCTCCTGTAAAAATACTTACAATTAGACTCGGTTTGTTTCTGTGAAATAACTTGTAAGAAAATATTTTTCACAATTTTTTATTATTTGGGGACATTCGGAAAAATAAATATGCGGAAAATATTTTACTGATTAAAGAAAAATTAAATCATTTTTAAGAAAAACGGCTTCTTATATTTAAGAGGTTAAAATATTTTTCTGATTTTGAAAAACTTATTATAACTTTATAAATCCATATTTTGTTAATTTATTAATCATTAATAGCTACTATCACCACTCATCATTCACAACTACCGGTCATCGGGAACTTTTATAATTTACTTTTTTTTCCATTATTCTCATATTTAACAATAAAATTTTTAAAATACGAAATTTATAATCTTATGAGTTAAAAATTTTAATATTTTTAACTAATTTTCAAATTGCAATCAAATAATGAAAAATAAGCCATTTGAAAACATTTTCCTTGGAAAATATTTTCCAAATATAAGTTATTTTCCGGAAAGAAACCGAGCCTTAATCTCTATTGGTTTTCCATTTTGCTTCTCTAATTTTGACTGTTTCCATCTCTCTGTTATTTACTTTTGTTACCCTTCAAATATTCATAACTGCAGTAGTTGCCTATGGTCGCAAGCTAATTAAAAATTCAGTTTAGCTCTTCCATCCATGATTGTGGATTTATTCATCATCCGATTTCTGAACAGAATTGCTAACTAAATATTTTGGAGTATCTTAACCGGTTTTTTTTCAATTGGAATTCATGTTGAATATCTGAATCTTAGTTACGTTCAATATTCTCGCTGTTTATAGCTATTTAAAATTATTAGCATAAAAAAAGGCCCAATGATGTAATTCTTTTCGTGAAAGAAACAAAAGGGAAATAAAAGGAAGATGTAAAAAGAAGGATAATTTTGTCAAAATAGTAAGCTCTGGCTTTAACGATCTCTGCTTTGGAAATAATACCACCCTATATATAGACACATACATAATGACGAAGCAAGAATTTTTTGTTCAAGAGGGGTATTAGCAACAACCTTGTTTGATAAAATTAGCTTAATTATTCTATTAATTTTCCATCAAATGTTAAAAATTAAAAGAGAAATAATGTTTTGTGATTCACTTGCTTAAAACTCTAAACATTAAACATTAGTAAAAACCTCTAAACATTAAATATTAGTATAAACGTCTGCAAAAGTATATATTTTCTTCGGTCATTCATCACCACTCCCTTAGGCAAAATTATATTTAAACCTGCTAAAAGAATTTTTTTTTTTTTTTTTTTTTTTTTTTTTTGTATTTCTACCATAAATTTGATATTTAATAAATTGGAAATATATAAAAGTCCCCACAAGGGTAATTTCTGTCCAAGTCCAACACTAGCAATTTTGTTTTTTTTTTTTTCTTGAAATAGATCACTGCAGCCTTTCTTTCTTTCTTTCTTTTTTTTTTTTTTTTCAAAAGGAATATAACTTTGAAAGTTCATTCCTAAAACAACTCATTTACATTTGTAAAGCCATTTTCATGTTCAAAACTTTAACAAGCAAAAACCAATATAAATTAGTTACTACAAAGGATTAACAAGTGTTGCTAACCCAAGCTTGAAGCACTAAAAACTAAAACACAAACATTCCATCATGTCGGCTGGCTACTGCTATTGCTATGGCGACACTCCATTCAGACACAACTGCTACTGATGCTGCTCCTGTTCCTAGTTTTCTTTATGGGTTATGACTTATAATCCTAACCTTTTGACACCTTTCGGATGGGCTATAGTGACTTCTAGTGAGACTGACAGGAATTGGGCATTGCCTGCTCTATGAACAGCTCCCAAATGAGCTTAAGAGATTTGTAACTTGAGAACAGCACACAATTCTTTTTATGAGTTCGAAGATTGCGAGTTCTGGCCGAACATGATAACAGCACCCACGGCAATCGCAACAGACAAAATTAACATGCTCTTCATGCATCCACGAGCTTTCGATAACCTCCCCAAAATTGTGTTGCAATACTTGTTGGCATCTCTTAATGAGGCTACTTGTCCAGCATCTTCTGCATTTGCCAATGCTTCCTCATTCTATAGAAATTGAAACATAAAAATTATTTAAAAAAAAAAAAAAAAAAAAAAAAAAAAAAAAAAAGAAGAAGAAGAAGTTAATGGCTAGACAGGTAATTATAACAATGCAACACATTAAAAAAAAAAAGAAAAGAAAAATTCCTCTCCTCCATTGTTGGGGGATTATAAGAGGGCATGTTTAGCTGCCCCTTGGTAATTCAAGAAATATTGGCACTGAGAAGTTGACAATTACATGCTTAGTATTCTACAGCAATTGAATTAACCAGCTCAAGAAAACAAATGGTGAGTTTGTGTTCAGTTCAGTACTAAACTATAAGAAGAACATGGCCACTTATCCTGTCTAGACTACTAAAGGCGAGCATTTGGCATGGTACAACTGAAACAACTTACCAAAAACTTCCGGATATCAGGTTTCTTCTTGGTATTTTTTCCTCATTACTGCAAAGGGAACCCAAATGTTCCAAAACCACCAATAATTCCAAATTTGAAAATTACATTTAAGTCTATGTTTGGTAACAAATGAGTTCCAAAAATTTTTATGAATTTCATTTGAAATTTTATGTTTTTATATTTGACATAAATGAAAATGTTCATTTCATTGCTAAAACTAAAATCTCACAGAATTCACCACAACTAAACCAAATCTTATAATTTCTAAATGATTCATTTATACCAAACAACTTAAGAAATTTAAATCCTAATTATTGAATCATCATATATTGGTGATCTACAATTTTAAATGCAACTAACAAAAAAGAAAGACTTGAGAAAAAAAAAAAATTACAGAAGCATGGAAGACTGGCCAAATCAAGAAAATAGTTAGGATGGGAGTGAATGGTGGAAATAACTTTAGCCAGAGAAGATTAGCAGCAATGACATTGATTTACACGTCAATTGTGGATTAGTAATTGAAAGAAACTAGGTTTGATAAAAAAAATCTAGATGAGGAATTGAGAATAGACAAAGAAATGTTTTACATGAGCGATTTAAGCTTCATTGAAGAACGAAGATGAAGATTGGTTAAAAGAAATAAAACTACAGAAATAGATCTAAAAGAGATAAGAGACTTGATAAAAAAATAATTAAAGAAAAAAAATGAATCAAAGGTAGAAAGTGACTGATAGCTAGTAATAATGAGTTTCAAGCTAATGATTGCAGAACTTAAAATTGATGAGCCTACCAAATCAATAGCAATTGTTGGAAAAACATATATGTAGTTCCTAAGATTAAAAAATTGAAACTGAAACAAACAGTCCAATTAACCACATTCTCATGTTCAGTTTTTCAATCTCCTTAGCACACCTCTAATATTGAAAAAAAAAAAAAAAAAAAAAAAAAAAAAAGTTACCTTATGCTTGAAATTCTTTATAGTTTCCCTCAATGAGTCGAAAGAAGGACGTTTAACAGAATACACATTCCATTCATCAGACAGCTTTCTTAAAACAATTAGACTTGCTTCAAGATTCTCCAGATAGAACATGTCCTGTTACCAAACAGTTTCACATACAAGAAACACAAGTCAATAATGTGTGTATCAATAGACAACTCTTAACTCTAGCAATGAACTTTTGTTTTTTTTTTTTTTCTTAAAAAAAAAAAAAAAAATCATAAAATGCTCACCCATTGCTTGTAACATTCAGGGTTTTGCATCAAACACCATATAAAAACATCACTGGCTTCCTTTGATAGGTCAGGTATACCTACAAACAGCATCAGTCATCAAGTTATTGGCACAGTTTTAGACAAAGAATTAGTTGCTTAAAAGCGATGTATTAAGCTTCACCACCATCTCCGGCAGCTTTGAGTGTGAAATTCAATATGTGCTGAGTTACTTGCTTCATTGCTTTGTTTCCAGATGTAGCAGTAAGGGCAATTTCTTTTAAAGTTGGATAAACAGCTTCAAGCCTCTCAGTCGCCTATAAAAGGACATGCATAAAAAATTGTCTCAGATCTAAGGATCTGTTATTCATTCACATACACAGGCACTGAAAACACCCACCTTCACTCGACCTGATGGAGCTGGAAAGGTGATTCTCATCAAAAGTTCAAGAGCTGGTGGAGGCACTAAGCGTTCTCCCTTTTTAACAGCCCCATTTAGTAAAATAGACCGAGCCTTTGGGAAGGACAATATTCTAATAATAAACCACAAATAAAATAATAATGAAATTAAAAAAGAGACAAGTGAGAATTAAAATTAACAATGCAGTGATGTCATAGATGCAAAAGAAATAAGATATGAATAGAATCTAACCTCTCAACCAACTGCAAAATCAAGTCGCTAGATTGTGGCTTACTGCTCAAGTTACCACTTAGCATAGGTAAGAGAGCACATATCCATGTGTACAACCCCACAACCAAATCTCCTTTGGATGCCTAGACAAATCAGGAAACAGTTCCAAATATAAAGTCCACACTCTTGAACGGAATAATTTGAATATTTAGGAACTTTAAATTGTTCAGTTACCTGAGCAATCACCCAAACTGTGACTGGAAGCTTGTCTTGTCCTTGATATTTTGGGTTTTCTCTTATTATTGGCAATAAATTGATCAATACATCAGGTTGTCTCCGTAATGCCATTGCTAAAACGACAAATATAGCAACCTAAAGTTCACAAATTATACATGGAAAATGATTACTTTGCTGAAAAGCACAATTTATTATCAGCACTATATTTCTTAGTTTTCCTCTACAGATATAGTTTTTTGAAAATTTTCAAACATGAACTAGGTGTGTGGCTCACTAGGACAAAGTATTAAAAACTAAAATCATCCAGGTATGCAGTCTGAAGCAGTTACAGATTAAGAGTGTTGAAGATTTCTCCTTGAATATTTGATTTGTTAGTTACATATTTATTTTAGAAAGTTGACATGTAAAAGACCTTGTCATACCAAGTGCCAACCAAGACATATTGAAGCATTAGAAGTACAATTATTAATGGTATATATGAGATAGCAAATATTTCAATCAATATCTAAAAAATAATTTATTTAAAAATTAGAAAAACCTAAAATTCCTAATCAAATTTCCTGTCATCCAAAAGTATAGATTACCCCCTTCCTTTTACATCTTTTAATAGAGTCTCATATGTTCTCAAAATGGTTGTTGATTTGGTGGTTTGAAATTGTAGTTAGATCTAAAAATACAAATTTTCGTTTTCATTATAAAGTAATTAATTTTATTATCTTCGATATGTATAGCTATAAGAAAATAAACATTTATGTGTGAGTATGTATATTTTAACTATTAAATTAATAGTTCCAATTAATTCTCATGGTCTTGAGTTGGTGTGTAACTTTATTTGATCATGCAAATGCATGTAAATATTAAAAAAAAAAAAAAAGCATATAAATAAAGATCCATATTACATTGAATTATTAGCAAATATTTATAATTATTTTGAACTTAAATAGAATTTTCCATAAAATCTATTTTATAATCCAAAAGGTAGAAATTCAATTTTTGTTTGTCCAAAAGTTATCTTTCAGTTATAAAATTGAAAACCTAACAATTGAAAATACAATAGATGGCTTTTGCTTTTACTTTACCAAACACACTGCATCAATCTTTTAGGTGCCGAACATTGACTTTGCTGCCTAAAGGCCAGCCAATGTGAACTAATATTGCATCTCTTTTCACAAATCTTCCATTCCTAAACATTTTTAATAAATTTTTTCTCTATTGGTAGTGGAAACTAAGCATTCACTATTCATTACCGCAAATAGATGCAGCTACAAGCAAAGGGCATTTACCTGAGATTTTGATGGCAATTGCTGCTTTGGCTTTTTGGATACCTTGGAAGTTGCTTGATGACTTTCAAGGTCCGCAAAAATGCTATCCAATGACCACAGCACAAAAGATCCAAGTGCCTCATGAGATTGCTGACCAAGCCAATCGACCGCTATCTTGTAAACATCTTCAGAAATATGAGAGAGAGGAATCTGATTCATAACCAAATGAAAAAAATTTAGTGAATGAATCCAATAATCCAACTTCTAAACAATTGATAGCATACACAATTAAATGATAAAAATGACATATTGATAAATACAAATAAATAAATTTCAGATCAGGCAGACAACAAAAAGGAATAATAGAATATATGTGATCTCTTAAACAGCAAAAGATGATACTTAATAATCAGAATAAGCTACACTACTTTTTGCCCCAATTCATATATTTCTTCATTTAAAAAAAAAAAAAAATTCAAATATGATTTTCTTAAGAACCCAATATTCTACGCTGTTCTTTCATAACAAACTCCAAAATTAAAGCAACCAAAAAGCCAAATAATAAATAAATAAACAAATAAACAAATTTGCAATTAAAAAACTCACATCAACCATCTTTGAAACTGAGGATTCCTTGAAGTTCTTCAGCCAAGGGAATTGCGCAGAGCTCACTGAGCTAAACGCCTTTCCAAAGTAATCTGCAAATCGCATTAGCAGTATATCCTGCTGATTCTCATACGACGACTAAAGAGACAGCACCACCAAAGCACAAAAAGAATTTGTCTTTAGCACAGTAAAACCAGATAAAATTCATCAAGTAAAATAGAATTGTTAAATCTTACTGTTATATCAATAAGAAAGGCGCCTAGATCACCGGCATCAATCTTCTCAGCCGCCTCCGCCACAGACACCTTTGGTTTCTTCGGTTTCTTAGCCTTCACCTTCTTTTTATCCCCGTTGGCAATTCCACCATCTTCACCGGCAGGAGCTTCACCGTCGCTTTCTCCGTCGTCGTCATCGGAATGCCGCTTCGATCCGTTTGCAGCGAAAGGATATTCACTGGCGGGGGCGGCTGCTCGCTGTGCCTCTAGTAGTCGCTTGCGGCGATCCTCCGCATGTTGCTCGATGGAGCTGAAGACGTCAGGAGTGGTGGCCCTGACGCCATTACTATGATTACCGGAGAAATTCTCCAACGATGAGACTTTCGACTGCTTCCTGTTTCTCTTCTGGTACGAAACCGTTTGCCATCCGTCATCGTTTAGCTTTACATTGTTATAATCATTGTACATTTGATCTTCAGTGAGAATTCGATCAGCATAAGCTGAATTCTCATCCATTGCTCGTATAAACGACAAGTTTTCTCACAAAACGACACAGAGAAACAGTGATACGATTTCACGTCGACGACACAGAAAAATAGAGCAGAAGAGAGAGCGTCGGGTTTTGAAGGAGAACAGAAGAGAAGAGGACAGGAAGATGACTCCGAAGCAAAAGACACGTGGATTTTTTAGTTCTGCCTTTTGACATTGTATAATAGTTTAATGACGGAAATGCCATTATGCGTTCAGTGGATCTACGGGCAAAAGAACCCGCACAATGTTGCGGACCATATGCCATCAAAGGATTTTTTTTTTTTTTAATTAATATTTTGCTTTATATTTTACAATGAATAGGTTTAAGGTCCATCTAAATGAATAAATCGAAAAAAAATATCTTTTAATTTGACTTGGATATCGATTAAAAAATTTTAATTAATATTATTAAGTTATAATCTTTGCTTTGTTTCCCGATATACCCTTGTGGTAGTGTTTTATTAAAATTAAATGATAATATTAAAATATCCTTGAAATTAATCAAATTATAATAAACCATTTGGTCAAATAAAGTTTTCTTGAAGGATTAAAAATTGATATTTTAAAAATTGATATTTTAATTTTATTTATATCAAATTTTAATTAATTATAATATAATAAATTGACTATTATATTTATTAATAATAAAAACATATTAAATAAACTTCAAATATTATTCAATTCTAAAAAAAATAAACATTGATTATAATTTATGATAGAAGAAAAAGGAAAGCTAAGAAAGTATTAGGTATCTTCCCTAATTTGCCTTATTCATTTATAAACGAGAGCAGATTACCAAATTTGAAATCCTAAAGCAGCAAGATATTAACACAGGTTTGATCTTTAATAGATAAGTTGGCTCCTGCAAAACGCGGAAAGAACTCATTATAATAATAAAATATTATCATTTCCAAAAAATTATATAATGATTCACAGATTTTTTTTCCCTCACGCTTCCATTTTTTTCCAAATATTATCCTTTTATTTATTTATTTTTCATATTTCCTTGCATATTCTGTTATTCTTAAATTCTTTATTATTATTATTATTATTATTATTATTTTCTTTTGTTAAATGGTCTGAATTTGGAGAATTGGTTTATGATGATAAGAAAGATATAAAGTGAATAGGAAGTTTATTTGCTCTCCTTTTCTGAAAAAAGAAAAAAAAGAATAGGTGGTAGGTGACAGGTTACATCCTAGAATTAATTCAAAATTATTAGGGAGCTATTATAGTCATTTTATTAGTAGCAATGTAAGGATGAAAGGTGGCATTAAATGCAGTTGGTGCAGATAGCAGTGATTTATCAAATGCCACTTTCCTCCTGACACCTTACCCTATTATATCCATAACACCTTCTTATAATATGTTAGAGAGTAGCATTTAGAGTAGATTTAGAGTAGCGTTTATAATTTTAAACCAATCAAAATAATATTTCTTTAAATTATTATGTTTGATAACTTGATAAATAAAGTAATTTTAAGGTCTTCTAAATCATTGTCTCACCTAATCTAGCGTTTCACTCTTTTTACTTTAATTTTTTTTTTTACAATATTATCTTTATCTTTATCCTTAATTAATATAAAACATTATCTTTTTATATTTGGCTTATTTATAATTGATAGTAAAAGAAAAATATATATATTTGTATTTAAACTCAAACAAATATTGCAAATTAAAAATGTTGCTGGAATTGGAACCCCGCTAAACGCATCTGCAGGGAGAGGCGATGAGTTTTGACTGTAACTAAGTCCTAAGCTGGATTATTCGGTCTCTAGTTATGGGGTGCAGACACTGGTGGTTTATAATAAAAGAAATTAAAATGTTGATCCCCTAAAATATTAAAAATTTTCAATTTTATTTATAAATAGTGAACTTTTCAACTTTTGCTCCCTTAAATCTTGAAAATTTAGGTTTAGTGAAATCATTTTTTTTATAATGAATTTAATTGAAAATTCTAGGTGAATATTTCAATTTTTTTTTTTTTGTCATTTTATATTCATTGCCGATCAAACAATTGTTTTTATCGAACTCTTTTACTTTAAACCACTATTTAAACAACTAATAACTGACCACTAACATCTACCAGTTAACAACTACTAAAACAACTAACAATTATTAAAACAGTTAACAGTTACTAGAACAGCTAGTATTTGCCAACGGGCCAATGATTGTATTACAAATTTGTAAAAAGTGAAAAATATTGTGCTTATTCATTTTACGGAAAAAATGGTTAAGTTTAATTGACATTATTATTATTACTAATCTTCTCGAACGTGTGTTGCACATTATTTATACTAGTTAATTTTTACACATTGCAAGTAAATGTAATTCAATTTTTATATATAAGTTTTTATTAATTTTTTGTTATAAATTATAATATCATAAATTGTTTATATTACTAAAAATTTAAGAGTATTTATAAAATAGAGAAAATAATATTTTATAAAATAATAAAATAAAAAAATTAATAATTAAATAACTTATTAAGGAAATAACATATTTATAATAATAAAATATTATTATAATTTAACAGTCGAAATTTTCATGAAAATAAAATTGTTTATCAATCAATTTTAATTTGCTTATAATAATGTAAATTTAATTAATTTAATTTTTTTCTTATATACTATAATAACATAAACTATCTATATTGCTAAAATATAAGAAATCAGTATTAATTATTTTAATAATTAATGCATTAATCATTATTGTAGTATATAATTTATAATTTATGTATTTTTTTTAACTTTTTGCTGAAGTGGATGAACATATAATTAATTTTATGGTTGCTTTTTTTGAGAAAAAAAAATCTTTCAATGCATTTTATGGTTTGCTAATAATATATATTATATCATAATATTATATATATATATATATATATATATATATATATATAGTGATTTTTATATTATATTTTATATCAAACAATAAATCCTTTAATATATTTTCTAAATAAATAATAATAAATATTATTTTTTATAGAATAAATTACTTGTATTAAATAATCAATCACATTTAAAATTTATTAAAAATAATAATTAAAAATATTATATACTTACCATATTTAATATGTACCTTATATAGTATAATATAATCAATCAAAATTAAGTTACTTTTATTTTCTCAACCAATAATATACTATATTTAGTATCCATTAAATAGTATTACCATATTATATTATATTACCATATAATAGAATTACCATATTATAATTTTCTAATTGTAACGAATAAGGTTAATATATTACCAATAATATACTATATTTAGTATCCATTAAATAATATTACCATATTATATTATATTACCATAGAATATGTATCTATTACCATATAATAGAATTACCATATTATAATTTTCTAATTAGTCACGAATAAGGTTATTTTACAGTATTTAAATTTCATCAAGAGTGCTATCAAAAATTCAATTATTTCCCCTATTTCCACATTTATATATAATATAAATTATTATTATTATTATTATTCAATTATATCAAATGAATATAAGTTAAGGTAATTTAATTAACGAGATATATTTTATTCTCACTGCCATTGAAAGTACTTTATCTGAATAATACTATTGATTTTAATACTCTATTCCACATTGAAATAAAGAAGTTGAGGTTTATATATATGAATAACTGGCAAAATATATATATATATATATATATATATATATAAACCTTTGAACTTATCAAGCTTATGAAATTTTTTTTATATATATGAACCCTTCAAATTTATTTTATTAAAATCAAACCTTTATTTTAATTAAGATCTAGAAATTCCTTTAAAAAAAAAAATTAAGATCTAGAAATGTGCAGTCATTATCAATGAGATTAGGTCCTCTTCATCTGAAAGAAGGAAGACAATGGTAAAGGAAAGGCAATGGATTTTTTTTTTTTTTAACGTGAAAAGGAAAATTTTGACATCGTTGTCTTTCAATTTTTAGGTATAAATTGAGATCTTTATAGCGTCATTATTATTGAATTCTTTTTCCTGCCAATGACTTAAATTTCTATTTACTTTGGTTAAATAAAGTCTTAATTTGAAAAAAAATAAAAGTTAAATGATTCGATATTGACAATAAAAGTTTAAAAATTTAATGGAAAAGACTAAATAAATTCAAGGGTTTAAGGAAGCATTTGCTTTGGATAATTGATAGAATTTCCTGACTCTATAATTACATTTTGAAGCTTTTTGCAATTCGTTGATAGCTCATTTATATTTATATTTCAATTATGTTTACACTTTATTACCTTTCTAAAAAAATTATTAATAAAATTGTTATTTTTTATCATTTTATTTATAGTTACTCAAAAAATAAAAATAATTAATTATTTTAATATTTAACACGTTAAAATAAAGATAATATATTCATTTTAAAAATTAAAAATTATATATCTATTAATTAGTTTTATTCATATCTTATATAATTCAAATTCTATTTCTATTAAAAAATATAATTTTATTAATGATTTTTGAAAATGATTGGCTAAATAAATAAAAAAAATTATAATTATTTATAAATATTTAATTTGATTTATTAAATAATTTTCTTATTCTATTGTTAATGTATATTTATTTTCTATAAGAGATTACAATAAAAGTTATTACTAAAACATGTAAATTAATCATAAAATGTATAATAGAAGCTATACGATGATTTTTATAAATCAAATCAATTTTTCCTTAAAAAATAAAATAAAATAAAATCAATTAACATATAATAAAAACCGTATGAACTAGTACATTGACATAAAATCAAAAAATATTTATTGTATATACAAAGTGTAATATAATTTAACCACTCAATTTAAATAAGAATTTATACTTTAATATTATATAAGTAAAAATTAAACAAATATAAAAATGAATATATAACGAGCATAGACAATATGCAACACACATTATAAAAAAGACTAATAATATATAAAAATTCATAATATATAACTGTGTATTAGTAATTGTTATATATTTTAATCGCAACCATTAGTAAAAATCTTATTCAACACTAATATATAACAACGTCAATTTTTAGCTACCAACTATCAACTTGGTGAGAAAAACTAACAAAACATGCTTAAAGATTTGTTAGTAATAATTTTTCAGGAATAATTTAATAATATGCTAAAAGATTTTAATTTTTGTTTTGGTAATTTTAAAAGCCCTTTAGGGTAGTTTTGGAATATGGAAGAACGAGGATATGATCGAGGGCCTTGTAGTTTTTACACTTATCTGTTGGAAGTGGGACCCACCACAGCAGACGAAGAGAGACTTGAGTTTCCATGGTGGGACCATGCTAAGAAAATCAGTTGACGATTAATTACTATCACCGTAATCTGCTTTGTTTCTCCCGCTGTAAATTACTAATACAACTACATAAACACTGTTATTGGCCCCACAGAATTTCATGACCCAGGAAAGCAACCACACTGTAAGAACCTATTTTAATCAGTCACCATATCATCACGTGCAAGCTGTGGTTAGGGATGGAATATCAATCTGTACCGAAGTTTTGGGTGCCAGAGGATGATTAATACAAATAGTTTAAAATTTTTATATGAATACTAAAAAATAATTAATTCTTTTAAATTATAATAAAAATTGAAGATAATTTAATTTAATTATTTATTTTAAAATCAAGAGTAAGTTATGGAAAAAATATTATTTATTGTTCTTTAAAATATTTAAAACTAACTTATATTTGAAGATGTAGGAATGCAGTTTACCTTAGCACAATTTCACCAAATTATCCGTAATGCTTTTAACATGTTTAGTGACTTTTTTAATCGACAAGAGACTTCCTTCGCATGACGCCGATTCCAACTCCATCTTCAGTCAATTCGGTGCCCCCTTCATGTTATCGAGCTGCACTTTTCCTTTCCTTTGTTGGTCTTCCTTCACGCGCAAGACAGAGAGAGAGAGAGAGAGAGAGAGAGAGACCTAGCTCCGATGATGTCACCATCACCATCTCCACCATCTCCGATGATAATTATTCGGAATTTGGTTGAGTTTTGGCAAAATACTACTGAAACCACTTAGGTCTCTCGCTATATAGTAGTCCCTTCTCGTTCTCTCTTTTATCTGATTATTATAGAAAAAGCATAATATGGAGGAAACCATAAAGAGATATTAGACTAATGAGGAAAATATCACTGTAAAAAAATCATCAACTCATCAACTTCGACGGTTTCTAACACTTCTGGCGATCTCGGAGACAATGTAGTAGTAGCTTGGGACGACGACACAGTAAATAAGCTTATGAAATTTCTCGATATGATCTAAATGGATTTTCTATTAGTTGTACTACTACAAAAGTTAAGTTCATTGAAAGCCCATATTCGTCTCTGTTGAATTTTCAGTCTTCTTTTTACATCACCATCAATGACAAAGTTTCAATTTTACCCTCCATTTTCAATTTATAAGAATAAGTTTCTCTCTTCATTGAACAATCAACGACCAACATGTCAGATGCTCAATACACATACAAGACTTTTGTATCATTAAGCTTTAATTAAACACTTATTTTGCAATGGTAAGACTATTTGCAAATTTGAAATATTACCTCCATTTGATCAATGTTTTTGACTCAAATCAACTAAGCTTATTCCAAATCATGTTAAGGTTCTACGATATTTTAACAAATCAAACTGGCCAAATAAAAATTGAAACTTGATCAATAGCAGTTCAGATGTAATTTCAGGTATTTTTAGCTTTTGGTTTTTTACAGGTATGTCAATCATAAAATTGGTGTCAATCTTCAACTAAAACTTTGGTTTTTTCATATTTTTATGAAATGGAGCTCATAGTTAAGCATGGCCAGTGGTTTATTTTGAACTGGAATCGAACAGTACTGTAAATGAATCGAAACCGTCGGTTCAAAATTTTGAACCGAAACCAGCGATTCAAGGGCCGGTTAAGGTTCATGTAAATATTAAAATTTGAACCTGAATAGGCCCTGAACAGTCGGTGAACCGGCAGTTCCAGTCCAGTTCGAACCGGAAATTTTCTATTTTTATTTTCAAAGTAGTAATCACTTAGCCTATAGTCTTAATAATATTTTACTATATGATATACTTTACTTAAGTTTTTTTTTTTTAAATACACTTTACTTTAAAAGTTAAAAATCCAAAAAGTAAAATGGTAAAAAAAGAGAGAAATATTTAGTCTAAACTTCTATTGTTTTTAATTTTTTTTACCCTTTTAAATTGTTTACTAAGTTTAAAATTACATTCTTTTGAAGCATTTTTCAAAATTTTCTTATAATTTATTTATTTAATAACATTAAACAAAATAAAATGATAGCTTATTTGATTATTTTGTAAAATTAATTAATTTTATTCCTATATGAGTATGAGCATTCTAAAATTTATTTAAAATAAAATTTATAAATATTTTTTAAACTCATATTAATATTTTCGAAAGAAAGATGTAGCGTTTGAACCAATTTTTTGTTTTTTTTTTTTTTTAAATATATCGCTGGAAACCGTAATCAGAAAGTTGGTTCACCAGAATCGGCTGGAACTGGAACCGAAACCAGACCGAAACCGACAATTCACGGGCCAGTTCAGGTTCAAAATTTTGAACCGTCAGTTCCATAAACCGGAACGGGCAGTTCAATGCCTACTCATAGTATATATTTATGTAAACAAAAAAGATACATAGAGACAAGTCAAGTTCTAATAAAAAAATGTACTTATGAAAAAAAAGGTCATGAGATAAAAACTATTAAAACTGTGTATTTAGCAACTTCTCAATGCAACACTCTGGTAAGAAGTGCCCTATGTTCGCTATCGACAATCTTCTGAAGAGAGTAGTATACTAACTTAAACCAAACATTTATACCTTGAATCCAGCTTTTTTATTTTTGGGAGTATTGAAGAGGAATAATTGAATTTGGGTCCATTTCCAAATCGAGGAGCCACAGGATCTGGATTAAGTGTTCGAGTGAAAATTTTGGGCCCAACATACTTGACAATATGACAATGGCGTTTCCAAACAGTTAATTCCCACAGCAGCCTAAAATGATATTAACTAATGACTTCTGCACTAGACATAAGCTATAGCATATGTTGATCCCTCTTCTTCCCTTACCTGATCGAAAATATATCATGCACATTACAGTCAGGCATTCACTAGGGATCTAGATCATATCTTATTCCGGCCTGGATAAATGCAACAGTAGCAGAATTTGGTAGAAAACAAAACCATACTAGTAATACTCACTGAAAGCATATCACTACTTAGGTATCTGCAGTATTTCTCATTCTTTAAGGGGGATAAGGGGTTGTTGCATGGGTGAGAAAGCACAAGAATAACCCTTATTCATGGTATAAATGAATTCCAAAAAATTTTATGAAAACATTGAATTCTCTCTCAGTTATTTAGTTTTCAAAAATTCAATATAAACTAATGTTATAATTTCTAAATGAGCTCTATGTTTCAGGTTTATTTATAAAAATTAATAGTGGGATAGCATTAAGGCACAATTTGATCTTTTTTCAGGATAGGAAGAAAATTTTTTATCAAAAAAAGAAATATAAGACTAAAAAGTTAAAAGAAAATGAAAAAAAGAGGGATGAATTACATGGATGTTTATATGTGATAAGTATAATTTTCGGGCCAAATGCACTTAATTAAAAAAATTTAATGGGATTCATTTGAAATTCATGTTTTCAGAGATTAGATTGTATGGAATTCCACTTAATTCCACCAAATTCTTTCCCAATATTTACACAGAAGGGTGAAGCCTAGTGGGACACAACAATTCTATTTCAATCATTCTTGAGCAATAGTCAAAAAACCCACCCCCTTTCTTTGCCAAGAACCTACTGTACTTTAGAAGAAACAAAAACCTATTATGAATGAAAGAGGATGAGTTCACATTTATTCAGATTGTTCCATAACCATAATTATGGTGGCATTGCAAAAGCAACAAGTTTAGCATCTAATGTAATGCAATTAGCAAATATTGCCTTTTTAATCAAATCAACACCAGCTATTAACAACCATAAATACACAACACCCATGAAATTTATCTTAAATTCATACGAGGAATCAACAAATGAGCAATTATGACAGAACACTAGTTCAATCTCATTAATTTAATTATGTTTACAACTAATTACTTAAAAAATTTAGCCCATTGGGTATATGTATATATGTATTGATATATTAAAGAGGATATACAAGTTTAAAATATGAAAACAAAAAAGCAGTAACGGATGAATCAATTCTACTAACAAAGTTATCATTTTGATTGTCTATTAACAGAGTTCTCGAGAACCAACCTTAATCGCTGAGCCAGAACATCCATTTCTGCAACTCTTTGCTCTCTGAATCTACTTTCGAAACCCTTAAAATCACCGGAATATCTCAAGCTTTCTCTAGCAATAACCATCTGAAACTCTTTTAGACATTCATCAAACACATTCAAAACGCTTTTAGCCACTGTACTCCTCTCCACTCCACAATCCTTCCCTTCTCGAGCTTCACTCGTCTTGATAATATTCCCATCATCAAACCCATCATCCAAATCCAAAGGCCCAAAATCCACAGGCAAAACCGGAGAGAAACTAACCCTAACTCCAATCAAATTGGAATCATTAGAATTGGTTTTATTAGCACTGAAAGGTGAAACAGATGCGAATTCAGGGCTCCATAGCTTATTCGACAGGTCAAAAAGGGAGCGGTCGTGAGGAGACAAAAGAGAAGGATTAAGGCCACGAGCGAGACGCGAAGAGATTACACGAAACTTCTTACGCAATCTACGTAGTTTTTCAGATAGTTGGGATTTCGAGTAAGGATGCGACGTCGTTTTAGAGAATTTGCGGTAGAAAATTGGCAAGTCGCGAGGGAAAGAAAGGCCATCGGAAACGGAATCGAGGAGGCCTTGAAGGAATCGGATCTCGTCGGGTTCGGTCCAGATCCGGTGGAATTTGAAAGGAGGAGGTTTAGAGTCGAAATCGACGGTAGTGATGGAGGTTGAATCGGGATCGACGATGGATGGGGCGGTAGTGAGTAAAAAGGGGGTTTTGCGTTTAATTGGAAGTTTGGAGGCAGAAGAAGAAGAAGAAGAATGGGATTTGGGGGAGAGGCGTTGGTGGAAGATGGGTTGGGTTTCGGGTTCAGGTTCAGGTTCAGGGAGAGGGGTGGAGTCCATGGCTAAGCCGGTGAACCCTTCGAGTCTGTGTGTGGGAGCCCTCTGTTTTGGTTTGTTTCGTCTCCTGTAGAATATGGTTAATTTTGTTACTGAGATCACAGTTTTATTTGGAACCAGAACCATACCCTTAAGTAGGTTATGTACGGTATCACCGTTTGAACCTTTTTGACACTGTTGCTTGAGATACTATTGAAAATAAATATTTTTAAAAACATATTTAATTAAACTTTATATTTAAGATAATTTTCACATATATTAATAAAAAAATTATAAAACAATTAAATAATACTCTTAAATTATGATCATTTGAATATATGGAACATGAGCTCTATAAATTCATAAATATTCTTGAATTATAAAATACAAATACTTTAAATTTCATGTAATATAATATTTTTTATTAAATCAAATAAATAAATCTAACAAATCTATAAAATTTTTAATTTTTAATTACTTAAGTTACATAAATGCAAACAATAGTTGTGTTTTTCAAGAAAGAAATTTAGTTTCAATATATTGTAAATTGATTCAAGAAATTCTTTAATTTGAAGTATAGAAAAGGGAAAAGAATTATCTTAAACGTGTTAAAATTTTATAACTTGCCAATGGAATTTGGAAAATCAAAACTTTATTTCATAAAATTTATAAATTTAAATTTTATTAATAAAAAATAATAATTTAAATATTTTAATGGTGTTTTTTTCAATTTCTTTTGAAATTTAAGCTTTTATTTTAATTTACTATTAACAGAGGAAGGAACTAAAAAGCATAAAACTCATTCTAGGTAATTATTTATATTCTCTTAAAAAAAGAGAAAAAACATAAAATAAAACTGGATTCCCTTACAAAAAAAAAAAAAAAAAAAAAAAAAAAAAGAGCTAACCGGGCGGGCTACACTTTAATGGGATTCAGCTTGTTTTCTCGACTCTGAATTCCTTTCACCAAAAAAAAAACAAAAGGGGGGGGGCAATAGGCTAAACATGCGCTTCCGCTCTCTTTTACTTGAAAAAATTTAAAAGATCGAGCAGAACTGGGAATAAAAATGCAGGAAGAACCCAGTTGAAATCAAGTGGAAAAGTTGCATCTTTGTGATTTGTTCGTGACATTGGTCACTCTTTTCTGTAGTTTCACATTTGATTGATTTGGGGACATCCATGTCTGCCCAAACTCAAACTTCTTTAATTTTTGGTGATGGAATACATTATGCCACGCCCATTATCTCCTCAACGAGGACAAGTGAAGGGGAGGTGGTAAAAGGTGTCCTGCGAATGATGCAGGGACTGTCCGGTTCCATTTTTTGTTGGGACTATATAAAGCAGAATTTTTATGTTTCCAAAAACGGGATATATGTCACCCATCTTTCCCTTTCTAGCCTTCACAACATTCTACAACAGTTCTTGTATTCTGCTACTTGTTTGCAGCTTGTTCAAGTTAAGGTCAATAGATTGAAGTTGGAGACTAATATGCCTACTCTCAGGGCTTTTGCATCTTCTGTTTCTCAATGGCTTAAGGTATGTGTATAAAATTTGTTAGTTTCTGATGTTATTATGATCTTTTAATTGGGTCTATTTTGTTTTGCTTTTAGTTTAATTGTATGATTTTGTAGAGGTTGAGAAATATTGCTCTAAAGGAAGAAATGAAGATGTGTAACTCTAGTGTTGGAATCACTCCTACACTTTTGGGATTGTCAAGTTCCTTATCCAGGTTTGTGTGTTTTAGAGTTCTTTAAGTTGAGTTTCTTGGCAGTAGTTTGGTACCTTGAACTTGAATCTTGTTGTTTAACCTTTTGTGCTGGGCATACCTATTTGTATGCATATGGCATTCCATCTTCTTAAACAATATGCTTGTCTTTTTCTCATTCGATCTTGAGGTTATTGCAAGTAGAGCGGTTAGTTTTTCTCATGGAATTTGCTGACCAATTTCATTGATATAGTCTTTGCTCAGGTGCTGAATTCTTATTGCAAATAGTGCATGGGGCCATTCCTCAAGTGTACTTTGAGACTAACTCATCCATTCCAGCGTCTGAAATGGCTGTTCATATCCTAGACTATCTTTACCAGAAACTTGATGAAGTGTGTCTTGTGCAAGGTGGTGAGGTTGTGACTATCAACCTTGTTTTGTATCTTCTCGTGGAATCTTCGGGTTCGCATATTCAAGCTTATGTCATGATAATTTCAGGAGGAGGCATATTTAATGGTGCTTCATATTCTTGTTGGAAGTTCATTACCATACATGGAGTTTCTCGATTCTTGGCTTTTCAAAGGAACACTTGATGATCCTTTTGAGGAGGTAATCTGAGTCATATCCTTTTTGTTATGTTCCAAAGTCTAAGAATGATTGTCTCGTTAGCATCCACGTACATGCTTGAGAATTCATAGCTTGTGAAATGAAACATTTCTTCTGAGAAAATCTTCCTGATACAAAAATTGAGGTTTTCCGCAACAACTCATCGTTCTGACATTTGGGTTTTTTGTGCTTTCTGTGAATCTTTACTTTGGAGGGTGTTTATTTAGTTGATTGCCATTTGACCCCAACCAGTTCACCTATTTGGTAAAAACAAAATGTTGTTGGCGCACGTATCAATTGTTGATTCTAAAAGCTCAAGTTGGAGCCTTTTCCCATTTGTTGGTAAATGGTAGCTTTTTTACTTAATTTTACATATGGAATAAATTACAACTATTAAGTTTTGTTAATAATAAATGCTAAGCAATCTATACAAAGTGATACTGTGCTCTTCATGTTTCTTCTCTGTAGATGTTCTTTTATGCTAACAGAACAATCTCAATTGACGAGTCTGAGTTCTGGGAGAAGAGCTATCAATTGAGGCAAGTACAAAGTAAGAAGTTTGAGGCTTCTGCCAATCCCTTAGCAAATAACAAGAAGGAATTGGGTGCAAGGGATTCTGTTTCTTGGTCTATTTCTGCGAAGGGTAAGGAGCAAAACAGCAAGGAGCTTCAAGCGTGTCCTTTGTTTATTAAGAACATGGCAAAGTCCATTGTCTCTGCTGGAAAATCATTGCAGCTGATCCGCCATGTTCCTTTGTCATTCTCAATGGTATCTGGCAAAAACATAGACAGTGACATTGATGGTCCTAGAGGTTCTGAGGATTTAAGCAGTCAGAAACAGAGCATAGCTGGGTTAAACTTGTCTGAGATTTTCTGTATATCAGTAGCAGGTCTCATAGGACATGGTGATCACATCTCTAGGTACCTATTACAGGATGACCCGTGCAAAATTAAGGTTGTCCAATTGGTGTCTGATATGATTAGTGAAAAGGTGAGGGATGGGAATGGTGAAAGATGGCCTGAAAAACTGAATGTTGTAGAATCCACAAATAAGGATGGAATTGACTTTCCTGAAGCAGAAAGAGGCAATATTACTGCAGGTTTGGGGAATGAAATGTCCCTCCAAAGGTCATTCTGTCCAGAAAATCCAGTGCTCACTGTGTGTCAAAATTTACTTGATAAGCATAAAGATTCCTGGAAAATGTTGAACATATCTAAGAATTTCGATCTACCTCCTTTAAATGATGAGATCTTACGAGAGGCTGTATTTGGTGGTCAGAGTGGGTTATCATCTGCAGTTAAAGGAACAAATTATACTTTTGGTTTTCAGTTTGGTAAATCTGAATATCTTCGTGCACAGGATGACAAAAAACTGTTAGAAGTCTTGTTTCCTTTTCCTACTCTTCTTCCTTCTTTTCAGGTATTGCTGGGTTGATAAATCTCTATTCCTTTAGGATTCTCTGATGGGTAATTTTTCAGTACTCTTGTAATTTGGAAACAGGATGATATCTGTATGTCAGAGCTCTTACCTTTCCAGAAGAATAGCACACTTGCAGCAAGAGTTCTTAGCTGGATTCAAAGTATTGAACCAAGAACGATGCCACTTCCACTAATTATTATGCAGGACTGCTTAACTGTCTATGTCAAGCAGCAGGTAATTTGCATAAATCAGCTGGATGCAACTTCACTTTTTAACTTACCTCCATCTCACATAGCTGAAAATGTTCAATTGAATTGAAAACCAATTGAGTTCTCCAACTCAGGCTAATATGTAGTGCTTCATAGAAGAAGGCTGCCTTTTCTTTTCCTTTTTTGTGGTGATTAAGCTGTTTAAATGTCCAGATTCTTCAATTCTTTCATATCACAGGTGGATTATATTGGCCAACTTATATTGTCAAAGTTGATGAAGGATTGGAGACTGATGGATGAGCTTGCAGTTTTGCGTGCCATATTCTTGTTAGGTTCAGGTATGTTGTTGTCTTTTGAATGTCTGATCTCTGGTCTGTGTTTTTCAATAGACATCTGAAATTTTCACCGACCTGTATGTTATTTACATGCTATCTTCAGGTGATCTACTACAACACTTTTCAACTGTAATTTTCAGTAAGCTGGATAGAGGAGAAACCTGGGATGATGACTTTGAGTTAAACTTGGTGCTACAGGTGCGATTAATGATTTTGGCTAAATTGATTCATCTTTCCAATTCTACTCCCTCCACCTACTGGAAGATTGAACTAAGGTTATTTCCAATTTTGCCTGAGGAGGGCTTTGACTGACTGCCATGTTGAGTCCATAAGAACTACCTGTCAATGTTCGCTTATGTGCATAGAAGACATGTATAAGAACAATTTTCTTGTGCCTAAATACCATGAAAATGGTGTTTGTCTCCACAACAGGAATCCATTAGGAACTCTGCTGATAGCATGCTGCTAAGTGCTCCAGATTCATTGTTTGTGTCCATCATCAAGAATCATGGTTTAGAAAGCGATGAGCTACCCAGTACACCGAACCTTGCTTCAACACCTCGTAAGATTCGTCCACACAGCTTTGGAATTGATGGTCTTGATTCTCTGAAATTCACATATAAGGTGTGTTATATGGTTAAGGAGACTTGAATTTTGTTTCAAAATCCATGTTTTAACTTCTGGAATCACTTCCAATGTGCGGCAGGTCTCCTGGCCACTTGAACTGATTGCTAATGCAGATGCAATTAACAAGTATAACCAGGTATTTTGCATCACTTGGCTTGCATTGAAGGTGCTTTCATAGAATTTTCTTGTTCATTGACTGTTTTCTGTGGCAGGTCATGAGGTTTTTGTTGAAGGTCAAGCGTGCGAAATTCGTACTTGACAAAGTTCGAAGATGGATGTGGAAGGTTTCTTTCTATTTTCTGGTTCATTATTTTCTTTCATGAGATAGTATTTCTACTTTAGCTTTTCATTTTGGAGAAAATAAGCTGGTGTCATTAGAGGAACGAAATATGTTGCTAGCACTGAAAAAGAAGGAAACCTGTTATTTTAAGTTCTGCCCATTGCAATGTCATTGTTTTCCTAAATTGCAACTTGATTATCTGTTATTTCAAGGGCCATTCAATTTATGTTATTTGATTGATTATGTTGCTTGTCCTTTCCAGGGTAGAGGCACTATGACAAATAGCCAGAAACGGCACTGGTTGGTGGAGCAGAAACTCCTCCATTTTGTGGATGCCTTCCACCAGTATGTAATGGACAGGGTAAGGATTTTCTCAATGTTAGGTGAAAATTGCTTTCATGGACAGCCTGGCCTCTGTGATCAATGGATGCAGACAAATGGTGGCACAATTAGAGATGTTAAAAAACCACATTATTAACTGTTTAAATTGGAACGATTTTTTAACAGTTTTCTTACATCTGCAAAATTTCTAAACAAGGACCATTGGCTAGTCAATTGGTAAAAATCTCAAACTTGGAGGGCTGTAGTTTTGACGCCTATTGGCAGCCATGTTCTACACTATTGCTAAAGGGGTATGACTGTCCGAGAAATTTTCTTATTAGGAATTTACTTTGTTGGGATCACAACAAGAAATTGCTCTTGAGTTTTGGGAATTTTTTACATGCCATTTGGTGGTTTTGAAATCTATTTCAATCACAGTCTCATTTTAGAGGCATGCTTCTCCAGTTTGTTTTCTTTTCTTTGAATAGAGTTAACTTGCTGTCTCTACTATCTTGTCTTAGTATTTGCTCATGGCTATTAATCACACAAGTACATGCTTATCATGCAGTCATTGCCTTTTGCTTGATGCTTTTATTATTATATTTTGGTTCATACTGCACAGAAGCCTGAAGTCCATAGTTGAGGCTTCATTTGAGCGATCCAAAGCTCAAGGTTCGCCTTTTTAGTACAATTCCAGTAAGACTGGTTCCAGATTTTCTCTCCCACCACACTATTTAATCTAGAAAAGACTTCGACATAGATAAGAAAAAGTATGTATATGTATGTATATACTCATCTTTTAATTTCAGATCTCCAGTGTGGTTTTATCGAACACTTTGTAGATCTATTGTCTAATGTTGAAATGAAAAACATATTGTTGCAGAAAATTCCTGTATGTTCTTGTAGAATACATCAGTAAGAGAGTGTTCCTTGTGATGCATGACATTTGACTAGGATTTGTAAGCAGGTATATCACAGTGCTTGGCATGAACTCTGTGAAGGTATGGTAACAGCTGGTTCTCTGGATGAAGTCATTGAAGTACATGAGGCCTACTTATTATCAATTCAGCGGCAATGTTTTGTGGTTCCGGATAAGCTGGTTGTTTACTGTGTCTCTTTATTTGCAGTCTGTAGTCTATTCAAGTTCTTTAATCTTTTTTTCACCAGTATTGTTTAAAGTTTTAAATTGAATTCAGTGGGCCTTAGTTGCAAGTCGAGTCAACAGCATCCTTGGATTAGCTCTGGACTTTTACTCTATACAGCAGACATTAAATATTGGTGGAGCCACTTCTGCAATGAAGACTAGATGCGAAATGGAAGTGGACAGAATCGACAAACGGTTTGATGACTGCGTCGCTTTTCTCCTAAGAGTATTCTTCTTTTCCATCTTTTTTCTTTGTCTTTTTCATCCTCAAGTCTTCTTTCCATGGATCTCCTCTGTGTTGGCTCCCTTTCTTTGCATGATTGTGAAATTTGGTTTACTTGTCTTCGAGTATGAATTATTCAAGCTTATGAACCAACAGATGTGTCTTTGCATACAGTAAATAATTTACTTAGAATATTGATATATTAGATGATTGTTTTGTCCTCATCACAGATCTTGTCTTTTAAACTCAATGTGGGACACTTCCCTCATTTGGCTGATCTGGTGACTAGAATTAATTACAACTATTTCTACATGTCTGATAATGGAAGCTTGAAGACTGCCATTACCTCTGAAACTATTACTTCAAGACTGGGGAAAGCCTTTGGTGCAAGAATGGACTGATTAAATTAGCATGGCGCTGCTTACAATGCCGTGTGTCAATATGGGATGTGAGTTTTTTTTTTTCTTTATTTCTGCCATCCAAAAGTAAATTCTTCAGCGATGTTCCTAGCCATATGAATGCTGCAGAAATCAGTGAGAGTGTAGAATTGGGAAATAGTGTACAGTTCAGTGCCAGAAGGTGCAAAGGCAATGACTCGAGCAACATTCGGCTAATGAAATGTTAATATCTGCATATATCTGGTTATCAAACTTATTTCGGCTTTAATTGGTGCTCGATGCAGATGGTTTGAGTTGGACTTGAATGTTGTCTTCTTGCTTATAGTTTGTTCTCATTTGTCCTCCTTTCTTTTCACCTCTTATGTACTGTATAGATATATAGGTATGTCATATCTGCCAGTTTTGTTGGTAAAATTTAACAGCAGAGATGTATGGTGTAAATGGATGCTTTTGTTTCCGGTGCTTTTGGCATTGTATAAGTAACACACATGAATGATGCACCTGCTGGTCGGACTTATTATGCATAAACCGAGATTTAATCAAACCAAACCAATTGAACCGAGATTAGTTATTAACTCAATTAGTAATAGTAATAGTAATATTAATTATTTTAGTTATTTTTATATCAGTTGGATTCAATTGGTTTTTCAATTTTTTTATTGACTCAAACCTAACTCAAATTATTATATTTAAATTTAAGTTTCATCCATGAAATCTCTATTACTTCATTACTTCCAATCTTACTAGTAAAAAATTATTTTTTTAATATCCACTATTTATCACTTTTTTTTTTTTTTTCTGTCCGAGAACCACTGTATTGCTTTGCTAGGTAACTAACTACTTAAATCTCCAAATTCTGATCATCACATGAAAAGTGTTGTTTTTATTGTTAAGTGAGGAATAAAATAATAATTTAACACCAAATATGAGTATAAAGTCCAATTTGCCCCTAAGACACTATAATAGAACCAGTTTTGGTATTTAAATCATAAGTTGAGCTACAAGTATTGAAATGAGACATGAGAATATGTTTTGGAAAGTTGAGAAATAGAGCTACAACTTTCATGAAGAAGTCGGAAACAGATGGAAAGTCTAAAGGGGTCGAAAAGGATTTCCAATCCCACTTAAGAACATATAACAGTAAAATTCAGCAATTTAACCAAAATATACAAAGGTCCCAAAATACATTTAAAAACCTAAAACTTAAAAACAACTTAAACAAGTGAAAGGGAAAGAGAATATTATTGCACTAACCTTATTAATAAGCTTGAATAAGTTTGGAAAGCCTTACTCCTTGACTTTCTCTTTATCTTTTGAGGATGGTTCTCCAACCTCTTCAAAGTATGAAAAATCAACATTAAAAGCAAAAATTGACAAAACAAATAGATGGAGCATGATTAAGTTACAAGTTGAGAGGTAAATTAGGCTTTATTTCATAAATGGTGAAGGATTAGATAATTATGTTGACATATTGTATTAAATGTGAATCACTTATCAAATATTATACGGTATTTAATGGAAATGATAACACTTTTTGGACAGAAATTAAATAATTCAGGGAGATTAATTTTGAAGGATGAATCAATAATTTTTTCAACAATGGAGATGTGACAAGTGATTTCGATCAAAATTGAGGTACTAAATAGTTAAAAATCCGTTGCCATTAGCTCATAGGTGTAGTGTTTTTCATCTTCCTATGAAATGTTCGCTAGGCGCAATACAGAGACCAGAAGTCACAGGCACAGGTACTTGCTCACTTTGCGCTCTCTCTCTCTCTCTCTCTGCTTATATGGGTACGAACACTCATCTTCCATTTGCAAACCACATAAATGAATTAAATTTTATTCATTCTCCGTTTTTTTTTTCCTGAACTTGTAGCTTGTCTTTCGTTATTGGCTATGGAAATGCCAACTTTTGAGCTTTCTCATAAAAAGAGTTAAATTCTCTACACTAACTTTTGCCCCCACGAGCCCTAAACCTCAAACCCACCAAGCTTTTAAATTGGAAACTTTTCACTCCAATTTGATGAATATTCTGTTTGTTTCATTGGTTTTGGCTATGGCAGTGATATGCCTAATATTTAAGGAAAGATCAATTCTTTATGGCTTGCACTTGATTTTGCTGTTGCAGTTTTGTCAAGCTCGAATCTGCACTATGATGGTGATAGTTATATTTTAGTTACAGTGACACAATGCGGTAGCTTTAGCCTTTAGCAATGGTTTCCTCATGTAATGTTGGGGTTTATCCTAATTTTTACAATTTATGAATAAACTAATGAGTTGAGATAGGAAGCAGCACAAAATGAACCAAATTCTACAACCAAAATGTTTTGTTTGATAACCTGCTTTTGTCTCATTCGTCTGCCATCCTAATTGTATCCTGATTCAATAGGTAAGGCTTTTTGAGGGTCATGGCTCTACTGCAACGAATTATTCCATCTTTGTTTTTCAGGCCAGTCAAGAGTTCTGGCTATTCATCTTTATGCAGTCCTTGGTTTGCTGTAATTCGATTCCTTCATAATGGTACCAAACCAGAAAGTGATATAGTTGTAAATGCCATATGTGATTCCTTGAGGAGAGGCTATAACTGGGACACTCTGAGCAGAAACTTTGATTATGTTGAGGTCAATCATTTTCTTGTTGAAAATGTGTTGCTGGAATTGAAGGAACCGACTGATGCAAAAAGGGCTCTGGGTTTCTTCCACTGGTCCGCTCAGAGGAAGGACTTTGCACATGAGGTAAATTCTTATTGTCTTATGGTTAATATATTAGTACGAGCCCAATTGATCAAGGATGCCCAAGCATTGCTTGAGTCAGTTTTGAAGAAAACTATTGGAGATTCTTCAAAATTTTTAGTTGTGGATTCCCTGCTTAGTAGCTATAGGATTGCTATCTCTAGTCCGGTGGTATTTAACTTACTGGTTCAGGCTTATGCTAAATTGAGACTATTTGAGATTGGTTTTGAGGTTTGCTGCTATTTGGAAGAACATGGATTCACTTTGAGCCTAACAAGTTTCAACATTTTGATTCATGTTGTTCAAAAATCTGATAATACCTCCCTTGTCTGGAAGATTTATGAGCATATGATTCAGAAAAGAATTTATCCGAATGAAGCGACAATAAAAACCATGATCAATGCTTTATGCAAGGAAGGGAAGTTACAGACAATCGTGGGCATATTGGATAAGATTCATGGAAAGAGATGCTCTCCTTCAGTGATTGTTAATGCCTATCTGGTGTTTAAGATTTTAGAGGAGGGAAGAACTGAAATTGGTATGGCTTTGTTGAAGGGCATTTTACAAAAGAATATGATTCTTGATACCATCGCGTACTCTTTTGTTGTTTATGCTAAAGTTAGGTTTGGAAATATGGACTCAGCAATGGAGATCTACGAGGAAATGCTTAGGCGAGGTTTTAATGCAAATTCTTTTCTGTATACTTCATTTATAGAGTCTTATTGTGATGGAGGAAAAATTGAAGAAGCAAACCGGTTGTTTGAAGATATGGAAAATATGGATTTGAAGCCATATGCTGAGACTTTTAACTTTCTCGTTGAGGGCTGTGCCAAGGCAGGAAGAGTGGAAGAAAGTTTGAGTTACTGTAAGAAGATGATCGAGAGAGGACTCATCCCTAGCCTTGTGGCTTTTAATATAATGGTGGCAAAGCTATGTGAAACTGGGCAAGTGAAGCAAGCGGATGAGTTGCTAACTCATATTTTAGATAGTGGGTTCATAGCCAACGAGGTGACATACTCGCATCTTATTAATGGTTATGGGAGAGACAATCAGATTCAAGAAGTTCTCAAACTCTACTATGAAATGGAGTATCGAGCACTTTGTCCTGGATTACTTGCTTTCACTTCCTTGATTAGGAGCCTTTGTCATTGTGGAAAAGTAGAGCAAGCAGAAAAGTATTTAAGAATTATGAAAGGTCATTCACTAAACCCAAATGAGGAGATTTATGAGGCACTGATCACTGGCCACTTTAAGAAGGGGGATAAAACAAGCGCAGTTCAACTTTACAATGAAATGATTTCTAAAGGATTGAAACCTTGTTGCATATATGATTTTGTTCCTAGTTCATAAACATAAAAGTTCAAGGTGGCAAATTGAAAGCAAGCTTTTAGAAATGAAGTTCCAATGTATCAACTAGGTTATGTTTATTTGAATTTTGAACAAGTTGCACATGGTAGGCTAGTCCTTTACATGCCTGGTTCCAAGTCAGCAGGTCGTCAAAATCAAGTTGGATGATTACAATCTCAAAGAAGGATGGGAAACTGACACAAGCTAGCAGAAAAAAAAACAGAAAGAACAAAGCTAACTGTCTACAATAGGAAAAAACACTGAAATCAGCAACCTATATTAATGCTTGCATATAAGAAACAAAAGCTGGAAAATGAGTTAACAAGCATTACTTACGAGTCATAATTTTGGTAGAATTTCAGAGAACATTTAGTTTTACAATCAGAAGGTAATAAGCATTTGTCATCTAGTTGTTGGGAGAAGGACTTGACTCCTGGATGGATATGCTGTGAATTTGTGGAGATCATAAGTTGGCTTTGGACTGAAAAGCAAGGATTTTTTGACTTCTTTGTGCAACTTTTCCTAGAGCCTTCCATCAATGGGCACTTCTGGGTACCACTAAAGGTAAAGTGTGATAAAATCTGATGCCTTGTCTTGGGTTCACTTTCCCTCATTTTTTTTTCTGTTGTGAAATCAGTAGTTTTATTGGTTATTATGAATTAAGAAAGGAATTTGCTTATAATTTCAATTGAATATAATAGTGCAAATGCATATTACTCATTTCATGCTTTTTCATTGCAGTTTGGAACAATTGAAACATATTACTGCAAATTGGTTATCTGTGAGCATCTAAGCAGAAGCAGCCAATTGGAGTGGACAATGAGGTGAAAAATATGTGTTGGAACTAATGTTTTAGAAAGGACTCAAAAGAGGAGGTAAACCATTTGGCTAGTTTTGATGTATTTAGGACTTCCACCGAGTATACATTGACGTAAATTTGTACTTCTAAAGACGGTTGCTTATGCTTTGGGCCAGGGTATGGAAAATAGCTTTTACTGGTGTCCAGCTACAAGTTTTGATGTTTGTTTCAAGCAATTGAAGTCATTTGTGGCTAACTGCTGGTTTTTTTTTTTTTAAAAAAATTTCCCTTGACAATATTATTGCAAGGAATGTAAATATTACACTGTTGGGATAGTATAATTATTGCATATTAGCTATAAGGGTTATTGACACTGTAATTGGACTCTTGATTCTTGATTATGTAATCATTTCATTATAATTCGTATTCTTCCCCTTGTGGGCTGTAATGCCCGTTGATTGGCTTTATAATGGAGTGTAACGCCTTTGATGAGCTTGAAACTGTTGTAACTGCTATTAGCAGTGCAGAGTGTATAATATTCATTGTATATAATATCAAATGGCAGAAAAAAAAAAAAAAAAAAAAAAACAAAAAACAAAAAAAAGACTGACTTTGTGCGGAGAATTGTGCTTGTGACCATCTCTTAAAAACAACTAGTTTGAAGCCTAGGGTTGGTCCATGAACAGATTTACATAATTTTACTTGTAATTGTAAAAACAAGAAGCTAAGCTAATGACAATTGAATAATGCCTTTGGCGCGTACTGTTGGCTTAATGTAGCAATGTACTGATTTTTGCCAAAGTCTTTCAGCCATTGTGTTATAGAATGGTGCAGGTAAAAAAAAAATTGAGACGCAAATACAGTTGTTAATACTGTTCATGTAGATTGTTCAATACTAAGAACAATAAGTTTAAGATTTTTAGTTTTTATATACAAAATATTGATTTAATAACAAGATGTTAACATAATCTTTGTAATAATATTTTTCTTTGATTTTTTATTTTTTGAGAAGATATTTTTTAACTATTTATTAATGCTATGTTTGGGAAGAGGAAGTAAAATGAGAGTGTAAAATAATAATATTCATTTTACCTCCTTACTTTGCACGCATTATTTGAATTGGTGTAAAATAATTTTATTTTTACTATTATATATATGAACAGTAACTTTTCACCCATTATGTCTTATTTTCACTCTATTTTGAGAGGAAAATTCTACAAGGTAAAATATATTTATTTGACATTCTCCCATATTTTGCATCCATCTAAACAAAGACTAAGTGTTTAATTGATTTAATTTTATAAGTTAAAATGCTCAATAAAATAATTTCACAAATTTAACTGTCCTACTGTGTTTAATGAATTAAAATAAAAGTAACAGATTTTACACTGTTAAAGTAACAAAATTTAAGGATAAATTTATGCATTCAACTCCTGAAATTTTTTGAAGGTTTCAAATCCCAAAAAAATCAGGATGCAAAGTGAGAATCCTTTTTCCATGTATTTCATTCAATTCAATTCACTAACTAATGTCCATTAATGATCTCTGTTCCAAATACTATACACAGAATTTGCTTGCCTCTAACTGATGTTATACAAAGTCGCATCGCATCATAAAAAAAAGCAGCCCAAAATAACAAGAAATGCTGCTGCTCAGTAACAAGCCATGGACTGTCCGTTCAGACTCCAACAAGAAATTTCCCTAGTGCTACTGCTACAACTCTTCCATTAAGCAAGGCAAACAGTTCATCATATTTGTACTGCGTTGCTCTCTCATCTTCTGTCCAAATGGTCATTAGTAGCCAGCAAGATCCCATCATAATACAGGAGAACATGTGGATATTAGTCACTTTTCGCATTAAATGGAATACGGATCTTGCAATGAGATAAACGAAATTTGTTTCAATGGGGATTTTGCAAACCAATTGCAAAACTGAACCGATAAACTCTATTGAGATACCAAAATTGAGGACTTGAGGAAAGCCAAACGGTTCTTTGTGAGATTTATCTTCTCTTCCGCTTCTGCTGCTTTTTCTCGAACTCCACGAACAACATTCTCAGGAGCTTTCTCCACAAACTGCAGAGGGACAGAGATTGTGAACAAATTATACAAGTGCATAAATCAGCCATAACATGTAACAGTGTGTAGGAAACTGCTAATTTCATTCACGACCAAAAAGTTTGATGCTGGACCATGCAAAACCTATATGAAAAGACTTGGTAGCCAAACAGTAACCCATTCTGAGAAAGAGATGTGGCTTCAAAAATGCAATATCATGATGGGCTAGAATTGGATAAGGGGATCACCAAGAGATCCACTTTTTCCCATCAGATTACTCAAATGATGAAAGAAAAGATCCTCAACAGCACATATTAATAAGGCTTTTCTGGAGCTTTCACATCTACAAATGCAGCAAGCTCATATTTTGGTCCTTATTTTACCCTATGAGAGCCCATGTGGTGCATCTATGCACCCACATATCCAGGTCAACTGTTAGTTAAAGATTCAGTTAACACCCCCTACAGGCTAACTTTAACTGGCTAACTAACAGGTCTGTCGATGTATATAATGAAATTAAATTTCATGTAAATCATACCCCTAAAAACTTCTTTTAAAATTTTTTTTGGTATATCAGAATAAAATATTCCCAAAACTTTACCAACATTTGGAGTTGGTGTACATGAAAAATACTTTATCGAAAAAAAAAAAAAAAAAAGTAGGCACATTTAGGAGTAAAATGAGGCTCATACACTTGGAGAATTGAGGCGAGCTGCCAGCGCTTCATACTCTGTTTGCATCTTGGAAAGCCTCTTTGAGAGGCGGTCAACTTCAGCTGATATATCAACCATATCAGCAAGAGGAAGATATGCCTCTAGTCCCTCACTGGCAACAAGGTGTACTGATTGGTTGGCATCTCCTGAAGTGTGAGGACAATTAGATTTGACAGCTCACAAACAAAAGACAAGTAATAAAAAGCAGCCAGCAAAGGTCAAAAGAACATAGAAGTACTTCTATAGACCATGTCCCAAGGAAATAAAAAACCATAAAAAAAAAAAAAACAAAATTAAAGGCAAATGATTTAAGCAAACGTACTCGGAAGGGAGTCTGTGAAGTGAACATTTTGTAGATCTAGCCTGGATAGAAGAGCCAAGACTTCCTTCTCCTTCTGCATCGACAAAGGTAAAATCTTAAAATCACATGCACATATACAAATTCAACAAACTGGCATGCTGTTGATAATACTTGCCTTAACATCTGCATGAAGCAGTATAAACATTGGAGTAATCAGTTAAGGCAATAGGTTCTATTTTTTTTTTTTTAACTTACGAAGTCATAAATGCTGAAAATAGCTTAGTAATAAATATAAATAAATAAATAACAACTCTACTACATGCTAGCATTATTCACTGTGAGTTTGCATGTACCAGAAACATTGGCATTGAACAGAACAGTGCTTGGTAAAAGAAACGGAAAATTAGAAGGAAAGATTGCAGGATGACATGAAAGGTGACCAAGGCAAAATGATGTACTATCAAATGCATGTTTTCATTCCCAGCATGTTCTTTTAGAGACTGCTACCAGGGTTGAGCCAACCCAAAACTTGATTTGTTTGGCCTGAAAAATCTTGGCTGGTGAGCTCAGAGACTGGATTGAGTATCGTAAAGAACTTGGGCTAAAATTTGGGTTGAGCTTGGGCTAAATTAACCTCAGATCAATTAAAGATTGATTAACAAATTGCAAATTACATATTTTATGGGAAGGAAGAGATGGTATTGTTTGTCCTGATGTCTATAGTCAGCTGGCACTGCGATTATTTGAGTCTTGCTTTAAGATTTAATGGTTCTTCATGTTGAAGAATAATTGTTTGGGCACAGCATTTCCTCAACTGTTCAACATACATCGCTGATCAAGAAAATGCATTTACACTTATGATAGATAGTCAGCTTAAATTTCTAGTTAAACCTTAAATATTTGCTAATAAGACAATCAAATGAACAAACTTACAGATATATACTGTATGACTTCTTCACTTGCGACTATAGATGCAGATATTCGTTTGGCAGGCTCAACAGAGTATTCAGCTCGAGCATTTCGGATTGCTCTAGTCTAACAGGATTCATTTATTTGTTAAAAAAAATAAGAGAAAACAAGCAAAAATCACAAAATATTCAGTTGAATGTGGGCTGTAGAGTTGTCAGAAGGAAAAAAGAACAACTGTGAACTCACCAGTGCCTGGAAATTTTCAAATTTTTTTATTGAGCTGGCATTCCGTGGAAGTGAAATCTGAGGCCAAGGGGATACTATGAGCGCTTCATTCCGTTGGGGAAGTGCCTGTATAAATTCATCAGTCTTAAGAGTCAACCAACTGCATCAAATATTCTCACATCTCTACAAAGCTTGTCAAGGAGTGAAAATTTCACCACAATCACTGAACTTGCTGCTAGATCCTATTTGTATCTTAAAAATTACTGAACTTTGATATTTGCAACAATAAAATCATTATGGCCAAATATTGGCCAAATTCATTCCAAACAGTTGGATGTACAACTGTATTGGACCTTCTGAATATAATTTGTATACTTAGGCTCTTTTTTTTTTTCTTATTTTCTAGGAATATATTTTTGTTGTTGTTGATGTTATTGTGTCTAAGAAAATATTTTCCAAAGAACTTATTTTTTTCTACTGATTGGATGCAATATTGAAAATTTGTTGGAAATATTAATATTTTTTATTTATACTCTACATATATTTTAATTTATGCTGTAAAAATATTTTAATTTAAAAAAATTTAATATTTCATTTAATTTATTATTATGACCAAAAAAATATAAAAAATGAGAATTTCTAGTGGTCATTGGCAATCGAGGTGGTTAGTAGTGGTCAATGGTGATTAACGATGGATGATTGGCCGATGGATAGTAGATAGCATATGTTTATATGATATTTAGTCATCATAATTAGTTTGCCAATATTTGGAAAATAACTTCCTCTTTTGCAAATGAGAAGTCATTTTCCTCAAAAATAGCTTAGTTTTCCTTTGGCCAAGAAAACTTTTTTCGTCTATTTATTTTTCTGGGTGTGCCAAACATAAAAAAGACGGAAAAATATTCTTCACAAAAAAAAAAAAAAAAAAAAAAAAAACAGAGCTTAGTGAGCCACTAAAAGCTCTTTTTTTTTTTTTTTTCTTTCTCCTTTCTAATTATACTCCTTTTTGCTTATATCATATTTCTACAACTAAAAATCATGAAAGGGAAAAAAAAAAAAAAGACAAAACAAAACAAAACTACTAGTTTTAAACTAGTGTGACAAAATAATATTGAGAATAAAGTATAAAAAGAGAGAGAGAGAGAGAGAGAGAGAGAGAGAGAGAGAGAGAGAGAGAGAGAGAGAATGGAAGGATAGTACAAAGAGGAAAAATGTCTTTGACGGCCCATTAAACATACAAAATATAATAGAATAAAATCCAACAAGATTGCCATGTCATAATTGAAGTGTGAATTTGTTTTTGTATTGGTTTTAGCAATTTTATTCTTATAAAATCAAAATTTAGTGAGACATTGAAATTTAGTGACTAGTTCAATTACTACAAGTAAATTTTATGTAATAGCATTACAGATAACACAATGACTTTTGGACAAACGCCCTTTGTTCACACTGAACAAGATACCTAGGAATTCAAAATACTAGCCTTTTCCCCCTCTTTATTTGATTAGTTATGGTAGTTTGCCTGAGGTGGAAGATGGTAATTACACCAAAAAAAGGTAATAGTTTTTATGAAGAATGTAACTAATTAACTCTCTAAGAGTATCAAGTTGAGAGCAACTGTACAAATATGGAAAAGCACAATAGAAGACGAGCATTCAGACAATGACTGATAACAGTTATTCCCATTTATAGAAGAGAAAGGATATACTACAGAAATATGTAGGGGGCTGTATGTAGAAGTTTCTTTGATTTGTAGAATTTGCTAAACCAAGGAAGAACCCACTAAGTATAAACAACCTTTAAAGCAAAAAACTTAATGCAACGTGAGGGCTAGCTAAAAGCTATAAGTTGAAATGATTGCTTAGGAAGCACAAGAGGAAAAGCAGAGATCAACAGTGGGGTAGGACAAGCAAACATGGGTGGTAGAACCTTAATATGGTAGAAACTGTGTGAACAGGGATCCTAAAAGCAAAATTGATGAAAAGACATTTTAGGCCACAGTAATATGACATCCAAGTCCAACATACAAAACAGTTACCTGCCATAGTTCTTCAGTGACGAATGGCATGAATGGATGTAGCAACTTCAATACATTTTCAAAAACATACAGTAGAACTGCCTGTGCCACTGATGCCGCTGAATCACCTCCAGACTGGTAAAGACGAGCTTTACTGGCTTCTATGTACCTGGTAAAAAGAGAAAATTAAACCAAAATTGCTAAATATTTAAGACGGAAAGAAAGCATATTATGTAGGCTTGTTGGTTGGATGACTGGAGGGCAGTGGATGGTGTTTGGCCTTCCAGCAACCTGAAATCATCTGGAAACAAAAAGTTTAACAATTATACCAAATGCTGGTCACCAGTGTTCCAAAAATATAATGATACTAAGCTTGTGGGTTCAGGGAGCTGTCAGATAAGTGGCTCTCCTTGATAACGGACTTATAGTTGCAGTTTTTCATGACCAGGAAATTTGAATCTGCAGCAAGACAATATGTATATTTTGCAAGTAAACAAATAACATACCAATCAGCGAAATCACTCCAGAAGAAGTCATAGGTTTCTCTTCCAACATCTCCAAAGAAGAACTTGTCATAGCTTGCAGTGGCCGTGTCAATAAGTATATGAAGTTTTGAGACCTGAAAAATAAATCAGTTGTTCGATGAAATATCAGGAGCTGTGAGCTGAGAATACAAACAATGAGCGAAAACTATTTTCTTACCACCCAGCATTCTGGCAAAGGCAGCTTTAGCAAGGAATCCTCGTTGTCAAACTGAACAGCAAATAAGTTGTTTTTGTCACTGAACAGAGTAGTTAATGCATAGCCAAAGCATAGACATGACATTTAGAAAAAAAAAACATAACACTATCTAAATGGTGAGAATAAAATAGAAACCTTATAAGCCATCACATTTTCCCAGGCAGATATATCAGTTGTACTAGGCAAATTTTGCAATACAAACTTGCCAGCATTCCACAGTTTGTTTGTAAAGGCTTTGTTTGCGGTCAACCTCTCAGTAGATAAGTTAAGGTCCTGGATAAAGAGTGTATGTTAAACAAATCAAATGTCAAAAAGGAGCAGATAAGATGCTTCCATGTCGTTTTAAAGCTGTAGCTTTAAGGATTTTAAGAAAAGACGAACCTGCCCAGCAGTGCCTAAAGCAAGAGTAAATCGTAAAGCATCAGTGCCAAAATCCTTGATTGTATCAAGGGGATCTATTACATTTCCCAGAGTTTTAGACATTTTTCGTCCCTGAAATACAATATAAGACTCATCATAACTGAAGAAATATATTTGCAAACAATATTTATTCTCACTGCACAGGGAAGTTCATGAGGATATTTTGGATGATAAATGTGTTCAGACAAATTTATGAAAGCATTTTGCTTACTTGTGAATCACGGATAAGTCCATGAAGATAAACATAAGAAAATGGAACTTTCCCAGTGAACTCAATTCCCATCATGATCATCCTTGCCACCCAAAAGAACAAAATGTCATGCCTGCCAGACAAAGAAGCATGCGTCAAATGCTATCAATCATTAAGCAGGGGCAAATAAAGCTACAAACACAGAGTGCAAGCCCTAAGATTTTATAGGACTGAAAATTTGATCTTGTATTAAAAGGCTGAAGTCAGCAAGAGAAGCACATACCCAGTTTCAAGCATAGTTGTAGGATAAAACTTCTCAAAATCGTCTGATGATATGTCCGGCCACCCAAGAGTACTGAAAGGCCACAGAGCACTGAAGACAGAAGTTAAAATTACAAAAGGCTGAAGAATGGACGGCTTCACCTATAAGTAGTGCTTCATTGTTGAAGTAATACAGTAATTAGAGTGAACCACAGACTACAAAATTATATTCTCCTAAAATGATAAAGATTCTAACCTTTCTCCAAATTTATTGAACGGCATGAGACTAAGTTGAATAGACACAACAGATACTAACAAAATGTGTATGTGAGCTGTATGCAGACACTGTTCAGGGCTATAGGCTTACATAACAGATACAGAGTTAGAGGTCTGCTGACATGACAGAACCTATTAAAGTACTGCCTTTGAGTTTGTTATCTCTTAGTTTTAGGCTGCTAATATATCCAAGAGAAGTGCTGCGGGGACTAAAAACCCATGTAATAAAAGTTTCCTATTTGATCAGAAACTGTTTGTTACTTGTCTTGACCCTGATTATGAATTATTTGCTATTGTAGCCTGTAGTCAAAAGGCAATTGCACAAGTGGTTTGCTCGACTCTTTCATCTTCTAATCTACACTAAAGCATAATAGAAAGTGACTAGATTGGATTCATGCAATAACAAACCTTGAAAACCATGTGTCAAGAACATCCGGATCTTGATATATTTCTACATCTTTTCCATACTTCTCATGAGCTTTCTGAAGGGCATCGTCAGCATTCCTAGCAACGATATAATCTTCTTCACAGTTCTTTCCCACAATGTACCAAACAGGTATGCGGTGTCCCCACCACAGCTGTCTGCTTATACACCAATCCTTAATGTTTGATAGCCAATGATTATAAATCTGTTATCAAACAAAAAAAGGTTTAAAAATGCAATTAACAGCAAGAGAGGAAACAGTCTCCTGTCTTTCAAAGAAACAATTAAGGTGGGTTGAAGACAATGCAGAATCACGAAGGTTTGTGTTTGGTGCAATCTACATTATAATGAAGAATGACCAAAATGAGGCAAATTCAGAAGTATGAAGCGAATGAGATATATGGCTCAGATAAATGCCTATCAGTAAGAGAAAGAAGAAGGTCAACAATGCATTAATATTAATTCACACACCTTTTCAAATCTTTCAGGTATAATGGTTATTTCTCCTTTTTCAACAGCTCGAAGAGCCTTCTCAGCCAAGGGCTCCATGGTTACAAACCACTGCTTACTCACCAATGGTTCTATTATCTAATAACAGGGAGAAAAGACATCAAGTTTTCACTTGAAGAGGCATTTACAAAAATTCAGTACCAATATGATTCAAAGGCACATCTGAAAGACAATGTTTACGCACTTCTCCACCACGTTGTGATCTCGGAACCCGTAAAGTGTGAGGCTCCTTTTTCACAGCCAAGCCTGTCTCCTCAAGATCTGACCATAGTTTCTTGCGTGCCTCAAATCGATCTAGACCACTGTAATTCCAAGAGTCAACTCATATTTTACATAATTTTTCAAACAACTAAATGATAATATTATCTTAAACACTTACCAGAATAGTCCAGCAACCTCATTAAGGGTCCCATCTTTATTCATCACATTAAGTATTGGAAGACCAAGCTTCCTAGCAAGAAGGTAATCATTGTGATCATGTCCTGGGCTTATCTTCAATACACCAGTCCCGAAGTCCTTATCCACGTGCTGCCAACACATTAATCACGTTATTTTCCTGGAATTATTTCAAATAAATCAAAGGAAATGAAGTAATATACAAAGGTATGTTTAAAAGTTTCTAAGAATTGGGAGGGGGTATGTTTTTTATTCGCACCTAGAATGCATCATGGACAATATACACTTTCATTCTGCATATTAATTGTCTAGTCGAACTTGACAAGACTTCTCTCTCAAAAAAAGAAAAAAAATTGACAGGACCATCAATTTTGAAGGCATACAAAAGCTCAAAAGCTTCCTAAGGCCATACATAGCAAAAGACTGTGTAATAATGAGTGAACTCAGCTACTTTCCTCGGAGTAAATATGTGAAGACAACATGACACATGCACAAAATGCAGATTGGACATCACAGCCTTGTGAAAAACAAGGACAACCTCTCAAATTGTAGCAAGTGATAAGATTGCCCTTATTTTCAAGGACAGATAAAGAGGGGAAGTGGAGTAGATGACAGAGAAAGAAGCATTAACTAGCTATTACAACTTTTGCATCTCAAAGTCAAACCTTCAGCAGTCAAATGGGCTTTGCTAATGGTCTTACCCTTAGGCAATTCTATAAATAGTAACTTTGACTTTTCTTAAAGGTGCTCTTTAAACTCCTTGTCATCATTTATAAGGATACAAATTAACCACAGTTAGGGAACAATCTGGAATACAGTTTGTAAAAGCTAGCTTTGATAGTTTTAAAATTAGTGAAAAAGAGCTTTATTTTCAAGCATGGTTACTTAAAGAGCCAAGTTTAACAAGATTGATGGCACCCTTGTATAGCCTTACGAGCTTTTAAACAGGCTTATCAATAACTATGTTTGCAAGCTTGTTAATGAGCTCATTTAAGCACTAATTTATTTCAGTTACCATTATTTCACATAGAAGAAAAAAATTAAATGGTCATAATTTTCTACAAAGCTACATGAATACAAATGGGGCTATAGTAGTTTGAAACACCCTTAAAGAAGAAACCATAAAGAGCCAGAACTGCAAAATACTTCGAAAATAACTGACCAAAGTAAAGACTGTTTTTCTTTATAAATCTGAAATGTATATTAAAAAGGAACAAGAAGAAGAAGAGTAGGATTTTTTTCCCTTGAAGTAGAGAAGAAAGATTGATCAAATAAAGAATTATCTCTTGTGGTGTATGTATTGAGAAAAGGCCATCATATAGTTGGCATATAATAAGTTTGCCTAAAAATTTAGGAAATCGTCGAATTCATTTAGGGATTCTACGTGTGAAAAACAGAGTTCTTTGATTATGAGCTATATGAGCTATATTTACTGTAGTTTGGAATAACTAGCTATTGCATCTATAGCTGCCAGGAGCTTTTAGATGAGTTTCTTCGATTGACATCCAATACGACTGGAGAAGCCTCTAGTCAAACATATCTACTTGCTTTTATTTGTATTTTCAATTCTTTTTGAAGGAGGTTTTATCCTCATATATGATCTCTTTTCATTGTATAAAATTTCTTTTATCAAAAAAAAAAAAAAAAAAAAAAAAAACAACACAAAAAAGGAACTAGCTTAATGCTAAATTAATAAGTCATGATAGCTGCAACTTTTTCTTTTTAGACCTCATTCATTAGCACGTTGTTTATATTTGTTGTTCAAATAATTATGGTATCATCTCAATGCAAACATTTGTAGTTCAAATAACGTTAGTAATGTACTGGAATTGAAACAAAGATGTAAAATGCAAGAAATGTGAAAAAGAAAATTGATGGCCTTACCCTATCAGAGATAATAGGAACATGACGTCCATATGTCATAGGTACAATTGCCATCCTTCCAATGTACTTGGAATACCGATCATCCTGCATTTCATCCATAACATTGTACTTTTCAGACTTAAATTCCAAAAAGTTTACCTCAATTTCATATATGACATATCCCCATAGAACAAGAGTATGCCACACACAGACATGCACACACAACGGAGTCACAGGCAATGTGAATGATGTCTAAACCACTTCCAAACCGTGAAGATGGTACACAAGATACTTTCATTTTTCTACAGAAAAGGAAATCCTAGTACATTTGTTTCATAATTTACTTCAAATGCAAATGGAAGATTACAATGGATCAGAGCCAGTATCCACATATATAGAGTTTTTATCCCTTCATTAAAACAATACATGTTTTAAATGAGAAGAAGCAAATGCCTTGGGGAAAGCATCAAACAAGGCCATATAACTCTCTTACAAGGTTGTGGACACAAAAGGCTGAAGTTCTCAATGGCTTGAAGCTTAACATGCCTTGATAGGAATGCCACGTCAACAACCAAAGAAAAACCGTTTTTGGTTTATTCCAGAAGAAACAAACCAGCAGACAAGGGAAGCAGTGGGCAGCAAGAAGTTTGTTAGCCACCTCAGCAAGTTTGTTAGGAATGATTCTATAAATAATTAGGAGAGATCATGTAATGGGTATCTTTTTACCTTTATTTTAGAATTGAGCAGATTTTCTGCACGGGCTTAGTCCTGGGGGCTGTTTACAGTCATTTTGTTATCTTCCTCATGTATATTCTCCATTAATACAACAGTATTTCTGCCATTGCTATCAATCTATTCATCTCTTCATTTTCTTATCTGTTAATACGTTCTAATCTCTATCATGCCTCAACAGGTCCAGTTGGAAGAAAAGAATGCCCATTGGGATCAGAAAAAGTGCAAAATGATCTTGAGCTGAACAGAAATCAAAATCCTAAATTACATGGAACCCAAATGAGAAGGTGCCAGCAACTTGAATTGAAGCCCCTAAGTAAGTTTAATGAAAAAAGCATCTCAATACTTTGCCTTGCCTTATGGGCATTGCAAATTTCATTTCCGGCAAGATTTACATAGACCATTTTTCAAACGAATATTACATCAAGATAACATTACAAAGAATGTATCTTGAACATTCCTAGCTAGTTCATGAAGCTAAGAATTCTAAATAAGTCTGATCTAAAAGCCTTGGTTTCGTAAATGATAAGGAACTGAGACTATAGTTTCAAAGAACTATAATGCAGATATTATAAGTATTGTGCACCTTAGGATGAACTGCAAGGGCTACATCACCAAATAATGTCTCCGGGCGTGTGGTTGCTACTGTCAAAAATTCACTCCTAAGAAAAAGAAAAAACATCTAAGATCATTATCCATACTCGAGAAATTCATAGAAACTTGGTGTAACATAACAGAAATGCATCAAAGAACAAAAAACTGTGCTGGAGAAATCAAACACAGTAATTAACAATTTCCTATTAAGTATGAGTCTACCTTCCCATCAATCAAAAGGAAACCAAAGCAATTGCACATGGACAGCATATTATTGTTAAAGAATATATTATAAATTGAAAAGAAATGAGTGTACATTGCTCTCCTATGATTACCTTGAACCTCCAGCGATACGGTACTTGATATGATATAGAGTACCAGGTTCCTCAGAATATTCTACTTCCTAAACAGAGATAATGAAGAAGATTTATGTTAAATTCCAGTACTTTTGATAAAAATAGGTTCATTTGCAAGCCTCGTGAATCCGAAAACAGCATACCAAGTCTGAAACTGCAGTCTGCAAATTAGGGGACCAATTAACCAAGTAAGAACCTGAAAGAGTATATCAATTTACAAAGTCATTAATCATCAGACGACAACTGCTTAAAGCCCAAAATTATACATGTGGTATCATCAAACAAACAAACTAGAAAACCTAGAAACAAGAGAGAGGAAAAAGAAAGCAACTGCTGAGCACTGATAAACCCATTACCACCATGATCAGACGGGACCAATCAATAAAGAAACCCGCTATCTCCTCCCAATTTAATAAAGGTAAAAGAGGCAGAAAAAAAATAGAGGAAAAACCTCATGACAGCAAAGTTCTTTTCAAGACTACATGACAGGAAAAATTAAATGTCTTTAGAATAATAATAGTTGAAGCTACAGATATTGTCCTTGTGAGATGACTACAAAAAGGTTCAGCTGAAACTTAGGCATACCTTGATATATTAAACCTTTCTCATGAAGCCTGATAAATGCCTCAATTACAGCTCCTGCAAAGAGTTGAAGGCATGACTCAGAATACATCATATACTAAATGGCCAATTCCAATTAATAAATGCAGTTAAGATGATTTTAGAAGACATACTGAAGATTTATACAAGAAATTAGGCAAAAGGAAGGAAAAGTAAGGAAGAAAAGAAAACAATGATAATATATTTAGCAGTTAAACACTTTGAAGCATAAGTGCACCAGCCCAGTCATAGATAGTTTCCAGACTGGTCAACCTTGTATTTCTACAAGTTGGAAAACTGTCTTACGACTTAGCTGCTCATCAAGGGTAAAGTGCTCTCTTGCCCAATCACAGGAAGCACCAAGTCTCTTGATCTGATTTGTAATAGTTCCACCATATCTGAAAACATAATCAGTCAAGTAAGAAAACCATGGACAAACCACAAAAGGGCAAAAAAATAATATGCGAACAAAAGTAGATCAATCATAACTAGCCAGAGCTAATTACATTAATCTTTGAACTCTTTAAAGTTCTACCTTTTTCCAGAACAGAAAAAAGAATGCGGAATAAAAAAAAAATTGATGTCAAATTGAAGATTGGAAGTGGAATGAACATTGGCCAATATGGTACCGCGTTGGAAAAGATGGTTTGATTAAATAAGCTCATAGTTACAATGAATCAACAAGAATACATAAAACTGAACCATAAGCCACACTGAGAAGGAGAAAGAATGAGGAAGGAAGAAGGGAAAATATTTAGTAAAGAACAACTAAGCAAGGGGATGAGGAGACTTGACAAAGATGTAGCAACAAACTGATCCCAACTACAAGAAATTATGTTGGGGACATTTATGTTTCACTTCTATACCATCAAAACTCTCAGAAGATACTAACTTAAGGTCCAAGTTTCATCCTCCAGCCATTGGGTTGTTTCCACTAGAGGTACCAATTACTTTACCCTCATTACCAGTGGGTACCAACACCAGCAAAATAGAAATGCTTGTTGCACAAATATGCTACCTGACCATTACTACCAGAAACTTAATTGCACAATATGCCACCAGTCACAAAAGAATAACTACCACCACCACTTGCTCACTGCCACTGCCACTGCCACCTCTAACAATAAAAGTATATAAAACCTCACCTAAATACCAACTTTATTTGCACTACACGCCCAAATAAAATCTGTACAACATATAGATGAATGTTGCTTCCTCTTTATTTAAAATGAAAACAAAGAAAAAGCATTAAAAATTGAAGAGTAAATACAATTACCCGTGAAACAAATTTAACAGTACAAACATCACCACACTGACATGACCTAGCAAATGATTTCCAATTCTGACAATATCTACATTAAGGTAACACTCCAGTCATTGATGCAGACATCACTGAGCTCAACAAAGCGTAGGCTGAAAAACTTGATAAATTTAGAAAATTTTGGAAATTATTGAGTGCATATAATAGTCCTTATAGACTCCATCATTATGTTTTGTCATTTAGCAGTTCAATAAGCACTTAGAAATCCACATTTGATTTCTAGAGTTCGGGGCGTTTTATTTGAATGGGCTGGTCTGTTTATCTTGGGAATTAAATTTAAACCTGTTTGTGCGGCCGTTAGTAATAGAGTCCTAGTGAGTTTAGCTGTCCTGTCAAATTTTGTATATGTTGTTAGTTCTAATTTTGCTGTTGCAGTCCAAATCTATCAGGTTTAGGAGTTAAACTACTCATAGGCTTAGGGTTACTTTGAGTCTATAAATATAAGTTTTTAACACCTTTATTTCTAGGCTTTCCCACTAATATAAACGTAGAAAGTATGGTTCTTGAACTGAGGATAAGAAGCCTAGGAAATTCAGATTTTGACATTCATTTTACAAAGCCCCACGACCATACGACATAACTAATTTAATATTGAAAGCAGAAAAAGCATACTGAAATATTGAAGGATAAAAGAAAAAATCTGAAACCGCTCATATTGTTGTATAAATTGCAAATTCAATTGAAGTCAAAACAAATTATGCATGAAAACTTTGCCATAACAAATTATTCAATAAAATAGCAAGCCAAAAACAATGTTGATTGAGACAGACACAAATAAAAATGGCTAAAAATATGATAAAGATTAAAAAGATCAACCATGTCTTGAGATGTGACACATAAAAGCATTTTCAAATATTTTACCTTCTTACATGTCTTAATAAATCTTGATTTCCCAAATGCATGATGGTTATCTTTCAAGATTCTTCAGTTGTACGTCTGGTAGGAATAACATCCTTATTTTAGTTTTCACTGTAATAAGCCAATATTGAATGCAAAATTATCCACTTAAGTCTAATTTAATGGTTGTTTTCTTTGTTATTAAATGTTAAGACAAATATGATGATCTACCTCCTGGTCATCAGTAATTTCATCAACACTTGCTTTTGTTTGTTTACTTCTTAATAGCATTAATAGCATAATTGACTTACACGGAGAAAGAATCATGCACACAAATTTATCAAGATAATTGATAAAACACTTAAATGCCAACAAGGTAGAAACCAACACAAGCACTCTTACACCAACACAAGTATCAAGAAGAGCAGAAGGCATGTGATGCACAATAAGGAAAAGTTACGTAAAAGAAAACTATATGAATAAAGTGGAATGCATACTTCGCTTTCCACTCCCAAACTCGTTTTAGGAACTCTTCTCTACCCAGTTCAGTCCTTTTTATCCCTTCAGATGCAAGCATTCTTTCTACAACCAACTGGAAAGAGAGAACTTTTATTCAGTAAGATAATATGAAAAAACCATGGGCCCCTTTGGTATCAATTCTGCTGTTAGTTTTTGGTTATTGTTGTCCAATACAAAAAAAAATCATACCTTGTAAAATGGAATAAAGAAAAAGGAAAAACCACTTTTTGCATTTATTTCTTGTTTTGGAAACTGTTTTCTTTTAACAATATCAAAAACAAAAATAAAAATATTTTAATAATATAATGTTCTTTGACAATTGAAAAACAATAACTAAAAACTAAAGACATACATGATACCAAAACAAGCCCTAAAAAAGTGATGTTGACCATAAAACTTATTTCTGACATGACATATTACAAGAAAGGCAATGCAAAAACTAAATAAATGTTTCAAAAATAACAATGAAATATTTCTTTAAACAATGACAACAAGTATGATATTCTTTATAAGATCTTAGCAAAAAAAAAAAACAGATGACAGTGACACCCAAGGAAAAATGGATATTTTTTATGATGTTGGCTCAAAAGGAACATTTGACAACATGCCAATCTAAATATGTAGCCTTTCAGTTGGCAGACAGACCTGTGTTGCAATACCAGCATGGTCAGTCCCAGGAAGCCACAATGTTGGCCTTCCCTTCATTCGATTGTACCTAACCATTATATCCTGGCAAAGAGGATCTTGGAATTAGATAAAGAAGATATATCAATCACTTGAACAAGTGAAACAGAAAACTACAATGCAAACCACCAATAAAAATACAAAGCATTCTTGCTATATAACCAGAACATTCTCCGCTAATCATCCAACATGGTTATATAAATTGATAAGAGGCAGTTAGAAAATGTCAGTAAATGGGAAGCATATGGTGCAGATAAATAATAAATAACAAGTAATGAATTTAATATTCTCATCTCCTTTTGAAATAAAAGAGGAACATTTCCTTTTGAAATAAATGAAGGAAGAAAGCTGTATTTACTGCACTCCAAGAAACAAGTTGCCAGATAAAATTTAAGTTATTCTTTTCATATTTATCATGAGAAAATATATTAAAATCATTTTGTGATGATGCAAGATTAAATGCTCAAATCTCTTCAGGAAAGAAGGAAAAGATAACTAAACAAAGAAAAGAGGGTTAATCAGTAACAGAAGTTGGCAAAAGTTATGAGAGGTTCTAACTTCTAAGAGTGAAAACAGCACCAGCATGATTGTTTGATCCACAGATAAGCAGAATATGCACTAGCAAAGGTTAACACATCTAGCGCAATGCAACATATATGCCATTGATAACTATGGCCTAGAGAGAAAAATAAATAAATAAATGCACAAGATAAAACAAATTGAAGAATCCTAAATTCACTTTCAAAACCTCAAGAGTCACAAACATTGCATGCCCCATGTGCAGTGAACCAGTAACATTGGGAGGTGGCATGGATATCACAAAAGGATCACTTCCTTGCTCAAGATTTGGTTTAAAATACCCTTGGGACTCCCACCTACCATCAAAAAATACACGAAAATATCATGTTATAGAACATGTGTTACGAGAAAGACTAGAAGCAGCAAGCATGCTATTAGATATGAAAGTGTGAGTAAATCCATAATTAGTGAAATCGTGAATGTGTCATTATTCTATGCACATTTAAACATGAATAACCATTGCAACTGCATGGAAATTCACATAAATAAAAGGTCCTATGCTGCGCAGTATTTTGTTTTCTACATGCTACATTGCAGTTCCTTTTTTACTGTTGACACTCTTGTTTTGCAGGTTTCATAAACTAAGTTTCATTTCACATACGTATTGAGGGACAAAGCAAAACAGGATTTAACGAGACCCAGAGTCTATCATTATACACACAAGGTATCAAACATTCTACACAAAAATCTAGGAGACCATAGTCTATGGAGATAAGATCTATATAGAAGCTCAACCATAGTTAATAACATGATAACTCTTGAAATTAAACATTAAATCAGTTGCAAGACATTGAACCATAGCCTGTAAATCAATGGCCAATCGATCATTAGACCTAACGCGCAGAAAAGAAAGATAACCATCTTAGCAAAGTTTACATTTTGCCCACTGCATCAGGCACTCCTAGCTGCTTTCCTCCAAAATTCAACATTTAGATTCCTTTTTTGTTATATACATATTCATAGAAGTTAGTTTCAACATTACAAAATCCTATATACAGAAACTTCACCAGTAGTTTCAACATTACAAATCCTATATACAGAAACTTCACCAGCTTATGTTATGTGAAAACTTCTTGTGGTTCAATTTTTCAAAAAGATTGAATATTCATTTGTTAAAAGTAAAAAGCAAAAGAAGGAATAAATTCTGTTAACAATAGTAAAAACGATACCAAGGTGAGAGCCACTAATGTACATGAAGGACAAAATAGAGTATCCAATACCATCAATGCACCAAGGAAATTAGCATAACAACTCTCATCAAATAAAGAATTTTCTAAATCAAGGACAAAAATGTTAAAAACATACATAAAAAGAAAGGAGAAACAAACACAAAAAATTACCAATTGTATATCCGTTCCTCTGATGAAAAGTCGAAGGTTTTTGCAATCTCCGGAGAAGTAAATACGCCATTCTCTGATGCAGCAACTGGAATTGCAACAACAAATGGTAAATATACTACCAAAAACAACCTTAGATTAAACTAACAAATTATAGCTACGATGAAATCTAGCTTACTCCACTAAATTTACCCAAAAAAACAATGAGAAACAATATTAAGAAATTAAACTGGAATCTAATGAAATGCACTCATAAAAATGCACTTAAATAAGTTAGTAGAAAAAAGAACAAGATTCTGTCTGGTTTTAAATTTATCTCTTCTTAGCAATCATTAATCAAAAAAAAAAAATGTTGAAGTTACATTATCAAAAGTATGCGGCATTTAGTTTAATACTCTGTTTGGCTGCTGAAAATTTGGTGTTTTAGATTCTTAAATACATAAAAAAAAAAAAAAGGCACAATTTTCCTCTTTTTTTTTTTTTTAAGGACACCAAAGGCAGTCAGTCGAGTTGCAGAAGATTTACCTGCGAAGAACCTGGTTTTAGGACGAGGGAAACGAAAGTGGGAGAAAGCAATGCAACGACGTCGTTGGGAGAAGAGAAGAGGATTGAGTCTGTAAGCAGAGCAAGAAGATAAAAGAAATGGGCTGGAGAGGGCCATATTCTCGATACTGTTGTCGTCAGTGGCTCTATATTTAGATATATAAATAAGAAATTAGAATTCTTAGAGCAGAGAACTTTGAAATTGAAAGGAAGAAATTTGATAAACCCCAATAATGAAGGAGGAGATGCAGTGGGGTTTTAGTGGCAGAGAAAGCGCGGAATGAGAAAAGAAGTGGGCGATGATAATGAATTTTATTTTATTTTGTTTATTTTATGCAACAATTATGAATTTTTCATCGTTTGAGAAAGAAATCTTTTTGCATTGGCACATAACATATGATATTTTTCATTTTTTAAAATTTTTAAATTTTATGATTACAAATGATAAACGCTTCTCTATGACGACAGGTAAATCAACAGAATTTTTTTTTAACTGGTAAGCAGTAGAATTTGTAATTTTGTTTTACTTTTTTTTTAAATAAAACTACATTTTTATAATGTGTTATCTAAGTTTTTTTTTTTTTTTTGGAAAATTCAAAATGTTATCCAAGTTGTTTATATCAATATAATAGTTTTTAATTGAGTGGAGCCCCGGCAGACCGAGATGACACTGCAAACTAATTAATAAGATAATCCTCACATTCCTTTCAAAAAAATAAAATAAGGTAACCCTCGTATTAAATCACTGAATTTATCAAAATAACTTTAGTTAAAAAAACTCCAATTCAAAATCTTTCACTCCACACAGAGGTAATAAAACCAATTAGATCACCACATCATTGACTTAAAAATATAATATGTAAACAGTTTATATTACTAAATACATTATCGAACAATTTCTTTATCATAATTATGTAAATCAAGACCCAAAACATGCAAAGCCCTTCATCTTTTTTGTTAAGTGCATAAATTTATCAATGTATTTTACATAAAAAAATTTGTGGCACTTTCAACTAATTAAACCTATTGGCACTTTAACTCGAAAAAAATTTCAATTATATATTGAAACTTACGAAATTATATTAATTCAACACTTATTAGATAGATGAAAAATACGAAAATTATTATTTCAAAATTATAAAAATCACATATCAAATCAATATTTTGCATATAGCAGCCAAAAACTCACACAAAAAAAACTATTATTACTAATGTGCAGAGATTTACAATATTACTAAAATTTATAATTTTATGGGCACAAGTAAAGTTTAAACTTTAAAGTGCAACAAAGTTTTTTCGTGAAAAGGACAAGATGAATTTATGCATTTGTTACTTGTGGTGAGTAGGGATGTTTGTAGGTCAGTTTGAAATAATAATTCAACCAAACTTAAAGTGATATTTTGAAAAAAAAAATTACAATTAATTCCCTCAAATCAAATTTTTAGTAGTAATTTGATTGAATTTGACGGTTTAGGTGAATTGAAAAAAGAGAAATTAAACTTACTCATTCATCTTAATAAAAAAAATAGATTAGTGCTATTATGAAATATGAATTAATACAAACCATATCATAAAATACATATGATTTTTAAGTAGTAGTTCAAAATTTTTAAATATTTTTTTATACATTTATTAAAAAAGAATTTACATTCAATAAGATGTTAATTAAAAAATTTACAAATTATAGAATTTTAAATATTTACTATTAAAAAAATTATAAAAAACTATAGTTTTGCTCGTGTATAATTTGTACTTAATAATACATACTAATCTATTTTCAGGAATCTATAACCTTTGAACTTTTATAGAATAATTATATAATATACTTAATCAATATAAAATTATGATTTAATTACTGTCAAATATAAACTAATCACATAATTTACTATTCAATATAAACTAATAGATACAAAAGAAATTTTCATGCAAAAATTAAATTGAGTTATTTATCATTTAAAAGTCCAAATAAATGTGTGTATATATAAAACAATTTGACTTAGTTGTGTTTTTTACTGTAAAGGCGATCGAATTAAAAGCTTGATTTTTAAAATTTATAAACCAAATCAAACCATATCAACTTTTTAAAACGGCTATTTTGAGTAAATTGAATAGGTTTAGATCAATTTGTAAGGTTTGAGCAATTTGATGAACGCTCCTATTTGTAAGCACGTAGACAAAACTAACCTAAGAAAACCAAGTAGCCTGAAACTTGAAAGGTATAAGATGAGGAGGAGGCTAACTACCCTATAAATTGATATGCAAAGGGAAAAGGTTAGAATGGAACTTTATTAAAATATTCTAGTTACAATCTAACAATGGCAAGAGTTAAGAGGCAATGTAACATGACACTTGTTCCCAATGACGAGAAACATTGAGTAAGCATAGCATAATGACCTTTAGATACATTGATGGAGGGAGTGGGGAACCAAAATTATTTTAGAAAAATTACCCTTTAATATTTATTTTTTTTTTACTTTACTCTTTAAAACAGTAAATTTTTCAATTTTGCTCCAATTAATTTTTGAAAATTTTTTTAATACCTTTAACTTTAATTTCTGACTCCGTCGTTGAGATCAAGTGAAAGGACTACCAATGAAACACATGTCAATCAAGCCCAAACTACTAAACATTAAGAAAATTAAAATTTCATTATCACCCTTCTAAATCCCTTTCATTTTTTTTAATTAAATTCTTAATTGAACCAGAATTATTTCAATATAACTTTTATGTTCAGTATCTTTCATTCATCAAAATTCGTTATTTTGAGGCTGTTTTTGATATCTAATTTGGGAAGCAAGACTCTGCCTAATCTTTTAATTATTTTCATCAATAAAGGTTTTTAAAATTAATTCTTTTTTTTTTTGTATACCCATTAAATCCATGAATTTAATTTTTAATCAAATAAGAGAAATTGTATAAATCAATGCAGTTCAAATATATTTTTAAGGGAAAAACTTACCTACAATAAATGCGTGTGTGGAATAAATTTAACAACTTTCATATATTTTATAAATTTTGAAAAATTTCATAGATTTCAAAATTCTCAATCCAAACATCGCCTTTGAAGTAACCTTCCTTGTTTTTGTTGTGTTGGACATTGGAGAAAATTAGGTAGGAGAGGGAAGAAAAGAGAGAACAAAAGATTCAAAAGTTGGTAAGAGAAAATTTTTGGAGAGATGAAGAAAGAATAGTGAGATAATAATTAGATAGTATATATATTTGAGTGATATTTTACCTACAGTAAAAGAAAAATGCAAGTATGAAAGCCAAACTTTAAGAAAATAGAGTTGGAGGAGGAATTTTTTTTTTTCTTTTTTTGGTTTGCACCGCTTGTTTAAAGATGGATTAAAAAATTTAATTAGTAGAATAATATCTAAAAGTAATAATTCAGTGGAGGTAAAATATAAAAATTTAGCAGAGTAAAATTAAATTTATATAATTATATAAACTAAAATGCTAAAAACGAGACATAAAAATATAAAAAACCCGTGGAACAGGTGCCTCGAGTGCCTTTATATGGAAACGTGCAAGTAGAACCAACAATTTGGTTGTAAATTATTATAAACAACCTTATACTTTTGCTTTATGTAAAAGATAATTATAAAATTAAAGTCATAAATTCATTGATTTGAACTAGATATTGCTAGTTTTGCAAACAAGAGAAAATGACAATATTGTTTCATCATTATTTTTTTTTTTTTTCACTTCCACTTTCTTACTTTGAAGTCAGAAAGAAAACGTCTGGTGCGGAAGAAAAACTGGCGGCCTGGTCTCGATTGGAGTACAAGCAAATCGCGAGTGACAAACTTAGTTTTCAATGAAAAATAAAAAACAAATTTACCTCTTAGAAATAATTTGTTTTTACACTACAAAACAAACTAGTTTTCAATTGTTCTAATTTTTCAATACTGACAACTGAAGGAGATGAAAGTTCAAGCATTTTTTTTAGCATTAGGGAAGCGAATTTGAATCCAACTCAATAGTCGAATTGTACATGCATTTACTACTAGACTATTTTTTAATATACAAGTGTTTTTTTTATTAGAATAAAAATAATAATACTGATAAACATTGATGTTTTTTTTGAGTTATAATCAATCAGTGGTTGATTATATAAGGGATGGAAATTTTTTAATGAAAATTTTACTCAAATTTGAAACTCTAGATTTGTGAGTTCATTCCTTGTGGATTCTCTAGTCCCAGAAATATATGAATAGTTTGCATTTAATTATATTGAGAAAGTGAATTTAACAGGATATGCAAAAGAGGATGATTTACCTACGTGTGTCCATCTATATATCAAACCATTTAATAATTCTTTTTACTAGAAATAAGGATAATACTATTTTTTTCAATTGAGAAAAATAACAAACCAGTGAAAAGATTGTAACAAAATTTTTAAATAGCAAGTCCCCGTTAGCTTGGTTTAGCCTGTAGGTATGATCATATTTCTATTTCAAATTAAAATTGAACTAGTTAAAGTCGAAACTAAATTATATGTAGTCAAAGATTTCTAGTTTCAAACCGTAGGCCAAAATGTGACGAACTAAATTGTGTGCCTACAGTTTGATTTTAATTTCTAACTTTTTTTTGAAACCAAAACCATCAAAAATAGCAATTCTGAATTGAAAGAATAGCAAAAAAAAACAAACAAAAAAAAAAGCAAAAAAATTCTCAATTTATTTATTTTTGTTTTGTTTTAATTATATTAAAATAAATTTCAATACTTTTTACTAAACTTGTTTAGTCTTTTGCAATACTATTATTTATTATTATCATTATTATTATTAGTGCTAAAACAATTAAAAAAAACTTCAAAAAAATTATTTTATTTTTTAAACTGAAATCGATGGTTCCAAAACCATCTTAGGAATAGTCTAAGGAATCGTTCGGTTCAAAATGGTTGACTTCACAAGAAGTATAATATCCAAGAAGTGTATTTCTAAGAAATTATTTCCCAGGAAGTATAATTTATATGTATTTGGTATGCAAATTAACTTCATGGAAAGTGAATTGCTTTCAAACTATAAATTACAATGATATCCATGATATAAATTTGAGTGAATTTAGATAATAAGATAAATTAGTAAATTCATTGTACTTAACTAGGGAAGTTCCCTACCCATACATAAGGAACTTACTTCTCTTGTGTAAAGGAAGTTGGATGATCTACTTCCCAGGAAGTAGAATTGATAATGCAAACCAAATACAAGCACTTTATGCATTTCCCGAGAAGTTACATTTCCCTAATCTACTTAACTCTACCCAAACAACACCTAAGAAAAGTTCGTTTCTAGTTTTACCATTTTTTGAAACTAAAATAAAAGTGAAACTATAGTCATCGTTAACTTAATTTACGGATACTCCCATATATTAAGTGTAAGTAAATATTTTAGAATGCAGAAAATTAGTTATATGAACTCATTGCTAATAATAATATTAATGTATCATCAAGCTAATTTTATCTATAAGGTAAGGATTTTAAAATTTAAAATCGCGCCTGGTTGAATTGCACGGACAAGTAAAGAAAAAAAAAAAAACAAAGAAAGAAAATTTGATTTATTAGTAAAAAAACTCAATGAAAAATTGCTTTCCTAGTAATTATAATTTTTAATGTGTCAACTAAATAAAAAGCCCATATGTTTGTCAAATTCAAATATCTACCCCACCAATTTTTCTCTTTAGAGGTATTATATTGTATGATATTACAATCAAAACAAATTAAAGTACACTCAGCACAATATATTAAAATTAAAATCCATATAGGACAATTCATTAAATTGATTATTATAGTATATATATTCTTAGAAATGGGGAGACCTGTTGATCAAGGTACATCTACCCTACCCGTACGGATGAATTGGCAAAACTGCCCACTTGATCACGAGGAATACGTAATCCATAAAAAAAAATGTTAAAAGATATAAAGATTTAAATCATAGATCGATAAAGAAATTATTAAAATAAACAGTTGTCTCTATTGTATAATTTATTAGTTTTTAATGTATAAAAAAATAAAAAATTACTTTATACATATTCAGTGTTTATTGTTAGTTGCAATAATATTAATTTAATAGTTAATAATTTTTTATACTTGTAATTAGAAATATTCTCATATCATTTTACGTAACTTGATATTAAATCTTTGTGATATTTTAAAAGCAACAGCCTACATATTACCTAGTGCATTAAAGAATATATTTCTTGAATCTTTTCTAACAACATCAAACTTCAATTGATAAAAGAAATTTCCATCTTATGGGTTAATTAATATATACTTTTATTTTTGACATTTCAAGTTTAATCTCTAAATTAGGGCTCGCTTGTGAGTTGGATATGATATAATTTACACTATTAATCATACATATTCTAATCGTATCGGCTTTGGAACAATTATTTATTTTATTTTATTGAGATTGAAATTTGCATTGAATAAATTATTTGTTGTTTATTTATATTTGTGCCCTTTATATTATATAGTAGATGATTTGATATATAAAGTCTAACTTATTCGTAGAAGATTAAATCATTAGTTCTCGTAAGTTATAATGTTTATGTTCATAATCTAAGGTGGAGGTGGATATACCATCGGTATGATTGTAGTATAAGATTAAATATAATTTATCTTAATTATAAGAATGTGTATAATTCCAATTTCTTGTGTTGGTACATCATGTATGTATTGAATAGGACCAAATAGAAATAAGTCTTTTTATACTGGCTATAAAAAAATAAATTTTACAATTCATTAGGAATATTTATACTCTTAATCTGGACTTAATTGCTACAAAAAAGGTGTATTATTTATTCTTTTGATTTATTATTATATTAAAAATTGAGTTTTACTATGGAGTAATAAACTGAATGGATTGGATAATGATAATCTGCATTTCGTGAAATATCAAGTAAGCTTTAGAGATTAATAATACCCTTTGAGTAAGCTTTTAAGTTTTCATTGAATAAATCTTGGAAATTGATTTTATTAATAATACCGATACATAAAATAAGTTAAGTAAAAGTCCTAAAAAGTTAAATTGTCAATTAAACAAATTGTTAGTAATTTATTTTTATTGACCGGTGTCCATAATTTCAACATGGGACGTTAAATAAATATTTAATGTTCGGATATTCAAAGCTAATAAAAAGTGCAATTACTATTTTTAGTGTATTAATTCCTACTTACTATAATGAGTATTTTCTAGGTTTTTGAAAATAATCTTATTGTGGTAAGAAGTCTTATTATTAATGTGTATTATTTATTATTCAAAGCAAATATTAGTATGATTCAGTGGCTCATTTAATTAATAATTATTCAGAATAAAATATTATAACTTGCATAACACATGGAGATTTATATTGGGTTCAACTTCAATTAAAAAATATGCATAGACATCAAAGTTTGGACAAAAGATAAAAATATTAATAATAAATAAATATACATAGGTTGCAAATATAAATAAATAAATTGTCAAGTAATTTATTTTGACCGATGGTGTTTGTAATTTTAACATGGAGAGTTAAATAAATATTTAATGTTTGGATATTTTGAAATTAATTAGGAGTGCAATTACGAATTTTTTTTAGTGGATTAATTTGTAATTTATTGTGATAAGAAGCCTTATTATTTCGATCCCGTAGTCCATGTTGTGCCTTAGTAAATTAGGGCTCCAAAACGAAGTTTAAAATGTGAGAAATAGGTCAAATAGACCACGAATGAAATATACAGTTCAAGAGTGTGTTTTTTTTTTTTTTTTTTTTTTTTTTGCTCCACCCGGTCCACGCAAAATTGAGTCCTGGGATTTCTGAAGTCGCACAAACAGAAGATCGCAGACTATCGCAAAGCGGCTAGAGGAATTCAGAGCTAGGCTGGAATTGTTTGCGATCAAACCTGAGAGATCTCAAAGGTAGGTTTTTTATTTTATATTTAATTAAGATCAGTGAGTTATTTATAATTTTATATAGTATTATGCAATTGGATCCACGATGTGTTTTTTTCCGTCAGGATAATAATATAATTCGATGGCTCATTTAATTAATAATTATTCAGAATCAAATATTATAACTCGCATAACACATGGAGATTTATATTGGGTTCAACTTCGATTGAAAAGATATGCATAGAAATCAAAGTTTGGTCAGAAGATAAAAATATTTATATAATTGTTTTTTGGGTACACAGAAAAAAAAAAAAAAAAAAATATATATATATATATATATATATATATAAGAAATAAATATATATGGTAGCAAATCGATCTGTTCTGGCCAATCAATCTAATGCAATTGCGTCCTTTAATAGAAGTGTAGAACGGTCAACAAACAACAGCAGAGATAATTGCACATGTAACACAAATAATTTAATAATTAATGTAGTCTCCTTGTTAAATAAATAAATGCGCTGCCATGTTAATAAACTGGTCTCAGCACCCAAACTTTGAAATCTTTTCCCCATTTCCGTCCTAATATATACATTCCAAGAAACATCAATATCTCCACCACACCCTCACTAACACTCACCAGCGAGAACCACAAATCAAATAATCAAGACGAGAATCAAGAATCAAGAATCAAGTATCAAGAATTCAAAACCCATTGTGAATTCTTGATATGGCTTTCTCTGCAACAGCCCCTGCTTGTAACAATATTCTTTTCAAGAAATCCACCTTCAATGGCCTCAAGAACCGTCCTGAACTCCCATTTAACCACCTCAAGTTTCATTTTCGTATGAAAATGACCACCACCACTGTCCAGGTGGTTTCGGACTCCTCCCCGGTGACGCAACCACTTGAAACCACCCAAGAATCTCTCTCTTTCTCGCCCAAGATTCTCCTCCCTAACTTCCCCTTTGAAGAATATATGGTACTGAAGGCAAACAATGTTAATGAAGCATTAGATAAAGCAGTACCCTTGAACCATCCATTAAAAATCCATGCAGCGATGAGATACTCTCTTCTCGCCGGCGGGAAGCGTGTCCGGCCAATTTTATGCATTGCTGCCTGTGAGTTAGTAGGCGGAGATGAAGCCGCGGCCATGCCATCTGCATGCGCAATGGAAATGATTCATACTATGTCTTTAATCCACGACGATCTTCCTTGCATGGACAATGATGATCTTCGACGGGGAAAACCTACAAATCATAAAATGTTCGGCGAAGAAACTGCGATCCTTGCCGGAGATGCAATGCTTTCTTTAGCATTCGAGCACATAGCTAGAGCAACCAAGAATGTTTCGCCGGAGCGAGTGGTTCGAGTCATAACTGAGCTTGGATCGGCTGTTGGGTCAGAAGGACTTGTTGCAGGTCAAATTGTCGACGTTTGCAGTGAGGGGAAAGAGGTAAACGTGAAAGATTTAGAGTATATCCATATTCATAAAACTGCAAAGCTTTTAGAAGCAGCAGTTGTTTGCGGAGCCATAGCAGGCGGAGCCGATGATGAGAGCATCGAAAGAGTGAGAAAATATGCAAGGTGTATAGGATTATTATTTCAAGTGATTGATGATATTTTGGATGTCACAAAGTCATCAGTAGAGCTCGGAAAAACCGCCGGAAAAGATTTGGTAAGTGATAAAGCAACTTATCCTAAGCTTCTGGGAATTGACGAGGCAAGAAAATTAGCAGCGAAATTGGTAGATGAAGCTAATCAAGAGCTTGCTTATTTTGATTCTGCCAAGGCTGCTCCACTGTACCATTTTGCTAATTACATTGCTAGTAGGCAAAATTAATTAGTGGGCTAGTTGTTTTTTTTTTTTTTTATGCAATTGCTATTATTATATAATTAATGTCACTTGCATCAATTGTTGGTTTATATGTATAATGTTTTTTGATCAATAAAATTTTTTTTTTGTCTGCAAAATAAATTTATTTTATCATTTATACATAAATACTATGCTACAACGTGACTATATAGTCTAAGATGGGATGCTGTATGCTGGAGGATACTAAACTACTAAGATGGGATGGATATATATCACAAATATAAATTAAAATTAGTCTTCGAATGTCAAGATCTCAATTATACTTGGTATTGACAGTGGGTGGTTGGTTGGGTACTAGGTGACCTCAATCTCTATAAAGATGAGACCACAAATTCAATTTTTAAAAAATGCAATTTTCTGAAATATTAAAAAATCTTTATACTTTAGAGGGAATTACATCTCCTAATTATATATATATATATATATATATATATATATATATATATAAACTCATATTATAACTATTGTCCCTTGTCACTTTTAAGAGATGAACAAATATTGCGAATACAAATAAGATTCTAATCTTGGAAAAGGAAAAAAATAAATTGGTCTTGGAGTTATAATAAAATTAATATACGAGGATTTATATTTTTAAAAACTAATTATGAATCTTTAGTTAATTTATGATTCTGTTAACATGTTGGTAATTCTGTTCAAAATAGTCCATTTTAACTGTCAATTCACTTAGAAATTAGTCCCTAAATTATAGCCAAACTAATTATAAGAATTTTGTAATACAAAAGTGATCTTGAAATTTATTATTTACTGACATAAGGTTTACATATACACTTTGTTAATAAGTAAAGTTTATCTACAAAACCACTATTAATATTAAATATAAAATAAACTTTATACAACTAATTACTTTCACACTTATGACTTATGACTTAGTTAACACTTTGGCTTTTGTATTTTTTGTTTTGAACAGAAGAGGTAAAATATTAACAAGTTTATAACTTAGGGGCTTTTTAGTTAGTGTTTAAAAATAAAGGTCTCATATATTAATTTAACTATAAGACCAATTTAATTTTTTTCAGATAAGAATCAAATTTGGATCCTTGAGAATCAAGCCTCGCTCTATATAGTTGAATATGCTAATAAATAATTATGACGTTTTTAACTTATACTTCCACCTCAATAATAGATCTTTCCATCTAAAAAGTTAACTTTTTGCTGTTAATTAGACACGCTTTTTAGATAGAATAAATTTATCTTTGAATAGAAAGAACTTATTTTTTATGGACTGATTTGATAGTGAGATAAAATTATAAATTAAAGATGTTGTAGTTATTTCTATTTGAACATAATTTAGGGATTCAATTATATTTTACACTTATATTATTTAGCGATGATGGAGGGCATTATATAAACCTTTTTTCATTACTCAAAAACTAATAGGAGTGTTCCTAAGAATAAAGGGATGATTATAAATTTATTGTTTTTTTTTTTAATTTTTGAATTGACTTGTTTAGTCTGTGTCTACTGTCAATTTATGGACAAAAACAGAAAAAAATATGACTTTTTTTTAAAGTTATTTTTATTTTATTCTTTTTTCAATATACAATCAGAAACACATTCATTTCAATACAAATTTTTATTTTCATTGATTTGGTCTATAGATGAGGTCACAGATCCGATCTAGATAAGTATTAATTATTTTTTTCAAACCTAAAGCTAAGTTTGAGCCATATCACTGTCTTTTAATTAACCAATATTCTGAGAACCGAATCAAATAATGAACCGAGTTCATTAGTTTAATCAAATTTTTATAATATAATATTTTAAAATATATTTTTAAGTATAATTAAAATATAAAATTTATAAATATTAAATAATTTTTTTACAAAAAGTATTATAGATACTAAATAATTTTGAAGACATATTATAAATTCTGAAATAAATAAATCTCTTGTTATTTTGTTAATTTATTTTTATATTACTAAATAATTTTTATTTTATTTAACAAAAATGATTTTTTTTAGGAAAGAAGACATTATTATTTAACAAAAATGATGCACATAGCATGAATGTCTCAATGCCATAAAGCCTACCACGTTTATTTAATTTACCACTATTCGAATTTAATATATATTAACCAACAAATTCATTATCTAAAACATAGTATAATAATGCACACTAAGGCATAGCCCAATGTCAAGTGCATTATGATTTGACAATTGCATTATAACTTGGCAATAGATCTAGGTTCATATCCTTTCTCCGATACTCAAAAAAAAAAAAAACATAGCATAATAATCTGAACACACATTTTCTTAATAAAAAAGAATTTCACAACCTATTCAAAAAAAAAAAAAAAAAAAAAAAAATTTCACCCATTGGGCCATTCCCTTGCTGTGATTGTAATGGGCCAAGTGAATGGATCCACGATGAACTTTCTACTTTCTTGTTAATGTCAACGAAGTAGACTGGTTTCTAATACAGAAGGATCCATCCATACAGTGTCCCCTTCGGTATTTCCACTTCTCTACTTTGCAAGAGTCTCAGATTTCAATCATAGTCACTCCTTTATTATTTCTTGGACTCTTCTTTCCAAATTCAGCTTTCTTCCTCACCTTCCTCTAATGAAGATCTCAGTTATGCAGTATTTACTATTTCTTCATTTTTCTTGAATTAATTAATTAATTCCTTAGAACCCACAAAAAAAATCTGCATTTCTTGAACCTCCGTTATGGTGCTTTTCTTTATCTTGCTTTTGCAGGTCCTCCATCCTTTGTTAATTTCTTGAGACTCATGAAAATTATAGTAATTATTATTCTTTGTAATTAAGAAATTGGTATAGTTAGCTAGTTTTTGGTGATTTCGGCAATTTTAGTGCACAGATGGTTGCATGGTTCAAAGAGCTTAAGGAAATCCGTGAGTTAATGATTGGCTTTGGGTAATCGAACTGTAGTCAATGATCGGTCCGGTTTGACAGTTTTTTACTCGGTTTTCACCGGTTCTTATCCGGCTTGCACCTCCCATTTTAGATATTCAACCTGGACCGGATTATAGTCCATTTTTATTGAACCAGTCAGTCCAGTCTAGTTTTCAGAATCATGTAATTAACTATATAGGTTGAGATGATCTAATTACAAATTCAGTTGGCTACATAAGACCCAAACACTTGATTGATCAATTTCTTAAGCTCTATTTGTTTTCGGAAAATAACTACCTTTCAAAAATATTTTCCAAGGAAAATGTTTTTCTTGAAAAATATTTTTCAAATGACTTATTTTCTATTGTTTGGTTGTAATATTGAAAATTAGTTAAAAACATATTTAAATCTTTAACTCATAACACCATAAAGATATTTATAATAATTTTGTATTTTAAAAAATTTTATTGTTAAATATGAAGATAAATTATGAAAGTCACTAATGGCTGATAATGATGATCGATGGTGGCAATAGCTTGTGGCCGATGGTGGTCGCAAGTGATAGTAATTGGTGGTGAATGGTAATAGATGATAGTGGCTACCGGTGATTAATAAATTAAAAAATATATATTTATAAAGTTATAATAAGTTTGTTAATATCCAGAAAATATTTTTTTCTCTTGAAAATGAAAAATTATTCTTCTTAAAAAATACTTAATTTTTTTTAATTAGGCAAATATTTCCCAATGACTTATTTTTCTTTAATATTTATACTTTTGTGGCATTTAAGAAAATAAGTAAACAAAAAATATTTTCTTGGAATAATCTCCATTTATCCATTAATTTCTCCATTGATTTTTGACCACAAGCTAACCTGTGATTATAGTATTGCCACAAAGCTCTCTTGAAGCCTCAAGTCTCCAACTCAAACTAGTATACATAGAGGCTTAGGTTTTGTTATGAGCATCGGGTGATATATAGAAAGAAAAGAAGAAGAAGAGACAAGAGAGGGGTGAGGAAGAAGAGTAAGTGAGAAAAATTTTAGGGCAATGTAGGTGTGGTTAGGGGTGAGCAAACGATCGATTCGGTTCAAATCAAATCGAATCGAGATAAGAAAATATATGCTGAAATTTTTTATCAACAGATCGAATCGAATTGAAATTACCTTTTGAATTGAATCGAATCAATCGGTTCAATTAATTTTGATCAATGTTACTAATTTGGTTCAATTTTAAATTCAACTGTAAATTTCTATAAAATCGAAATACAAATTTAATTCAAACCAAATAAAATGATAATCAAGCCTCTTCATTTAGTTGACCGAACCAAAATGCGTTGGTTCAGTTCTGTTGGCAAGTTGGCACACCCCTAGGTGTGACTGAAATAAAAATTAACGTTTGTGTTGTGGATGCAAGTAGAGCGTCACGTGTAATTGTTGTTGTACAATTTTCAATTTGGTCCTCATTTCTGTGAAAATTACAGTTTAGTCCCACACTCAAAGCAAAGTTATTTTCAATTAAATCCAAATTTTCTCCTCTCAAAATTCAACAATTACTAGTTTCACCCCTGTAATAAATGGTCCATAAATTACTCCTATACATTCTAGAAATATAAATGATTCCATTTGAATTTATGGTGATGATATCTTAATACTCAATTTACCTTGATGTTAAGTTGATCTCAAAGAATCTTTAGACTCTTCAAGAGCTATTTACATGTCTCAAGATTTTTTTTGCAGATTCAAAATGTTAGTGGCAGATTTAAAAAAACAAAAAAAAAATTTTGGAGTCAATATATAATAATATATTATGAAGAGAGTTTAATCTTAATTTTAATTAAGATGGGTGAATTTAGAAATTTATAGGTATTTAAAGGAAATTTATATAAAAAGACGATCTATTATACCGCCCTTTTGTCAATATACATATTACATTTGTTGTCGAGGACTCCCAATTTCATTATACCAAATAAAAAAAAAAATAGATTTAATATAATAATAATAATAATAATTTTAATCATTTGTAATTTTAAAATCTTATAATCATAAATTTATCTATTCATAACAAGCTTATGGAATAAGCTTATATACATAGGTTTGAGATGAGATATTTATTCAAAATATAAAACTTAGTCAATTCCCCTCTTTTTGAGCTAGCTTTTGAGGAGCGAATTGTTATTGATCTATTATATAACATGGTATCAAAACTTGCTTTGCTTCAATGTTTGGGGCACCCGCAAATGTGTTTGCCTATAAATTTTAGGCTCTAGATGTTGATGCCTGGGCATGATGGGTATTGGTTTAGGATAAAATTTTTGTTCAAAATATAAGACTTAGAGAATTCTCCTCTTAAACTATTTTTTAGAGAGTGAATTAGAACCGGTCCATTTTATAATAGTGGTGATATATTTCTTTCAAAAATTTTCAGAAAAAATAAGTGAACTTTCAATTTCGGACTCTAAAATACTAAACTAAAGTCTTGAAATTTCATTAATTATAGTCACCTAACAAAGAATCAACCAAAACATGCTTTCACGTGTGTCTTGCTTTTGTACGATAAATATTTATCCTATGTACCAGAAATTTCATATATAATGTTTCTTTCTATATCATGCATGAATCACATGGGACATGCAAATCATCCATTGACAAGATGAAATTTCCGGCAACATTCGTTATTCAACCATATTAAATACTTAGCAGAAATCAATTCTATGAATATGTGAACCTTATCTCTCAAATGCAACATACCAGAATATGTAAACCTTAATTTTGGTTGTCGTAATTGCACATCACAAATAATTTTTTTTTTTTTCCTTTAAGCTATTATTTGATTAAATTAAAAGTGATTCGTGCTAATTAAAATATCTATATTTATATTTGATAACAAATTCTAGTCTTACATAGGATATCCATTTGTTTCATGATAGAAACCATAATATAATGGCTTGCAATTTTTTTTTCAAAATATTCTATGTAATAGAGATGATGAAATGTATTATTGAAAATTTTTGTATAAGCAAAGAAAATTAATTAATTAATCATGAAAAATTTAATAAACTCCAGTTTTAAACTCAAGCTAACAGGTTTTTCCAATACACCCAAACCTAGCCGGAAAATATTAATAAAATATTATTGAAAATTGATTAAAGGATATGTTAGAAAAATTATAAAAGTAATGATAAACTGGTAGTGGGTGCAGCTAAAGATGTAAGTCAAATTGATCAAATTCTGGCTTACAAAATATTCAAGTTGGACTTAGATTTAATTGATTAAACAGGAAATTCATAATATTGTAATTTTGGCTTCGGTTGTTTGTGAGCTTATTGGGTATTTTAGACAAATTTTATATTATACAATATTTTAAAATAATAATTAATAATTCAACTTGATTCGGAATCTCTCCAATTCAAGATCTCTTATTCTCTATATTTTCTATAAAATGTGAAAAAAACAATCAAATTACTGCTGATTGGCTAAAATATATGAAGTGTTTGAATATAGCTGACCCATGATCATAGTTATTAGAGTAGAATTTTTTTAATACCACTATAATTCAAACGGTAATTCAATAATATATATGTAGAGGTTTTATTCAGTTAGTATAAGTTTTTAAATATAAAAATCAAATTGAATTAAATTTATACTGTATTTAAATGTGAGAATACGAGAAATAATGAGATTTCTAATAATGCATTTAATGAAATTTGAATATAAAATAATTTTAGTCATGAACAGTTAAAAAAAAAAATATATTTTATTAATTAATTGGATAATAAATTATTTTTAAATAAATACGTAAAAATAAGTAAAGTGCCGTTTGTTTTCGATTAAGTTTCTTGTTTTCATTTTTTTATAAACAAAACCTGTTTGTTTAAACTTGTTTAATTTTTTTCTTTACTTTCAGAAAAATGTTTTGAAAATAAAAAATAAATTTTATGAAACCACAAAAAGTGGTTTAACAGAATTGTGTTTTTTGTTTTTAATTCTATTTTCTCATTTTTTTTATAAGATTTATCCTTATAAAATTATTGTTGTTATTGTTGTTGTTACTATTATTTTCTCTATCTATATAAATCTAATGTCATTATTTATCCAAAATATACAAGCATTTATTTTTATGTCTATTCGATTTCTCAGCTTTTTTTTTTTTTTCTATCTCTTCTCTATGTAGTGAACATATGTAAATAAAATGAACATATGTGTATATGAGATGACAAACGGTTGAAAATTTTAATTTTAAAAATATAGATAATATTTTATTGTTATATCTATATATCCATATATATTGAAGCATATTTATTAGGTGATATTGTCAAATTTTACATATACAGTTATAATGAATTTAAGATAAATGACGATATAAATTGAAATAAAGTGTGTGTATATACACACTTCTATTTTATTAATTAACCATTATATTCACATTGATCTTATATGAAATTTTGTTTTAACATTATAAAAATTTAGATAATATAAGATAAACATTATAATTAATATTTAATATTAAAAAATAAAAAAGAGTATAAATAATAAGTAAAATTACGTAATAATATAAAAAATTAAACGAATACGAATAACGAGTATAATCGATGTGCAACACACGTTTATAAAAAGACTAGTTAATAAAATAAAATTAAAATGTATACTCAGAATGAATCAACTTACTTAATAAATCAATTTAAAAACTGAATTTCACACTTCTACTTTATTTTTTTTTATTTGAGGTTAAGTCTTATATTTGACCTGGACCAAGACAATTAATAATATCCAAGTGAAAAAGCCTACCTTTCTCCATTTTTTAAAACTGAAAATAGTCTAATTAAGTAATAAAAAATTCTACTAATAAAAAACTTATTGCATGCCAATCTTTACTACCAATATTGACCCACGTATTCATTTCTTGGCAACCATCCCTCAATTTCCAAAGCAAATTAAAAGAAAAATCAAACTGTCTAATCATACACTGAAAAGTAATGTATTGGTGGAAAAATAAATAAAATAAAGCCATCACAAAAATATGTCTTCACCAAAAGCCATTCCGTAGACAAAACGTGTTAATGTGCACGTGTAATTTATTAATCTTTTCATATTTTATAAAAAATATAAGAATTGTCATTAATATTAAGAGTTTTCGTTAATTTATAATATATATATATATATAATAAATAGTAATCCAATTTGGTTCATCCTTTTACAGATTAGATTAAGAAAGTTGAAAATCAATTGATTGAAATTGCTTAAAGAGAAAGTGCATAACTATATTTCTTCAGTTTCTATCCGTATTGTCATTAAATTCGCGAGTTTAGATAAAAATTCCGATCTAATGACGTTTGCAAGAAAAAGAAAAGGTAACCAAAATGTAGAACTTCCAATGGAAGAATAGAATAACAAAAGGCCGTTGCCAAAATAGAAAAATAACAAGTAAAATAAGCCAACTGTTGTTGCACACACACATCGTCATTTGTCTTAGCAGTTAGCTATAGCACCATAACTTTGACTTCTTTCACTTCCTCTATAAATTCCAAGAAAAATCAATATATCTTCACACCTTCCCCGCCAACATCAACAGCAAGAATCAAGAAATCAAGAATCAAACATCCATCTTGAATTCTTGATATGGCCTTCTCCGCAACAATCCCCACCTGTGATAGCTCTCTTCTTCTCAAGAAATACACCTTCAATGGCCTCAAACACCACCCTAAACTTCAATTTAACCACCTCAAGTTTCTAGTACCTATGAAAATGACTGCCGTCGCCGCCACCACCACCAGGGCAGTTTCAATCTCCTCTTCGACGGCACAACCAATTGAAACCACCCAAGAATCTGTTTCCTTCTCACCAAAGATTCCTCTCCCTGACTTTCCGTTTGAACAATACATGGCAGTAAAGGCAAAGAATGTTAATAAGGCACTAGACGAGGCAATTCCTTTACAACATCCATTGAAAATCCATGAAGCAATGAGATATTCTCTTCTCGCTGGCGGGAAGCGTGTCCGGCCAGTTCTATGCATCGCTGCTTGTGAATTAGTAGGTGGAGATGAAGCAACGGCTATGCCATCTGCATGTGCAATGGAAATGATACACACTATGTCTTTAATTCATGACGATCTCCCTTGCATGGATAATGATGATCTTCGACGTGGAAAACCTACTAATCATAAAATGTTTGACGAAGAAACTGCGATTCTTGCTGGCGATGCATTGCTTTCTTTTGCATTTGAACACGTAGCTAGAGCAACCAAGAACGTTTCACCTGAACGAGTGGTTCGTGCCATAGCTGAGATGGGATCGGCTGTTGGGTCAGAAGGACTAGTAGCAGGACAAATTGTTGACATTTGTAGTGAGGGGAAAGAGATAACTGTTAGAGATTTGGAGTATATTCATATTCATAAAACCGCTAAGCTTTTAGAAGCAGCAGTTGTTTGCGGTGCAATTGTAGGCGGAGCAGATGATGAGAGCATCGAAAGAGTGAGAAGATATGCAAGGTGTATAGGGTTATTATTTCAAGTTGTTGATGACATTTTGGATGTGACAAAGTCGTCAGAAGAACTCGGAAAGACTGCCGGAAAAGATTTGATAAGCGATAAAGCAACTTACCCTAAGCTTTTGGGCATTGATGAGGCAAGAAAATTAGCAGCAAAGTTGGTAGATGAAGCTAATCAAGAACTTGCTTATTTTGATTCTGCCAAGGCTGCTCCGTTATACCATTTTGCTAATTACATTGCTAGTAGACAAAATTAATTGTTTTTCGTTGTTGTTGACTTCTTGTTATTATTTAATGGCTGCTAATAATGGTACTTTGATTTGTAATTAACAAATGGAGAGAGGCTCTCTTTTTCAACAATTTGGAAAAATAATAAACAATACTGTTGGTGAACTTTTTGTAGTTTACTATTCTTTTGTCCACTATTGTTAACTGTATCATATTCATAACCAAAGAAATATAATTGATTATCATCAACTCTTAATTGAAGTCGAGAGTTGATTCTCATAAGTTGAGTACATACTTACTGAAGGTACTTTATCTCTAATGAATTGACCGGTGCATGCATGATTTACTTTTAATCCAATGAGCTGGAAATACCGGAGCCGAATACGCCCTGACCCAGAGAGCATCTGACTTAACTAGATATTTAGCCATAGGAGACCAACTCTAAACCAATCCATCTCAATCTTCAATATTATGACTTAGAGAACGAGGTCTAACAGAAAAATCTTTGTATTAAATAGAATCCAAGAGATGAAATTAGATGTTTTGTTTGTCATACTTCTAAATCTTGTTTTAGAAAACAATTTATGTAATGTTTTAGAAAACAATTTATGGAAAGCATGAAAGAAAAAGGAAAAATTGCCAGTTTAGAAACCTATTGAAGCTGTGATGACCAAAAACGTTCTGCAATAAATAAATGTCCAAGCTTTCGTTTCTAAATAAAGATATTAACTTGCTCAAAAAAATGAGATCAATATTCGTGTGCCCATCACGTCTTTATTTTGAGGTATGTGCTAGCTACGGTTGAGCTGGTGAGCTACTGTTTAACACCTCTTCAAGGTTATCCATTTTTGGACCGATAAGAAAATATGAACCCGAACTTGCTCGAAAAAATGAGATCAATATTCGTGTGCCCATCACATCTTTATTTTGAGGTATGTGCTAGCTACGGTTGAGCTGGTGAGTGACTGTTTGACACCTCTTCAATGTATGAAAGCCGAAACAAAGAGAAGATTCAATGCTTCTTTCTATGTTGAGTATTTTATTTATCTTTCTTAAGAAATTTTTAGAATTTTGTTTTATTTATTCTCAATTGATTGGATGTATATGGATAATTAAGCTTTAAAAATTAGTTCCGTAGAGATAATTAGTATAGGCTTTTAATTCTATTTTCCATTCCATCTCCATCCTCATCAGACCTAAAAACATCAAACGTTGTTCTCTCAATGACTCGTTCCAAGGCCTTTCTTCTCGCCGTTCTCAAGAAGAAAGCTAATATGCTCAACCACGATCTAGAACGCTAATATTTTGGATGGTTTTTTGATTGATTGTAATTTCATTTCAATTTTAATTGTATTGAATCTTTACTATCTCTGGTGATTCAGACTGTTTTCGGCGACTTCAGTCTGCAATATATATTAAAAACAATTTCTGTCTTGCGACTTCAATTCGCAATATAAATTGAATATGCTGCAATTTTTGCATCTGAAACGGATAATGTATATAAATAAAAGTTCGTTTTTTTATATATTTGTTCATGCATGACTTCAATACATTTGCTTCGGCGTTCATAGCACCAGCACTCTTCTATATTATTTATCTATGTATTTGATTTGTGCATATGCTTGTTTGTTACTTATTACACTTATTGCTGTAATAATTAATATATTTATTTTTGGAAATAAAGTTCTTTTTATCGATTTTTCTTAGTTTTAGAATTGGTTTTAAGAACCACGGTACGAGGTGGGAAAAGAAATTTCAGAACTGTGCTGGAGAGAATTTTATTCTTTCAAGAAAAGAAGGAAACTGGATTTGCATATTATTTAAATAATTCTACTCACCCAAGAAGGGGAAATCTAGGGAGTTTCAAGATGCACTTAAAACTATCATAAAATGCATCAGCAGTCTACCTAAATATTATGTGAAGGTAACAACCCATATTTAATTACACATTTGATGATTGACATTATTCAATGATTTGGATTGAAAATAATATATTGAATTTGATAAGTAAGGATCCAACACAAGCTAATAAAAAATTTCGTTCTAAGATACTTCGAGATAGTTTCAACTTGATATGCCTGTACAACAGGTTCTTGGTAAGTTTTCTAAATCTATATGTTTTAATAGTTTAAAAACCTTCATGAAAGTTTTAGAGTTCATGTCTCAACTATGGCTTAGATGATTGACTAACCTGTAGACTCATCCAGAGTTCATGTAAGAAATTTACAAATTGAAGAAAGCCTATATATAATTAAACTTAGCACTTAGATATTGTTGAAAGCAGATGGAAGTATTAGATAATTGCAATTTGGATGCTTTTGATTTTATTTGTTCAAATTGTCTTTTTTTTCACCATTTCTTCAATCTTTGCTTTATTCCTAAAGCATTGTCCTATAGCTGTAGATGTTGATGTTGTTGTATATTACATTGTAATAATATATTTTTCTATACCAAGTTGGTCTATTTTATAAATGACAAGCTTAATCTGACATTTATTTTGACTTGCAGATTGTTAACGGTAATGATATACAAAAGATAAAAGGGAAATTCTCTTTGCACTTTATCTTCTAGTTTTGCATATTTTTCTTTGGAGAAAATTGAAATCATCTAATAGATTCTATTTACTTTTTTCAATGTATCATCTTATGATGACCAATATTACATTTAAGATTAATGAAATTATAGAAAGAGTTCACTACTCATATTTTTTTTCCCTTTTTTATTTTTTTTTTTTGAGTACTAGGTATAGAGAACGAGGATTCGAATTTGAATCAATTGTAAGATCATTACACAGATTTAACTAGTAATAAATAAATGAATCATATAAATTAAGGCACAAAATTCTTCCTCTTTTCTATAAAATTATTGAAAATACATGTAGTTAATTTTTTGTATTAAAAAAAAAAAACAACATAGTCAATAGTTCTTTTATAACATTAATAGAATTAATGATTGTAAGGAAATACTTTAGCTAACTCAAAAAAGTTTAGTTAAGAAGAAAAAAGGGGATAATGAAGGGCTTCCAACTTTATCACGAAAAGTCCAATACATGCAGCTATCCTTTTTTTCTTTTTTTTGAAGAAGAAAGTTGGAATTTATTAATCATCCAAGCTTAAAAAAGATAATACAAAGGGAGGGAAATCATGTAACGACCCCCCCCCCCCCCCCCCCACATTTGACATTGTTCTAGATGCTTGAGCAAGCCCATGAGCAACATCATTTGATGAACGATAAACATGCCTAAACTCAACTTCACATCTAATCCGTGAAGAAACTTGACGAATAGAATTGATAATATCACTAAAAATAGTACCATCCAAATAACAATGGTCATGTAGCGCATTTATCACCATTAAGTTGTCACTTTCGACAACTAATCTGCTCCATCCTTTTCCCTCCAACCAGCTTAAAGCTTCCTTGACTGCCATAGCCTTAGCTTCCTTTAGCCTTAAGCTCGCTCCAAACCTGCCAATCTTCAATCCCAGCACAGCGCCATTACTATCTCTCACCACCACGCCAAATCCAGCACAAGAATCCCCCACCGCCCCTGCCGCATCGACATTCACTTTAACCCAGTTAAGTTCAGGTCGCTATCACTTAATTGCTGTTGCAGCACCTCTTCCCACTACAACATTGGCCTTCAACCAATCCTCAAGAAACCTCCACGCCCTCATCCATATAGCCATAGCCAATGGAAATTATTGCTTCCATATCACAGTATTTCGAGAATTCCAGATTTGCTAGCACACAGTTAATGCCATTGCTGCATCCTTATCATTAAAGATGCAAAAAATCTGACCAAGCCATTCCTGAAACGAGTTCACAATAAGCGAGTACCAACCTAAAAATGAAGCTTGCCAAACTTGCTTTGAGAAAGAGCAATTGACCAGTAAATGAAGATCAGTCTTATCAAACTGACTACATAATGGGCAATGAGATGGTACTACCACTCTTCTTCTTCTTAATTGATAAAGAGTTGGTAGGGTGCCATTAACTGCTCTCCAGATAAAATTAGTGACCTGTGGTGGCGCTCTGATTTTCGATAATCGACTCCATACATTAATTGCATTCGAAGGCACAACCTGATGGGAGTTTACTGTGAGAGCTTTATAAGCTGACTTCACTGAGTAATGAACTCTCTCTCTTCAAACCTCCAAGCAACCTCATCGATGGCTCCAGCAATCAAAGGAGTGCTCAAAATCAAATCAGCATCACAAGCATTAAATGTGTCCCTTATAAGCTGTAAATTCCACTGGCCATCATCAATCAAATCACGGACATAATAGACACCAAAAATAGGATCAAACGGCATAGTGACAAGAGGATTAACAACATCCCTTAACCACGGCTTAGTCCAAAGAGCAATTCGTTTGCCTCTTCCCACCTTCCAGTAAATCCCCTTCCTGATAATCTCCTGACTTTCACGAATGCTCCTCCAAAGATAGCTTGGGTTATTATCCAAAGGAGCTTCTAGAAACGTAAAGGTGGCATAATACCTCGCCTTTAAGAGCCTAGCAACAAGGGAATTGGGTTCCTTCAATAGCTTCCACCCGATCTTCCCAAGAACAGCAATATTGAACTCCCTTAGCTGCTTGAACGCAAGTACTCTTGCTTTTTTATCCCGACAAAGGCGCTCCCAACTCATCCAGTGAATACCATGATTATTTTCTATCGTACCCCACCAAAATTGACACATTATCTTCTTTAGTTCCTCACAAGAGATTTAGGAAATAGGAATAACATCATAACATAATTCGTATTGCTAGGAGCATTGTCTTTAAGAGAATTTCTTTGCTAGGCTTAGATAACTTCTTTGCCTTCTATGAATTTAGCTTCTTCCATACACGGTCCTTAATATAGCCAAACACTTCCTTCTTATTTTGTCCAATTGACATAGGAAGTCCAAGACAAGTGCCAAGGTCATCATGCTCCCTAACTTATAGCAGAGAACAAATATCTGATCTTATGGTGGCATCGGTGTTAGGACTAAAATAAATCAAAGACTTATTAAAATTAACGACCTGGCCTGAGGCTAATTCATAGTCTTGCAACAATAATCTGACCGTCTGAGCTTCATTTAAGGGAGCCTTAAAAAACAAAACAAGATCATCTGCAAAGAACAGATGTGACACCGTTGGAGCTCCAGTAATCACTTTAACCCCCATGAATGGAGCCCAATCTCTCTCTAGCTTGAATCAATTGGGTCAAAACTTCAGCATAGATAATAAATAAATATGGACTCAAGGGATCCCCCTGCCGCAATCCTCTCCCTGAAACAATAGGACCAATAAATCTCCCTTGTTGCAACACTTATATAAGATACCAAAGAGACACAGAAATTAATCAAATCAACCCACTTCTCATTGAAACCCATTTCACCATTACTGCTTTCAAAAAACCCCACTCAAGCCTATCATAGGCCTTACTAATATCTATTTTCAGTGCAGCAAATCCGACCCGACCATGCTTTCGAGCTCTCAAATAATGAAGAGATTCAAAAGCTACTATTGAATTGTCCTGGATATGCCTTCCCCCCACAAAAGCACTCTGAGTGGGAGAAATAACATGAGGAAGAATCACTTTCAACCTATTCGCATACATCTTCGCTATAATCTTATAAAGCACTTGGCACAAAGCAATTGGGCGTAAATCAGCCATACACTCAGGAGTTTGCTTTTTTGGAATTAAAACCAACACTGTTTCGTTCAATTCGGTAGGAAACGTACCTGAATTCGCATAAGCAATACAAAAGGTCGTCACATCATCTCCAATAATACTCCAATACTACTGATAAAACCCTAGGTTCAAACCATCGCAACCCAGAGATTTGTCGCAACCTATGCTAAAAATGGATTGCTTCACTTCTTCTATTGAAAAAGGTTCCTCAAGCAACTCATTATCGTCCTCAGAAACACATCGAGGAACCAGGCTGAGAATATTATCTGGAGAATATGCTTGTGTCGAGTATAAATCCACAAAATAATTCATGATCACCTCACTAAGCCCTGTGTCCCAATTCTTCAACTCCCCATTCACATCTTTCAGCTACTCAATTCGATTTCTCTTTTTTTTTTTTTGCAAATGCCTTAGCATGAAAAAAAATCTGTGTTTCGATTAGCCCCTTGCAGCCATTCTTCCTTTGCCCTTTGTTTCCAGAATAGCTCACGTTGCTCATATAATTCAGCGAGCCTTGCCCTGGCCTGCAGAAAATTTCGGATCCGACTGTGATCTCCTACCTCTCAATTGCTTCAATTTTTATCTACACTCATCCAGCTCCACTTTAAACTTGCGTCAATAGTTCTGCCTCCACTCATCAAGAGATATACTACAAACCGCAAGTTTCTTAATTAGATTAGCTCCCCTATGAAGCCTCCAACAATCCTCGACCACTTGACGGCATTCTGGCTCCCTAAACCAATGGTTCTCATAACGAAACAAATGCACTCTTTGCCTGCGAACATAAACTTGAACTTGGATAAATAAAGGTAAATGGTCATAAGTAGTTAAGTCAAGGACCATCCCTGTAGACATATGGAACAAATTCCTTTATCCTTCAGAAACTAAACATCGGCACGCTTAGCTTCCACGTGATCAGCCCCTACCCGACCATTGTCTCAAGTGAACTGGTACCCATCTAACTTCAAGTCCGAGAGACCAGCTCTCATAATAGCATTTTGGAACCCATAGAGTAAATTTGCCGGCTGTGGAAGACCACCTCTCTTCTCAGAATTATACAGGATATCATTAAAGTCCCCAACGCAAACCCATGGGAGAGCAAAAACCGAAGCAAGGTCACCCAACAACTCCCAAGTCTCATGCCTTCTATTTCTATTAGCCTGCCCACAAAAACCTGTTAACCACCAAGGCTCCAACCCCTGAACATCAACTTTCACATCAATAAAATGAGAAGAACCCAATATATTTACACAGCTAACCCCCTTCCATAAAAAGCTAGCCCCCCACTATGACCATTACTATCAACTGAATACAAATCATCATTGTCTAATAAAGACTTTATTTCATTAACTTTATTTGAATTACAAATTGTCTCAACAAGAAAAATAAAATTAGGACGCTTTTCACAAACTAGTTGCCGCAAATTCTAAACTGCCTTGGTGTTGCTGAGCCCTCGACAGTTCCAACTTAACAGACTCATTTTTGTCAGCGGGCCTGAGTACCAAAACCTGCCGCTTTCCCATTTTTTGGATCCTTAAAAGACCCATTTTTTGGTCCTTTGTAGGCCCATTTTCTGTATTGATATCTTAGGCCTTAGTACTCGCCTCCTCTTGGCCCATTCTTCTTCTCTTCGGATGATTCAATAAGATACCATCTGCTGCACTTGAGTCCAAGTTCTCATCCACAATCATTGCGTTATCTCCTTCCTTATCAACTCCCACATTCTCGCCTAAATTTGAGGTTTGTTTCGAAAAATTAAGAGGCTGCATCCTACCCATCATGGGCTCTCCAAAATTGTGCCGTCGTACCCCTTGGCTCTGATCACCACTTCCAGGAGTGCAGTCGTGTCCAACATAGCCTTCATTATGAAGCCATTTTGCCCCTGTTGATAATTGTAGACGTCGTGGATTAGCTCTTAAATAGGGACCAAACTTCCTAATCATTGGAGCACCATCATTCAACACCGGCAAAGGACAAAATTTCTCACTATGTCCTATTATACCACAAACAAAGCAAAACTCAGGAATTCATTCATATTCGAGGTTGACCCAAAACCAGTCTGAATCGTCCTGCTTCCTCAACTTCAATCTTTCACGAATGGGTTTATTGATATCCCATTTAACACGAACCCAAAGATAGTCTCTCTTCTTTGTGAAATTCTCAGGGTCAGTCTTCACAAATATCCCCAAATCATTCACCAACCTTTCTAAAACATAATCTGACTTGTATCCAGGGCGTAAACCATACAAGTGAATCCATAAATACAATCCATTCAACGATACCTCACATGGATGGGTAAACCCCTCCATTCTATCCAGGATAAGAATCTGATTGTTGAACATCCATGGGCACATATCAAGGGCTCTCTCCATATCAATTTTGTGGTAAAACTGAAAGGTATAGATCCCCCCTTCTAACTCCCTGATCAGCATCCCCATGCTTGGTTTCATTAATGAAGCTAATGTCAATTTCAAAGCTATAAAATTGATGGGTCTATCTAATATAAAGCGACCCACCAAACAAAGATTAGGGTTAGTTTCCTCCTCCTCCTCTTTACTAATCTCATCAGCCTTAAAAACAATACCCTCATCGCTATCGTCGCTAACGGAGAGATTAGCCATATCGACGGAAATATTGTCAGCCTCCATTCTCAGAATAAAAGACTTGCTAACAAGCAAGACGAAAAACTTCTCAGACGAGAGAAGACTCGTATATATGGTCGAATAAAAGTATTATATTAGTATTATATTAGCAGCTATCCTATTTGATTATGAGATTAAATAAAAACATGACAGTTTTTTTAAAGATAATCTTTAAATATGCATGTTTTCATTATTTTTATAAAAAATTATAAAATAATTAACAATTTATGATAAAAATAAAGATTAATTATTCTTATTTTTTGAGATTCCACGTAAAATATTTCTAATTATTTTTACTCACTCGCATGCGAAGCGCGGTATTACGATTAGTTATAATATTATTATTAAGGTAACCCAACAAATATTAAGATATCCTTTTCATATTTAAATTCTTCTCTTATTATTATTATTATTATTATTATTATTATTATTATTATTATTATTATTATTACAAGTTTAATCTGTCACAAATATATATTTGTCTATAGTTATTATGTATGGCTCATTTATAGACTAAGCGAGTAATTTGGCTATTTTATTTTATTATAATTTATTACTACTATTTTGTATTTATCTTTTGAAAAAGGCACCGATTTCTTATTCTATTAAATATGTTTATTGGATTAGTTCGGATAGGATGGGTCAACGTACTAAATATAATCTACTACTACTTTCTTTCTTTTTTTTTTTTTTTATTCCAATAAAAAGATATTAAGATTAGAAATAAGTACATATACGATCTGATAGAAGATTCAGATTCGAATCTGTCAGTGAAATAGGACGTCTAGAAAGTGTACGACGAAGCACTCGTGGTACGTAAGTGAATACGAATCATGTAGGTTTGTATTGATTCGCTTCCTTCTCCCGGTATTAAAAAAAACATCAGCAATTTGCTAAGTGTATATACATAGATAGTTAAAGTGATAAAATAGAACAATTTCTTTATTTTCAAAAATAAATTAGGGAAGAATTAAACGTGCTCAATTATGCACTAAAAATTGAAAAGTTGTATATAAAAGAAAATAAATAAATTAAAGCCATAAAAAAAAAACATAGAAATAAGTAAGAAGAGAAGAAAAGGAAAGCCAAGTGTTATTGCACACACTAGAGTCCAAAACCATATTAGAACGAATAATCAGAAGACAAAAGTCATAGCACCCAAATTTTGAATTCTTTCCCATGACTTCCTTTATAAATTCCAACGAAAATCAATAGTTTCACACCCTAACCACCACTACTACTACTACCACCACCACTACCACCAATAAGAATCAACAAAACAAAATTCAAAAAGTACATCTTAACTTCTTGATATGGCCTTCTCTGCAACAATTCCCACCTGTGATAATTCCATACTTTTCAAGAAATCCACCTTCAATGGCCTCAGTCATCCTAAGCTCCCGATTCACCACCTCAAGTTTCTTGCTCCTATGAAAACATTCACCACCACCCGAGTGGTTTCAAACTCCTCTTCCTCAGTGACGCAACCGCTTGAAACCACCCTAAAATCTGTCTCCTTCTCACCAAAGATTCCTCTCCCTGACTTCCCATTTGAACAATACATGGCAATCAAGGCAAAGAATGTTAATAAGGCAATAGATGAGGCTATTCCTTTGCAACATCCATTAAAAATCCACGAAGCGATGAGATACTCTCTTCTCGCCGGCGGGAAGCGTGTCCGGCCAGTTTTATGTATCGCTGCTTGTGAATTAGTCGGTGGAGATGAAGCAACGGCTATGCCATCTGCATGTGCAATGGAAATGATACACACTATGTCTTTAATTCATGACGATCTTCCTTGCATGGATAACGATGATCTTAGACGGGGAAAACCTACTAATCATAAAATGTTTGGGGAAGAAACTGCGATTCTTGCCGGCGATGCTATGCTTTCTTTTGCATTCGAACACGTAGCTAGAGCAACCAAGAACGTCTCATCTGATCGAGTGGTTCGAGCCATAGGTGAGCTGGGATCGGCTGTTGGGTCAGAAGGACTAGTAGCAGGACAAATTGTTGATATTTGCAGTGAGGGGAAAGAGGTAACTGTTAAAGATTTGGAGTATATTCATATTCATAAAACCGCTAAGCTTTTAGAAGCAGCAGTTGTTTGCGGTGCAATTGTAGGCGGAGCCGATGATGAGAGCATCGAAAGAGTGAGAAAATATGCAAGGTGTATAGGATTATTATTCCAAGTGATTGATGATATTTTGGATGTGACAAAGTCATCGGAAGAGCTCGGAAAGACTGCCGGAAAAGATTTGGTAAGTGATAAAGCAACTTATCCTAAGCTTCTGGGCATTGATGAGGCAAGAAAATTAGCAGCTAAGTTGGTAGATGAAGCTAATCAAGAACTTGCTTATTTTGATTCTGCCAGGGCTGCCCCATTATACCATTTTGCTAATTACATTGCTAGTAGACAAAATTAATCAGTGGGTTAATCATAATTTTATTGTCTTTCTTGTTGTTTTTCCTATTTCTTTTTCTTTTTTTTTAAACAACTTTGTTGTTCTTATATATTGTATAATTTAACATTACATGTATCAATGTACTTATCTGCTGCTTTAAAAATTTTTCGCGTATAATGTAAGTTTTTTAACCATTTGGTAACACTGGTACCAGTGACCGATCTGAAAATATTTTTCTCCAAGGTAAAGATATAATTTTATGAAAAAAAAAAAAAAAAAGAGAGTCAAGGACAAACAAAATTAAACTTTATGAATTAAATTAAATAAATATACATTATATATATTAGAAAAACTCCAAAAAAGGAGGGTCAACTCATTCCTCTTTCAATACAGTGAATCCACCCTTATTTGATATAGTGAATCCGCCGTTACGAGGGGGCACTGCTTACCTCTATCTATCAAATATTTAATGTTACTTTCAGTTTTTTTTTTTATGAATTAAAAAAATTACCCCTATCTTTGGTTTTTTTTTTTTTTTTTCCGATTTGTTCAATGTATGTGGCTTTTATTGAATTATATTATTCTTTTTTGGTATGAGTAAAATTATGCAGAAAATAAAAACTATTTCCTAAGTTAATGTTGTTTTCAAACTATTTATAAAATAATGTGAAAATTTATTGGGTGTTTAAATAAATATAATCTGTCAATTTGAGAAACAAATTTAGGGTAAAAAAGAATTATTGAAGACAAATATGAATTTGTCAGCATTGCAAAAGGATTCAGATGAGACAATTAAAAAACAAAAAAAATCAATATCGACAACCGTGAGCTAAGAAAGAGGAAGTGGGAAAATTTTGTTTTTGGTAGTGGATATGTTTTGCTTTGGTGACGGATCGATCTGCGTGGGTTAATTTCATTGGTGGTGACTAAATTTAAAGGATAACAATATTATGGTGATTAAAAATACTGTAACATCAATTTGGTAATATTAAAATGTCTTTGCACATTTTCATTGATTTCCGATGATTATCATGTAGCTGAATCCGTTCTGACATATTGATAGATTCATACTTTTTTTTCCAAAATTTCCAATTTCGGACGTTTCAAAAAATCAGTAAGGAAAAATATTTTTCTGATAAAAAAAATTAAGTCATTTTCTATTTTTAGAAGTGTAAAATATTTTCGAACATTACTAAACTTATTATAATTTTATAAAATATATATTTTTAATTTATTAATTACTTGTAGCCACCACCATCGGTCACAGTTTTTTATTCATCTTTTTTTATATTTAACAATAAATTTTTAGAATACAAAATTCTTAAAATTATAAATACTTTTCTCGTCTTAAAAGTTAAAAATTTTAATATTTTTTAATATTATAACCAACGGAAAATGATTTTTTTTTCCCATAATTAAGCCTAAGTTTGATTCTCAAATTGACAAATTATAATCAATTAAACACCCAATAAATTTTCACATTATTATTATAAATGGTGTTAAAAAAAATATTAATTTAGAAAATAAATTTTTTCTGCATTATTTTAAGTCATAACCCTTCTCTTTTTGGGTCGACTCTATATACATCACAACAAGGACAAAGTGACATTTCTTATAGTTTAGAGTTAGAGATCTTAGACATTTTATGACATTCATTTACTAAATGGTACATAATTTTTTATTTTATTGTATTAAATTAATTTATAATTAATAAATATGAAAATTGATAAATTATTCGTAATGCGAAATCATAAATAAATTATACAAAATTTTAATATCATTTATCCAAACAAAAATAGATATGTAGTTAATATGTTTCCATATAATTGAGTCCTCATATTTGTATTTTCCATTTTCGTCCATGAATGCCTAAACTGAATCTATTTCCCTTGTATGATAACAATTATGGATAATGAAATTCACAAATATGATGTTTGGTGGTATTTTACAGTAAATAGTGGGGATTAAAAAAATGTACTTAGTTTTAGAATTGGTACAACCAAAAAAATAATTCTGAGGATGTAGACTTGTTTATTTGCTGTCTTGTCCATATACAAGAAGTCAAGTGGGTCTTGCTTTCAAATGAACAAATCCAATGGGCAAAGGTGAGAAAATAAAGTTTCCAAATAAGAATTTTCATTTCCCCTTATCATTAAAAATATCAGCCAACTCTATTATTGATTAATAATAGTAAAATTGAATGTTTTGATCTATACGAATATTTGTAATTCTTAATATTATTATTAATGAATTATATTTACAAAACAAATTTATATCGTGTCAATTCTTAAAGGTTAATTTCCTTCTATTAATAAAAAAAAACACGCCGAAGCCATTAAATTTATTTAATATTGATTGTTAATAATAATAAATAGAGCAAAATACTAATCTGAATGGAGTAGTTTAATAGCAAAAAGTACTTATGGCGTTAATTATTATACCTTAAGTCAAGTCAGCTCCTTTACCTTTGACACGGAGAACATGGCATGGACATCTTGTGCAAGGATTAAAAAAAAAAAAAAATTCTAAGCCAAGTCCTAACTCCTAAGTCAAATTAAATTCAAAAATTGTTAAAAAATTGTGCATTATTTGTTGTAGTTGCCTTCTCTGACTGCCACCAATTTCCCTTACTCGTCACACCAATTTGGCCAATAACAACATTTTTAATGGAAGAAGTAAAAGTATTTAGCATAGATTAAGGAAAGAATTAATTAAAACAAAAAATTTTCGAAAATGTCATTTTGAGGTGCCGGGTCCAATCAAATTATTTGCATTTACTTTGACTCTTAATTTTTATATTTCTCTCTTTTTCTCATTTTCAATAGTTGCCAAAGAGTCAACACATTCAATTTCACATTTCTTACGTATATATGTGTGTGGGCGGTTCTATATCCATGTGTGGGTCCAATTGACCCACTTAAGTTGAAAAAATATATTTATAATATAGGTTTTAAATTGGCGAAAAATTTAAAAAGTACTGTTGTAAAAAATTTTAGAGTTTTAAATCTAATCTACCCACTAAAAATTATACTATTAATAAAAGACTTCACTAAAAAATATATTTGACTCCACCAATTTGGAATTTCTAACTGGATTGGAACTTCTGGATTTTTCACATCAGAGAGATGAAGTTTCTAAGGCATGGCCGAAATCAACCACAGATTCCGGTTCATAAAATCGGCGGTTCAAAATTTTTAAAATATTGAACGTGAATTGACCTTGAACCGCTGATTTCGATCCAATTTCGGTTCCAGCAGGTTCCAGTGTAGTTCTAATTGCATTTTTTAGCGATATCTGTATTTTTTTTTAAAAAAAAAAAATCGATTCTGATATTATATCTTTCTTTCAAAAAAATTAATGAGTTTAAAAACTATTGGTAAGTTTTATTTTAAATAAATTTTAAAATGCCCATATTCGAATAAGAATAAAATTAATTAATTTTACAAAATAATCAAATAAATTATCATTTTATTTTGTTTAAACGTTATTAATCGAATAAATTGTTAGAAAATTTTAAAAGGTGCTTCAAATAATGTAATTTTGAACTAAGTAAACAATTTAAAAGGAAAAGAAAAAGTTAAAACAATATAATTTTATATATTTCACTTTTTTTTTTATCATTTTACTTTTTAAATTTTTAACTTTTCAAGTGAAATATATTTAAAAAAAAAAGCTTAAGTAAAGTGTATCCTGTATTAAAATATTATTTAGTCTTTTAGAAGTGTATAAAATAAGCAAAGTGATTATCATTTTGAAAATTTAAAAAAAAATTAGGTTAAGTGATTATTATTTTGAAAACAAAAATAGAAAATTTACGTTTTAGACCGGCCCAAAACAAGCGGTTCCTGACCGACTTAGATTCAGATTTTAACATTTATATGAATTTTAATCGGCCCTTGAACTGTCGTTTCCGATTCAAAACTTTGAACTGACGGTTCTAGTTCGATTCCAGTTCATCTATAATATGGTTCGGTTCCGATTCAAAATGAACCGATGGTCATGCCTTCGCTAATTCCTAGTTTGTGGGTCCCACAATAATTAAAAATGCAATAATTTTATAGGTCCCAATTTATGGGTCCTATAATAAGGCTAATTCTGTCTTTTTAATTAAAGTTAAAAGGAAAAAATATTTCTCTTTGACGAAAGGATTAGAAAGTCGGACGCAGGCATACTTGAAGGACTGCGAAATAATTTGAAAGTCAGACCGAGGCATACGTAAAGGACTGCGAAATAGTTTAAATAAACGAGGACAAAATCATGTATTTTGTAAAACCTCAGGGATCCGAAAATAATTTTCCCATTTTATATTAATGAAAAACATAAGCAAGATTAGAAACCCAAAGCACCACTTAAATACATGCACTAAAAAAAATTGGTAATATTCATGCATTGTAGACACTGCCTGCCTGCGAGCAGTGTACTCTTTGATAATAATTAGGTACCTACACATATTCAAAACAAATTACAAATCGAATATATCCGTTTGACATTGGACTTACAATTTAAATTTACTCAAAACGGATATATTTATCTACGGTTTCATTAATTCAAAATAAATTCAATTACCTAACTTAATTACGATACCATATAATCCGAGAAACAATTTAGTAATTCTGTTAAAATTATAATGATTACAGTTTTTTGATGAATTACTATTCAATTTTTGTGGTTCACTGAATTTACAAATTTGGATCCTTATTTTCAAAAATGATTTTTTTTTTCGTGAAATAATTTAGATATTATATTAGGTTAATGGACTAAAAATGGTAATTTTAGAACACAATGGATGTGCTAATAATTATGGTAAATAAGTGTGTTACAGAAATTTACCATATACATATATATATATATAACAAAGGATACAAACAAAACCCAGGAGCAACATCGGGTTTATGGATTTACTTTAGAGGAGGTGCAAAAGCAAATATAAAGGCCTATCACCAGTAATTTGTCATGCACATGAATATGATACATAACGTTATGTCAGGAATTTTCTCATATCGACAATGTGGGGATCGATGCCTCAGAAAAAGGGAAAGATTCAGATTTGGTTATACAACTAAATACATGTCAAGAAGGTGATTGGATAAACCTGAGCTCTTCTAACTACGTTTTCAAAGATGACAATAGATACCACTACGGTCTCCTCCAACAAGTTTGAGAAACTTTAACCCAGGACTTTTGGACGCCAACCAGCAATCACATCCTCTGGGAGAGCCCTTGTTTTGGTGAACGAATCCCGTGAGAAAATTGCCTGAACAGCATTCATTAGCATTGTTAGAAAGTAACATCATCACAAACAAAATGCAAGACAGGTATATTTGTCCCAAACTATAATGTGCAGAAGGATATTTTTAGTAGACTTCTGATTTGAAAATTAATCCAAATCAACATGGTGAGAGGAAATAAATGTCAGAGTACATTAGCGGTCACAGCATATCTAGCCCAATTACAAAGTGCCCGGTATGCATTGAAAAAGCATACATACCCTTGAGAGGATCCATTTCACACGCTTTATGAAAACCACTCCATTCCCAGGACCACCTTTTTTCCCTTTTTTTTTTTACCACTAGAACCATATGCATCTTGCAGGAACATCGGCTAAACTGTATTAACACTAGTTTATGTTCCACGGCTGCAGAACAGCTTTAGCTTCATTTTGGTTGTGTGTAAAAGGGAGAAGAAAATAAATCTATTGATGAAAACTAAGGGGGAAATTATTTTCCCTTGTCAGAGACATGGGAAAATAAAAAGTTTCCTACCAAGCCTTTTGCTTCCAATTGGCAAGAAAAAAAGATTCTAGTTTATACATGCAAGTGTACTGACAAATATACAAGGTGAAAAACAATTTTATTTTCCTCTTACTCAAATAAAAAGAGGGGAGAATACATTCTTTTCAAACTTGTGCTTTCTTATTTTCCTTTATTTCTTTTCCTCTCTTTATTTTTTGAAACCTAGTGTCTTAGCGTGAAGTTAATAAAAGTTACTATTGACGTAAAAGAATCAATATCTTTTGAGGCAGAAATAGCCTTCATAAAAGAGCTTCCATCCAGATTGTTTACACTGTAGAAAAAACATTTTAACTGAAATTCTCCATCTCCAATCCCATTTTCATTCTCTTCATTGTGCGTGAACCATGTTCTGACTATAAAAAACCTCATCCAAAACCAGTAATACATAGATATCTGTTTGGCATGGGTTTCAAAGAAAAAGAGTGAGGTGGGACTGGGTGCAGAATGTGGATGTCTGGAACACCATTGAGGTTACCATTTGAAATATTTCAAATCAAGGACTCAAGCTAAAGACAACCATCAATGCCTTGTTCACATTCTACATAGTATACTAATATATATAAATGTAACATGCATGTACGATAGCTCATTTCCTCAAGGACATACCTTCATGTAAGATTTCACATGGGTAAGTGACTCCGGAACTGACCATTGCTTATAATGCCCCAGAGCAATCTCTAGATGGTATAACTTTGGTCCAAGTGACAAATCAGCTGCAGAAACCTTTTCTCCATTGATAAAAGGGCCCTAGCAAAAAAACAAAATAAGAAAAATATTATCACATAATTTTCTGTAAGAAATTATAAAATTCCAAAATCACACCATGCATTTAGGAACTTCTAAAACCAAAAAAAAGGGTCATGTACTGATTCCAACTAAAAAGGTGTTAGTTTAATGACATTGATGATTGCAATAAATCGATTTCTTACATAGAACAAAACTGAGAAGCTAAATGTCCCTGACATGGGGTAGCATTAGAAAATTGGCGTTCTAGTTCACTTATCAAGTGACAAAAGATAAGTTACTGATTAAACAGAACAAAGTACAAGAATTTTCCATGTAAGGTTAATACTAGAATAAAAGATAATGAAGAGGAATTCATGAAACTTAACCATCGTCTAGATGGATGAGTGAGGGTTTATTAAAGCAAGATAAGGGTCTTTTTTATTTTTGGGAGGAACGTAAAATAAATGAAAATTTACCATTCTCATTAAAGTTGTTATTTTTAGATACATTCATTGGTTAGATTTATTTCTGATGACATTAATTTATGGATATTAAATTAGTTCTTCCTAAAATAAATTTGAAAAAAAAATATATAAGAAATAAAAAAGGGGGACAATTTGGGGCTTTTAAATATAAACGTGGATAATATGGGAAACTAAAATTTTTAACTCTCCACAACACCACAATTGGTGGGTTGAAACATGGAGTGTTTTGGAGGTTTTCCAACTCCTCAAATAGCCATTAATAACCTGTCACCCCCAAGGACCCTCTTTCCAAACAACCCAATCACCTTACTTTACATAAAACCTCCTAAATAACCCCCATCCAAACAAGCTGTTAGAGAAGGAGGAGAGAAAAAATGTAAGTGCATGTCCTCAAATTCAATTTTATAACAATTTTAACTAGAATAAAGGATCAGTGCATCAGGATCTTGACATTTCTATCCATCCAATGAAATAGACATCTATTTGAGGATACTAAATAAGTATTAAAATAATAAGCTTGAATTTGAAGGAAATAAGACCTCAAACTCATAATATTCCAACTCTTAAGTAACAAGAACTTCATATATGTCAGGCTATTGCACTTCTTGCACAGAATCAACTTGATGATTTGGCACCAACCAAAATGCAAAGGAACTATTTATCTTCCACAGCTTTCACAAGCGAGAGATTAGAAACCTAGAACATGCTCCCAAGTCCTAAACTAGAAAGACTCTAACCTATAAAACCCAAAAGGAATAGCACTATACCTATGTTTGGATTGCATGCTGTTATATTTGATTTATATATGTCATTTTATTTGACTTGTGTGTTTGTTGGTTATTCTTTGTTACTTAACGGGGTTATAAGTGTTATTATCCTTCTTCTCGAAAATACTTTGTGATTAAGGATGTTACTTTTAGAAAATTTAAGCCTTATTTTCCTTCACCGCAACCTCCTCTTCAAGAGGAGAATAAAGAGGAAGAGGTTGCTCCTGTGTCAGTGTTTGTTCCTAGAGAGTTTTTGAATCCTACCACTAATAATGAGCAGGAACCTGGTAGACAAAATAGATTGGATAGGCCAATATTTAAAAAGGTACAGTCGAAGGGAGATAATGCCATTGAGCATAACATACTAGGTCAAGCGTTATCCCTGCAATTTGTTCCTAAAAAATCATGCGAGTCTTCTATAACTCCTAGTTCTAATTCTGATTTTGGTTGTTCTAACTTTGATCCTACAACTAATGATGTTGATATTCCAATTGCTTTCAGAAAAGGAGTCAGAACTTGTACCGAACACTCTATATCCCAATTTGTTTCTTATATTCATTATCCCTTTCTCATATAGCATTTTTATTGTATGTTTCTACTGTTTCTATTCCACAAAATTGGCAAGAAGCATATCAAGATCCAAAATGGAAAGAAGCAATAGTGGAGGGAATGAAAGCCTTGATAAAAATGGAACTTGATAACTTGTTATTCCTTCATTAAGAAAGAAACTAGTATGATGCAAATGGGTGTTTATTGTAAAGCACAAGGTAGATGGCTTAGTCGAAAGACAAAGCCATATTGGTAGCAAAAAGATTTACTCAGACCTATGGAGTAGACTATCAAGAGACTCCAAATGATAGGAGATCAACTTCTGGTTATTGCACCTTTGCCCTTTTTTATTCTCACATAATCCCACATCATTCACTAATATTTACCTATTCTAGCATCCTAATGAACCAAAAATCAACCTGAAATTTAGAATTTTAAAACCAGCCCTCTAGGCTCCAAGTTATCATATGTCAACATATGCTATTGAGGATAAGAACTTGGAACGTCAAACTGAATGGTAGGTAAAACACTACCAACAAGGTTTCAAAATTATGGAATTGGGGCAACATTAATATCCCATTGCGACAACATTATAGCTGAGATGCATCGGTGTTATCTGCAATAATTTATGAATTTAAGAGGGAATTTTAAACTTCAAAGAGATCTAGAAGATCTACAACTGATGAAACAAAGAGAAATGGAGGGTTAAACAACTAAAACCATTCTGAGTTTCTCATCCTTCCATGTTGCATATACAGTCAGAACAAGATTCTCACTCCATCACTATTGCCAGCACAAAATCACAGGCCAAATTTGGGCGGTAAATACCAAATGTCAGTTGATTACTCTAGTTATCCTTCTAAGGCCACACTCGTTTCCTTCACCTAATATTCCTTCTTTTCCCTCATAGCTCTTCTAATGGTAGAGAGCAATCCCACACACTTTGGCCGACATATTCTTCCCATGACATACCAGCACTATCTTGAAGTCTAAGGATCAAGAGTTTGTTACCCTTTGATAGAGAAATGCTGACTTTGTGAGAGAAACTATAGAAGCTAGTGATGGTAGTTGGAAATTACCAAGCCTCAATGAACAAATGGATAAGCAATACATTTCAATACCTGTTGACAAACTAATTACCAACATACCCTTAATTCTAAGTCTACTAATAAAAAAACTATATTCCATGCAGCAATATCAAGAATTTATAATATATTTGAAAGGGATGAGTTTCCAAGTAACTATTCCTACTCTTGTAAGTTTTAACTATCTAAACTCTAGTCATAAATAAAGAAAAGGTCCACTCTTTTATAAAAATAAAAGTGAGCACATGTCACTAAACAACCACATTAAAATCTTTTAAGTCTTTGTTAAAACAATGTGTCACAAACATGCTTTCCATGTAATAAACTCAATCATGCAACAAATTCTTTAGAAAGTGTATTAGGTTTTTTTTTTTTTTTGCCTTTTTCTGCTGCAGCTGAACCACATCTAAGCTAATAATATGGTGGGAGGGGAAGGGGGAGAAGTACCTAAAATAAAATATTTAAATTACCATTCATTTTAGTGAAAGATTCATAAAATTTCTCCCTACAATGAAGAAATTTCCGAGCAAGAAAATTGGAGTAAGATGAAAACTAACATTATTCTCACAAACAAAAAAAGAAAAAGGATAAAACTCACATTTTCTTTTATGTAATCATTGAAGGCACTGAGCTCGTTGAGTAATGCTTGCTCTGTCCCATCATTGGCATCTTTGCTTTTAAGAAAACCAATAAACGTGGAGAAGATCTTCAAGCCACTACATCAAGAAACTTAAATAGTTTAATCAAATAAAACTCTCTGTACAATCCATGTAAACATAAAAACTTTATAAAGGGATGGGACTTGGATCAACTATGTTTATTTGGGCTGAAGCAAAAAGCAAAACATTATATTCGCCCAAAATAATGAGCCTAATTTAATTTTTAATATGCCTTATTCTCTCAATCTCTCTCTGAAGACATGAGAAAGCGACAAGAATCTTAAAATTTTGCGTCTGATTCTTGAATAACAGTTCTTTTCCAATGGAAAATAGGAAAAGAATAGTACAAAATAAATACATGGTCAAAGGTGGTGCTAGCGATTTCAGCATTTCTTGTTGCCAAAATTTTATGCAAATTCCAATGAATAAAAGAATATCCTATGAAACTTTTTAAGTTTTGAAAATCTCCTGTAAAGATTATAAAAAGTCTCTAACAATTGCTGAAATCTCGAATGCAAGGGAAGACAATTGCAATAGACATCATCTTTTACCAAGCTATTCACTGTAGATACTTAACAAAGAATATCACTCAAGCAAGGTGTTTGATTTTCCAAGACAAATATCCATTATGATTCCACAACCATTGCCTAAAATACCCACACTACGAAACATAAAATAAAAAAGACTCTGTATGTGTGTCAAATGAAAAGATCTAAGTGAAAATGAAATGCATTAAAAATTCTGAAGAATTTGTAATTCATTCTTTACAAAATTATCACCTAGCACTTTTAAAATAATTGGAGCACAAAAATAGTTGCTTTACCAGAAATTATGAATAATATTAGTTTTATCACATTGAATATATATATATAACATACACTGAAGCCTTCTCAGGTGGGGTTCCCAATGGTGGATCTGGAAACTTCTCTTCCAGTGACTGTGTGATAACATCTGAATCTGGAATCCACTTCTCCTCAAATTTTATCACAGGAACTTTGCCTTCTGGGCTTATTTTCAAGAACCTGGACATCAGACAATTTGCGAATGATAGAATAAATATGAATATGTGCCAAAAGGACTAAGCAAAGCAAGAAATTTGAATGTATTTGTTTGGTTTATAATCAAATACACCAAACGATTGGTTAAAATAATTGTAATGGAAAGAAAAACAAACACAAGAATGCAGCTTGAAATAATCACCATTCTGGCTTGTTAGCGAAGTCTATTAGCTTTGTATTGTAAGGAAGATGTTTTTCCTCTATAGTCAACAGCACTCTTTGGCAAAATGGGCCTGAAAAGAAACTTAAAATTATTAATTGATATTTATCATTGAATCTGCGCTAGACTAATTCTATAAGCAAACCATAGTGTGTGGTATAACACCTAAATCAAATGGTTGTAGATTAATCTGTAATCATTCCAACAACAATTGCGATCCATTGCAATATGTTCTTGTTTCTGTTCAATTTCTCAATAGTTGTTGATAATCACGTCACTTCAGAATAGGAATTACTTTCTTAACAGAAAATGAAGACACATGGAAGAAACTTAAACTAAAAATTTATACAAACACTCAATTTTCTTTCTCTTAGCAAGTCATTCTTATATTCTACATATACATTCATCACTATTCTGCTAATTCGCTATATAATGAGGGGAGAAAAGCAAACTTAAATCACATAATTCTTGTCAATTGTCATTTTGCAAACTAATAAGAAATTGAAGCCAAAATGGAAGCATTACTACATTGAGCCAAAAGAAAATAAGATTAACAAAATGCAATTTGAAAAATAAATAACATAAGCAGCATTTTCTTGGAAAACAAATAGCATTTGTATGAGAAATTCTTACAGTCGCCGAGCTTGTTGGGTGCAGTGACGGAGGCTTTAACACAGACTTCTAGAGGTTCGGATACAGCAGACATAGCAATGACAGAGTGGTTTCTTCTGATTCGTTGGCGTCTAAAAACGGCGTTATTTCGAGGAAGACGAAGAGTGAAACCAAGATGATGCTTGACAGTGGAGGAAAGCGCACAAGCAGCCGACGCTGCGGCAACTGCCGTGGGTTGTATTCTCGCCGTCGACATTTTGGCTTTATTTGTAAAGAAAATTCTGTGTCGTGTGCTCCGGTGGGATAGAAAATCGGAATTTTGTGAGTGATAGAAAGATGTGGTTATCAGTATTTCAGTATTTCATACACGGTTTGATTTAAGTGAAAGGGTAAAATATACTCCGGTACCTAAATTATATTATAATTAATGTTTTTACCCTTTTATTTTTTAAAAAAAATTACTATAACATTCTTAATATTTACTTAAATTTATTATGAAATCATTTCATCCAAAAAAATCAGCCTTTTTTTTTCGTTCCAAAAAAATGAGTACATTTCATGAAAATAGTGCGTTTCACTGACGGAAGTATTGTGTTTCACTGACGGTAAATATTGCATTTTACTTTTTTTTTTTTTTTTTTGAAAAGGATCCAATAATGAGTTTATGTAAAAATTAATAACATTATAATAATTTTTAAAAAATTTGTGAATGGAAGTATTAATTAATGAATTATTTATTTACTTTATATATTAATCCCTCACTTTATAAATATAAATCATTTAAGATTTTTGTATGGTAATTAAAAAATAATTATTTTTTCTAAATTATAATAAAAAATTTTATTACTTAATTAAATTATTATGTATCTCATGTCATTAATCATTAATAATTAATGTGCTTAACTTATAAGGTAAATTTTGAAAAAAAAAAGCGTAATAATCATTATTTAATATTCTTTAAAATGACTTTCATCTTAACATAAAATTACTTTAAAATGATTTATATTTATAAATTGAGGGAGTATTTATGGGTGTTTGTTGTCTCATGCTTTTATTTTTAACTCAATTCTTTACATCCATTTTATTTTTATCTTATTTTCTTTGTCTTAGACAAAAAAAAAATGTATATTTTAAGAGCAATGATTTTTTTTTTTTTTCATACTAATCTGGTTTAGTTTAGTTGATATTCTCACTCAGAATAAGAATTTCTTCGAAATAAGAATTTATTTTCTTAACAGAAAATGAAGACACATGGAAGAAACTTAAACTAAAAATTTATACAAGCACCCAATTTTCTTTCTCTTAGCAAGTCATTGTCATATTCTAGTCCTCTGATCATAATAGTTTTTACCAAATTTAATATTATTTCTATCCATCGGGCATCCTATGAATCAAAAGAAAACTATTTTTGTATTATCTTAATTAATGAAAAAATTAAGAATAAGTTACCTTTTAAGTAATTTGTTTCTATTTTATTATTTATATTATTAAAATAACACTCAATCAATATAATAACAATTATTAAAATTAATATATACGCTTTTTTTTTTCAACAAGTATTTATACATAAATAAATTATTTTATTTTAAAATAATTTTCACTAAATTTTTGGATATATATATATTGCTTCTTGTCCCTGAAACTCGAAAGCATTGGCAAAACCGCAAACGACAACAATAGTTTAGTGAAAAAATCCACTATCGTTACGGGAAAATGCAATTCGCTAGCAGGATAAAAATCTTTTACGCTCTATGGTTGGAAAGAATTATACATTCTAAATATATATATAGCCACTCCCATTTTCAATTTTTACAGTAATTAACAAGCTGAAGTATTACAATGTCCGGTCATAGAATATTATTGAACATCTACTGTGTATATCTACTGCTATAAACATCTATAATTGTACATTGAAAAGCATCACAAATTAATACAAACACAATTTTACAAGCTCTAGCTTATATTTTTCTATTATTTTTTTGCCTAATTTCTCATTTCTTTTCCCACTTAACCTTTCTTCTCCAATTTGTTTTGTGTTGATGGTTCTTGCGACCTAACTTTTACCCCTTGTGCTCTAAGTCTGACTCAAGGACCTGCAATATTATTAATATTGGATCGGTTGATAAGAACAATAACTCTGAATATTAGATTTCAACTCTACTGCAGAGAACTCCAAAAACAATATTATTCCCTTATTACTCTTTATCTCTGTTTCTTTTTTGTTTTTTTAAAAAGGAACTCTTTATCTCTGTTAAATACAATTTACATCACATAATTCCGCCGGAGCCGGTGAAAATAATGGAGGTGTTATTTGCTATATTCAGCTAAAAATATCCGACTTACAAAATGCAAGGAATAACACAAGCAGCATTTTCTTGGAAAACAAACGGGAATTATATGAGAAGTTCTCACACTCACGAGCTTACATAGACTTCGATAGATACAATAGATATAGCAATAACAGTGAGGTGTCTTCTGATTCTGTGAAGTCCGAAAACAGCATTCATTTGAGGAAGACGAAGAAGAGCGAAACGCTTGACAATGAAGGAGGGAGCACAAGCCGCCGACACCACAGCTAAGGCTGTTGGTTGTATTATTGCCATTCACATTTTGGCGTCAAGTCTGTAAAGAAATTTCTCTGCGTCGTGTGCGGTGGTGTGATAAAAGTTTGGAATTGCGATCGACGGAGGGATGAGGTTCAGATTCCTCTCGGTAATTTAAATTTTGTATCTTTGACTGATACATAAATATTATTAAAAAATCACCGATTAATTTAGAAAAGATAACCACCAAAATGGGCTACCACAATAAGTTAAATACTTGGCAAGTTTCAAGTCCAAAGGTGGGAACCCTAAGCCCAAAGATGGATATCCCAAGCCCACATGGTGTGTAAATACCTAGGACATTCTAGAATACTCCCACCCACAAGATATTTTAATGAAATATCTCATCTACTCTAAAATGCTCCATGTAATCTCCACCGTACATTTTTGTAAGTAAATCATAGCCGTACATTGAGAAGGTGGAAATGCGTATAAATATCACCTCTCACCTCATTTGTAACCAACCAAGCAAAAACCAAGTCCAAGAAGCAAGTAAGTAATTCTTTCCTTAAGCCTTGTAAAAATTTGCTTCTTATTAATACAATTTTATTTGGTGTTTTGTGTTAGTATTATTTTGGTTGCCTTTGCCGTTATTATTTTTGGTGTTATAAATTATTAATCAATCTTGAAGTTTATCACTGTACTGATAACCAACAAGTGGTATCAGAGCCTGGTTGTGGTAGTTGTTGTAGCCGTGGTATTTTGTGGTGTTCATTTACAAGTGTAGGGTATCATTACTCTGCTGGAATTAACAGTCGGGGACTGTTGTTGAAGCAACAAGATTCACAAGCAAGGATTGTGATCGTGATTGGTCAAGGACCATCGTGCATTTGTTAGTGTCAGGAACACCAGTACCTTATGGCGGATTTTTCTGGAGTTGCTAATAGCATCGAGAAGCTAAATAGCAACAATTACGGGAACTGGAGTACCCGTATGAGATATTATCTCATAGGTCAAGACTTATGGGAAATGGTTGGAGGAGATAATACTACAACACCAGTTGGGGATGCGAAAGCTCTGAAAGAGTGGGAGACAAAATGCGGGAAGGTGAAGTATATGCTGACAGTTGCAGTAGAAGATGAGCATATGCAACGGATCAAGTCGGCTAAAACACCAAAGGAAGCGTGAGACATCCTCAAGTCTGCTTTCGCCAAGAAGAACGAAGCAAAACCACAACGGCTCGAAAACGAGTTGTTCTCAATCTCCCAACAAAACCTCATTGTAAGTCAATACTTTTCTAAAGTAAAATCTTTATGTGAGGAGATTTCGAAATTAGAGCCAGACAACTAGATCAATGAGACAAGGATGAGGAGGATCATCATCCATGGTCTAAGACATGAATTTAAGGGTCTTGTGACTGCTACTCATGGTTGGGCTACATAACCAACTTTAGACGAGTTAGAGAATATCTTGTCTAATGAAGAGACTTGGACGAAAAAATGTCTAAAGTAGCTTTGAAGGATGATGAGAAAACTCTCTTTGCTAAAAAGAGGGGATTTCGAAACATTGCGAGAGTAGATGGTGGAAAAGAAAGGAGCAATCAACAAAGCTAGAGAAAACAAAAGTGGAGACCATCACAGCAAGGGGAGCAAGGCCAGGACAAAGGAAAGACGACTGGCGAGAAAGTGATCGTTGCTATAAGTGCAACAAAAGAGGACATTTCGTCTGAGAATGTCGAAGCAGACGAGTAGAAGGAAATACAGCATCAACCCAGAACGAGCAATAAAGTAAAGAGGAATGAGATATTCACAGTTTCTTTGATCAAGAGGAAGAATATTCGCCACAGAAGCCAGTAGAGATGATGATGAAAGGACTTGTGCAGGAGTCATCATTAATATCTGTAAGTGATAGAATCAACTATGATGATAGTTGGATAGTTGATTCTGGAAGTTCTAATCACATGACAAGAAACAAGGAGAAATTATCGGATGCATCTGATTATGATGGAGGTCGTGTTGTAGTCACAACAAATAACACGAGATTGCCAATAACTCACATTGGAAGACAACCATTGTTTCTCCCTCTAGTAAGGAGAAAATGGAGTTACAGATGGTTTACCATGTGCAAAGGATGAAGAAAAACTTACTCTATGTATCACAAATAATAAGTGCAGGTAATTATGTGGTGTTCGGTCCTGATATGTTAAGGTTTATTGTAACCTTAAATTAATCAGAGATCTAGTCATGGAAGGACGGCGAGTAGAATCAATCTACGTCATGTCAGCACAAGAAGCGTATGTTGATAGAACAAGGAAGAGTGAGACAGCTGACTTGTGGCACGCTCGTTTGGGACATGTTAGTTATCACAAGCTTAAGGTGATGATGAAGAAGTTCATGCTTAAGGTCTTCCTCAGTTGGAATGCCGAGAAGACACTATATGTGCTAGATGCAATATGGAAAAGCTCACCAACTTCCCTTTGAAGAGTCAAAACATAGAGCCAAGGTGCCATTGAAGTTAATACATTCAGATGTTCTTGGACGGATCAAGCAACCTACAAATAGTAATATGAGGTACATGATTACTTTCATCGGTGACTACTCGAGATATGTTTGGGTAGATTTTATGGTAGAGAAGTCGAAAGTTTTTGAAAAATTCAAAGCTTTCAAGAAGAAAGTTGAAAAAGAAGTCGAAAATAAAATTAGATGCCTTTGCACCGACAATTGTGGAGAGTACACGTCTGACGAATTCACTAAATATTGCCAAGAGCAAGGCATTCGAAGGCAATTCACATGTCCAAGAACACCACAGCAGAATGAAGTTACTGAGAGAAAGAATCGATAGCTGGTGGAGATTTGCAGGAGTTTGCTCCATGCGAAGAATGTGCCAGCTAGATTTTAGGTAGAGTGCATGACGACAGTTGTGTATGTCACCAACAGACTACCTCAAGTAAGACTGGAGTTTACATCCACATTCGAGAAACTGTGGAACATTAAACCAATTGTAAGTCATTTTCGCATTTTTGGACGCGTGTGTCATGTCGTCGTTCCAAATCAACTTCGAAGCAAGTTTGACAAAAAGGCACTTCGCTGCATATTCGTTGGTTATGGTGAGCAAAGAAAAGGCTGGAGATGTTGTGATCCTATAACTAACAAGTGCCATATTTTACGAAATGTGATCTTTGATGAGGCATCATCTTGGTGGTCATCTCAAGCAACCTTGCTACCAGACTCAAAAGAAATTCAAGAAAAAGTTGAAAAGCAGATAGGAGAGGGAGAGTTCATCCCAGAGAAAGGTCAAGCAGAGCCATCTAGAGTTCAAGAGAAATCGAAGAGCCCATGGAAGATAGGTACATATGAACAACAGCAACCAAGTCAAGAAGAATAAGATCTAGATTATCCTCTACTTCGACGATCGGGTTGAGAAGAAGGCCTAATCCAAAATATGCAAATGCTGCTATAGCAGAGATAAAGGAGCCAACAACTTATGAAGAAGCATCAAAGAAAATGGAGTGGACTACTGCGATGGAAGAAGAAATTGCTGCTTTGGAGCAAAATCAAACATGGAAATTAGTGCCAAAACCAAGAGATGTGAAACCCATCTCTTGCAAATGGGTCTACAAAATCAAAACTTGCGCGGATGGATCAATTGAGCGATACAAAGCAAGACTAGTTACTCGTGGATTTTCTTAGCAGTATGGCTTGGACTATGATGAGACATTTAGTCCAACTGCCAAGAACACTACTTTGCGTGTATTACTAGCTTTAGCAGCTAGTAAGTCATGGCCTTTGTGGCAGATGGATGTGAAGAACACATTCTTACATGGTGAAGTTGATCGTGAAATCTACATGGAACAACCACCAGGGTTCAGAAGTCATGACAATCCTAACTATGTGTGCAAGCTAAGAAAGCTCTCTATGCTCTAAAACAAGCACCAAGGGCTTGGTATGGCAAGATTGCAGAATTCCTTGTCAAGAATGGATATGTTATGGCACTAGCAGACTCTAGTTTGTTTATGAAAGATCGAGAAGGAAGACTAGTTGTAGTGCTAGCATACGTTGATGATTTAATAGTCACTAGCGACAACATCTAAGAGATTCAACTCATTCGAGAGAATTGGCTACTCGTTTCAATATGAAAGAGCTAGGAAAGCTCAGGCATTTCTTTGGATTGGAGATAGAAGAAGCCAAAGAAGGTTTGTACCTCAGACAACAGAAGTATGCAAGAGATCTGCTGAAGAGGTTTGGAATGATGGAATGCAAGCCGATATCTACTCCAATGGATGTTAATGTCAAGCTGTGTGCTCATGAAGGGAATGATCTCGAAGATGTTACTATGTATAGACAACTAGTGGGAAGCCTAATCTATCTCACAGTGACATGGCCGGACATTTCCTTTGCAGTTGGAGTAGTCAGCCGATTAATGCAGAAGCCTAGGAAACCTCACTTGGAAGCAGTTCAAAGAATATTGAGATATGTCAAAAGTACAATCGATTATGGGATCTTATACAAGAGAGGTGAAATTATCAAGTTGGAAGGATATTGCGATGCTGATTATGCAGGAGATCACGACACTCGGCGCTCGACAACAGGCTATGCATTTAGTCTTGGTTCAGGAGTAATCTCTTGGTGCAGCAAGAGACAACCTACAATGTCACTTTCCACAACAGAAGCTGAGTATCGGGTAGCAGCAACAGTAGCTCAGAAAAGTGTTTGGTTGTCACAGCTTATGAACGATCTGCATCAACCCTTCGACTATCCGATCCCGTTGAATTATGATAGTCAGTCGGCTATACAAATGGCTGAGAATCCAGTGTTTCATGCGAGAACAAAACACGTGGAGGTTCATTATCACTTTATCAGAGAGAAGGTTCTATAAGGAGAGATTAAAATGAAATATATCAAGACGGAGGATCAACCAGCCGATATCTTTACAAAGAGTTTAAACGCAAATAAATGTGAAGATTTTCGCCAACAGTTGGGAATGATGAAGAAAGAGAAATTAATCGTTGAGGGAGAGTAGTAAAATATCATCGATTAATTTAGAAAAGAGAACCACCAAAATTGGCTACCACAATAAGTTAAATACTTGGCAAGCTTTAAACCCAAAGGTGGAAACCCTAACTCCAAATATGGATGTCCCAAGCCCACATAGTATATAAATACCTAGGACATTCTAGAATACTCCCACCAACAAGATATTTTAATAAAATATCTCATCTACTCTAGAATGCTCCATGCAATCTCCACCGTACATTTTTGTAAGTAATGCGTATAAATACCACCCCTCAAGAAGCAAGTAAGTAATTCTTTCCTTAAACCTTATGAAAATTTGCTTCTTATTAATACAATTTTATTTGGTGTTTTTGTGTTAATATTATTTTGGTTGCTTTACCGTTATTATTTTTGGTGTTATAAATTATTAATTAATCTTGTAGTTTATTGGAGTATTCATAACCAACAAATATTATTTAAAAACATAAAATTTCAGTCATAACTTAAGTCATTTTAAATTAAAATAAAAAAAAATACATTTCGAATAAAAAAAAATTAAAAAAAGTTGATAGTCAAACCAAATGCATTGTCAAGTTTCTCCCTTTAATCTGTTTCTTCTCCATTGAAGCTCAAAATCAACCATTGATTTCCTGTGTTTTCTTTTAGCATCTTTGTCTTTATACTTGTTTCTGCAACAGTTTTTCTTGATTTGCTATGGATGACATTTTGGGTCTTCTCAGAGTTCATGTGCACAGAGGAATCAATCTAGTTACCGGAAATTCCCTTCATCGTCATGTTGAAGTAACGATGGGCAAACAGGTAATTATTTATAAAATTGTTTAGTTTCTTTTTTTTCTTTACGAGTCTTTCTTGAATTTCTGGGTTGGGTTTCTTTTGCCTACTTGAACGGTCCAAATGTTTTACTCCCTTAATCAAAATTTAGGTGCTGCTATTAATGGGTTTATTGAGTCATAATTATATCTTCTTCCATTTATAAATCAATACTGGAAGTAGTTGATTTTGTAATTAACCTTTTTATTTTAGTTTTACTTTTCCATTTAAACTTATTTTTGTGTTATTCCTCATACTAATATTCTGTTTGGTTCTCCCAAACTACAAAATTCCAATCTGACAAAATATCAAAGATTTAAAGCCAAAAAAAAAAAAAAAAAAAAAACCAATAATAGTAAATTGTGAGCATAAAGATATCTATAAATACAGAGTACATAGGAGTTGTTTGACTTCATGAGGATGTTGCTTCCTGAATTGGATGAAATGGAGGACATGATCCAATATAATTAATTTAACAAATTGTTGATTCAAGATTTAGTTGATTGAGTTTAAATTTTTATATATGCTTTTTAATTTATCTTTATAAAAAAACATGGTTTTGGCAGAGATTGATTACTCGACAGATGTCAGGAAAAGTCAGTCCTGTGTGGAACGAAGACTTGACTCTTTCAATTACAATTCCAGATCTTCCAATCAAGATTGTGAGTATTACAATTTTTTTGACTTTATGTGTTGATCTTAATTTTCTACTGGAAATAAGAATAATGGTTCCACATTTCAAACGGAACAATTTGTGTCTTTTTAGCTTGTAAATAAGTCATGCCAATTTTGGCAAATCTTGACTTTGATTCTATAGATAAACACAAGGGTAGAATATACAAGTATGTGTATAGCTAAAATTGTTAAAAACAAGTACAGAAAATCTTGGAAAAACAAATGAGTTTACTGCAAATAGAATAATCTTCAACTTAGCTTGCTACCAATAGAATATTAACAGCCAAACTTTGGCCAAACCCTCTAATTGACCCTAGAAGTTTCAGCTTCAAGTCAATTGAGTCTTTGGCCCTATTCGGCAATACTAGTTGTTTTAGTAAATATCAGCTATTGTAGTAGCTGTGATCGGTTTTGCTAGCTGTTATTTGTTCGATATTAGCTATTAGTGGTGAACTGTTTACGTAGTAGTTTAAAACAAAAGTGTCAAAAATAACTGTTTGATTAGCTATTATGTATAAATAATTTTAAAAAGTTCAATTAATAGTTGTCAAACCCTTAACATCAAGGGAATAACCTTTTATAAAACACTCCCTCAACCTCTAAACTTTGATATAAATATTACTTGACCGAACAATATAGTTAATAGAGATAAAGCTACCTTAAAAGTTGTTGCTGAATAGAGCTTTCTGCTTAGAGTCAATTTTAACTTCAGCTTTTCTGTTTTGTTTTAGTTATGAGGGAAAAGCTACTGTGAAATTTGCCGTTGCCTAAGTCCAAAAGTAGTTAAAATGGAAGTGTCTCTTTTTGAAAATGCAAGGTGTTTATGACTCTAGTACAATTGAGTTGAAGCTTATGTTTGTTTGCTACAGTCAGTATAGTTATATTAGTCTGTTGCCTGACTTTGATTGCTTATTTGCTTGAAAATACAGCAAGTTTATGAAGAAGACTACTTATATGATAATGAAATAGGAGATGCAGAATTTAGCATCACTCTTTTTCTTGAAGCTGCAAACATGCGACTTGAAGGCCATCCGAGCGGAACCATAGTAGCAAGAATTCAACCGAGTAGACAAAATTGCCTTGCTGATGAAAGCCAGATTATCTGGGTTGATGGCAAGTTGATTCAAAATCTTTCTCTTCGGTTGCGAAATGTGAGGCATGGTGAAGTAGAGCTCCAGTTGCGGTGGATTGATATTCCTGGTTCTAGGGGTTTGTAGATATGCACGTACCTGTACTTTTATTTATTGCTCTGAATTTGAGTAGTGTGCAGATATATATTGCTGCTGTGTCTCAAGTTAGATATAGATGTTTTTTTATGTTTCCTTTTTTTTTTTTTTGTGCAATAATTGGATTTTAATTTTTGTTATGGCCGATTTGAAACGGGTTTTTACTGATACACATTTTTGGAAGTCAGATGAGAATTATCTGTTACCGTGACCATTTTTCCAGTAATACCTGATTCTAGCCAAGACTCACATAACATATTGCTTCCTTCACTCCTCTAAAGACTTTCTTTTCCCTTGTAACTCTTCTAAATTTCTGCTCTTTACATTCTACATCTTCCCAACTTCTTGCTTTTGACTCTCAAAACTAATGAATTATCATGGAGTCTTGAATTTAAAGTTAATTAATTACAAGATTACTTATTCTATATATGGATTATTTTTTTAAAACATTGAAAATGAATTTAGTCAATTCCAGCAGTGACCATCATCTAAAACCTTTTTTCAAACTCAACAAGCTCATGATGACTTTGAAACTCATTCGTAACTCTCGCATTCTTTTTCTTGCTTTCTTTTTGCTTGACTCTTTATCTTGTTACCGAATTACTATGATAATGGTGGTATTTCACTTTGGTGTCCATGTTAATAAACAAAGAGTGAGTAACCTTGATTCTTTTTTTTTTTCCAAAGTAGGATCTTTATTATTATATATGGATACTGCACCAGCTTTCCAAAGCTCAACTTCAATTTATCCATTGTGAGCTTCTTAGATTGTTATAAATTAAAGCCTATTACTTCAAAACTTTTTTCTCAATCACTATTAATGGTATGTTTGCAGGTGTGTCACTAAGTGACTATATTATACCTGCAGAAGTCAGGGAAGCAGGTTTTGGGATTTGTGCTGATGAGTTAGGAACCATTGTCCAAGGCCATGATATGAAGAGGCTAATATTACATGGTGGCATAGATGGCATTGCAAATAAGATTTCCACTTCAACTGCTAATGGGCTTTCTACAGATAATGATTTACTGAATCACAGACGAGAGGTATATGGGATCAATGAATGTGCAAAGAGTGAAACTTGGTCTTTCTGGATATTTGTTTGGGAAGCCTATCATGATATGACTCTCATAACACTTGGTGTTTGTGCTCTTGTATTTCTAATAGTTGGCATAGCAAGAGAAGGATGGTCTAAAGGGGCTCGTGATGGCTTTGGAATTTTTGCTAGCATCTGGTTGGTTGTGTACGTGACAGCAACAAGTGATTATTTTCAATCATTACTATTTAGCGACTGGTACAAGGAGAAAAAAAAGAACACCATTCAGGTCACAAGAAATGGATTTAGACAGAAATTATCAATATATGATTTGCTTGCAGGAGATATTGTACACCTTACTGTTGGAGACCAAGTTCCTGCTGATGGACTTTTTGTTTCAGGATTTTCTGTATTAATTGATGAATCAAGTATAACAAGTGAAAGTAAGTTAGCAATGGTGAACTCAGAAAATCCTTATATGCGATCTGGAACAAAGATCCAACATGGTTCATGCAAAATGATGGTTACTGCTGTTGGTTTGAGAACCTTATGGGGTAAACGAAACGCAACTCTCAGTGAAGGATATGATGAAACTCCATTGCAGGTGAAATTAAATGGAGTGGCAACCATTATTAGTAAGATAGGCCTTGCCTTTGTTGCTGTGACTTTTGAAGCTTTAGTGCAAGGCCTATTTTGCCATAAATGGCATGAAGGATCCCACTTGAGTTGGTCTGCCACCGAAGCAGTAAAGATGCTAGAGTACTTTACAGCTGCAGTTGCAATTGCTGTTGTTGCTATTCTAGAGGGGCTGCCAGTGGCCCTGACATCGAGTCTTGCTTTTGCAATGAAAAAGATGGTGAATGACAAAGCTCTTGTCCAACATTTGGCAGCTTGTGAGACCATGGGATCAGCAACAACTATCTGTAGTGGAAAAACTGGAATGTTGACTACTAGTCATATGACTGTTGTGAAATCATGCATTTGTATAAATATTAGGGAACTAGGGCAACCTGATAAAACGTCAAGCTTGTGCGCTAAAATACCTGACTCCATTGTTAAACTACTTCTAGAATCAATTTTTAATAACACTGCAGGTGAAATTGAGTTCAGTGAAGATGGAAAACTGGAGATATTGGGAACACCAATTGAGAGGGCTTTGTTGGAATTTGGCTTGTCTCTAGATGGGGATTTTCAAGCAGTGAGAAAAGCGGTCAAGCTTGTTAATGTTGAGCCTTTCAATTCCACAAAAATGCGAATGGCAGTAATGGTGAAGCTTCCTGAAGGAGGCTTGCGAGCCCACACTAAAGGTGCTTCAGAAATTGTTTTGGCTGCCTGTGACAAGGTTATTGATCCAAATGGTCAAATTGTTCCCCTCGATGGAACATTGCTTAACCATCTTAATGATACAATTCATTACTTTGCTAGTGAGGCCCTTACAACACTATGTCTGGCCTATAGGGACCTGGAAGGTGGATTTTCCTCATATAATTCTATTCCAGCGTCTGGGTATACTTGTATCGGAATTCTTGGTATTAAAGATCCTGTTCGTCCTGGTGTTAAGGAAGCAGTTGCAGCTTGTCGTTCAGCTGGTATCACTATCCGAATGGTTTCAGGAGACAACATAATTACTGCCAAGGCTGTAGCTAAGGAATGTGGGATTCTTACTGATGATGGTATAGCCATCGAAGGAACTGATTTTAGAGAGATGAAACAGGAAGAGATGCTTGAACTAATTCCCAAACTTCAGGTGTTTTTAACTATGTTATTTTGTGCAATGCATAAATAATTAAATGTCCAATAACGGAAAAAAAGTTTGTTGCACTCATCATTTGAATTCAATTTAGGTGATGGCTCGGTGTTCACCTATGGACAACCATGCACTGGTGGAAAAATTGCAAACTACGTTTGGAGAAGTTGTTGCAGTGACTGGCGATACAACAAATGATGCCCCAGCTCTTCACAAAGCAGATATTGGTCTTGCAATGGGCATTGCCGGAACTGAGGTGAGTTTATCATGTCCAATTGCAAAATCGACCTTGCTTCATCTAGTAAGTTGGGACTCATAATTGCGAAAATAGACTTCTATCCACAGCCTACTAATTTGGTTAGCCATTTTGAGTTGATTAAAATTCCTTGATTTCTTTCTTAGCAATAGAGCTTTCGTTCTGTCATTAGTATTGAAGCCATTGTTTTTTTTAAGTTCATACGACAATATATTGAGATTCACTAATATGACATGATTAAATAGAAATAGAATCAAAAGTTTGGATATTATGTGAAAGTTCAATGGTATTACATTAAACTAAGGGAAATTTTGATGTGGTTTTAATCTGCCCACTGGATTTTCTTCATACAAATTAAAATAAATGATAGTTTGACTAATCAATTCCCCAAATTTCAGGTAGCTAAAGAGAGTGCTGATATAATAATTTTGGATGAGGGTTTCTCTACTATCATTCAAGTTGTCAAATGGGGACGCTCCATTTATATAAATTTTCAAAAATTTGTACAGTTCCATTTGACAGTTTATGTCGTTACATTAATCATTAACTTCTCTTCAGCTTGTTTCACAGGTAAGAAAGTCCCGTTCTTTATGCATCTTTTCACAAGTTAGGTTTTGTATCTTTCTTTTGTAAGACAGAAACCAGTTTTCACATTGTGCTAGTGATTGTGCACGGAACTATTTGTTAGGGACTGTTCCTTTCACTGTTGTTCAACTTTTGTGGATAAATATCATCATGGATATTCTAGGACCTCTGGCACTTACAACAGAGCCTCCAAATGATGAATTAATGAAACGGGCACCAATTGGGAAGCAAGGGAAATTTATTAGTAATGTGATGCAGAGGAATATCCTAGGCCAGTCCTTATATCAGTTCATTGTAATATACCTTCTCCAAGAAAAATGGAGAGATATATTTGATATAGGTGGCCCTGATTCTGATCTTGTCCTGAATACTTTCATATTCAATTCATTTGTTTTTTGTCAGGTAAGCTTTCACTCTTCTTGTTTAATTTATGTTTCTAGTATGTAATATGTTATTTGCTAAACTATAGTTGATAATGGTTGGATTTCTGTGTTAAAATTCCAAGAAAATAAATGTGAAGTTGGTATTAATTCCATTTATAGCAAATAAAGAAAGGTACTTCATTTCATTTTGCAGGTTTTTAATGTGATAAGCTCAAGAGAGATGGAGAAAATCAACGTTTTCAAAGGCATACACAACATGTTCCTTGTAGTTCTTGGTTGTACTGTCCTTTTCCAGATTATAATTGTGGAGTTTCTAGGTGCATTTGCAAACACAGAACCTCTCACTTTATCACAATGGCTCGGTAGTGTAATCATCGGATTTCTAGGCATGCCAATGGCTGCTATCTTAAAAATGATAAATTGCGTTTTGGAGATGGAGTTTTTTGAATCGCATTTCTGGACCGGGATTTATCACAGAGAAAATAGAATAGTTATTGCACAATAGGTTTTCATCTATTTCTAGCACTCTAAAAGTACAAGATGAAATATGGAAGGTTGGTTGGAATGAAATGAATGGGACTCCTTCCTTAACCAAAAGTCTCGAGTTTGAGCCTTGGGCATGGAAATTGACACACCGGAAGAGTTGCCTTTATATGAAATCCGAGTTCGTAGATTTATGTAAGTATTCCAATCAACGAACTTGCAGTTTTAAAATTATTTGTTTTTGTGAAGTCTGATGTTTTTTTTAAAGTGTTGAGTGATCCTTTTTCTTAGCTGAAGTTAGTACTTCCACAGGGAACTGCACATAACAGTTAATAAGCCAAGCCAAAACTTTAGTTTTAAGACTTAGTGCAATGTATGCGCCTAAATTTATCTAAATCTTGTTAGGTTACTTATCCCAAACTTTTTGAGTTGCTCATTCTTAAAATCGTAGGTGGCCAATATGTTATTTTATCATAGTTTGCATTTTTAAACATGGTTTTCAAATTTCGTTCCGGACTGGGTGATTTAACTGATTGAATTGAGAACCGATGGACTTCTCGATTCCGGTTTGTTATATAGTCAAGCCCGTTTGGTGGTTCATCTAGTGAACCAACTGCCCGTTTGGTGTTGATCTAGTGAACCAACTGGTTTGATCACTCGGTTCAATTTGGGTTTGATTTAATAATTGGTAAAATGTATTGATTAGAACGGTTGATGTAACAAGCTCCATTTAGAACTTGCAACTTTTTCGGGTTTGTTGTACAGTCAAATCCATTTGTTGGTTGATTAAGTGCACTGAATGGGTTTGACCATAAATTGATCAAACCTAAGTTGGATCAATTGGTTGGATTTCAACTCGGTTCACTAATTGGTAAAACGTAATTCAAAAAAAAGAAAAAAAAAAAAATCTGAATGTATGTTGCCACTTGGAGGGTCTGAACCCGGTATAGGCTGAGAGTTTAATTCCTGAGACTCAAAAAGCAGGCTCGTCCCATGCTGCAGTATCTGCAACTGTTTCTGAAAAATTCAGGTTTCTAGCTTTCCACATTGCCCAAGCAACCATGCAGTATCTCCATTTTCTCTTTATTATTATGTCACTTGTAATTCAATATTTACATGGTCGACAAAAATTATAATCATAATTTATTCCATAAATTTATTTTTTTCTAATATTATAGAATTTCATTCTTTCCAAATTAAATACTTTATTCTATTTATAAAAAAAAAAATTTATTCAATATTCCTCATCTTCTTTATGAGGTTAAAAATAGATTCATTAAATTTATCATGTGTAAAATTTATTGAAAATTACTCAAATTTTATAAACATAGAAATAAGTGCTTTTATTATACTACTTAGTCCTTTCATTTAAACAGTACACTTTGCCCGTTATAGTTACTTAGTCCTTTCATTTAAACAGTACACTTTGCCCGTTAAAACTATCCAAATCGTACAAACTGATTTAAAATTTTAGAAGTTGATGATTTGATTTAATTTCTAAAAATTGAAAAACCAAACTTTTGATTCAAGTTACAATTTTGAAGTTAAAACTGTTCAAATCAAACCATATGTGTATTTGAAGTTCTAAATAATAAATAATTTAATTCAATTTTTGAATGAGAATTTTCTTTGCTTTGCTTAAGTTTTATTGCCCTATAATTACACCATAATTTTATTAGTTAGGAAAATTATATAATTATTTTATAAAAAATTCAATTATTAAAAATTCATGTGAACTATAATTATTATAATTTTTTAGTACTAAATATAGAAATAACCAATATTTAAATGTTATACCAATAAATTGCATAATTAATGTCTTATTAGATATTTTTGGATCATAATCAAAATATAGATTAAAAAATTAATTTAAAAACTTTCGATAGCTATTCGAATCATGTGTGTTTTATATAATCATTCGTATTAGTTCATTTTCTATTTCTATATTCGAGGAAGTTTAATTTCTTCTTTCAAACCGCAAATCGGATTAATTCAACCCAAACCGCCACCAATAAATTTGGTTTGATTTCTATTTTTTGATAATTTTAATTTCTTTAAACCATCACTTTAGATCTGCTTTGATTATTACTCCAAACCAAACTAAACCGATCCCCAACAGCTCTACCTAGAACTCAAATTCTCTCGCCTCCCTCAGCCCAGCGCCACTCTCCGCCGCCACAAACCACCACTCCCTTGCCGCCAACCATAATCTCCTATCACCAAACCACCACGGAAGCTAAAACCCCACACCGAAACCCGATCTAACCATCGTCAACCTTCACCTATATCTCTCTCTCCTTCATTCTTTGTCGCCTCTTTTCTCAAAATTCCTAAAACGAAACCTCCACTCCTCTATCATCTATTCATCCTGCAGCCACCACCAACCTCCACTTCCATAAGAGTCACCTCTCACCTCCTTTAATAGAATACCGACTCTCAACAAGCTTAAATCCAGTAGAAACTTGAATTTTGGCTAAGAAGGTTCAATTCCCAGACCTCTTTTCATTTTTTTTTTTCCTAATTCTTTCCTTAAAATTTTCAATTATAGTTCATTCTTTCAACTATGGAAGCAGTAGAAAAATGGGTCTGTTGTGATAGCTGTCAGAACTGGCGGTTGTTACCCTATGGAGGAAATCCTGAGCAACTTCCGGAGAAGCGGCAATGTAGTATGCTGAACTGGCTTTGAGTTTTGTTTTTCATTTTTCTTAATGTGTTTTGTGGAGATGAATATCGGTTAGTTCTAATGGAAAGATTTGGCATTTGATTTTTTTCAATAGAATTCTTCTAACTTATTGTGATTAATCAGGGTCCTATCAGTTTCTTTCTTATAAACTTGTTTGAAAGAAAATTTTATGTGGCAAGATATACTTAATCCATAATGCAATTATAAACATCTGTGTGCCTGATTTTTATATGCTTTTGTAAAATTTGCAGGCCTGGAATGAACCGATGTGATATTAGTGAGGAAGAGACAACAAAGGCTCTTCAGGCACTGTGTGCTGTGGGTCAAAATAATTCCACTTCGGGAGTGAATGTCCAACTGCTTGAAGGTAGGTACCAACAGCGGCATTATCAAAGATGGAAAACTTTGCCTAGAGAGCGTCTACTTACCCGCCCATGGATTAAACAAAATAAACTAAATATTTTTTGAAAGTATTTCGAAATTATCTTTTTTTTTTTTTTTTTCTCGGATGGCTGAAATAAATTGAATTTTTATTTTCAAAAATTATCCAATTAAATTTAATCAATTGACAGCCTGGAAATTAATATTAATATTTTAATGCGAATACTATAAGAAATCGAACTGAAAACCGATTGAAAAAGCTGAAAACCAGTTGAAAATCGAAAATTAGGGCCGAATCGAACCGGTTCGACCCAAACCATCTAGAAACCCTTCTTCCTCTATATCCAGCATGCGCCTCATCCTTTCTCACCCATTCACTACGCCTCCGACCACCGCGTAGCACCACCAGCACACTGCCACTGCCACCTCTTCCCCCTCCTCTTTCTTCTTCTTCTTCTTCTTCTTCTTTCTTTCTTCTTCCTTTCTTCTTTCGTTCTAGTCCCTTTGCGCTTGCGTTCTTGGCGAGACAGAGGCAAAGCAGCAGAGCCGCGCGCCATCGCCACCGCTTGCTCCTCCACCTCGTCGCGCCATCGCCAGCCTGCCGCAGCTCCAGCGAGTCGCGCCATCTTCGCCTTCCCTTGCCACTGTCAGTATTGATTTATAATATAAATGTTGATTCAATTAAAATCCTTTGATTAATTTATTGAGTAATTTTGATAATAATATTAAGAAGGGAATGAAATGAGTAATTGAGAATTAAAGGTAATGTTGATATTGATATTCGGACGGAGGATGAGAAAATTGAATTGATTGATTGACCGGCTGTGTAATTTTTAGTTATTAAATAAATTGTTGATATTTTAACAGGTGGATAGTTCAATTTTTAAGGGAGATGCTGCCGAAATTTCGATAGAAAATAAAATGAATTTCAGTAGTAAATAAAATTTATTATAGAAATTTAATTATTTATAGATAGTATATTATTGATAGAAATTAAATAGGTTAAGATTAGTAGTGTGATGAATAAATCATTCTTACTTTGCTTAGATTGCCTGGGTCCATCTAGTGCTCCTTTAGGACAGAATCAAAGCTAGAACTTCGCTCTCTATTACTGTGAGTAATAATAAATAATGCAGATCAACATGCATTTGCATAACATTTTTTTACAAACCTTATATATACTTTTATAGTAAAACTCATATTTATTTCATATTGTATAATTGTATATTTGGGTGGATTTGATGTAATACGATGAAAGAATTGTTTGATTAATTGTGCTGTGAATATGTTGTGCCTTGTTTGTGTGGAATTGGGATGAAGTGGGTCACCATGGGTTTGTGAGACCGTTACCGTTATATGGATCCTGATTATGATTAGCCGGATAAATGGGAGATCGGCGTCCCCATGTGCACGTACCGTTACCGTTAACCACATGTTGGCTTCTTTATGGAGACGATCGGGTTGCCTCCTGTTGATATATATATATATATATATATATATATATATATATATATATATATATATATATATATATATATATATATATATATATATATGTCAATCCCGCATTCTGGCTGACTGGTATAATCCTCACACAACCGGTCTTTTTTTTTTTTTTTTTTTAATCTCTCTCTTTATATATATATATATATATATATATATATATATATGTGAGGATTATACCGGTCAGCCAGAATGGGGGATTAGCTCCCTGGTGCACATGTGAGTGGATGGGCCATGTAGGAGGACGGCTCATCGGGTTTAGGTGACCCCACTGACTAATTTCCACGTGATGTGATTATTTGAAGGTGATATTGTTTGTGGGTGCTGATGTGATGCCATATGATTGACTGTTGTGTGTTCATTCAGTATAATAGGGTGCATTATGCTTGACTGTATGTGGTGTGTATTATTTATTATTATTCACTGAGTTGCAAAACTTACCCCCCCAACAAACCTCCCAGGTACTAGGAAGCAGCTGATTCGATTGAAGCTCTGCAATCTTCTCTGCAGAGTTATAAATGTAAACTTTATATTTTTGTTATTTAATTTTGGATGTATAAATTATTCTATTATCAGATTATTATTGAACTCCGCAGTTATAGAGTTGTGTATTAATATTGGACTTATTGTTAGCACTACACTATAAATTAAATATTATGTAATTAGCTGCAGGTGAACTAGTAAACCCATAATGTGATTATAATTTATTGTGAATAGGCTCTGGTTATATATTACGTGTTAATTGAGATTGGGCCAGATGTTTGTATAGAGGCTTACTGTTTTGATGAATTGGGAAAGATAGGTAGACAGATTGGATAATTTAGGCTTACTACGGGTCTTAGGGGCCTTAAGCTTACCTCGGTCCTAATGCCGGTCCGACCCACGAAAATGGGTCGTGACAATGGCGAGAAATGTCTTTGTTTTAATAAAAATTCTCTATCCTGTTGAATTGGTCTATAAGTGGATTGTAGATTCAATCTAGGTAGGATTTCTTAATACTTTGTTGTAAGCCACTTAGAAGTAAGCAAGTTAGAAGGAGAGAAAAATGAGTTGAAACGCAGGATATGTTAATTAAAAAATTTAGGATAACTTGGTCTTTTTATGAAATTAAGGGTAAAAAATGTGTTTTTTTTTTTTTTTATGGAAAGACTTAGGCCCGTTTAGATGTTCACCAGAGTGGAAGACGATAATGATAGTGTTTGGTAAAATTTTGACGGTGGTTACTGTTAAAATTTAAAAATTATTATTAAGGATATATTTATTTTTATATATTTTAGTTTTTTTATGATATATACGTTGACTATATTGGTTACATGTTTATTTTTTATACTCGTTTAGCTTTTTTTATTTATATAATTAAAATATAAATTCTTATTTAGATTAAAATAAATATAATGATTTTTATATGTAGAGGAAAATATTTTTTTTAATTATATGTCTTGCACTGTAATACTTCATTGAAAAAAAAATTCATATATTTGTTTTCCTTTACAATAGCAATTTAAATATGAAATATGTTATTTATATTCTCTTTAACATACGAATCCATATAGTTCTTATTACATGCTAGTTACTTTTATTTTTATTTAAGCACCAAATTAATTTGTAAAAAATCATCATATAACTTTTATTTTACGTTTTATAATTAATTTATATATTTTGTTAATAACTTTCACTATAATCTCTTTTAGTAAATAAATATATTTTAACAATAGAATAAGAAACTAACCTAATTAAACAAATTAAATATTTATCAATAATAATATTTTTCATTTTTACGTTTTTAGTCAATTAAAATCATGAAATTATTTAAAAATTTTGTTAATAAAATTATATTCCTTAATAGAAAGAATATGATTTGAATTAAATAAGATATTAGTATTATTAAACAGATGTTTAAAAATAATATTTTTTTATCATAATTTTTGGCCAACCAAATTAGAGTGCAATTTATAATTAAAGAAATTTTTAAGTCAAAATTTTAATTATCTAAATATATTTATTTAAAATAAATTTTTAAAAAAATAAAAAATTTCAAATGTCCCATATTTACACATATTTATTTCAAATAATAATGTTGAAGATAATTACAATAATAGTAAATAAAAATAAAAACAATAAATAATAATAATAAATTATTAAAATTATTAAATTATTACTAATAGTTTATATAATAATATACTGCAATAAAAAATAATTAGACATAATAAGATAATAATGTAAAATTTCAAATGCTTAATTATCTATATGCATTTATGTCACGACCCATTTCCATGGGCCGGACCGGCACTAGGGCCCAAGTAGGCTTAAGGCCTCCGAGGCCCGTAGTAAGCCTGAAACACTACAAATTTGCTATCTCAATATAATTTTAAACATTTACAAATTTCACTATATTTAATAAAACAGGCTCACAGAATTATTCCATCTATAATAATACACAACTTAAAAGTATACAAATTCTATAACTGCGGAGTTCATTGACGGATGTATACATATAAGTCTTCGGACATTTATCTATTTAATTGATCAATACGAAAATTAGCGAATTTCTTTTTTTATAGTGAAGAGCAGAGTTATAGCTGGGATTTAGAAAATGCTACTTCCTGAAAGATTTAAACAAAAGAGATGTGAGTTTATTAATGAATAATAATTATTGCACAACACAAGCATTCACACCATTGTATAAATATATCAACCTAGTCATCCGACTAGGTATATGCTCACACAGCCAGTCACACAAATGGCATATCACCAGCACTCACAATTATTAACATCTTCATATAATCACATCACGTGGAAATTAGTCAGTGGAGTCACCGAACCCCCGATGAGCCGTCCTCCCGCATGGCTCATCCTCTCACATGTGCACCAGGGAGCCGATCCCCCATACTGGCCGACCGGTCTAATCCTCACTTGACCAGCCCTCTCATTTTTCTTTCCATTCTCTCTTTTCTTTTCCATACCAACAGGAGGCAACCCGGTCGTCTCCATCAAATCTAGATCATCAGGCGCTCACAACAGGAGGCCACCCTGCGGGCTGCGATCAAATCTAGATTATCCGGTGCGCCCAATAAAGAAGCCAACCTGTGGTTAACAGTAACGGTAACAGTAGGTGCACACGGGGGCGCCGATCTCCCATTTACCCGGCTAACAGAAACAGAATCAGGATCCATATAACAGAAATCAGAATCAGGATCCGTATAACAGAAACAGTCTCACAAACCCATGGTGACCCACTTCATCCCAATTCCACACAAACAAAGCACAGCAATATCACAACACAATAAATCAAACATTGCATTCAAATTCAGACATATTATTCAATTAGACATCGTAATGCAATGCACAATTAAACATCCAAAATCAATGCAAATAAATAAATAAATAAATAGTATTAGCAATTAACAACAATAATAAAATAAATAAATGAATATGTAAATAGTTAAATGAATAATAAAGATTATAAACAACCAGAGCACTATATTTATTATGTACCAAATTATAGAACTAATCTAAATAAACTTATTAATTATGTTGTTAATTAAAATTTAGTTTAATTTTTGTCAAAATTTCGGCAGCACCTCCCCTAAAAATTGGACTATTTACCTGCTCACATATCACAATATCATTATATCTTTATCAATTAAAGCACACAGCCCATCCGTCGGGCAATCAATCAATTTATTCTCCCTTCCTCCAACTAAGTAACAAAATAATTATTTAACCATCTATACAAAACCTTAGCTTTACTTAATCCATGGTTTCAACATCGATACAAATTAGTTTACTACTAATACAAAAATATTCATAGCTTTACTAAGATTAAACAAATAAGTAAATAAATACGCAATTAAATGAAAATGGTTATTTGTTTAATCTCCACATTCTACTTCTTTAAACTATCCAATCATATATACCTTCAATAATCATACAAGTTATGATTCATATTTCTTTGACCAACATTAACTAGAATCTTATGTAACAACTTAATAATCCGTGAATCACTATCCTCACCAAGCAAGATTATAGGAAACGTCCTATTTAAATTATCTATTAAGCATAACTAAATAGGTATACTCTAGCTAATCAAGTCTTAGCACGAATTGAATTTGTAACTCAATACACTATAGCCTTTGCTACTCATTAAGCAAAATTTAACCAAAATAACTAAACTAGCTGCTGCCTCAACAGTAATTAAAAATTCATATATATGAACTTAATTAAACCGAAAACTACAATTTCTCTAATCACAAGTTGTTGCCATCTATCCAATTCTTAGCCTATAAATAAAAATTACCTCAATAACACCAAATCACCCACTAAATCACAAAATTCATGAAATATACTAGAAAAGGTTGAGAATTTATTTACAAAAGACTATAAATGTTCATATATTTTCAAGTTAATCCAATAAGTTAATCTCTTGTTATTCAATTTAGTCTATTAAATAATTCAATTAATTCTTTATATATAAAAATTGAGAACTGAGTTTTAGAACGTACCCATTGGGAATCGGGCGACGATTCCATGATCAGCGCGAAGGGAAGAGGATTCTGTCTCTCGGGGCCTCGCCGGAGTGCCGTCGGCCGGTCACCGGACCGCCGCCGGCCGGCCGCCGTGCACGGTGGCCGGAAAAGCTAAACCGCCCAGAAAATTGCAAGGTCACCACCACCTGACTCCAATTTTCGCGAGGAGTCCAAATCTACCATCGGTTTGATGAGGCAGTGGCTCGTTTGGCCGGATCGACCTCCACAGCCACCTTCAAGCCGCCATCCATGGTGGTTCATCAAAACTCAAGCAAAATCACGTACCAATGGAGGGGAATTGTTCACGTGGAGGAGAGGAGTCAATCGAGACCTTCAGTTCACCTTGAGCCCGTCGGAAATGGCGAGAAGTCGCCGGAGATCGAAGAGTATGACTGTCGGAGGAGATGGTCTCGATTCGCGCCGCTGGAGGTCCAATCGGAGCGAGGGGAAGTTGGAAACGTGACCAGCATCGCCAGAAGAACCGATCGCCGCCTTCATCTTGTTGAGCGGTGGCCGGAAACGCGAAGGAGAGGGAGAGGAGAGACTGTCGCGCGCGCGAGGAAGAAGAAGGGAAAAAGAAGGAGAGAAAAGAAAGGAAAAAGAAAAGGAAGGAAGGAAAGTGGGCTGGGCCATTCCGGTTCGATTCGAACCGGTTCGGTCCGATTAGTGATCTGATCTCATTTGTTCGGTTTTCGAGTTTTTCCTATTATTCGTGTGGTTTTCGATAAATCGATTAAATTTCCAGGTCCGGTTTGATTTATTTTAATTATTTTTATTATGTTTTGCAACCTTTCCTCCACTTACTTAATAATACAAGTATTAATAGTAATGATTTTTAATTTAGAATAATTAATTCATATATATATATATATAATAGATTAATCCTGGTGTTTCACGTTATTCTCGAAAATTTTTAACTGTCCTCAAATCGAAAATTCCCGAATGAATTGTTTTGGGCTTAGGCCCAATTCGAAAATTTGGGCTCGAATTGGGACTATGTTACAATTGCAACCCACGCGGCCAAAATTTGCGATTTTTGATTTAATAAAAATTTAAAAGTTTTGAAAATAAAAATTCAGGGTGTTTCAATCTCCCCCCCTTAAGACAATTCGTCCTCGAATTGAAATCTAGTAGGAGAGAGTAAGAATGAACACACAAAGAATTTCAAAGCCATAAGAAATTACTTCCAACACCAAGGGCACATCTCGAGAGTACATAATGTGAACCTAGGAAGGAAAAGGGTCAAGTATTCCAATTGTAATTCTCTCGCCAACCATCATTTTTAGTGCCACCTAGCTAACACTCACAAGAATTTGAGTTTATTACCTAAATCTCCAATCATTATCTTTAGACAGCTACTGAACTCTTTAGAAAATCTTTCTTGAATAAAAATTTGACAATAAAATCAGGTTTAACAGAAAAGTACATATCATATATCATAGATTTTTCTCAAAATTATGTAACTTCATTTGAAAATTTAAATTTTATTAGACATTCTTCTGTGAAGGCCAAACATAATTTACAAAGGCAAACAATTGTAATTATGATTTACCTACAATCATAAGAATTAACTCGTTCAATTCACATGTGTTATTTAATAAAACCCTTAGTAATCAAAACTTTTGAAAACTTGTTGCTTCACTTCAAAACTATAGGCAAAATCATCTGTAATTTCCGCTATCCATTATATCACAGGCCGCTTCGAAATAACTGTTTTTATTTCTCATTTATGCAAATTCGATTGTCTCTATAATATCTTTACTATAGATTAGTTCATCTGTTATACAGCTCCTAAATCACTGCATCCCTTAGCTATCTGAATCCTGTGAGAATTTTCACTCCTTCCACTTAATCACCAACTTCTCTTTCCAACGCTTATTCCTTATGTCGCCTTAATATTCATCACGAAAATTTAACTTTCATAATAATATCTCTTAGTAATTCGCACTTCCGTTCTCAACCTAAATCTCATCTGATAACCTTTCATTTTACTAATGTTGCCTAATCACCAATAATTTAACTTAGTATTTATTACCTATCTTAAATATTCACCTTTATCTGATACCTATCAACACTGATTTTTCAACTGAATTTTGTTAATTCTCAACCTAATACTACCTTACCATCCAAATATTACATTAAGTTGATCTCAATAACTCCTCATTGTCCAGTTTATATTTACTACTAACCTCTCACTTCCTGTTCATGGCCTAGATTAGAATTTACAACCCACGGTTCTAACATTTTAATTAGAACCTTAATTAAACAAAGGTTCAATTCTCTACGTGGAATTATTAACTCAAGATTCGCATCTACTTATCACTACCTTACGTCAATTTCACATTCAACTTACCTATTTTATCTATCTTTAGTCAATCAATCTTTCCCTTATTCAAGTCTAGTAAGGTATTTATAAGTTCTTCAAATTTATCTACCACTTACTCCTAATATATATATTGCAATTTGTTACCTATTATGTCTTACCCTTAAACTATCCAAGTTCATTTCTATTGTTATCTTCCTCACTTATACATTAAACAATCACATACTCCAAATCTAATTGCCACTTAACTTCTATACCAAAATCGACTACCCAACATTTCCAGCGTTCATGTTCTGAACTTGAATCTAACTGTCTACTTACTTATTATTATCTCCACCAGTCTTATTCTTCTTTTTCCAAACTTCTTTCAAAATTTTACTATCCTAGTAACCATTTCATTTTATGATCTAATCCCATTGGCCCGTAATATAAATAGACAGCTTCCAAAAATAATTTTCTAAATAAATAATCAATTTCAATTTATTTATCATAACACAATTTGAATTCAAAATTAAAATGGGGGTTTAAATTTAAAATTTTAGGTAGATAAAATGAAAACAAAAACAAAAATAAAAAGTTTATATTTTTGAACAAACTCTAAAGAAATTCAGTAGCTGTGTTGAAAACTAGACACAAATTTCTTATTGCCCCAAAGTTATTATTTCTGTTCATGAATCTACCATACCAATGAAAATCCTATTTATTCTCTACACTATTCTACTCACTGACAGGAATAGAGTTCACATGAAAAATAGTGTACTGGGTGATCAGGCCAATCCACTACCTTCAGGTATTACTCTATTCCCTATAGTCTATTGATCTACACAATAGGTGTGGATTTTCCCACCTCATAGGGTCTAGTGCGTCCACCATCCCTAGAGAGGAAAATCACAAGTTTCCTTCCTTATGTTGGTTACGGCCGATCCCAACATAAAGAAATTCCTATACTCCGCAGTTGTGTCCTAGAACCCTAACCTAAGCTCTGATACCAACTTTGTCACGACCCATTTCCATGGGCCGGACCGGCACTAGGGCCCAGGTAGGCTTAAGGCCTCCGAGGCCCGTAGTAAGCCTGAAACACTACAAATTTGCTATCTCAATATAATTTTAAACATTTACAAATTTCACTATATTTAATAAAACAGGCTCACAGAATTATTCCATCTATAATAATACACAACTTAAAAGTATACAAATTCTATAACTGCGGAGTTCATTGACGGATGTATACATATAAGTCTTCGGACATTTATCTATTTAATTGATCAATACGAAAATTAGCGAATTTCTTTTTTTATAGTGAAGAGCAGAGTTATAGCTGGGATTTAGAAAATGCTACTTCCTGAAAGATTTAAACAAAAGAGATGTGAGTTTATTAATGAATAATAATTATTGCACAACACAAGCATTCACACCATTGTATAAATATATCAACCTAGTCATCCGACTAGGTATATGCTCACACAGCCAGTCACACAAATGGCATATCACCAGCACTCACAATTATTAACATCTTCATATAATCACATCACGTGGAAATTAGTCAGTGGAGTCACCGAACCCCCGATGAGCCGTCCTCCCGCATGGCTCATCCTCTCACATGTGCACCAGGGAGCCGATCCCCCATACTGGCCGACCGGTCTAATCCTCACTTGACCAGCCCTCTCATTTTTCTTTCCATTCTCTCTTTTCTTTTCCATACCAACAGGAGGCAACCCGGTCGTCTCCATCAAATCTAGATCATCAGGCGCTCACAACAGGAGGCCACCCTGCGGGCTGCGATCAAATCTAGATTATCCGGTGCGCCCAATAAAGAAGCCAACCTGTGGTTAACAGTAACGGTAACAGTAGGTGCACACGGGGGCGCCGATCTCCCATTTACCCGGCTAACAGAAACAGAATCAGGATCCATATAACAGAAATCAGAATCAGGATCCGTATAACAGAAACAGTCTCACAAACCCATGGTGACCCACTTCATCCCAATTCCACACAAACAAAGCACAGCAATATCACAACACAATAAATCAAACATTGCATTCAAATTCAGACATATTATTCAATTAGACATCGTAATACAATGCACAATTAAACATCCAAAATCAATGCAAATAAATAAATAAATAAATAGTATTAGCAATTAACAACAATAATAAAATAAATAAATGAATATGTAAATAGTTAAATGAATAATAAAGATTATAAACAACCAGAGCACTATATTTATTATGTACCAAATTATAGAACTAATCTAAATAAACTTATTAATTATGTTGTTAATTAAAATTTAGTTTAATTTTTGTCAAAATTTCGGCAGCACCTCCCCTAAAAATTGGACTATTTACCTGCTCACATATCACAATATCATTATATCTTTATCAATTAAAGCACACAGCCCATCCGTCGGGCAATCAATCAATTTATTCTCCCTTCCTCCAACTAAGTAACAAAATAATTATTTAACCATCTATACAAAACCTTAGCTTTACTTAATCCATGGTTTCAACATCGATACAAATTAGTTTACTACTAATACAAAAATATTCATAGCTTTACTAAGATTAAACAAATAAGTAAATAAATACGCAATTAAATGAAAATGGTTATTTGTTTAATCTCCACATTCTACTTCTTTAAACTATCCAATCATATATACCTTCAATAATCATACAAGTTATGATTCATATTTCTTTGACCAACATTAACTAGAATCTTATGTAACAACTTAATAATCCGTGAATCACTATCCTCACCAAGCAAGATTATAGGAAACGTCCTATTTAAATTATCTATTAAGCATAACTAAATAGGTATACTCTAGCTAATCAAGTCTTAGCACGAATTGAATTTGTAACTCAATACACTATAGCCTTTGCTACTCATTAAGCAAAATTTAACCAAAATAACTAAACTAGCTGCTGCCTCAACAGTAATTAAAAATTCATATATATGAACTTAATTAAACCGAAAACTACAATTTCTCTAATCACAAGTTGTTGCCATCTATCCAATTCTTAGCCTATAAATAAAAATTACCTCAATAACACCAAATCACCCTCTAAATCACAAAATTCATGAAATATACTAGAAAAGGTTGAGAATTTATTTACAAAAGACTATAAATGTTCATATATTTTCAAGTTAATCCAATAAGTTAATCTCTTGTTATTCAATTTAGTCTATTAAATAATTCAATTAATTCTTTATATATAAAAATTGAGAACTGAGTTTTAGAACGTACCCATTGGGAATCGGGCGACGATTCCATGATCAGCGCGAAGGGAAGAGGATTCTGTCTCTCGGGGCCTCGCCGGAGTGCCGTCGGCCGGTCACCGGACCACCGCCGGCCGGCCGCCGTGCACGGTGGCCGGAAAAGCTAAACCGCCCAGAAAATTGCAAGGTCACCACCACCTGACTCCAATTTTCGCGAGGAGTCCAAATCTACCATCGGTTTGATGAGGCAGTGGCTCGTTTGGCCGGATCGACCTCCACAGCCACCTTCAAGCCGCCATCCATGGTGGTTCATCAAAACTCAAGCAAAATCACGTACCAATGGAGGGGAATTGTTCACGTGGAGGAGAGGAGTCAATCGAGACCTTCAGTTCACCTTGAGCCCGTCGGAAATGGCGAGAAGTCGCCGGAGATCGAAGAGTATGACTGTCGGAGGAGATGGTCTCGATTCGCGCCGCTGGAGGTCCAATCGGAGCGAGGGGAAGTTGGAAACGTGACCAGCATCGCCAGAAGAACCGATCGCCGCCTTCATCTTGTTGAGCGGTGGCCGGAAACGCGAAGGAGAGGGAGAGGAGAGACTGTCGCGCGCGCGAGGAAGAAGAAGGGAAAAAGAAGGAGAGAAAAGAAAGGAAAAAGAAAAGGAAGGAAGGAAAGTGGGCTGGGCCATTCCGGTTCGATTCGAACCGGTTCGGTCCGATTAGTGATCTGATCTCATTTGTTCGGTTTTCGAGTTTTTCCTATTATTCGTGTGGTTTTCGATAAATCGATTAAATTTCCAGGTCCGGTTTGATTTATTTTAATTATTTTTATTATGTTTTGCAACCTTTCCTCCACTTACTTAATAATACAAGTATTAATAGTAATGATTTTTAATTTAGAATAATTAATTCATATATATATATATATAATAGATTAATCCTGGTGTTTCACGTTATTCTCGAAAATTTTTAACTGTCCTCAAATCGAAAATTCCCGAATGAATTGTTTTGGGCTTAGGCCCAATTCGAAAATTTGGGCTCGAATTGGGACTATGTTACAATTGCAACCCACGCGGCCAAAATTTGCGATTTTTGATTTAATAAAAATTTAAAAGTTTTGAAAATAAAAATTCAGGGTGTTTCAATTTATCTATTAAAAAAAATCCAATCAAATTATATATATATAATTATATATATATATGTGTGTTAAAATTTTTTAATTAGCTATGATTAAGGTTATTTTTAGAGTATTTTAAATTTTATAATATAGAAAATCTCATTATTTTCCTTTATTTTCACTTTTATATATAGTATAGATATAGATGATGTATAATGTATATATATTTTAAAGTAAATATATTATTTTTTATTTTAATTTATTATATAAATCAACAAATTTTAAAATAATTTTCTATAGAACATTACTACTTTTAAACAACTATAAATAAATGATTATAAAAAATATTAATTTTAGAAAAAAATAATAATTTTTTGAGGTTAAAAAATAATTTTTTGAGGTTAATGAAGTATAAATATATTACAAACTTGGTGAATAGAATCACCAGCTGATAATTAAACTCCCTCTTATGATAGAAACAAATCTTATAGATATCATAAATAAAAGCTACTTAATCTACGAAATAATTATTTTGTATTTCATTAGTAATATTTAAATTTTTCATTAGTAATGTTCGTAATATCCTAATAATTGATACAAATAAATAATAAATATTTTTTTTTTCTTTTTATATGGCATATTCCATGTTTCAATTTCTAAAAATAAAAATTTGGGTATACAGTAGCTGTACACAATTACAAATTGAAGGCATCTTTTTCAGCATTGCGGTGCTGCCAAGGCTCTTTTCGATGCCTTCAAGCACTGGCCGGACCCAAATTTTTATACATCCCCCATATAATATAGATAGATTAATTTCTTACAAGAAAAAAAAAAAGAAAATCCCAAAAAAGATTTTAAAAATAACATAATAAATTATTATTATGGCCTCCCTTTCTTCCTTTTCTTCTCCATTCCCATTCTACAATCTTTCTCCTGTTCCTCCATTGGACCTTCCACCCATCTCTTCTCCTTCCTATCATTTTCCTTCTAAATTATTACCCATTAGAACTCTTATGTTTCTCTAATTACTCTTTTCCAATAAAAAGAATCAAGAAAATGAGGAAAAGAGTTCTTCAAGAAAGTTCCGGTGTTGGTGGCGGTGGCGACGGCAAAGGTGAATCGTTGTCAATGGGGAAAGGAAAATTATGGAATGAAGAGCAAGATAGTGGGTCTATAGATGAATTACTTGCTGTATTAGGTTACAAAGTCCGGTCATCGGACATGGCCGACGTTGCTCAAAAGCTTGAACAACTTGAGATACTAACGGATACAGCTCAAGGAATACCACATCTTTCTACTGGTACTGTACATTATAATCCTTCAGATCTCTCCGGTTAGGTTCAAAGCATGCTTTCTGAGTTTAATAATTCCCCTTTCTATAATCATGTGTGTTTTATATAATCATTCGTATTAATCCCTTTTCTATTTCTATATTCGAGGAAGTTTAATTTCTTCTTTCAAACCGCAAATTGGATTAATTCAACCCAAACCGCCACCAATAAATTTGGTTTGATTTTTATTTTTTGATAATTTTAATTTCTTTAAATCGTCACTTTAGATCTGCTTTGATTATGACTCCAAACCAAACTAAACCGATCCCGAACAGCTCTACCTAGAATTCAAATTCTCTCGCCTTCCTCAGCCCAGCGCCACTCTCCGCCGCCACAAACCACCACTCCGTTGCCGCCAACCACAATCTCCTATCACCAAACCACCACGGAAGCTAAAAACCCCACACCGAAACCCGATCAAACCATCGTCAACCTTCACCTATATCTCTATCTCCTTCATTCTTTGTCGCCTCTTCTCTCAAAATTCCTAAAATGAAACCTCCATTCCTCTATCATCTAGTCATCCTGCAGCCACCACCAACCTCCACTTCCGTAAGAGTCACCTCTCACTCCCTTTAATATAATGCCCACTCTCAACAAGCTTAAATCCAGTAGAAACTTGAATTTTGGCTAAGAAGGTTCAATTTCCAGACATCTTTTCATTTTTTTTTCCCTGATTCTTTCCTTAAAATTTTCAATTATAGTTCATTCTTTCAACTATGGAAGCAGTAGAAAATTTTCACTTTTATATACAGAATAGAGACAGCCGACATATAATATATATGGATATATATTTTAAAGTAAACATATTATTTTTTTATTTTAATTTATTATATAAATCAAAAAATTTAAAATAATTTTCTATAGAACGTTACTATTTTTAAACAACTATAAATAAATGATTATAAAAAAATATTAATTTTGGGGAAAAAATAATTTTTTGAGGTTAATGAAATTTAAATATATTACAAACTTGGTGAATAGAATCACCGCTGATAATCAAACTGCCTCTTATGACAGAAACAAATCTTATAGACATTATAAATAGAAGCTAATTAAATAATTAATTAAATAATTATGGCAAACTTCAATACATTAAATACTTATTTTGTATTTCATTAGTAATGTTTACATTTTTCTTTTAAAATTTGTTACAGCGTCAGCTGACTGTTACACTTCCACTATGTCATAATGTCATACTGATGCGCCCAAAATACGATTGCTATTCGGTTGCGATCGAGGGAACCGAAATTGAAACCTTTTTATAACTTTATTGCCGCTGAGCCAAAGCTCACTGGTATCTCCCATATTCTTTTTGTGTGACTTTGGTAGGATTTTACTTTTCTGTTGTTTTTAATATGTAGGTTCCACGCAACTTCAAGTTATCCATTGTGAGTTTCTTATATCATCAGAAATTAGAGCTTATTACTTTAAACCTTTTTTTTTTTTTATTCTCAGTCACTGGTTTTGAAATGTTTGCCGGTGTGCCCCCAGGTGACTATATTGTACCGGCAGAAGTCAGGGCAGCAGGTTTCGAGATTTGTGCTGAAGAGTTGGGAACCATTGTCAAAGGCCATGATATGAACAAGCTAATGTTACATGGTGGGGTAAATGGCATTGCACAAAAGATTTCAACTTCAACTGCTAGTGGGCTTGCTATGGATAATGATTCACTGAATCTCAGACAAGAGGTATATGGGATCAATAAATTTGGAAAGAGTGAAACTTGGACTTTCTGGATATTTGTTTGGGAAGCCCTTCATGACATGACTCTTATGACACTTGGTGTCTGTGCTCTTGTGTTTGCAATAGTTGGCATATCAGGAGAAGGATCGCCTAAAGGGGCTCATGATGGGTTTGGAATTGTTGCTAGCATCTTGTTGGTAGTGTTTGTGACAGCAACAAGTGATTATTGTCAATCGTTACTATTTAGGGATTTGGACAAGGAGAAAATGAAGATCACCGTTCAGGTCACTAGAAATGGATTTAGGCAGAAATTATCTATATATGATTTGCTTACAGGTGATATTGTACATCTTGCAGTTGGAGATCAAGTCCCTGCAGATGGGCTTTTTGTTTCAGGATTTTCTGTATTAATTAATGAATCAAGTTTAACGAGTGGAATAGGAATGGTAAACTCAGCATATCCTTTTATGCAATCTGGATCAAAGGTCCAACATGGGTCGTGCAAAATGATGGTTACTGCTGTTGGGTTGAGAACTTTGTGGGGTAAATTAATGGCAACTCTTAGTGAAGGAGATGATGAAACCCCATTGCAGGTGAAAGTAAATGGAGTAGCAACCATCATTGGCAAGATAGGCATTGCTTTTGTTATAGTGATTTTGGCAGCTTTAATGCAAGGCCTATTTAGCCGTATATGGCATGAAGGGTCCCATTTGAGTTTCTCTGCAAATGAAGCTTTAGAGATGCTAAAATACTTCACAGTTGCAGTTGCAATTGCTATTGTTGCAATTCCAGAGGGCCTGCCACTGGCTGTGACATTGAGCCTTACTTTTGCAATGAAAAAGATGATGAATGACAAAGCCCTAGTCCGACACTTGGCAGCTTGTGAGACCATGGGGTCAGCAACATCTATCTGTTGTGGAAAAACTGGAATGTTGACTACCAATCATATGACTGTTGTGAAATCATTCATTGGTTTGAATATTGCGGAACTAGGCCAACCTGATAGAACTTCAAGCTTGTGCTCTAAAATACCTGACTCTGTTGTGAAACTTCTTCTAGAATCAATATTTAATAACACTGGAGGTGAAACTGAGATTAGTAAAGATGGAAAACTCGATATATTGGGTACACCCACTGAGAGTGCTTTACTAGAGTTTGGCTTGTCCCTAGGTGGGGATTTTCAGGCAGCGAGACATGCAGTCAAAATTGTCAAAGTTGAGCCTTTCAACTCCACAAAAAAGCGAATGGTGGTATTGTTGAAGCTTCCTGGAGGAGGCTTTCGAGCCCACACTAAAGGTGCTTCAGAAATTGTTCTGGCTGCCTGTGACAAGGTGATAGGCCCAAAAGGTGAAATTGTTCCCCTCGATGGAGAACTGCGTAATCATCTTAATGATATAATTTATCACTTTGCTAGTGAGGCTCTTAGAACACTCTGTCTGGCCTATATGGACCTGGGAAGTGACTTATACAATTCTATCCCAGTGTCTGGGTATACTTGTATAGGAATTGTGGGTATTAAAGATCCTGTTTGTCCTGGTGTTAAGCAGGTAGTTGCAGCTTGTCATTCAGCTGGTATTGCTGTACGAATGGTTACTGGAGACAATATAAATACTGCTAAAGCTGTAGCTAAACAATGTGGGATTCTCACTGATGATGGTATAGCCATCGAAGGTCCAGATTTTAGAGAGAAGAAACAGGAAGAGATGCTTGAACTAATTCCTAAAATTCAGGTGTTCTTTACTTTTTGTTTTGTGCATTATATAAATAATTGAATGTCCTAATAACAAATGTTTGAGCTAAAACTCATTATGTGAATTAATTTTAGGTGATGGCTCGATCTTCACCTCTAGACAGGCATACACTTGTAAAAAAGTTGCAAACTACATTTGGAGAAGTTGTTGCAGTTACTGGTGATGGAACAAATGATGCCCCAGCTCTTTATGAAGCAGACATTGGTCTTGCAATGGGCATTGCTGGAACCGAGGTGAGTTTATCATGTCCAAGTGCAAAATTGATCTTGCTTCATCTAGCAAGTTCAGAGTTTTAATGATGAAAATAGACTTTTACCCGCAGCATACTAATTTGGTTAGCCATTTTGATTTGATTAAAATTCCTTGATTTCTTTCATAGCGCTCGACTTTCATTCTGTTTTTAGCACCGAGGCCATTGGTTTTATGAAGTCCGTATATAACAATATATTGAGAATAACTATCACGTGTGAAATAGAAATAGAATCAGAACGTAAATTTTTAGAGATCTTAAGGTAGTACATTAAACTAAGGAAATTATTCACATGGTTTTGGTCTGCTCAATGGATTTTCTTAATATAATTTCAAACAAATGATAGTTTGACTAATCAACTTCATTCAAATTTCAGGTGGCTAAAGAGAGTGCTGATATAATAATTTTGGATGATAATTTCGCTACTATCATTCAAGTGGTCAAATGGGGTCGTTCCATTTACATAAATTTTAAAAAATTTGTACAGTTCCATCTTACAGTTTTGTTCGTTACATTAACCGTTAACTTCTTTTCAGCTTGTTTCACAGGTAAGAAAACCCGCTTTCTTCTGTATGACAACGCTGTTTTCATATTGCCTAATGATTGTGGGTGGAACTAATTTTTAGGGACTGTTCCTTTCACTGTTGTTCAACTTTTGTGGATAAGTATCATCATGGATATTCTAGGACCTCTGGCACTTACAACAGAGCCTCCAAATGATGAATTAATGAAACGGGCACCAATTGGGAAGCAAGGGAAATTTATTAGTAATGTGATGTGGAGGAATATCTTAGGCCAGTCCTTATATCAGTTCATTGTAATATACCTTCTCCAAGAAAAATGGAAAGATACATTTGATATAGATGGCCCTGATTCTGATCTTGTCCTGAACACTTTCATATTCAATTCATTTGTCTTTTGTCAGGTAAGCTTTCACTCTTCTCGTTTTACTTGTGTTTCTAGTATAGGATATGTTATTTGTTAAACTATAGTTGACAATGGGTGGACATCTGTGTTAAATTTCCAAGAAAGTAAATTTCAAGTTGGTATTAATTCCATTTCTACCAAATAAATAAATGCACTTTATTTCATTTTGCAGGTTTTTAATGAGATAAGCTCAAGAGAGATGGAGAAAATCAATGTTTTCAAAGGCATACAAAACAACCCCATGTTCATTGCAGTTCTTGGCTGTACTGTCCTTTTCCAAATTATAATAGTGGAATTTATAGGTACTTATGCAAATACAGTACCTCTCTCTTTATCACAATGGCTAGGTTGTTTAATCATCGGATTTGTAGGCATGCCAGTTGCTGCTTTCTTAAAAATGATACCAGTATAAATTGCATTTTGGAGGTGGGTTTTCTTGAATCGCATATAAAAGCCCCTTTCTGCATGTATCAAATGATTTTAAAATTGGGGTAATTACTATGCAGTCGCTGGACTTTGATTTTTTAAATTATACTATTGCATTATAATTCTATTACATTATAAGGTTTAATCATTAGTTTTTTCAAGTGACTGTGAAATATCAAAAATATGTTTAAAAATAATTATTGTGCAGTCCTCATGGTTTGGTGAAATGAACGACTAAGGACCTCAATTCTTATAATTTACATTGTTTAGTTCCTAGATAGGAATTTTTCTTCATGTCGGTTTTTATATTTCACAACCACTTAGTGGAAAAATTAACCGTTAGACCTAATAGTATAATAGAATTATAATGCATGGACTAAATAGTGTAATTTTGAAAACTAGGATCCTTACTAATGTATTTGATAAAAACATAGGAATTATATAGTAATTAACCTTTAAAATTTTCTTGTAAAGATGTTTTCTACATAAAGTATATGATTATTTTTCTCTAGCTAAATTTTGATTTGCATTGATATTGATGAGTGCGGATATTAAAGATAGAATATTGATCAGAGCCGATCCCAACTAGTCTAGGAATAAGGCTTAACTGTGTTGCTGTATTTAAAAGCTGATGTTTATAGCAGAGAAAATAGAATAGTTATTTTTAAGATAGCAGCAACTGGCAGCATAGATTTTCACCTTTTTCTAGCAAATCGAAAAGATGCCAGCAATTTTTCAGGCATCTTGTAGCTGAAATTCAAGTTTGTAGAGTCAGGTAAAGGCTTTCATTCCAATCAACTTACTTTCTTGGAGTTTAAAATTTATTTATTTTTGTGAAGTCTGATTTTTTTTTTTTTTTTTTTTTTTTGAGTGATCCTTCTTCTTAGGGAAGCTAGTAGTTCCACAAGGACTGCAAATAAGTTTTACTCATCGCGAATTATTCAGAGTTCAGCATTATAAAAGTGTCCATAACAGTTGATAAGCCAAGCCAAAACAGTAAAATTGTCACTCCTTTTAGCTCAACTTACCACTAATGTAACAAGAAATATTCAAATTTCAATTTATGGAACAGTAAAATGATTTTTATTAAATTTTAGATTAATCTCTTGTTCAGAATAAATGATTTCTATAAAATTTTGTCCAATTCATTTATAAATCTAAATTTGTGTGTTTATTCTAACTTTTCTCCAATCTTTGATTGATTTGAATAATTCAAGCTTAATTATTTTATTATTGAGTTAATTACACTCTCTTAGCATCAAATTAACTATTGTTGTGCTCGATTCTGATAAGTCTTGATTTGGTGCTCATTTATCGGATTAATTTTATCGAATTCAATTCGACCATAAAAATTTCTCAACTCCAATTTGTATAACACAAAAGTGACTGTTGCCTGATTCGCAATGAAGACACAGAGAAAAGCTGACGTGGAGCTCCAAGTCGCCTTTTATTTGGATTTTTAATGCCATATCAGCCTTGAAAAACAGAAAACTTTCTGATATACTTTGTTTTTCTTCTACCTAATTTCTCTTTCATCTTGCCCTTGATAAGTGCTCTCTTTGTTCCTTTCTCTCCATCACTTCCCACGATCAACGGCTTCTTTCTCTACCTTCTTTCTGATACGCTGTCTGTTTATTTCTCATTTTAAATCCATACTTATAATGGTATTTGTCTACAATATTAATAAATATATTTACAATAGTATTTTGATTCTTTTTTCTCTTATTAAATGAAAACCATCAAAACTTCCAAAGTCCATTTTTTATTTTTTGGGGATCATAAATTAGAAGGAAAAAAAAAAAAAAATCAAATAAGTAACTTGAGAAGGTGGCTATGAATCTTGTTGGACTGTTGAATAATTATATAGTAAAAGAAAAGCATGTGTTGGTTTCTTCAATGTAGAAAATATGCTTCTAAACCACAGTTCTAAAAAAGAAAAGAAAATTTGGATTTGCATTACTTTGATTATCGGAGTTGGATTTGTAGTGATTGGTCTGTTCACTGATGGTGATAAAATCAAAATAATCCAAATTCAATAAGGAGATTAATTCTAGTGTCCATTTCATGAATTAAATTAAAAGATTTATTGCTTTTGTATTTCTTTAATTTTTACTATTCCTCTGAAAAAAGGAAAGAGGGCAATTATGAAGGGAGACATTAGTTGATCCTCTGACATAGAGATGAGTTGTCGTATTGAAGAAAATGGAGCATCAAATCTTTAGGTATTATGAAGAAACAAAGCATGTGAACATAGCTTTCCAAATGCTAACTGACAGTACTTCCAAGATTTCAAAGAAATCTTTTCTTCAGTGTTTTTTATGGCCTTCAAGACTACATGGATTTGACATCTCTTTCTTTTGTTTTCCACTGTACCTCACCCCATTTACATAATCATATCTCCACCACAACATTCATTTTAATTTCTTTTTCACTAAATACACAAATTCACCCTTTTATTTTATTGTTATTATGTTTATAATTATATTATGTTTAGAATTGATTTTGAAATTATTTTTTAAAATTACATATTAAGTTATATTTTATATTTTTTTATATATTTTTTCGATGTAAAAAAATTAAAAAAGGGTTTTATACTGTATGAGTAGCTTTCTCAGTTTAGTTTCAAAATAATGTGTAAATCCCATCAAATGTTACAACGAAGCTATCAATTTGATTAACAATTTCAAATCATGAATTAAAGATAAACACTAAAAAGATGAGATTATTAAAATTGTCAATTTGATTGGTGATTGAATTCATTGAATTATCCTTATAAAAAAATTTTATTTCCTCAAAATAAAATTATGACATTGGAGGAAAAAAATATGAAAAAAAATGACAAAAGAAATTTTTTTTTTTTCATTGTTTGAAAACGGTGAGGAATGTAAAACAAAGAAAAGAAAATATTATTTAAATTCCTCCAGACCCTATAGAATGGAAATTTCTCCAAACTGAAAGGAAAATGATCCCCCAATGAATGAAAAATTTCACTATTCTTACATAATCAAAATAATACTTTTCCATATTATATCCCTTTAAAAATATACTGGAATATGGTTAAAATTTTTATACACACTTTCCTCCCATCCAAACAAAAGAGAAAAAAAAAAAATAACAGAGAATTTTATTTTATTTTTCTTCATTTCCTTTCCTCCCTCATTTGTTTTCCTTTTCTAATTCAAACATTGTGTTAATATATTTGTAAAATCTCCAACCTATAGGCAAGTCTTGTCCTTTTAGTGGGCACAGTTTGATACAAGTTAGGTAAATTTCTGTTAAAGCCTAATAACCCTTTTGTGGCCATTAAATAGGACTGTGGACACCAAGTCACATGGCATTGCATATGTGGGTCATTTGGGAGAAACAACAATTGCACTTCCTTTTGCTTTTCTTCCTATTTGACTCAACACAACACTAAATCAGGGGGGTTGGGTCCCCAACATTATACTATAGAAAATGGAATAATACAGCCTTCAAGATTCCAATTGATGCTTGTACTAAGGTAATGTATCGGGACGCATTATGCACATGGTAGATATTGCATCATTTTGTTTTTTCATAATACATAAATTTATTTCTGAAGTTTACGTCATTTGCCTTATGGCATTATTAAATTTGCAAGAAACTTATCATGACCTTAAATTTTTACATTTCAATAATAATTTTGTCCCTCACCAAAATAAAATATAAAATGCATAATCATGATTGAATTTTTACAAAATTATTTTATTTTGACGAGAGAAATAGTTATTAATGAAATATAATAGCATAGAATCATAATAGATTTCCCTCAAATTTAACGGTGCCACGAGGTAAATTATATAAACTTTAGTAGCAAATTTATGGATATCCAATTTTAGTCGTAGGTCCTACAAACAGTATGTTTGCGGGTTCTAGAGGCTTGGCAGATGGGTGACAGGCACGGCCATGTTTGGTGGTGTAGGTGACCGAATTCCAGTTGAAGGACAATTTGGGAGGCAATAAATAGGTCCTTTCTTTCAATTGAAGACCATTAATAATTTAATATCTATTATTTGTTGGCCATGCAATGAAAACTTTATAAAGGGGAGAAAAATTAATATTTTGACATGTGCATACTATATATATTCTAAGAAGGGAATTAGATCTTAGACCAGACAGTTGGATTTATATATTCTTGTGAAATAATTAGCTTATTTATTTTTTAGATGGGAAAATAGTTGAGTTTAATTTAATTTATTGCAAATTGTGGAAAAGCATGTACAATGTGTAAGTCATTAAATTAGTAGTTGAGTGATTGTATTAAAAAAAATTAAGAGTTAAAGTTTTAATTCATTTCTACCAAATGAGTTAAAGTTAAATTAAGAGTTAATTTACTACCAAATGCAGTGAATTTCAAGGAGAAAAGTTGAAAAGTTGGGTACAAAATCAAACGATAATGAGGAGATATGCAAAAAATGATTTATAATAAATAAATTTATTAATACAAAAATGTATACAGTTTACAATTCTATGAATGGGTTTAAGACCTGATTAAGAATATAAAAATTGTACTGTGGATTATTAATTAACATGTAAATTTTGTAGTAAAGTATTTTGCTCACGTGTTTGTATTAACATGAAAAAGTATAATTAACATTTTAGTTGTTGTGTTTTTTAGAAGAAATCAAACTAGAAATTTTATTAAAACGAAACTGTATACAGATATGAGATACAGATCAATATGTTTCTATATTTTTGTTTTAGAAAATCTAATAATAAATCACTTATACAAAGAATAAAAAAACACAATCTTAATTTCAAGTATTTGATCAAGTTGACAGAGCATAATATTTGTGTCATCGATGATCGCTTGCTCCACTTGGTGACTATTCATGGTCACTGTTCGACTTCATGGTCTTTCTACAAGTCCAATATGATTATCTTCAAATTTCTTCTGGAAATCTACACTTATTTCTGCATAACTATCCAAATAATAAAATACGTTAGACAAAATCACTGTAATAGTGACAACAAAAATTCAGAATTAGATATGAGAACAAAATTTCAATGTATGTACGACCACAAATCTTAATAATTGGGCAATAATAACTAAAATCTGTATATAGTTTTGAGGATTATTCTGCAAAAACAAAAATAAACTAAAAAAGAAAAAGAGAGTTCACCGGTGGCCGCCCGTGAAAGAAAAAAATATCTTTAAAATTTTAAGTTTGGGCGAGAAAGAGAGAGTGGTAAGAGGTTTTTAAGGAGACTTTTGGTTCAGCAACACTTTAGTTCTTTAATTATTTATTATTAAAATATTTTAATTAATACTTTCATTTTTCATAAACAATAGGTAAAAAAAAATTGTGAATTTTTATCATTACAGTAATGATTTAGTGTTGGAATATCTTTCTATTTATCTCGTGCGATAAATTATTAAAATTTAAATAATAAAAGCCTCAAATTCTCTAAAATTTCTAATATAATAAAATTTTGTCGACTTCTAAAATAATAGAAAAACAAAGTGTAAATTTCACAAAAAAAAAAAAAAAAACAAAGTGTTAATTTACCTTATCATAAATTATGCACATGGACAATTATTCTCTCTCTATGTATATATATAGGAATACGGGAAAATAATGAAATTTTCAATATTGCCCTCAATAAAATTTAAAATATTCTAAAATAGCTTTAGTCATAGCCAATTCAAAAATTACATTTTATACCAATGAATGTTTGAATGAGTGGTTCGACACTCCTCTCCCTAGATGAGGTCGAGGGTTCGATCCTCGTGGATAGAGTAAATACTCGCTATGAGCACTTTATCCCTTCTTGGGTCGACCTGGTATAAGCAGGATTTTGTTATAATCCAGTAGGCTCGGGATGCGTATGGTTAAAACGAAAAAAAAGAAAAGTTACATTTTATTATTTGATTGGATATAATTTCTAAAATTATTTTTTAAATAAATAAAATATATATAATAAAAAAAGAAAAAAAAGTGTATTTTTCTTTTCTTTATGGTTGTAAGAAAATTGTGGGTTTATTTGAAAAACATATAACGTTTCTTTTATATAATCTTTTTTATTATTTAATTAACTTATTTATTTATTTTAAATCTGCAGCTTAGAACGATAGAAAAACAAAATACTTAATTAACTACCACTATTAGATCCTAGCATGATTTCCTTTGTAATTTTCATTTATTGACTTAGTTTAATTTTCCATCAAAATCAAAATCAATTAAATTATAGCATTTTTCAGAGTTATTTTTGAAATTCAAATTGGTAATTCTTTTAATATAAATTATTTTTTATTATATGTTGAGTTCTTAAAAGAGTTTTATTCTAAAAAAAATTTGCCATTTTTTATTTTCTTTTTCATTATTGAGTTAATTTGTAATAACTATCACTTTAATTTAGTAAGAGATTTATATCTCCCTTGCAATAAATAGATGGCCTCCTAATCAAGCATTTTTAATTTTGTTGATATTTTTTCTTTTATATCCTAAATATGTTTGACTTGAAAGAAAAATCGTGTTTATGAAATTGAAAAAAACTAGAACTATATATTTCTATTTTGGTTCATTTTCTGGATTCCAAGAGTTTGTGTGTATGTTCATATATTCTTTTCTTTAATGCACTGAGTAAGTAATATTATCACTATAGCCAAAATGATTACCATTATTAATTCTGATAATCTTCTCATTCCTTTTCTTTTACTTACCAGTGAAAAAAATTTATTATTATTTTTCGTTATAATTATATAGAGATATTGATTTAGGACTGAGGGCAAATGTTGGGGATTGAATGATAACTTGCTTTTCTTTTTGAGCACCTTTCATAGTTTTAGTAATCTATATTTATTAGGGACTGAAGGATTAGGTATAAAAATTGAATTAAACTTTATTTTGAGATCACTTCATTATATAAAAATAGAATCAAGTACATAAGAAAAAACATTATAAGTACTTCTCATTCCTTTTCTTTTACCTACCGGTGAAAAAAATTTATTATTATTTTTCGTTATAATTATATATAGATATTGATTTAGGACTGAGGGCAAATGTTAGGAATTGAGTGATAACTTGATTTTCTTTTTGAGCACCTTTCATGGTTTTAGTAATCTGTATTTATTAGGGACTGAAGGATTAGGTATAAGGATCGAATTGAACTTTATTTTGAGATCACTTCATTGTATAAAAATAGAATCAAGTACATAAGAAAAAACATTACAAGTAACTTATACGAGAAAGTCTAATACAAATTAACCAATTGTATTTATTTTAATCTAAACAAAAATTTATATTTTAATATTATATAAATAAAAAATTAAAAGAGTGTAAAAAATAAAAAGAAAACGAGCATTGTCAACACATGGCATAAAAAAGAGTATATGTATATATATAAATTTGTTGACGTGCTTCTTAATTGATCCTAAGGGCAAAAGCATAGGATCCCTTGAATTTATATTTAAATTTAATTTTTAATTAAATAATTACTATCATTATAAATGTGAGGCCCATATGTCCAAGAAGGGTACGAAAAAAATCCTTTGGGCCCCTCGGCCCCATTATGGACAGACACTCAGACAAACTATTAAATCAACCAAACAGCCCATATTGTTATTGCTAATTGCTATAGTGCAGTTAATACGCATCACATCACGTGCATTTACCGCCTCAGATGGTGGATCCCACTTAATATCGTACAATTAGACGGTCGCGATTTTATTTCATTTTGAGGTGGACCCCTTTATAGTTTTACACCGAAAGTTTACATTCAATTACACAAATAATTTTTCGTTCAAAGTATGCTCATTTTAATATTTTTGTTATGGAAAGAAAATATTTTTTTACTTTTTTTTTTCAGTCAAATAGTAATGTGAAAAATATTAAGAGAGATAAGTCAAATTACATTGATATAAAATCACATTTTGCAATATTTTATTGAATTTTTTATAGATGAATAATTAATGGTGAAGCAATTATTTTTTAAAATATACTTTATTTACAGCTATGCAGTTATAGTTTCTATTCAGACCCTTGAAATATCAAAACCGAACAGTTCTATAGTGATTAATCACATATAAGATTACAATAAAATCAATTATGATCAATATTTGATAACATACATTAATGATTCCTATTTATTTTAGATAGTAAAATATTAAAATAAAGAAATTAAAATAATAATAATAATTTAACAAAGTCTTAAAACATAATTGAACTTAATATTATTGTAAAAATAAAGTAATGTAACCATGTCAATTATTTAACCCCTGTTTGGAATAGACAAATTTCATAAAATTTTGTAAAATTCGTTTAGAAATCTATATTTTTGTATTTGAAAAATATAAATTTCAATTCCCTAGAATTAATATGACTATACCAAATTCCATAAAAATAGGTGGAATTTCCAAATAAATTCCACAAAACTAAGAAATCTAACTTTTTATGTCAAAACTACATTTCTCTATCTACAAAATCAATTTTATAATTTTACTTATTTGAATTATTTATTTTATCAAACTTGACCAAAATTTATTTTTTTAGAAAATTTTTTTCTTATTATTGTGTTTTTATTTTAATATTTTTCATCTTTTATTTTAATATTTTTTAGCATTTTTTACTATCGATAAGAGAGATTTAAGTTAAATAGTCATCTATCACTAAGTTAAATGCAAACAATTTTATGAATATTATTTTTATTTTATATATTTATTTTAATAAATTATAAAAAATTATATAGCATAACATAATATAATATTATTTATTTTTGTGAAATTACCATTTCAAGGATATTTAAGAAACAAAAGCAAATAAATTTCAAATTATGAATTTATTTCATACATGTTTATGTGAAATTCAATTGAATTACATATTTTAAATTAATCATACTAAATATGAAAATTCATTTACAAATACAAAATTTAACCCTTGAAGTTTAACCAAAAAAAAAAAAAAAACTTGTGGCACCTCAACTTTAAAATATTATAGCATCTGAACTTCTCTTTTTGCAATAATCTCACACTTCACTGCAGTAGAAATAATAAAATTTTAAGATTTTTAGCTTTTACATGTAAAATATTGATTTGAAATGTAGTTTGTACAACTTTTGGAACAATAATTTTATACATTTTTTAACAATCCAATACGTGTTTTTAATATATGCAATTGTATAAGTTTAAGTATTCAATAGGTCAAAGTAAAAATTGAGAGTGCTGTAAAATTTTTCGTAAAAAATACATGGATCAATTTATGTATTGAGTCAATAATTTTATCAAATAAAATACTAATTATAATAGTAAACATTTAATTAGAAAGATTATAGGTACACATTACAATAATATTAAAAAAAAATCATCTTTAATTGAAATAGTTATAATTATAAAATTAATATATGATAACAATACAAGCTACAATTAGAAAACTATAATTAAAATATTATTTCCTAAGTATCAAATTAATTCTTTATTTAATGAAAAATACTTCAATTAATTGCAATCATAGTCTTATCTTTTTAAAAGAGTCTCACCATCTTAGTATTTATTAGTAAACAGTAATATAATTCACCATCTTTATTTTTCTACTTTTTTTTTTATTTTCTTCTTATTCTTCTTATTATTTTCCCTTCTCCTAATCTTTCTTTTTCTTTTTCCTTCTTCTCCTTTTTTTCCTCTACTTCTTTTCTTTCTAAACAATTCTTTTTCCCCCTTCATTCTTTTCATTCATCTTCTTTTTTCTTTTTCTTTTTCTTTTTCATCTTCTTTTTTCTTCTCTTCTTCATCTTTTTTCTTTTATATACTTTTGTGTTTCTTTATTAATCTTTCTTAAATTAGCTTATTCATAAAAGTTTAGATGGTGTAATTATTTAATTAATCTTATCATTAATTAATTTTATTATTAAATATGAAAAATTATAAAATTTGAAATAAATATATTTTTCAATTTTTTTGCTATTGTTATATTTCACCTTGTGTTTGGATATGAAGGGAAAAAAATAAATTTACTTCATTTGTTTGAAAAAAGGTAAAATTTTAACCTCGCTGATCCTTTTAAAGGACTTTGATAATCATATAATTTCAAAATCTTTAATATTTAATTAAAAGTAATTTAGGCATTTGGATAATTGCATAAAAATTTAAAAAATTTTAATATTCCACCATTATTTTCTCTCTCAAATAGAGAAATTCTATTGAGATAGGGAGGAAAATAAATTAATTTTTCCTTATTTTCCAAACAAAGTAAAATTGTTTTCTACAGCTATTTTTTTCGGCTATTTTGATTCCTTTAAAAAAAAAAAACCTCCATCCAAACAGAGTGTAAATTTCAAATTTTTTGAGTGAAATTGATCCAAACCATTTTGATTGAATGTCTCTACTCTTAATAAACTATTTATTTAATTAAAGAAAACATTTTAGATATACTTGGCACATATCCATTTCTTATAAGAGTAGTTAATATTTAATTGTCACTCAAAAAACGTTTCCTTGCTTTTTTTTATTAATGTTTTGTGCATTTTTTTTCAATAAAAAGACAAGTATATTTTTAATTATTTGTGTCAATTATCATTATTAGATTTATTATTATAGATAAATATTTGCATTAATCAACAGGAGATCATTCTTACATTTATATATTCTAACAATTTCATTAACCATATGCAAGTTGCATACAGTTAATTAATTATTATATTCCATTTCTTATGTCCAAGTGGGTATAATTAAATTATACTAAGATATTAATTAATTAAATAAATTGTTTAGTTCTTAATCAAACCCTGTAAGCATCACTTGCAGCCTGCAAGAATACTTAATCAAGGTACAATAATCTAAAATTATGCAATTAGTTTAATTATGTGACTAATTAAATTTTAATTATCATAATTTATAATCTTATGCACCAAGATCCACAATAATTAATTGAAGGGTTAACGTAATGTGACAACATAGTATCCATCTGGTGAGATCTTAATTTAGAGCTAAGGAATCAAACTATTGACTTCTATTTGAACTATATATATATGGGAAAAATTAATTCCCAAAAAGATGCAAATGACAATTAAGAAAAAAAAAAAAGGATTATATTGGAACATAGCACGTGTGAGAAGTAGACAACCATGTGATGATGGTTTGGATTGAGATGGACAAGTGCTGGTGTTATAAGATGATTTTGACTACACCTTTTTTCCACGTTTCTTTCTAATTAATTTTATGTTTGATTTTAATTAGTTAATTTGATGAGATGGATTATGCTTATTATGTCATTAAATAGTCATTTGAAAATAAATGACTAACTTTCATTTTCTATTGCAAAAATTTGTAGAGTCTGCTTGTTCAACGTAACAGAATATAATGTTATGTGATCAATGATATATTTTTTTTAAATATATATTATATTATATTTCATTTCATTTTATTGCAGTTCAATGAATATAATATTATTTTAAAAAAAATAATTCAAAATAAAAATGGTACTAAGTGGACCATTACTTAATTCGCCAAAGAATGTAATTTTTTAGAACACCAAACAAAGTTGTGACAAATGCACCATTTATTTTGTAAAAGGATAACAGTTTTTCAAAATTCAAAGTTGAGATTTTGCAAATTAGACTTGTATACGTTCCTAAAACGAAAAATGAAAATTAGGCATATTTAATATACAAATGGACAAAAAAATTTATTTTCAACCAGCCAAGCATATCCCAAATCATGAATTCAATCTGATAAAATATATTAATTTCTTATAATATTTTCTTTAGCATATTTTATTCTTATAATATTTTATATTTTATTTTGATGAGTTACTTGGAACCCCTATTCCACATAATATAGAACATGCTAATGAGGATCTGATCCTTAAGAAAAAGAAGAGATTCAGACTCCTAATAAACTAGTTGTACCTTTATTATGTAAGTTGGTTCCTATATCTTTAATAGGTATGAAACCAGTAAACTTGGAATTTTCCTTATTATAAGCTCATGCAATTTCCTAACTCTTTAATAGGTACTACCTTCATTTCGAATTCCACACTTCCTAGTAATTTTTTGTGTTCTTAACAAGAAAATGAAGTGATTGTTCCATACGTAGTTCTTCAATAATAAACTTGAAGCGTTTAATCGAGTTATCCAAGGCTGAGATAAAAGAAGAAGTGAATTAATAGATACTTTCATTATCAGATTCAAGAAGTTAATAAAAAGGTGCAAAGTGTTTTTACTAGAAGCCGAGTTTGTCCAGATAGCGCAACGTGATTTGGACTTCAAGTTGAGCAATCGTCAACATGAACTCCACGATTAAGAGCAATTGAGATAATCACACTAGTATACTGAGCAGTTGTTGAGATGTGTATGTAGATTTGATAAAGAAAGCTCCAACAACCAATTCCAAAAATTCAAACTCAAAATCAATGCAATTACAATGAGATTTCAAACAATTTCAATTTCTTTTCAGTTCATTGTATTTCTTTTCAAAATACAGTTGATTCGTCTTTCACAATTGCAATCTTTTCAATACAATCATTTTCAATTTCATACCAATCTCTATTTTTCTGCATTGCTTTCTTGCAATTCCTATTTTCTATATAATTTATTTAATTTCAGGACTCAGTAAATTGTTTTATCGTGTGAAGCCAAATCTATTCAATCCTCTAATTATGAGTTTAGATCGAACATTTATTTTTGTGATTGATAGACTTCAATGCATGGGGCTTAAACTATTAGACAATCTTAATTATTTTTTATGGTGCCAACAAAAATTTACCATACAGTAATGTTGTACTAAATTTAAATCAACTCTAAATTATTTTTAATCTAACCATGATATATATGATACAACATGCTATGCTAAATTGGGTAAAGGGCAGTGGGATTCATCTATAATTATACTTTTTAGCTTTGTGTTGGAATAGGTATGCATAAGAAGTTAGTCCTGAGAATTTGCGAGGTTAGGTTAGTCTTTTGGCAAAATTAGTTATTTAGCTAGTTATTAGCTGATTTAGTAACATTTAGCTGTTAACAGTTTGAATAGCTTTTGATAAAATAATAAAAAGCTCAATGTTATATGGGTTAATTTTGTTTAAAATACTACTTTAATATTCAAAAATTAATTCAAACATTATATTACTGAATACTATAAAAAATAGTAAAACTATTTAAAAAGCTATTCTAAAACATGTTTATGCAAGTTTGAAAATTGCTCTTGGTAAGTGATGTTGAAATGCAAGAAGATTTTAATAATATGCTCTTTAAAAAAATGCAAGAAGATTTTGAAAACTATACAATGAACATCATTGTTTAACTTGGAGATATGTAAGAAAATTAATAATTTTAAAAGTATGTTCTCACAAACGTTTAAAAATTTATTTTATAAATTAACACAAATAAACAGTGTTAATTACAATAATTATTTTATAAAAGGAATTTGTTTAAAAGAAAATTGAGAAAAAAAATGTAAGAAACTACTAGTAGTAGTGTAGTACAGGAAGGTGAAGGTGATGGATGGGAAATGGTGGAGGGGACCACCATAAGATGAGAATCTGCATAACGTGGCAGAATCACATGGTGATGGGCCAACATGAGAGTTGGAGTTGTCAGAGCTCTTTCTCCTGGTTCCAATGTTTTCCTTTTTTCTTTAATTTTTAGAAAGGATAAACTTAATGTTTTAGCTTATTAACTTTTTTGTTTTTAAACAACAAAAGTTTTTATTTTAAAATGTACTTTCATAATTTTAAGTTTTTTAGAGTGCTTAAAAATTAATCAATATTTTTCAGATAATAACTAAATTATCATTAATTATTTATTTTTAGGGTAGTATTATATAAACTTCCAATATTTAGTATATTTTAAATTAAACTTTCAATGGAGTTGATACCTTCAGGAAACATTCAGTTATAAAAATTTTCAAAAAATTTATTTGTGTATTTTTATTTAATTAATAAGAAAAATAATCGATTTGAATTTCTAAAATATGTAAATATTTCATTTATATTTACTAGAAAATAAATGGATTGTTTGAGACTTTACATTATTATAAAAAGTACGTGCGAATTATGTAAATTGATATACCTTATAAATTTATCATTTTATTCTTAGAAATAAAAATAAAAGTTAGAAATAAAAATAAACATCAAATTTTTACTTTTAAAAATTTTTTTTCAATAAAATTGAGGCACCCAAACATCTCACAACCAAATTTGAAGAGAAAAAAGAAATAAGCTCATTAAATAAAGAGTTTTTTAGAATTTTCCTATATATAGATTATAGACTCAAAAATGGATTTGGCCAAACAAAAAAAGAGATAAAAATGCCACGACGTCACCTCTAATAGCCCGTTTCACAGAGGCCACTCTGCAACAAACAAACGGCACGCAACGAACTGAAAAAGGCAGAGCAGAGACAGGGAGTCGCCGCATGTTACCCTTTAACGCCGTTATCATTTTTAGCCTGAATTTCCGTGACTTTGAGCGGGTCCCAGTGTGGGGGCGGGGGGGTGGGAGGGGTGGTGGTGTTTGTGGGTGCGATGGTCCTCGAAGCGATGTTGACGTCTGAATCCTCATCTTCGTACTCTACCGTGGACCCCATTTTCTCAAAATAACATTATATTCACGGGTGTTGGGTCTTTGCCACACTCGCAGCCTAGCTGCAGTGCAGCCACGTGACTCTGTCCTTGTGCCGTGTGGCTGGAAATGGACACTAAGGTTAATCTCATTGGCGTCTGGGGTTTACTCGCGGAAACGGCGCATCTGTTCTAAAGTTGACCATAGATCGCATTCATGTGGTCTTGTAGGAAGTAAAACGGGTCTTCCCCACTTCTTCTAGGAAGTGCGTGGTTTGCCAATCGCTCTATCAGCCTTATCGATCACACTACACGTGTAGGATTTTATTTATTTATTTATTTAAAAAAAAAAAGAAAAAGCCAATGTAGGAAGGAGAATGACAATAGGGGTAAGAGCAAGATTAAAAGGGAATTCTTGAAGCGCTCTCTAAGTTGTGTTAAAGAAAAAAAAATTATCACTCTTTTCTTTGTAGTTTTCTTACCCTAGAAAAAAAAACCTACTTCTTCCTTTTTACTATCTTTCCCTTCACTTTTTTTTCTTTTAATCTTTTTTTATTTTAATAAATTCGTATTTATTTTTATTATAATTAGTTATTTTTGTATTTAGAGCTTTTTTTTTCCTTTTTTATGAGGGTAGTCCCTTCTTATGAGGTTATTATTAAATAAAATTATGATATTTGATTTTATTTGATTGGAGATTTTAGATTTTAATTTACACGTGTGAGTCTTCGACCAATGGAACCTGGTAGTGCGGTCAGTTCCTCAATTGATACTATTGACGCATAGCAACAAAAATTCATATTTATTCGTCATTTGCTGCAAATTATTGGAAAAACAATTCAGGTATAGAAGAGCTAGAGGAGTTATTATTTTGACGTCCAAATTAATTAACAAACTAGTTGTTGCTATGAAAATTTATATCTTTTGTCAAGAGCAACCCAGAAGGAAAAATCTAATACTCCCTCTGTCTCATTTCGTTTGATTGTTATTACTTTTTGGGATATCCTAAAAGGTTCACAATGTCTCTAAATTTGTATATTTAAAATAATTATTTTCCGCATAATAACCTTTATGATTGTTCATTAAATGATGACTTTTATTACTATTTTAATGAATTAAAGGTGAAAAAATTTTTATTGACTAGATTCTTAATATGTGTGTTTTGTCAAATCATGCAAATAAAATGGGATAGAGAGATTATTATATTTTTTAGTTTTAATGTCATTATTCAAAATGACATGAAAACCATTCTTTCATTAGAAGATCATTGAACTTCATTAGTTAATAAAGTTCTATGTCTCATTTATATGCTTATTTGTAATTCTTGATATTATTATTATTAACGAGTTACATTGAAAAAAAAAAGGAATTCTTGAATTGAGATTAGAAGGGAATTCATTAGTAAAACTATTGCAATTACTTATATTTAATTCAAAAATTAAAATTTAAACTTTTAAATTAGATATAAGTGCTCCAGTTATGGTAAATAGATGTTAAATGTAATCATTATTATAGTTTCATCCCTTTTATTTTATAAATATACTAATTAATTATTACATTAAACTATACATTTTTTTAAAAAAATGTTATTTTAATAGTCAAATGTTGATAAATTTGATTATTTAGTTTTTTTACTTTACTCTATTTAAAAATAAAATGCAAACATATTATTATTTTAAAATGAATTTCATTTTTTTAATTTAATAATTTTCATTGTGATAATTTTTAATTTGGACATGAACATATTTTTCATACACTTTATAAAAAATGTTGAAATAATTTAAAAATTGAGTACGAAGAAATTATGGTTAAGAAATTTTATATATAAAAAAAACGAATGTTTCAAAATTCAAGTATAAATTTTATAAACATTGGTGATAAAATTAAACAAAGAAGAAAAGGATGATGACTTAAATTTATTCGATTATATTATCATCAAGGGTACACAAATTTTTATTAGAATCTACATGAGATAAAATTACGATTTAGTTCATTTTTAAATGAGACATTTTTATAATTGATAAGAACGAGGTATAAATTTGATATCGACGTGGTGTGGTCTAGTTTGAGAATAATATTAAAGTGTTGGTAAGTCTATGAACATGAAAAAAAAAAAAAAAACCTGCTTAAATTATAGTGACATTTACACATACCTCTTTTTATATTCTAAAATTAACACATGCCTTTTGAAATAAATCGTCCGTTATACAATCACCTTCTTCCGTTCAAAAACAGTCTTGTTCCGGTTAAATGACAAATGAAATGACCATTTTAACCATTAACATATTAATTAATTCTAGAATATAAAAGGAGATGTGTGTAAATTTCATTATAATTTAGAAATGTGTTTTTTTTTCCTAAATATTGTGATGCTTAAGTCAATTAGAAAATAAAAGTAAATGAAAAAAATATGTCAAAAAAATTTTAAAAAGAGATTTTTTCTTTTAATATATATTAAGACATGCTGTTGAATGGAATTTTAAGATTTTATTAATAATATATATTATAAAAGAAAGTTATAAACTTGATTGAGCAAAATCAGGTAGACCAAGCCTTACAGTAAAATAGAGCCTGAGCGTCCAACACGCGCCTGTAGAAAGGTAGTGTTTACCACCCATGGCGATTTTGATAAACAAATCTGCTAGTTGATAGCGTAGTACGGCAGCCTGACAATTCTAAAAACCCAAATTTATTAGTGAAAGTCTAAAAATATGATTTTTATATTTATTTATATGTCTCACCAAATTAAATATTTTAAATTTAACTCCTGAATTGTTTTAATTAAAATAAAAAAGATATTCTCGGACTTACTCATTTGTGATGTGAAATCTTTTTCCAAAGTAATTATAAAAATGCATTCTCTCACATCAAAAAAATTAAATTCCATTTGATATCATTATTTTACAGACACATCTATATCAAATAATAACTTATTATACACAAATTAACTTGAAAATATCCTAATAATTGATACAAATAAATAATAAATATATTTTTTTTTCTTTTTATATGGCATATTCCATGTTTCAATTTCTAAAAATAAAAATTTGGGTATACAGTAGCTGTACACAATTACCAATTGAAGGCATCTTTTTCAGCATTGCGGTGCTGCCACGGCTCTTTTCGATGCCTTTAAGCACTGGCCGGACCCAAATTTTTATACATCCCCCATATAATATAGATAGATTAATTTTTTATAAGAAAAAAAAAAAGAAAATCCCAAAAAAGATTTTAAAAATAAAATAATAAATTATTATTATGGCCTCCCTTTCTTCCTTATCTTCTCCATTCCCATTCTACAATCTTTCTCCTGTTCCTCCATTGGACCTTCCACCCATCTCTTCTCCTTCCTATCATTTTCCTTCTAAATTATCACCCAATAGAACTCTTATGTTTCTCTAATTACGCTTTTCCAATAAAAAGAATCAAGAAAATGAGGAAAAGAGATCTTCAAGAAAGTTCCGATGTGGGTGGCGGCGGCGACGGCAAAGGTGAATCTTTGTCAATGGGGAAAGGAAAATTATGGAATGAAGAGCAAGATAGTGGGGCTGTAGATGAATTACTTGCTGTATTAGGTTACAAAGTCCGGTCATCGGACATGGCCGACGTTGCTCAAAAGCTTGAACAACTTGAGATGGTAATGGGTACAGCTCAAGAAGATGGGATTTCTCATCTTTCTACTGATACTGTACATTATAATCCTTCAGATCTCTCCGGTTGGGTTCAAAGCATGCTTTCTGAGTTTAATAATTCCCCTTTCGGTCTTGATTCCTCTGATATCCTTCAAAATCAAGATTCTACAATTTCTTTCTCTAGGAATCCACAACCAGGAATTTTCAGTGACGACTCCGAATACGATCTTCGTGCAATTCCTGGTGTGATTGCTTATCCACCGCCGCCACCACAACAGCAGCAAAACGATTCATTAGAGAGAGAAAGTACAAACTCAAGAAAGCGTATGAAAATGGCTTCTGGTTCTGATAATAATTTAACCGTTTCATCTTCATCTTCACTGTCATCTCCTTCTCCGCCATCACAAATTACGATATCTGGTAATTTGTCAGAGTCAGCTCGGCCTGTAGTCCTAATCGACTCACAGGAAACTGGAATTCGACTCGTACATACGCTTTTAGCGTGTGCAGAAGCTGTTCAACAAGATAATTTGAAACTAGCAGAAGCATTATTGAAGCACATAGGTTTGCTCGCGGCGTCTCAAGCTAGTTCTATGAGAAAAGTCGCTACTTATTTTGCAGAAGCATTAGCTCGTCGAATTTACAAAATCTACCCTCAAGAGAGCTTGGATCCTTCCTATTCTGATACTTTAGAGATGCATTTCTACGAAACCTGTCCTTACCTCAAATTCGCTCATTTCACAGCTAATCAAGCCATTCTCGAGGCATTTTCAACTGCAAATCGAGTACATGTGATTGATTTTGGGCTTAAACAAGGTATGCAGTGGCCGGCGCTTATGCAAGCACTTGCTTTGAGGCCAGGTGGCCCGCCGTCTTTCCGTTTAACCGGGATTGGACCACCGCAGCCTAATAATACCGATACTTTGCAGCAAGTCGGTTGGAAGTTAGCGCAATTGGCGGAAGCTATTGGTGTTGAATTTGAATTCCGTGGTTTCGTTGCGAATAGTTTGGCGGATCTGCAGCCGGAAATGCTCGACGTCCGCCCTGATGTCGAGACGGTCGCCGTCAATTCGGTTTTCGAGCTTCACCGCCTCCTGGCCCGTCCAGGTGGGATTGATAAAGTTCTTTCCTCTGTTAAAGCAATGAAGCCTAAAATTGTAACCATTGTTGAACAAGAAGCAAACCACAACGGTCCGGTTTTTTTAGACCGGTTTACTGAAGCGTTGCATTACTATTCGAGTTTGTTTGACTCGTTGGAAGGATCTGGGTCAGTTGTACCGAGTCAAGACCTGGTTATGTCCGAGTTATACTTAGGAAGGCAGATTTGTAATGTTGTAGCTTGGGAAGGAGCAGACCGAGTTGAGCGACATGAGACGCTTGCTCAGTGGAGAACTCGGATTGATGCAGCTGGGTTCGAACCGGTTCACCTTGGTTCAAACGCGTATAAACAAGCTGGCATGTTGTTAGATATATTCGCTGGTGGTGATGGGTATAGAGTAGAGGAAAAAGATGGATGCTTGATGCTTGGTTGGCATACGAGACCGCTAATTGTCACCTCGGCTTGGAAACCCGGCGGTTCGAGTTAACTCAGTATAGCGACTGAGTTGAAGTTAGCGAGTCAGTGAATCTCAAAGCCTGGGGGTGTGAGTGAGACTTGACACAGAGAGGGTAAAAGTAAGAAAAACAAATCCAAGTGTGTAATTTCCAGTGTTTTTTCTTTAACCTCTTGGTCCTTTTTTTCTTTTTATCAATGTAATATTAGATTTTTGTTTTCTTTTGGTTTTTTTTTTTTAATTTTTTGTCAATGAGAATATGTATGTATTTAACTTTTTAAAATAAAATTGCTCGTTTTCTTAGAAAAAGGATTTATATACCAACATATTGTTTCGGCAATTTTACTCCTTAATCAAACTTTATTTGTAATTAAGTTACAGAGTCGAAAAACGTATTCGGCAACAATTTTTAAATTAGCTTTTTTAATATTTTGATTAAATTAAAATTTTATCTCCATTAATTATAGTATTCGGTCTGCCATTCAATTATCACCGAAAAAGATAATATTGTCCATTATTGGAAGCGGTTTATTTGAATAACATCTCTGATTTAATTAAAAAATATAGGTAAGAACGAACTTATTAGTGGTTTGATGGCAGAAGAACCCTAGAAAAAAGAAAAAATGAAGCATATTCATATAAGGAAGACTAGTTCAATTTCTGTCTCTTTTGTTTGTATGAACATTCCGTTGGGCCTGCAAAATTTGGACCAGAGTAGATTCGGTGGCATCTTTTAAGGTGGATGCAAAGACATGAACATGATGATGCCAGACTTGTTCTGCGTTACATCCAACGGAATATCCTTTGTATATAGCAGATCTTTACGCATACTCTATTTCTAAATAATTTCTCTAATCAATCAATTTTAATATTTTTAAAATTCTTGACCGTTAATCCTAAAATTAAAATTTGTACAGTTTATAGGTAAATAGACAATTCTAGAAAAAAAAGTAGTTGAAATATTTGTTAGATTGAAATTTTTTTTATTTTGTAATAGTTATTATAATTTTGACAATAGAACTGATTAAATCTGTAAATTAATTCGAAATCACAAATTTCGATTTAAATCATTAAAATTAAAGATTATAATATATGTTTCAAAAGGGTCTTCTTCCCATGTTACTCTTATTTTGATTTACATATTTAAAATTGTAAGAATATCTTGAAAGAGATAGGTCATTGTATGGTGTTTATTAGACCATAAGTAAAATAATATTGTTCATTTGTTGGTAAAGACAACTTCTTCTATGACTAGTTCACAAGAATAGAGTTCTATTCCCCCTAAACTTCTTAATGATGTATTTGTTTGCAAAAGGCAACTTCTTTCTACGATCGTGTTCCGCAGTAGCTTTCAGATAGTTTTAGTGTTTAAACATTATTTTTTATGATGTTTGGTAACATAATGTTTATGTTAGTTAAGTTGGTGTTTTATGAAAAATTAATCCATGTAACGTTAAACTTTTAGCGATTCACAAAAAAGCTACTCAAACAGCTAATAATTACACCCTATTAAAATAGCTAATAACTACCAAAATATCTAATATTTACAAAGAAGATCTTGTGACTGATATGCAAGAATAATGACTTTTTTTTTTTATTTGTTAAAACTAAGAGATATTAGTCCACCTTAAAATGTGGAGTGCAAAAGTTTTCAACACTTCCAATTAAGTACGATCTACAGGAGTCAAATTTATGTTTATATCCCTGTAGAGATCGTGACCGTTTACCATCTTGATTAACATGAATAATGTCCTATTTTTAAGGTCATAGTAATACAATTTTTTTGTAATAATTTGGACCATTGGATTGATGGTTTTACTCTTGGAATTGGCCAAATTTCTGTATTATGTGCTGAGTTATAGGACATGTTAGAGGGTATCAAGCTTGCTCACTCCATAGGCTTTTCCCATATTATGGTTGAATCTGATAATCTCCTTGCCATTCAACTTGTTAGAGGAGATACTTAGACCTCCAACATCTGTTTGTGCTTTTGGTTTTATCTCTTCAACAGTTCTTCCAGCTTGATTGGATACCGTAAATCTCGCATGTGTTTCGTGAAATTAATTTTTTATATCGATTAGTTAGCTAAATTATGTCTCAAACTTAAAATTGGATCTCCAGATTCTTTGTCAACTTTTTGTCCGTCTTTAATTTTGGTTGCTTCATGATATTGTTCTTTTTATTATTTTAGATCGTATTCATTTAATTTTATTTAATCATCCTATTAACTAAAAGCAAATCACTAATCCTGAACTACTTTTAAAATCTAAGCAAATGAAAATCTCCACAAGAACACAGAACCTTTTAAGGATTTAATATAACACTTTAAACAAATCCTAAATTCAATAAGTGTAAGAGAAAATGATGATACATAAGTGTGAACATGCCTTACACTTGTAAGAGATCTTACGATTGTAAGACATTGTTTGATTGTGAGATAAATCATGTAAGGAAAAAAAAAAAAAAAAAAAAAAAACCATGATCATTTGTCTAAATTATAAGTATCAATTTCAAGTACTAAATTTAATTTTCATGATTCTACAACATTTGATCTTTGAATCGGATAAGCCCTTTTTTTTTATTATTACCGATCAATTTAGACAATAATTGCATTAGTCGAAGTAAAAATTACTTCAACCAATGCATTTGGATGTCATATTTTATAATTCAAGAGATTTTAGGTTCAAAGCGGAAAAAGTTTTCCCTTCCAAGTTGGCAATTTTTATAGAATTTCCCAAATATTGCTTTTTTTTTTTTTTTTTTTAAGAAATACAAATGCATTACTGATTATAAAAAGGTACAGACAGTGAGGTATGGTCTCCCATACTTGAAAATAAGCATATGAAATAGGAATCTCTAACTAATGTATGAGCTTCTTCTCATTCTAGTTGCAACAATTGATGTCCATTTCCCAAATATATTTGTTCTATCTCATTCTAGTTGTAAGAATATTTTTAATTGTCTAGAATCTTTTTGTGGGATTAATTATTTTCTTATTCATATTTCATTAATTTGCTCCAAAATGTAATTGCATCTTCTTTGAAAAAAAAAAATAAAAAGCTTAAAAGTGTTAATTATTAAGGGCATTTTAGGAAGAAAAATTCAGTTAGCTAACTTTCTTAATCCAAAAGACATTGGCCTAATTTTCTCTTAGCTAAAACATATTATCTATTTTTACTCAATGACTTAGTCAATACATTTGGTCTAATTCTCAAAAAAAAAAAAAATATATATATATATGGTTTAATAAAAAAAAAATGATCAATTGATTTACCGACTGTAAATTCTTACTAAAATTGATTCAAGATTAATCAAAAGCTTAATTTTGGATAGATCAGACGATCAAGTTCAGTTGATAAATTGAGCATTATTTTTAAAATTAATATAGTTTAAACATTTATTATTAATACTTTAAACTTCAATTCAACTTAATTCTAAAGAAAAACAAATGATTTGGACTTACATGCATTATATTTGTTTTAGTATGATGTAATTGCATTTTTTCTTAATGATAATGATGATAGTGATTAAATATAATAAACATAATATTAATTAAAATAATATTATCAAAATCAAGTTTATTTATTTAATTAATTTGTGCGTACGTTTTTTCAAATGGTTGCTTTCATTCACTGCCATGGACGGCCCGTCAAAACAATATGCACATTGTCACTAGTTACTACATCTCCCAATTGATTGTGACTTATTATTCCACTTACTTTTTGCTTCATTTTATTCTCTTTCTAATTAATAATTTTTTTTTTTGAAAACACTTTTTTATTTTCTTTTATCGAATCCTACTTTTTAAATATTATAAAATATAATTATATTTCATCCGATTAGAGCCGTTGAATATGTAAATTCAAATTTAAATTTTGTAAATTAACTTTATGAAACGCTGAATTTTACGAATGAACTACCGTGCACTTAAATGTAAAGAAGCTACTCTTTTTCTTACCTTTATATATATATTGTTTGATTACCATTTTAATTAAGGCCTTATAAATAATTAGAATTTAAAAATGCTGGATGAAGAAACATCAATGTCCATACAACTAGCTATAATGTGTTTTTGGGTAAAGTCATCAATCCAAATCTGATTAGATGTTGAAATAATAATTTAAAGCTAAATAATGGAGTTAGAGAAAAAGTAAAAGCTAATAATGTTACTGAACAAAATTTCATTTCCCTTAGTGTATAAAGTTATTCAAGAAAGAGATTACCCACCTTACTCTCTTATCTTTTAATCTTTACTCTCATTTTATATGTCATTATAAAGATTAATACTCTATTAGAAAAATTATATTTTACATGAAATAATTATAAGAAAATTAAAATAAATAATTTTGATTCTTAATCATTTATTTGGTTGTAATTTCTCCCTTCTAAAGTGATCGGTCAAATATCCATTATTTATTGAGACCACACTCAAAATCTATTTTTTTACATTTCTATATTTTAGAATATGATTGGAAATTATGTAATTTTCATCCTGGTTTGACTCAAATAAACCCTACTTTGTAATGAAAAATATGACAATTCAAACAATTTTTCTTATTCTTTCACATATGTATATATTCTAATCAATATTGTGAAATTCATTTATTCTAAATTGGGTTGGGTGTTGAAGATATTCTCAAACCAATTTGAGCTATTTAACTTTTGAATTTCAGTAGCCAAATTTTGTAGAATTCAAATTAGGCAGCCTTGGATTGAGTTTCAGGAAGGCAGTTAGAAATTGTAAGCATACTCGGACAGTACACAACGGTATTGGGTACATTGGTATTAACAACATAAACATAGTTTAATTAGGATAAGAATCATTTAATAACTAAACCTTAATCTACAAGAGTCGCCCTCTAATTATCATTGTTTGCATCAAATCCAATAATTGATATCATTTTATCTTACTCCCCCATCCATAAATAAGTGTTGCATTTGCAAAAATACCATGTTCACAAATAAATGTCATGTTTATGGATTTTAGAAACAATAATTTTTTTTTCCTATTTTTACCTTATAATTTTCAAAAATCTCCCTCTCTATTTAAGGGCAATGTAGACATTTATTCAATAATTTATTACTCCATCTGTTCTAAAATATAAGTCATTTTAGATTTTTGCATAATGATTAAGGAATTAATTAACTCTCCTAGATTATAACAAAACCAAAGGGAAAGTGACTAAATTATCATTTATCTCAAAACCAATAGTTATTTTACTTATGAAATTATTTATTGTATCTAATGTAAATAAGAATAATATTAGAAAAATATCATTTATTACTCCTTAAAATATTCAAAACGATTTATATTTGGGACAGAGAGAATACAAATTAGGCAATTGGATGACTTTTTTAATGGACAAGAAAAATGCAAACACTTATTTGCGAGTATATAATTAGAATTTAGGTTAATTGCTACCACGTAGCACATATAATACAAACTATTCAGTAAAATTAAAGACCCTAAAATCTAGTAATAAATCAGCAAAATCATTGCTAAAACTGCACCTAAACTACTTTGCAGACAAAAAAAAAAAAAAAAAAATGAAATAGAGAATGATGCATAGAGCTCTAATAATCTCAACATATTATAATTATCCCTTCTGGACTACTTCATTACTATTTCAATAAAATTAGCTCACAAATTGAAGAAACATAGATTCGCATATACTATGCATATGAACTTCTGAAATATAAGTTGTCGTGTATAAAACTATTATTCTACATTAAGAGAAAATGAAAGGAACCAATAAATGTATTGGTTGGGGATAAGGATGGAAGCGGTGTGGGTATTTTAGAGTATTTGTCCTGCTTCGATCCATTTAAAAAGGATATGGATAGTTATAAATGGATTTGGAATGAGTACGAATAGTGAAATTATTACCCGTTATGAATACATATAGTATATAAGTATAGGTTTTTTGGTACCCGCTACTCGTTACCCACTATATTAAATGAGTTTCGCAGTAGATACCCATGGATATCCTATCCATTATTAAAAAAAAAATGTATTTTAAATAAGTTCGAATTTGGATCGTTTAAGATTTGCGAGTATCTCACCGGTATAAAGGTACTTTAAATAGGTTTTAGATGAATACGGGTAATAAAAATTTAAACGGGTTCAGACAAGGGTATTTAAATGGATATTTAAATGAGTTTAGAACGAATACGGATAGTAAAATTTAAATGAATACGAATACAAGTAGCTTAAAATTCGTGGATATCCGCCCTACTTCTATCCTTTCCTGGGGTAGTAAGCAACTTCAATCCCTATAAAAATAAAAGAAAAAATTCAATTTTCAGAAATGACACTTTAGTGGAAAAATAAAAACCTTTATATTGAAGGATCCGAAAGAGATTAAGCTCTCGGTTCTCTATATATATAGCGTAAATGAAAATGAAAGGAGGCACTGACTCTATTTTATGTAATACTCTTAATTGGCTAATGAGTCAACATTAGAGATGGAAGTGAGATGAGTATTTTAGGGTATACGCTCCGCTCCGATTCATTTAACAAAAATACGGATCATTATAAAAAGTTTTTAGATGGATATGGGTAGTGAAATTACTATCCGTAATAGATATGGGTATTAGACTCTGGATATTCGCTGCCCATTATTTGCTATAATAAACATTTTTAGCAATGGATATCCACGGCTATCCTATCCATTTATTAGAAAAAAATATATTTTAAATAAATCTGAATTTAGATAATTTAAAATGTTCAGATATGAGTAATAAAATTTTAAATGATTTTGATACTTAAATAAATATTTAAATAAATTTAAAATAAATATAAATAATAAAATTTTAAATAAATATCGATGACTCAAAATTCACGGATATCCTTAGTCAACATCCCTCCAATTTCATATTGACAGTGATGGGAAGTTTGATATTGACTAGGGGCTCACTGATTGTGACACCACCCACCAACTAGCTCTCATTTGAAAAACACAAAGGGCCCTCAATGCATTAAATTCTCTTTACACCTTCACACATTCAAATTCTCAGAGAGCTTTTCAACACCTGATTCTAAAATCTTCCTTTTTCCCATGAGTGCATGGTAGACCACTTCCCTCCAATCTTTGTAAGCTAAAATATTTTGATTAAAAAGTTTGGGATTAATCTTTATCTACTCGCTCCTATTCTATTGGAAACCTTTGCAATCATTACTATAAACCCATTTGTTGCCAGTAGGAGCATGCCATGTCACCACAGGAGTGTATGAATTGGAGACATTTTGTTGATTATGACAATTGTCAAAAGTGAGAATTAAGGTGGTATTGCCTTACAAGAATTGAAGTTAATTGTATGCAAATTTCTTAAATAACTTACTAAGTTGACTTTGGGTTGAGGGGGATCTCCATTTATTTTAGAATTTTGATTTTTAAGTTATGCTTAGTTGAATTGAGAATCTTTTAAAATCTATAATAAAGTTGGTAAAATTTATGAAATAAAAGTACAATTTCTTTTATTCTATAATTTAAGGAGTACTATTGAAATAAAAAATGAGCGTAAGTAATTCGAAAAGGTGAGATGTAATGGTAAAACTATTAAACATAAATGGATTTAAAATATATACTTTATAAAAGATAAATTATTTTAATTATATATTAAATTCCATTAAAATTTAGTTTTTGGTAGTATAATGAGTATTTTTATCTATACCAAATATGAAGAGTTGATAGTTTAAATGAATTACATAAAATTTTATTGTATTTATTTATATCCAACAAAGCCTTATTTGGTTAAGTTTGATTTAATGGTTATTTTCTAGAATTAAGTAAAATTTCTAGAATATATTTGATTTGAGAGATTTTAGAGATTTAAAGAAAATAGGAATAGAGGTCTCGAGTTCGAGTCCTCTCTACCACAAAGGTTATCGCTAATTTGGTGAATATTATTCAAAGAGGAGGGTTCCTCCTGCTTGTAGCCCACAATATTATTTCGGTTTATTGGATTTCCCGTGTATAAAAAAAAAAAAAAAAGAAAATAGGAATAGAGAAATTTAAGTATTTGTCAATATCCACATAGAATACATATATAGGAAGCTATCTACTAGTTTTTTTTTTTTAGTATATTTTTTAATTGAATAAGATTGCTTCAATGAAATCTTTTTGTTGAAAATAAAAAAAAAAAAAAAAAAAAACGTGTCATTGTTGCTGAAAATACACGAGTTATAATGTTGACAACGATATGCCATAGTTATATACAGATCGAGAAAACGATAGTTATTATCGTTGAAAATACAATACCAGCTATAAATAATCCAATCAATTGACAATCTTAATATATAATTATATCCACATATATTATTTTTATGATATAGCTAAAATTAGCAATTTAGTAGATATAATAACATTTTCTTTTTTCAACTCTTTGAAGTTCACAAAATGATATTACACAAACAACAACTTTCAATTTAAGTAGAAGCTTTCTTTTTTTTTTTTTAAAAAAAAAAAAAACACATATATATTCAAAATATCATGTTAATGATATTGCTAAATATAAATAAATAACACCATTAACATGTTATTGGTGTTATCAAATGTTAAAATGACCATTATAGTATTAGTGTATATATATATATATATGGTTATGAGAGTTTTAGACATTAGGTGTTTTAAAATTTTCTATTTATTTGCTTAGTTACTAAATACATATCCTTTCATTGTGTAATCCATTTTAATGGTTGGATGAGAGATTATGAAACCCGATTCCACCTCATCTTGGATTTGATAAAATTTACATAGTTTTTTTTTTTTTCTAAAGAGTGACACCATCGTCTTCAAAAAGCCTCTCTCAAGTTCAACACATTCTAACACTTACATTTCCACCTCTTTTCTTATACTTATATGATAGTGGAATTTGTTTGAGGATAAGCTAACATCTCAAGATAGCATATTATCTAACACAAGACAACACAAAAAACAATGAATAACTAATAAACTATAATGATACTCTATTTATTTCACTTTAATAGCAACAAATAGATATTTTACTTTGTTTCATTTTAAGTGCTCATTTAGAGTTTCGAGAGTGTATTAATTTTTTTTTTTCAATTTTACCTATATCTATTAGATGTTTTGTAGCAAAATTAAATGGTGAGCTTTTCATTTTAAGAAGAGCAATTTAAATATTTTACCATATATTTTTAGAAAATCAATGTGTTCCAATCATTTTTTTAATCCTTGTGAAAATATTAAATGTTGCTATTAAATTGAAAAGGAGGGAGTACTATATAAAATGGAAAAAGCTTACCTAGATCAAATCAATGACCTTACTTCTAGATCGAATCAATAACCTTACTTCTAAATCAAACTAATGAAATTAAAAATTTTATTAAAACGAGAATATTTTTTACCATACACTTGGAAAAAAAAGAATAAAATAAAAATATTTTTAAAATAATTTTTAATTTCATTGATTTGATATAAGTATTTCCTTTATAAATTCATTACAATTGAATATAGCAATGATTTTTTCATATTAAAATATTAGTAATTCCATAAATTTCGGAGGAATTCAAATCCTTTGGTAGACTATAGGCTCAAAGTAGCAATACTTTTTTCATTGTAGGCCGGCTTGCGGCGTTTAATTCTGTAAAAGTCAAGCAAATCTAAATAATTGAATTGGACCTGTAAATAAAAGTCAAGCATCTCCACTTGCTCTAATCCTCTATGTATCTTTTGCGGCTCTCTTTTCCCCACAAGCTTTTGTATTGCATGAGACTTTTAAGAGAATAGTGTTAAAAATCTCATGTTTAATAAATACCACATCCATCGGCATATAAGGGTAAAAAACTAAATAGTAATTAGCTAGTACTTTGTACTAACTTTTTATCATTGGTTAGTTCAAGTTTAAGTAAACTCATTTTATGCAACCAGTCGGTTCGGCGGTTTGAAACAAATCAAGGGTGAAAAATATAAAATTGAACTATCCATGTTTAAAAGGACCGAACCGAGGATGAGGTTTGAACCACTGACTTGAATCGAATAAATTAGATGGGCTATTTTAATCGGCTTAAGTTTTAAACCTAATTGATTAACTTTTGTACAACCGATCCGACCTAAATAATAATTTCGGTCTAAACTAAATAAATTGACCAACCAAACTCTTATTTGAGCGGCTGACCGAATCAAACCGAAATAAATGGATTTGATTTTCAGTTTGGTTTGATTAGATGATTTGAGTCTTTCTACTCTTCTCAATTTTGTAATATAGATAGAATTAAAAGTTAGTGAAGGTAAAGAAATGACATAAAAGAAAGGAATGAAGGCTAATTTAGCCCCTAAACTCGTTTAAGATAAAAGAAATCAAATTTGACTATTTAGCCCAATTTTGACCCTGAACTTGTTTAAAATAATTAAAAAGATATAATTCACTTTTTAGGTCAATTTAACTCTGAATTTATTTTGATTTTTACAAATTAATGAATTTATTCAATTGAACATGATTGACTTTTATCCTACACTAAAAATATTCAGATTAAAATTTTCCAACACTTATGATTAGAAATTTAAAATCCATAAAAATATCATTTCTTCTACTATAATAAATTTATGATCATGCATTATAAATTTAATTTATTCAACATAAAAAATGCGTAAATTTCATATGCAATAACCTAGTAATAGAGGTCAATTTTAAAATGTTCAAATTAATACATATTTATAAACTCAAAAACATCAATCAAGGTAAAGAGAAATACAATATAGTTCATATATCATTTTCCTAGGTTCTAAATTTAATTATTTTTAATAAATTAGTCAGTCCAATCACAACTATAGTTTTGATAAATATTTATATAATGATTCTCATATTGTAAGTACTGTGGAGAATCATGGGATAAATTAACTCAAAAGGTCAAATATGATTTTTTTTAATCATTTAAATAAGGTTCAATGAATAAATTGATCCAAAGGATTAAATCTGATATTTTTAATTATTTTAAACAAATTCAAGGGTTAAATTTAATCCAAAAAATTAAATCTAACTTTTTTTTATCCTGGTAAATAAGTTTAGGGGTCAAATTAGCCTTTATTCCTAAAAAAAATAGTAGGTTAATTAATGTATAACTATTTAAATTTCTACATTTTATGATAAGATATCTAGAACTTAAAACCTTTCACTCCTGATGAAAGTACCAATTAAACCACTTTTCATTGACATTTTCGTATAGAAGTTAATATGCATAAATATTTAACTTTCATCAACTCTCACTTACATTATAAGAAAACTCAGAAACAGGATTAACACTCTCATTTACATTATTAAAAAAAAAAAAAAGCTCACAACACAAGATTAAGACTCTTGTTTACTTTGAAAAACAAAACTCACAAACAAGATTAAGAGCATAAGCACTCATTAACCTCCACAAATGAGCTTGTCTGCATAAAGCTATTGGGTTATTATCCTAAAATTGGAATTTGAAGCCAAAGGCCTAATACAGTCTCCCATTGGCGAGGAAAATATAAGTGGGCTCATTATCATGCTTACGCTTATGAACAGAAAGGGGAAAAACGAAAACAATAAAGGAAAAATAAAATTCTATATTAAATTTTTTTTTTTTTTTTTTTTGAAATTTGTAACTTGATTCACTACAAAAATCTCAGGGAGAAATTCCTGCCGGTAAACAATTAATTTCTGTCGCTAAAACTAAACATAAAAATAAACACCGATGGAGGCCTACGGCCTACCAAAGTACCACTACTGTGAATGGGCTTTGAATTTGTAACATATATATCAAGGGGCGGCCCAACTGAATTATTTTGCTTATTTGAATTGTCTAGTTAATAGAATTGGATTGTCTGTTCCCCATGAAACTCATATTTTATGCCTTTGCAATTTGGAAGTTATATAAGAGCCATAATAAATAAATAAAATAAATTTTTCAGCTCTCTTATCAATTTAGTGAATAAAGAAAAGAGTTACCTCCTGTAGTGTAATTCATAATGTTCTATCAGCTTGCTGGCATCCCAATAAATAAAAATAAATAAATGAAACGAGATTGATTTTTATGGTGGGATTAGAATTATTAAGATTCATCTATTCTTATTAACGAGTTTTGATTACACGAAATTAGAATTATCTCAATAATTGTGAGCAAACGCGTTTTATTTGCTCCAAAATAAAAAATAAAAAAATTATTTCACGTGTTGGATTCCACCCATTGGTTTGTAATTTTGTAATATAATTTAGAATTTATTTGATTTAACTGTTTGTATTAGCTAGTATTTGATAATTTATTGACAGCAGATAACTGGTACACGATAGTTATTAGTCAATGAATGTTAGTTGTTCGATAAATTTTTTTATTAATTTCATAATTTATCTTTCGTTATATAATATTAAAATTTTTATAATAATTTTTAATAGTTATTTGTTAATTTTAGATAATTATAAATAAGATGATTATTAATTATTTAGATCTCTATATAAAGCCATTAAGTAGAAATAATTAAATCATCATAAAATTATTTATGTGATGCTAGGTATAAAAGTGTATACTACATAAATTTATTTTCCTAGAAAATGACTTCACTTTGTTGTTAACTCTTATTTTATAGAAAAGAAGAATTATGTCATATATATTGAATTAAATGAAATAGTTGAAGCACGAATTTGAATGTCCAAGTTTGCTTCTATAGTGCATATAGAGGTTTAGATTTTCAATCCAGCTGATATCTTATTTTGGCTTGATCATGATGTCGCTATTGTATCTTTTTTTTTATTTAGTTTTATTTCTCTTCTTATTGTATAAAAAATAAGTAAGAATATGAATTAAAGTAAGATTTTTTTTAATATATAAAATGATTACACCCTCACCCACGTAAATTAATGTATAACTCCAAATATGAGCATATTCATGAATGTTTAATCAAATCTAATTGACTCAATAATTTACCTTTATTTATTCTCATGCGTCATCCTCTCGAACGTGTAATTATCTTTATTTTACAATGTACAAATTTTTATTATTTTTTTAATTCATTGGAGACTTTTATGGGCGGAAATAACGTTGCGGACTGTACAATAGGAAAAGTCCTCTATTTGACTTACCAAATTGGTAAAAACAACTGTAGTCGAATTCGAGATTTTTCATTCTTCACATAAGTGAGAGTATCAACCACTTGATCGGTACAAATTTCTATTGTTGCTGTTAGATGTAGCGTACTTATATATAAATAATGCGTACAAATAATACTATACTTACTGCCATTCGAATAAAATTATATTCCTCTAACAATGGCAATAATAAATACCACATGGGTTCCCATCTATGACAATATTTGCCTTCTAGAATAACTAAAAATAAAATTATAAACAGAAAAAAAAAAAAAAAAGAAGAAAGAACCCAATATTCAAAATAACTAAGAATATAATTGCCAAGAAATGCCAAAAGAAGCTGACACTCTATTTGTTTTTTTTTATTATTACAAGGTGTATTATTAAGGCATACTAAGACAATCACAGACATGGGTACATATGCTTAGTTGACTTTTTAGTTACATCAGTTAACAATATTGTTTGCATATCTATACCTCGACATCTGACATCACGAGCGTGCACGGTTTGTTTTTGTACTTAGAATTGATATAAAAAAAACAAAGTAATTAAGATATTGGAAATGATATTATGATTTGCCTTAATGAGATAAGATCTTAAAACTAATAAAGGATTTGTTGAGCCATGCCTTCCAACCAAGTGTCTTGTGTTCTATCATTTGTGATCTTGCTTCTGTCATTTGTGGTGGTACCTCTCTTTTCTTGCATAGCACAAAATTCCTTTCTCCACTACGTCCTATGGGTTCCCATGGGTTCATAGCTTCACACAAAATTCCAAAATAATGATCAGTTATAGTATTAGAAAGAATAAAATATTAAATCAGAAATATTTCGAGGAAAACAGTTATCATTAGAGTTTTTTCAACCCCTAAATTCTAGGATTATAAGTTAGATATTGAACTACTAAATCTGTATTAAGTAAAAGAAGTTTAGTAGCATTCAGTCGTTTTAGGTTTACAAGATGAAAAAATTATATATCCTAATTTCACTTTTTTCTTTTAAAGAAATTCGTATAAAAATTTAATAATGACAAAAGAAAAAATTCATGAAGAAGCAATATTTGATATTTCACTCATGAGTTGACTCATATCAACTATATAGGAATTGACATTTTATTAAAAAAACAAAAAGGAAGAAGAAAAGTTTAACCAAGATAATCATTACCATCAAAACCAGCTTTTGGACAGTAGAGAAGGAAGTTGTTAGCATCAGAACCAAGAACTGGAAGACGACCTTCACGACAATAGGTCTTCAAAGAAATGTCAATAACAGAAGAAACATCATCATCTTCTTTAACCACAAACCTTATGGGCCCAGCACTTCCAATCACATTTACACTTATCAAAAACCTATTCTTCTTATTCTTCTTCTCGTCAATACTCTTTTTGTTGCTGCTGTTTTGCCTATTTAACATCAGCTTTTCACCCATCGCATTTCTCTTCATCATTTTCTCTCTAAAAGAGCGGCCGCGTCAAGAACACTCGCCGCCTGGTTATAAGAAAATGAAATGAGGAGGAGGAGAGATTTCATCAAAGGGATAATAGGTTTTTCTAGTGGCATCAAAAGAAAGAGAGGAAGTATGGGAAAAACACAAACATTAAAGGATTAGGGTTTCTTTTATGGAGCGATCAGGGAATTAATATAAAGAGAAAAGGAAATGAGATTGAGATATATATGTGTGTGTATGTGTGTGTGGAGAGAGAGAGAGAGAATTGTCGAGTGTTTTTGTTATTTGTTCAGTTTTTCTTTCTATGTTAGTGTATATTGTTTAAGAACTTCCTCTGTATATAAGCACACATAACTGTTATTTGGCTTTCTTGTTTTTCGTCATTTATTATTTTAATTTTTTTTTTGTTCTTATATTATACTACCTCACATTAAAAGTGGCACTTTAACAAAAATTTAGAAAAGAGAATATAGTTAGTATAATAAACCATAATGTTTATTTAAATTTTTCTTAACATAATCTTATAATATTTTCCTAAATTCAAAATATGAAAGGTTAATGTTTTACTTATCCATTTAAAGGTTTGATTAATAGTGATAATAATATATTTAATGATAAAAATGGAGATAAAATAGAAATAGTAAAAATTATTTATGAAAAGAAAAATAAAACTATTATTTAAAATGAGTAAAAAAAGAGAGAGAGAGAAAGTTAACACATTTTTATTTTTACATGACCAAAAAGTAGGGATTTTGATAAAAATAAAGTTGTTATAAAAACTATTTATAAGTGCAATGCCAAATTGAAATTCCATAAAGATGATTTATCAATGTTTAGATTAGTGGTTTCGAATTGTAAGATTATTTTAGATCATAAATATTGATTTGCCAAATTCATTAGTTAACTAATTAAAGTCTCGTACAGATATGTTGATTTGCATTGTTGGGATTCTATCCCGGATTTCTTGTTATCGGTTGAAATTAATGCATGAAGTATTTTTCTTTCAAAACAAAGAAAAGGAAGAATGATAAAATAGTTGCCACCTTCAACTAATACCTATTCTTTCAAGATGAAAAATGGAATATGCACATTGCAGTTAAACCTCAGCCTGTACTTTTGGTGATAAAGTCATATTCTTATTTGTATGTGTTCCCCCCACACTTATCGTCCATTCCTTTTGTAAAAGAGTCCCTTTCAAAATATTAACAAAGTTAGCTAAAGAAAATATAGCAACCTAAATAGCTAGCCAAGAACGTCTTATAAAATCTAATTAACTTAATTACAACTGCTGGAGCTATTTGGAGAGCAAATGGAAGGCGATCAATTAGAACTTTCATCCACTTTCTCTCTTGAATTACTGGTTTGATTCAAAAAAAAAAAAGATATCAATTGGTTTGGTGAGCAGGAAACACACCGCACGTTATTTTTAATGAAACATAAACTTCTTCCCTTGCCTTTCATCGTGATTAATGGTTCCTTCATAATTACTGACGTTGAAGATGGAGTAGACAATCAGGGGAGAGTTGGGGAACAGAACTTGATTCCTCTTCCTGGATCATCCGATCCTCAGATTGCTACTGCCTCGACTCAAGCCTATGAACAGTTCATTACAATATTAAATTAAAACATAATTAACAAAATAAAATGATAGAATATTATGTATATCTTTCTGTTAATATGTATCTTTGACTATATCATTTGTATAGCTGGCTATTTCCTACTTTGTAGTGATTGTTAAGTTGATTCTAGCCTAGAATTACGTCCATATGTATTATATATTAGAAAGGATTGTAAAGAGTTCGATCAGCAAATACAATTGCTTTCATGGTATCAGAGCAATAAACGATACCTTCCTTATCTCTTCTAGAAAATTCTAAATCTCCTCTTCTTCTACCTCATTATCTTTTCTTTCTTTCTTTCTCCATGGCTGATAGAATCCATCCCGCCACTACAATTACCAACATCAAAACAGCCATACCCCTAACACTAGATTATGAATCTGTTGAATATAATAATTGGGCAACATTGTTCACCTTCCATGCTAAAGCCACACTCACATACGACCATATTGCTCCTTCTCCGGTCGACGGTGATACTACGGTTTCTCCTCCCAGAACCATGGAACAGCAAGCCCAATGGGATTGCATTGACAACATCGTTCGTCAATGGATTTATGGCACCATCTCCCATGATCTCTTAAACACCATTATCAGTCCTAACGACACGGCTGCAGATGCCTGGAATCATCTGGCGGAATTATTCCAGGATAATAAGTCTGCTCGAGCCATCCATCTAGAGACTGAATTTGCAAATACTTATTTGCGTGATTTCCTTGATACTAAGGCGTATACTCGCCGTCTCAAGGTATTGGCTGATCAGTTAGCTAATGTCGGAGCTAAGGTCTCTGATCAGCGCATGGTGCTACGTCTTCTCAATGGATTGACTGACGCATATGATAGCTTTGTGACTGCGGTTCAGAACAAAGTACCCTTGCCCACATTTGCCTAAGCCCGATCTATACTTCTCCTTGATGAAACCACAAAGGCCGAGAGAGCCAAACTTGAATCCAGTTCCATTGCTGCCATGTTAATGAAATCAAAACCTGAGCTTATTCCCTCATGTGGACAGCAAAATGAGAATGATCCTCCCATGTATTCAAATAATTCATCTAATACAGGCAAGAAACAAAAAGGCAAGCAGCGTGGTAATCATAACCAGTGCAACCAGCAGAATTACGGTGGCCATGGTAATTTTCGCTATCAGCAGCGACCTCCACAACAGCAGGTCTGGAATTATCCATCTTGGGCCGGATGGTTTCCTCCACCTTCTCCGTGGACCACCCCACCATGTCCCCATCCTACCACTCCATGGGGTGTTCGACAACCACCACCGGCGACTCGGCAGCAGGGGGTGTTAGATGCCCGACCATCTCAAGCATTTTACACTGCTGATCCAGTTTCAAGTGATTATGCTCCTACTGACATTGAACATGCCATGCACACTCTCTCTTTGAAACAACCTGAAGATCAATGTTATATGGATACTGCAGCAACATATCACATGACTGCCAATCTAGGTACTCTCACCTCTTATTTTAATTTGAGCCGTAATAATGGAATAATTGTTGGTAATGGTAGCATGATTCCAATTCATGGTTATGGTAATACCTCTCTTCCACATACCAACCCACCATTAACACTCAAAAATGTTTTACATGCTCCTCACCTCATTAAAAACCTCATTTCGGTACGTAAATTTACCACTGATAATATGGTTTCTGTGGAATTTGATCCCTATGGATTTTCTGTGAAGGACTATCCGACGGGGAGCAAACTGCTGAGATGTGACAGCAAGGGAGAATTATATCCTTTCACCACTTCCAATCGTGTTTTTTCGTCTTCCGCTCACTCTACTCTTACTGCTATTTCTCCAAATCTTTGGCACAATCGTCTGGGTCATCCTGGTGAAGCAATTCTTAGTACTCTTCGGGAAACTAATTTTATATCTTGTAATACGTCTAGTATTTCTTTTTGCAGTTCATGTCCTCTTGGGAAATTTGTTAAGTTGTCATTTTATGATTCTTTGTCTGTTACTCAATTGCCGTTTGATATAGTTCATAGTGATGTGTGGACATCACCAATTCTTAGTTCTTCTAGACATCGTTATTATGTTTTCTTTCTTGATAATTACACTAATTTTTTATGGACTTTTCCTCTCTCTCACAAATCACAGGTACATGAAACTTTCCTTAGACTTCATACCTTCATAAAAACCCAATTTGACAAAAATATTAAGACATTTCAATGTGACAATGGCCGTAAGTATGTTAATGCATCTTTTCAAAAATTTTGTGAACAACATGGCATGTCTTTTCGTTTTTCATGTCCACACACATCTTCCCAAAATGGCAAAGCCGAACGAAAAATCAAAACTATCAATAATATGGTACGTACTCTTCTTGCTCATTCCTCTATGCCACCATCTTTTTGGCATCATGCTCTTGCTATGGCAACTTATATTCTTAATATTCTTCCTACAAAAGTTTTAGGTTACCAATCCCCAACTCAAATTCTATATCAAAAAGATCCTTCTTATACCCATCTTCGAGTTTTTGGCTGCTTGTGTTATCCTCTTTTCCCATATAGCACTATTCATAAACTTCAAGCCCGTTCCACACCTTGCGTGTTTCTCGGATACCCTCCAAACCATAAGGGTATAAGTGTTATGATTTGTCTAGTCAGAAAATTATCATCTGTCGTCACGTGCAGTTTGATGAAACTCAATTTCTATTCTCCAAAATTCATACTCCACATCGCTCTTCCTATGAATTTTTGGATGACGGACTGTCTCCCTTAGATTTCCATCGTCTATATAATACTGATCCACCACATTCTGAAACATCACCGCAACCCTCACCCCATCTATCACCATTACCAACTGACCCGTTGCCAAACCCAGCCGTTCTCCCTGCACAGCCTCCACCAATAATTCCTCACATAACTACACGTAGCCAGCATGGGATTTTTAAACCAAATCCAAAATACCACCAGGCCTTCCATGTCGATCATCCACAAATTTCCCCAATTCCTAAAAATTCGGTCCGAGCTCTTAATGACCTGAATTGGAAATCTGCTATGTTAGATGAATATCAGGCTCTAATTAAAAATAAGACGTGGGACTTAGTACCTCGCCCATCTAATGTGAATGTAATTAGGTCAATGTGGATTTTTCGTCATAAAACAAATTCTGATGGTTCTTTTGAGAGGCATAAAGCCCGTCTTGTAGGTGATGGCAGGTCGCAAAGGGAAGGAATTGATTGTGAGGAGACTTTTAGCCCAGTTGTTAAACCAGCTACTATTCAAACAGTTCTTAGCATTGCATTGTCAAAATCTTGGTCCATTCATCAATTAGATGTCAAGAATGCATTTTTGCATGGAAACTTGAATGAGACTGTTTATATGCATCAACCTTTGGGTTTTAAAGATTCAACACGGCCTGATCATGTCTGCTTGTTACGCAAATCTCTTTATAGTCTGAAGTAGGCACCTCGAGCATGGTATCAATGGTTTGCTGACTTTGTTGCTACTATTGGCTTCACTCACGGCAAAACAGATCACTCTCTTTTCATCTATCGTAAACAATCAGACATTGCATATATTTTATTGTATGTAGATGACATTATTCTCACGGCTTCCTCTATTTCTCTTCGAAAGTCTATTATCTCTCTTCTCAGTGTAGAATTTGCTATTAAAGATCTGGGGAAACTACATTATTTTTTAGGCATTGCAGTCACTCATACAGTTAAGGGTTTGTTCCTCTCTCAACAAAAATATGTGGCTGAAATTTTAGACCGCGCAGGAATGACATCGTGTAAACCGAGTCTCACACCTGTTGATACTAAAGGGAAACTCAGCGTCCAATCCGGTAGACCCTATGCAGACCCAACTAAATATCGACAATTGGCAGGTGCTCTCCAATATCTCACTTTCACGAGACCGGATTTATCCTATGCCGTTCAACAGGTGTGCCTCTTATGCATGATCCAAAAGATGAACACATGGGAGCTTTGAAACGTATTCTTCGCTATGTCAAAGGTACGCTCCATTACGGTTTGCACTTGTTTAAGTCTTCGATACAGTCCCTCTTATCTTATACAGATGCTGATTGGGGTGGGTGTCCCGACACTTGTCGTTCCACTTCGGGTTACTGTGTCTTTCTTGGCGACAATTTGGTTTCTTGGTCTTCTAAACGTCAACCTACAATATCTAAATCAAGTGCCGAAGCTGAATATCGAGGGGTTGCTAATGTTGTCTTTGAATCTTGTTAGCTACGGAATCTTCTACTTGAACTTCACTGCCCACTCCAGAAAGTAACATTGGTATACTGTGACAATGTTAGTGCTATATATTTGTCAGGAAATCCAGTTCAACATCAACGCTCTAAACATATTGAACTAGATATCCATTTTGTTCGTGAAAAGGTCCAGAAAGGAGAGGTTGGTATTCTTCATGTTCCATCCCAATATCAGATCGCCGACATCTTTACAAAATGCCTTCCTCGTGTCTTATTTAATGATTTCAGGGATAGTCTTAACGTCCACAAACCTCCTGCTAAGACTGAGGGGGTGTGATAGAATATTATGTATATCTTTTTGTTAATATGTATCTTTGACTATATCATTTGTATAGCTGGCTATTTCCTACTTTGTAGTGATTGTTAAGTTGATTCTAGCCTAGAATTACGTCCATATGTATTATATATTAGAAAGGATTGTAAAGAGTTCGGTCAGCAAATACAATTGCTTTCATAAAACTCTTGAAATCTGAAAAAACTCACCAAACTTTACACAAAGCTAAATCTACCATCAACACCCAAAAAATGCATAGAAATTTGTAATTGAAATCGATATAAGTTCAAACTCGAATTATAAGGTATTTTGAGATTCAGTTTCAGTAATATTAAAATTGTAAGTTAACGGAAATTATAAGAATTAAATTGATATATTTTTATTTATTTATTTTTTGTTGAACAATTGAATAAGAATTTCATTTATATCATATGGCATCGTTAGTTTGGGTACGGTTTCTACTACCGATTAACTTGTGGAGTTACTTTAGTCCATATTTCTGTAATTATAATTCAAAATTGAAATTTATACGTTCAAATCGGAATTATAAGGTGAAATTAGAAATAAAATTTAAAATTTATCCGTTTGGTATTAATGAATTCAAAATATGAAATTTATTTATAACTGAATTCTATTAAAGTTCATTTGCAAATGAATTTTCATATTTGGTTTGATTAATTTTTTAAAATTCATTTGTTCCAAGGATTAATTTCAACAATGATAGAATTTTGAGTTAATGGGAATTATAAAAGTAAAACCGCAAGTGTTAAAATTATCATATGGTAAAGTTAGGATACAACTGCATATGTAAAACTTGTATATGCTTGAAGGGAGTTTCTAGATTGGATTTAATTGAAATATTTTAGTCTGAACGTGTCAGTGTTGCAGGATTGTCTGCTAATGTGTTATTGTGCTGAAAGACTTTCCTCTCTCGTCTTCTCTCTCTCTCTCTCTCTCTCTCTCTCTCAAGTCTATTCTCTCTATTTTATTTTCAATCCATGGCGTTTCATGCCCTAACTTTCAATTCTTTCTCTTGAATACATTAAATGCATTTAATTTCATTTATTGCTTTCAAATGTTCTCCTTCATTTTTCCCTTCTAAATAGTTTGAGGGAATAAAATATTTTAATCACATCCTTAAAGTGATTTTATTAACTTTTAATGGTAATGATTTAAATAGCATTGTACACTTATTTCATTAATGATCAATTTATAGAGTGTTCTCACCCACAAAAATGTAATCCAACTTCTTTAAAAATCCGAATAGATCCAATACTTCGCCCTTTATTTATTGTCATGTCCGATCCTCTCACCGTGTAATTGCCTTACAATATACATATTCCCTAGACAAAATCTTTTCCTTTGAACCATTGAAACTTGAAACTAAAACTATTTCAAGTATCTTTTAGTTTTAACCGGTAAAAATGCTAAACTCTACCTAAAAATTTATTTGGTAATATAACATTTGGACTAGGTTTTAGATGTTAGGATAGCATTTTATGAAAAATTAACTCATGTAATGTTAAATTTTTAGTGTTTCATAAAAAACTACTCAAACAGCTAAACGCGACCAAAACAGCTAACAATTACCAACACAGCTAATTTTACTTGACACACCCTAAATACTAATAACACATCGCAGTACATGTTTGTTAGGTGCAAGGTTTTCAGTAAGAACTTTGAATTGAACCTCTCTCAACCTTCGCCAAATCACTGCTAATTAAACTCATATTATTACGGTTAGAGTACTTAGAATAATGCATATATACAAATATTATTATTATTAGAATAAAGTTATATTCCTCTAACAATGGCAAATAAAAAAACCACATGGGTTCCCCATATTTCCCTTTTGAAAATAACTATATATAGTCAAAGACAAGTAATAAGAATAAAATTGCTAAGAAATACCAAAGGAAGATGTCATTATATATATACGTTTTTTTTATTATTACGAGGTGTATTATTAAGGCATACTATGCCAATCATAGACAAGAGAACATATGCTTCACTGTTTGGTTACATCATTAACAATATTTTTTTGCATATTTTTATTTCGATAATTGACATCACTAACACAGGCGTGTACGGATGGTTTGTACTTAAAATTGATAGTATAAAAAAAAAACTTAAGTAATTAAGATATATGATGTCCTTAATTAGATAAGATTTTAAAATTAATAAAGGATTTGTTGAGCCATGCCTTCCAGCCAGGTGTCTTATGTTCTATCATTTCTGATCTTGCTTCAGTCATTTGTGGTGGCATCTCCCTTTTCTTGCATAGCACAAAGTTTCTTTCTCCACTACGTCCTATCGGTTCCCATGGCTTCATAGCTTCACAAACAATTCCAAAACATTGGTTAATTATAGTATTAGAAAGAATGAAATATAAATCAGAAATGTTTTACGCTATATGTGTATATTTAACAATAATAATTACCACAAATAAAAAAATATGAGTATTTCTTTTTTAATTGAGAGAAAAAAAAAAGATAAATTAGTAATAAAAAATGATGATCTTTTAAATAATAATAATTATTATTGATTGAGTGTATGGAAGATGAATATATTATTCATAGTACATATGAATAAGACTTGCCTACATGCAGTGTATGAGTTTAATTTAAAAAACTAATTTTGATCGGTTTGGAGGAGCTCGAAGCTACATTTTTTAGAATGGGACAATTGCTCCCCTTCTCTTTTTAAAAAAAAAAAATATATAGTAATATTTTATAGTAATATTTTATCTCTTACTTTTAAATTCTAATTTCATCTCTAATTTGGAATATGAATTATGCATAAACCGAGAATTGAAAAGCCATTCCCTACGTCCCTGTAAGTATTTCTACAAGTATTTCAGCCTTCTAGAGAAAAATAATCACACTGCCCCCTCACCAAGTAGAAATAGCGGACAATAGAGCTCGCGGCCCGCAGCATATAACTTGAAACAGATTGCTTTTACTTTTTTAATGCCGATCGGGAGCATTCATGCCGTTCTTTTTTCTCTAAAAGAAGATTGAACATTGCTAGAAGGAACAAGAATCCATCACAATCAAAGAACACCAACAAACGAACTGCCCACGAAAATTTCTATTTTGAAAAAATTAAAGAAATCAGTTAACAGTTTTCCCCCCTCGAATGCTTTTTCCAGGAATCGTCACAACTCAATTATATCTTACAATTTGAGCCGGTATAAGAAGTGGCATTTTTCATGTTGAGCTAAATAATAGTTTAGTAGCAGTCAATTTGTCTTGTTACGTTTACAAGATAAATAAATTATATCCTAATCTCTTTTTTCGTTTTAAAGAAATTCGGATAAAAAAATTAATAACGACAAAAGGGAAAAGAAAAACTCATCAATTAACTCATTTCAAATATATAGGAAATGACATTTTATTAAAAAACAAAAAGGAATAAGAAAAGCTTAACCAAAATGATCATTACCATCAAAACCAGCTTTTGGACAGTAGAGAAGGAAGTTGTTAGCATCAGAACCAAGAACTGGAAGACGACCTTCACGACAATAAGTCTTCAAAGAAATGTCAATAACAGAAGCAACATCATCATCTTCTTTCACCACAAACTTTATAGGCCCAGCACTTCCAATCACATTTACACTTATCAAAAACCTATTCTTCTTGTTCTTCTTCTCATCGATACTCTTCTTGTTATTGTTCTTTTGCCTATTCAACATCAGCTTCTCACCCATCAGATTTCTCTTCATCATTTTCTCTCTAAAAGAGTGGTCGCGTCAAGAACACGCGCCGCTGGGTTATAAGAAAATGAAACGAGGAGGAGGAGAGATTTCATCAAAGGGTTAGTGGGTTTTTCTAGTAGCATCAAAAGAGAGGAAGTATGGGAAAAAGACAATTGAAGGATTAGGGTTAGAGATGAGGGAATATAAAGAGAAAAAGAAAATGGAAATGAGTGTTTAGGGTATATATACCACTTGGCATCGAGAGAGATACAATTGCCAAGTGTTTTTGTTATTTGTTCAGTGTTTTTTCTACCTCTGTTGGTGTATAGTTTAAGGACTTCTCTATAAATAGGAGAAACCAAGCACATAGAGAAACACTTCCATCTATGGATTATGGTTCGCTTTCTTGTTTTTTCTATTTATTTTTTTTTTATAAACATCTATTTCAAGATTTAATTAATTAATTAATTAATTAATTATAATAATAATAATAATATTTATTAATAAAATACATATCGAATAGGAATAGAGTAAAAATGGAGAGTATTATTCTCTTTTAAAAAAAGGTAAGACTATATTTTAGAAAAAGGAAAAAAGAATATATCTATATTTATGCAATAGAGAGAGTTATACTCTGTGAGTAAATTTCAGGCATGTTTCTAAATTATCATTTAATCTTTCTTCATATAATTTAAAAGAATTTTATTAAATAATTAAAAAAAAAGGATTTTTATTAAGGGCAACGGGGCACTTGACCCCATGCTAAATCTGCCCCTATCAACCTATGAAAAAAGCCTACTCCTTGTTGTCTTTAGCATCATCAAATATTCATGTTTGGAAAATGGGGATTTGCAGAAATATAAATCACGTCTGAATTAAAAATGTTAATTGGAATTATAGTATGATCACTGGTTTGGTTCTAATCGAAATTAAATCAAAGTCAAATTATATTTTATATAAAATAAAATTAAATCCAAATCATCAATTAAAAATTTAAATTAAGATCAGCGGTTTATAAATTGATTAAAGTTTATGTTAATGTTAAAAAATAACATTAATCATTTAGAATGAGTATTTTAATTTGGTTCAAACTGCTCTATTTTATTTTAAAAAAATTTAATTGCCTAATCTATCATATTCCCAACTAAAAGACTAAAGAAAACTGCTATTATATGATACACTTGACTAATTAAAAAGTTAAAAGTCTAAAAAAAAAAAAGCAAAAGTAAGAAAAGAAATAAATTATTTATTTCAAAATTATATTGTTTGGTAAGATGCCTGTTCAATAGAGTTTTTTTATTTAGTTCAAAATTATATTGAAACATTTGTTTACTTTAAATTTTTCTAACTATTTATTTAATTAATAATATTTGGATAAATAAAATCTTAATTTGTTTGATTATTTTTTATAATTTTTTATTTATAAATTTAATAAATTTTATTTCTTATATGAATGTAAGTACTATAAAATTTATTTAAAATAAAATTTATTTATATATTTTTAAATTCATATTTATTTTTCAGAAGGAAGACGTAACCTTAAATTAAAATTTTTTATTATTTTTTTTGAAAAAAACAATATTTTTATCGCTAAAACTGCGGGGAAATCGGATCGCAATGAAAAATCAAAATTAAAATTAAACTGAAACCAATAATTTAATATTAATTCAAATTTAATATTTTAAAAATTTCAAACTGAACCGGAATTGCCACTTGATGGAATTGGCATGCCTAATTGAAATTGAAAATGTTGTTGACGTGTTGGGGGTTGTTGTGTTTGTCCTTTCATTTTATAGTCTTTTTGGAAGATTTTGGATTCTATCTTCTTCTTCACTCCTTTGAAACTCTGTAGGTTCTGAACATTGTTGAAGAATACATAACTTTCTCCATGAATTAATTATAACCAACTCTACAATTTAAAGCTAATCCCTCACTATTTTGTTCTAAGATAATTACTATTTTATCCATATATTTTATATAATTAACTACTTTATTCCTATATTTTAAAAAATAGATAGATTTTATCCTTCTATCTATTTTATGTATTTTTCCATTAAACAACCTAGGAATACTTACTGTCTTTTTTTTTTTTTTTTTTTTGTCAAAATTAACTATTCAATCCTCGTATTTTTTAGGAATAAAAATATTAATTATTTCAAAGGTTTTTAACGGAAAAGATAAAAAATAGACAAAATGATAAAATAGTTGACAGAATCAAATATTAAGGATAAAACCATTTACGGAAATAAAATAATTAATTATGGAGGCAAAAGAGTAATTAACTCGTTATTTTATCTTTGTTTAACTAAATTAATTAATTAATTAAAATTCATTAATTAGTAGTTATTTAATTTAATATGCCTTTCATAATTGATGGGCTCACTACAACATATCAAGCCAAATTAAATTATGTAAACTAATTATTTTAATTAGAATAATTAACTTAATTAAAAAGCTCCAGAAATACATGAGGTGTAAACACAACCAGCTCCTTCCATGAATGATAAAGCAGTTGCCGCCTTCAACTAACCCTATTATTTTAAGATTAAAAATTGAACAATAATTATTTTTGGTGATAAAGTCGTATTCTTATTTTATACCTATGTAGTGTATCTTTATCGTCATTCCTTTTGTATAACAGTCCCTTTCAAACACTAACACCGTTATAACAACCTAAATACCTATTGAAGAACATGTTATAAGCCAACTAAATTTATTAGTATTGAAGTCCAGCATTATATTTACGTGCTCAGTGTCACAGCGTTTATAATAGAGGTCAACACGATGAATTATAAAATATTATTCCCTTTTAACGGTTGATAAAAAATCAATATAACAACTATCGAATATTATACAAATAGTTAATTTTATAACATAGTATATGAGATTTGCGTTAACAAAAATACGAAGAAAGAAAAAAATTAGCTATTAAGACAATTTTAAACGGTTATTAAAATAATTAATTTTACTATATGTAAGATTGGTACGATGGATGTACAAGAACGGAGACACTTTTGCAGTTAATTTGTCGACTTAACTTCTTTAATATAAAAATTCACTTGCTAGGACCCTAACTTAATCATTTTCTTTAAAAATACGAGAGGCATGCAACGCAAGGTCAAGAAATCAATAATCAATAGTGAACTTGCACTATCACGCTTTGTACAATTAAGACAGATATTAATTTCAGTAAATGCATAAATATATTATTGTATTTAAACAAATATGTTACTCTCAATTTTTATTTTTACTTATCAAATACTTAAATCTAAACAATTGCACTTATTTAAAAATTCAACTTAAAATTTTTTTTTATTGAACATCTCAATTTGCAAAATTTGAATAATTAAATATTTATTAAATAGTTAAAAAATATAAACATTAATAAGACATTTTTTTTTTTTTCATGTACCCATATGTGTAGGTAAACCATCATCATTTAGATCAACTAATTATTTAATCCGCTTAGTCACGATTACAACTTCATCTCACTTGTTGGTAAATATATTGATTAGTCGCAAATGTTTAGGTTCGATAAACTATTGGTTTTCCTTTAAAAAATGTATCGTTTTTAATGTCGAGTGAAAATAAAAGACTAAATGGTTAAACTTATAAAAATATCCTCAATTATATGATTTGTTGCAAAAATCATTTTAATTTGACTTTTATACTTCGGACACCCCCATTTTAAAATATAAATATATTAGAACTAGACTAGAATTTAGAATAAAATAATATGGGACTTGTAGCTTGACTTGAGTTAACTTAACCCGAAGGATTGAAACACACCTTTTTGATAAAACAATTTGCTTTCCAAAATTTTCCTTTCTGCCTTCAACCATTACCCTTCTAAAAATTTTGTTATAGAAATACATTATCTTATCAATATTATTCTCACTCAAAAGTAATTCAAAAAGAGCAGTATTAACTAATGGCCAACCAAAATTGCCAATAGAAACACTAGCATTATCCCATGGGAAATTTACTATTTCGTTCCTGAGTTTTAACTTGCTTAATAACTTTATTCATGAATTTTGGTCAAATTATTTGAATTATTCGACCATTCCTAAGATTTGACTCCGCCTCGACATAGCCATTCCCTCCAAAAAGTGATTTTCCATTAATTTTACACGAAAAAGACCAAAAAACCAATTCTGTGGAACCCGAAAAATAAAAATAAAAAAAAAATCATTATACGGAAATGACGTCCATTCTCAGAAAACTTGATCGAACTCCTTCACCTCCACCGCCTCTGCCGCTCCCTCCTCTGCTAGACCCGCCACCGTCTCCTCTCATCCCTCTCCTCACACTTACACTCACCTAGTCACCTCCACCCCTCACCACTCCATTTTCCTTCGCTTTCTCCAAACCCAACCGGCCACCAAATCAAAGAACAAAATTCAAAACAAGAAGCTCGGCCATTCAGAGCAACAATAGCTATCAATGAAACTATAAATCAATAAGTAAAGTAGCAGCCTTTCAGTTTCTCACCTTTTATCATAACCTTTTTTTTGGCTCTCCACTTCTAGAAACTATAAATCAAGGCAGCTATGATGGCAACACTTTAAACCGTAATGATACTCGCAGAAGTAGATCGAAAAAGATGGCGCCGCCGTAAGTAAATACAGATTCGCTAAAACTCGCCGAAGTAGACGAAAGGGATGACGCCGCCGCAAGTAGATACAGACTCTTTGGAACTCGCGGAAGTAGATCGGAAGGCATGGCGCCGCCGCAAGATGGAGAGCGTTGATTCACGCTATAAGGGCTTCGTTCAGTGAAAGAAAGACCATTGGCGTGATTATAGGTGCCTGAAGGTTCAATAGCCACCTTCCGCCGACCATTTAGAGGTCGGAAAATCGATTGGAGGGGATGGGGCGAGATCGTTGCTTCTGCGACGGGGAGGGGGATGAGTTTAGGGTTTTGCTATGAGTTTTGTTATTTGCGGGCCCCACAATAAGGGGTCTTTTTTTGTGTTTTTTATATAAAATTAACAGAAAATCAAACACCTTTTGGACGGAATGACTATGTCAACACTCGGGATAAAATAGTAATTTTCCCTTATCCCGTTCAAACAAGAGTTTTCTATCCCTCTCAAACATACTCACAGCAGTAGAAATAAACAACAAAACAATTATATAAAACGATGAAATCAAGTGAATCCATTTTTTCATCCAATTGCTGAAGTGTACCCCAATCCTTAGGTACACAATCACAATTGTAATTTTTATTCTAAGTTGCGCCAAAATTATGCCTTTTCAAATCAGCAACAAATTGAAAAAGACAACAAATGGAGTAATATGAATAGGCAAGGTCTCCAAGATGAAGTGTTCGTGATGGTTGTGGCAAAACTGGTGGTGCGTGGAGGCTCGGAGATCCGATGAGGCCGATGTTGGTGATGATGGTGGTCTACAATGGAGGATATTCTAGACTACCAAAGCTAAGAGCAGCAAGAGATTTGGGCTTTGAGACACAGTAGTGATCTGAGATTTTTAGAAAAGGAATTGTTGGAGAGAGAGGGTAATCTGGGGGAGTAACTGTTTTATTGAATCGGTGTGTTTTGATCTCGAGTTAAATTAACCCATGGCAAAATTGTGGTCTCAGAATAATATTATTTTATTTCAATTTTGATCCCAATTTAAAAATGGATGTTAATATGTCTATATTTTAAAATAAAAGTGCTCAAAATACATAAAGTTAAATTAGAGTTATTTTGCAACAAATCGTACAGTTAAAGATATTTTCGTAGATTTAACCGAGACTAAATAGTAATTTAATAAAAAAATATAAGAAACTAAATACACTAAAAGACTAAATAGTCACATATTAGAGCGTATTAACTCTTAAATAATTCAATGGAGCTAAGTCCCATGGATCATTGTATTTACTAAATAAAAGGGATGAAGTTGTAATTAAGACTAAAACTCAGAGACTAAATAATTAGTTAACCTTTATTCATCTATACCAAAAACATATACATTTCCAGTTATAGTATGGAGAATGAAACTCAGCTGCAAATTTCAATTAAATTAAACTATTTAATAAGCTAAGCTAATAAAAAATGCATCAAGAGAAAGCAGTTCATACTAAGATGCAAGTCTAAATTGTTTAACATCTTAACTGGATCACTCAACAATTAACAAGTTATTTTTGGTTAGTCCCTCACCGACGGCAGGATATTCAGGTGACAGTTGCCATTCTCCATCCACCAAGAATTTTATCTCGTACCTTTGACAACGTATAATGATGGGTTATGAAACAAGAAGAATAAGATCATCAGAAACACCAACTAATTAATAGAATGCTCACTAATATACCTTCCCGGTCTAAGCATTAATGTTGCTGTGAACTTAGTAAAGGAACCATCATACTCTGGTGATAAGTGCTCTCCTTGACTCCAACCGTCAAAGCTGCCCATTACTTGTACATCCTGAAAACAGATGAAGTTTCATCTACTGTTAAAACTAATCTCTGAAAACTTAGTTCGAGTGCTATACCAAGTACAGTAGAGATTCCAACTGAAGATGAGGCAAAGAAAATCTGTCACTTGTGAGTTCATTTCAATCAAAGAATGGTTCAATGTCATTAGCAATCTTGCTATGCATTTTAAACTTAATCCTCAGCATATAATTTTTTGCACATTGGTTAAAACCTACACACTTTTTTGAGATGCATTTGATAAGTCAGAATGGAATATAACATAATCAAATGTTTTTCTACTATGCAAACAGCCTCTTCAACACTTTCTCTTGTTTAGTTTAGATTACAATTCCACCCTTCAACAAACCCAAACTGCCTATCGAATTTTCTACACATTCAAGTTTTCAAATAATTTAAAACCCAGCCTTAATAGCCAGCGAGTTGTCCTCTGTCAGGTCTAGGATTCTGACCCGCTTTCATAGGCCTCAGCTGTAGCCATAATGTTGTATTGGACTTATCTCGACAACCCCTAGAAGAGATGTTTTGCTAGGATTCCACTCTCTTAAAATTTTGATGGCCACTGTCAACCAATCTGTAGGTCTTGCAATTCACAACCAAAAGTTACCATCAATACCAAGCAATGGTTCCTTCATATGATCGCTCAAGAGAGAGATATGAAAAGAAATAAGCTTCTAGAGCTCTTAAAACTATTCGCAAATCACTTTATGTTATATTTGTATAATACTTTTTCTAATGTGTATGAGATCAAAGGTTCAAGGATACTTATCATGCAAAACAAAAGGAACGATATTATCATAATCCAGTGGAAAGGGCTGAAATATTGAATAGACATCCTCACGCGTCTCATATGAGCACACATCACCATCATCATCATCAATTTAACCTATGACCTCACCTCTCTAAGTCATCAAACTAGGCAAGAGTTGAAGCCAAAGGCTAGGTAATTCAGGTTATAATGATAAAAGAAAGGACAAGCTCCAATTGTTTTATGGAGAATAGAATGTCTCTTGAATTATCTAAAATTAACTGGCGACTCAGGATGGATGCTCAGATCAGCTTCTATGTTAGAACAAGAATCGCTCAAGTAAAATATTTTTACTTTCTAGCATTTGGAATGCTTAGGAAACTTAATCAACAAAAAATGTCTTCGCCAAAATATTAAGTCATTTTCAAGGAAAATAACCTACATCTCTTAAAAAGGGAAAGTAATTTTCAGAACTTCCGCAACCTCATTATAATGAGAGGAAATCATATAAATATCATTATTAATCTTCTAATAATCAATGATAACCATTACCATCACCATCAGCCACCTTCGACCACAATCATCTGTGACCACCAAAATTTATTGTTTTTGTACTTTTTTAACATATTGAAAGAAATTACAAAGTTATAATAGGTCCAAAAATTTTCATGATCGTAAATTGAGATGTTCAACATTGTCCAACTAATTTTCAATATTATAAGCATAAGACAGAAAATGAATTCTTTGAAAAATATTTCCCAGAAAATGTTTTCCTTAAAAATTATTTTCTAGAGATAGTTATTTTCCACAAAACAAATGGAGCAGAAAGTAGTTCATACAGACCAATTCTTTCCTATTCCATACATTTGCACAAATCACTCAAAAAAAGTTTGCTAACCTATATGAGTAAGGAAATATTTCTTATGCTTATGAAAGTATGCTTACCTCTGCCATGCCACACCAGAACAAGTGAACCTCCCTGGACTGTGCAGCATCAACGTCCTTTATTTGCTCCTTTAATTTTTCATGCACACCTTCACAGTACCATTAAAGAAAGGATAGTCAGGTAAAGAATGGAAAAAGGTCATTGGAACAAAACATCCAACAAACTTGTTAAACTCAGTCTATCATGTCAAAAAGCAAGACAATTATAAATCCAAATGGATACCAACAAATTGAGATAGAAACACAAGCAGGTCCAACTTGCCAATCAACTCTTTAAATTGGGCCTTTAAAATACAGTATCATAAACCCGAAATCCATGTATTCAAGTCCGTAGATCGCCAGAAGCAGATGGTAGGGGGTAAAAAATTAATGAAAACACTAAATAACAAGGAAAGTAAAAGTAGAGAAGAGGAACTTGAATGTCTAAGAGTTTGCATTTGGCTGTATGATTTTTTCTTGTCTTAAAAGAATATCACAACTTTTATGAAAGAATTCCACCGTTATAAAAACATATATAAGAAGGGCAAAAAACCTATCAACATAAGATTACAAGCAAAAATCATTATACCTTCTAAACGTGAAAGGAGGTGAGATTGAATGTATTTTCCATTTATCTTTCTTGAACCTTCTGGAATGACAGATTTAGCTATTTCGTCTGCCAATGTAACTAAAGCCTGTCTATCCCAAACAAATTAAGGAACTAATGTTAGAATTAGTTGTATCACTAATACATGCAACAGATGCTTACCTTGATACCAAGAAAATGAAACTCAAATGCAGAACATGTGAAAACTAAACAACACATACCTATAAGTCAGACACACAGTTTCGATTAAAAAAAAAAAAATCCCGCACCATGTTCTTGACCGGTGAAGATTAACATCAACAGAAACTGCACCATCCTTAGTCACTAGGGGCTCTGAATAGTTCCTCTGAGATGTGAAACATTCTCATTATGGTATTTGGTTTATACCATTCACGAAGGATATCATGTAAGATCGCATACTCGACACTAAAATATCAGATGATTAATGAAGAATAACTATCTTCACATTAATAATCATTGCAGATAAGGTTCAGAAGTCCAAAATTAGTGGAGCCTATCCATTTCCAAACTGAAGTTACTGCATCCACAGGGATACAGGTTCAAAGCAAATAGTATTCATTCATATTCAAAGTTTCACCACATGCCTGATTCAAATGCTCTTTACCAGACCACCTGAGCATAAAATGTGGTTCCATCTCCTGAGAACTGAGAAGGTTGCAAGAACATAGTACATTACAGAGCCAACTATCCAGTCTATTAACCTTTGTACAAGGATGCTCTTCTTATCCCTATATGAGAAAAACCTTACAGATCAGACTTCATTATTGGAATTGGCTTGTCAGAATTCCCCACCTCAATTCTGACCTTTCCTCGAGTATTTTTTTTTTGCAGGAACCATACATGAGAAACAGAATAGCCCTAGCAACTCGATCAAACCCACACATAATTTTCACCCAGTGGTTCCCACATATCATATCAGAAGGTCATCTGTCAGGACTATATTAGGATATAATAAGTATTGATTTTGGAAAATTCATTGTAATTAATTAATTAGGTACTGAACTGGTATTAATTCTTTGCTGAGATATAAACTGTTGTGGCATATTTAGCTGACTGTGCCCTACATCAGCAGGCACATACATATACTCTTGTATTGTGATGTTTAAGGTTAATGAATGAATGAATATAGAAATCCTCTCTTTCTATTCTCTCTCTTTCCCTTTCTCTATTCTTCTATTTTGTCTTCTTTTCTCACCTTCCAAACATTATTATGATCTTCTCATATGAACAGTTAGGATCCATAATCTATGATCCTTAACAACTTGGTATCAGCGACCTCAAATCTCCAACATGCAGCAAGATCCTTCAACTGAGTTTGTCTGTAATGCATGGCATGAATCCAAAGACGATAAAATAACTTACATGTCCATGAAACACTATTTTAGCACCCATTTGATTTTCCAGGACAATGACAAGATTCCAAGCCCAGAGCCCACTGTTACCTGACATATATCTTAGTCACTAGTCCTCTACACAAGGATTTCTTTGAGTCACATATTCTTCAATCTTCGCGACATCTTGTACCCAAGTATTACAATGACCAAAGTGGTAAGTTTAAATAGATGTAGTAATGGCATATTTCAACATCTTATGATAAGGACTATGATAATTGAAAATTCTCAGTTGAAACTCAAATATGAGCGATATTTTGGCTATCAACCAATTATGGTTTTTTGTAAATTGCATATAAAATAGCATTCCTGCATCATGTGGATCTAAGTCTTAATTTCTTGGGAACAGAGGAAAAGCTCTTTCACGGCTCATTTACCAACCATGATTGCACAACTCACTTCAGTTCACACACACACACACACACACAGAGAGAGAACTAACTTCATGGCTTAATATGTTAAAAGTAAAGAGTTTGGCTAAAAGTGCACAAATGGAGTTGGGAGGTTTCCCACGTGCAAAGGAGTATAACAAAGCTTATGATTATGAAATGTTTCATGTGGGCACGAAAGTATGTGCAACGAGGTAAATGAGAAAATTAGCAAGAATGAATTAAATGACAAGCAAAACTGTGATACATTAAGACATGATAAATATAGAAGGTATGCTCATACGAGTATTTTGTGGTTACCTAGCACTTTGTTTGGGACAAAAGGAGGGAGGAAAGAAACTAAGGAAAATAAGGAAGAAGAAAATTTTTGATAAGCGTTACTTTCTTTACTTATGTTTGGATACAAAAGGAATTTAAAATTATTTTCCCTCCACTAATAAACTGTTAAAGCTTTTTCTATTTTCCTTCTAATTTGAAAGAGAATTTTGAAACTTATATTTCTTCCCTCCTTATTTTTCTTTTCTCTTAGCCTATAGAGTTATTTTTAAGGAAAAAAAAATGTGTTTTTCATTTTTGACATATTGGTTCATTACAACCCCATTAGGAAAGTCTGAAGACCTAATCCTTTCTCAATGGGCCCTGCTCCATGCTCCTAAGCCAATTCTTCATAACCATAAATAAATAATTGGTCTACAAACCTTGCCACTAGCTGATAATAAATTCTTGTTACCATGATGATAGAGAAAGAATCTTCATTTGAATGACTATTTTTGAATGAGTAATTTGATGCATCTACTGATTTTTAGATATGACAATGGCTTGGATAAGGAAACTACTGTGAAAATGTATAGGGAGAACCTGAATTTCAAGTTCCATTACAGCAAGTTCACTTTTCCAGTTAACCAAAGCATCTTCCTTTACATGCAGCTGTGGAGAAGAGGGGCAAAAAAAGCAGATGTTAATCTTAAGGTCTTTATATTAAGGCAAAATGTCTTGACCATGCAGCACCAGCAAGAATGTTTTACCCATGTCTGTGCCACATCAATCTATTTAAATTACAAGAATCCATATAAGATAATATAATAGTATGATGAAGTCAAACAATAGACTTATTTAATGTAGGAATACAATCAATACATTTTGAACAAACTATACATAATAAAATAATAAATTAAGGAATGAAACTAAATATTTCAAAAATGCTATGGAGGTTAATTGAGGTTTTAGTACTCATCTCTTTCCTTTCCTTTTTTTTTTTTTTTTTTTTTGTAGCGCACATCATTTCCTTTCATCAATTCGTCACTTGTCAATAGTTAAAGTAATTTCTTGTCATGACTCAACTTTATTTCATTTGGCTTTTCCTATGTGCATACATGAAAACTCCATGATGGTTGAGCAAACAAGATGCCAAATTTTCCATTGAAAAGCCAAACATAAATGTAATTCTTGTGGAACAGGTTGCAATGGAAGTCATAAAATAGAACTGGACCTAATGACGCATTTACAATACAACCACTAAAAAAAGCTTATGAATGCGCAACTGTATCAGAGTTTAATTAAGAAGTAATAATGAAAAACATATCAAAATTTCAGCATACACAAACCTGTCGTTTCAGGAATCTATTATGTTGGTTGGCTTCACTTAGTTTTCTAATGAGCTTTTGCCTTTCTGAATCAGCTAGCAGTGACTTCAACTGTTAGAAATTCACAGAATGTACATCTCAGAATTGGAAAAAAGTTGCAAATGTACATATGTACGTGTGCATAGCAAATATGAGCATGTGCCTATATGGTATGCACATACATATAACAGCCTAGGAAGTTTCTTTCAAATACATTACAATCAAGCATGAGTATAATTCAATTCCAGTTCTAGATATGAAAAGCAAACTACTATCTGTTGAATAGCAGTTTATTTTTCCCTTTTATCAAACAATACCCAATATGTCCTAGAATAGCCATATAAGTTTAAGAATATAAGAGATGATGCATTTGATATCAATAATAAAGAATGATATAATATATAACCTTACCTCATCACTGCTCAATGGTTGAGCAAGTGGGTCCTCTGGTGAATCAACAAATTCATTCTCTTCATCTTCTGATTTTATTGATGAAGAAGTTTTGAAACTAACTGGGATGGTATATGTTCTCCATAACTCATGGCTCATCCACTGCTTTGCTGCAAATCGTAGGTGAGAATAAGATGACCTTGGGTAGCTCATCTTTATATTGCAGCCAATAGCATTGTAATAAAGTTTATGTCGATTTTTCCAATCTAACATTCGCAAACTCAATGAACGCCACTGTACTTGTCTTCCAATACAACACCTACAATGATCATAACAGAAGCAAGAATGATAAGTAAGCATCCAAAGATCCTTAACTAATCTTATAGTAGCTTAAAGACAGTAATTAAAGTTATTGGGAAAAAAATCCTACCAAAGAAGTATTAAATCTGATTATCATAGCCCATTAGCCCTTAACACATCACAGTATCAGGTTTACCTCCTAAAAAAATATATATAAATAATAAACAAATAAAACTAGTTTTTATTGATACTTACCCTGTTGTACCTATCTCCATATTGATGGATCCTGTAACTAAAATAACCAAAAAAAAAAAAAAAAAAACACAGCGTTAGTATCATCATTTACCTACAAATGCTAAAAAGCAAAATAACCCAAAAATAAAAAGTCACAAATAAACAAAATTTATGAGATAATTCCATTGAGCAAAAAATAAAGTAAGAAAAGAACCAAAATTCAGCTGTTTAAGGATACAACGGATAGTTTAATTCAAAAATAGCATCAAACTTGTAAGAAATGTTGAAAAAATTACTAATATAAGCAGAATGCAGCCATTGAGAATTCAATTACACATGGAATGTTACAAAAAAATTTTAAAAAAAAAAAACAAAGAATTCAATTCTGAAAGAAAATGCAGCACTGGAGCAGAATGATCGACAAAACAAAATAATCAACCGATTTCCAAATAGAAAAAACATGGTTAGCATTCGAACTAGTAACAATTAATAAAATAGAACCAGCAATAGAATAGAAAGAGATTAGGGATTTTCAGAGCATTACAAGAACAAAGGAGAATAAGTGTAGAGTGCGGAGTATGGAGTGTGGACTAAAGAGAGAATTTTGAATTTTTTTTTTCTCGCGTGTTTTGCGGTTGGCTCCGTGAGAGCGACGCGAGGATTTTTTCTTTGCGTGTTTTTTCAGGGGGCGGGTTGTAAGAGATTGGGAATTGTCGTTCACAGATCACTAAAGATGGGAATTGGGGAGGAGAGAAGAGCACGTGAGGAATATGTACAGAGTCGATGAACAATGGATCATGGCTTTGGCTGCACGTGCACCTGAGTTAATCCCGTTCGTGTTTAGTGTTTTATTCATGTCAAACCACCGTTTTTTTCTATTTTTTTATAGAGCGGTACAGATTAATATATTTTTATATTTTTACATATAAATCATTTTTCTTGATTATATTATTTGACAAAATATTATTTACAATATATTTTTTTAAACATGTGGTTTAAAATTTTTACACGGAAATTAAGAAGAGCAATAAATATATTAAATTTTAATAAAAATAAAGACCAAAAACACTAAGTTCCTATTTTTTTGAAAAGGTAATATTTCACGTGGTTAAGTAAATTTAAAATAGAGTTTAAGTTTAACATGGACTATAATATTACTAGTAATGGGACTGAATAAAGCATGTCACTTACTTGGAAATAAAATAAAAAAATCCTAAAATGACCGGTGTTAAAAAACAGAGGGAGTAGCATTTAGAAGTTAGTATTTCTTGAAAGGTTATCACACTTAACATTTCGCATTTAAATAATTAATTAAAATTTTTTAATTATTTTACATTTAATAGGTAATTAAATATTATCTCCGTTTCATAATATTTATTATATTTGAAAAAATAAATTATTTCAAAATATTTGTTATGTTTGTGGTTCTAAGGAGTAATAAATATTTTTTTTTTCATGTTTCCCTTTATATATAACCAATAATTATTACTTCAATTTAATGGTTTTTTAGAAAATTAATATTAAATTAAGTGTAAGATAATCAATATACTCAATGATTTATTGTAATTTAGATAAATTTAATAACTTTTTTAAAATATATAAAATTTTAAAATATTATAGAATAGATATAATAATTACTTTTTGAATGCTTTTGCTTTAAACCGACTTATATGTAGTCACTGCTACACAATTCACAATTACTACAATAGTTATAATATTATTAAATAAAACTTTTTTTGCAATGATTTGGTAACTTTTGTCCCAATCACAAACCCAATTTTAATCCAACCAATTTAAAAACTCATTTGCATTTACATGAAATTCAAAACAAATAAGATTCAAGCAACTTGCAAAATTAAAAAATGATTTAAATTGATTAAATTTGAGAATCGATTAAATTTGAGCGATGAAATTTAAACATTTCATTAGTTAATCAAACTCAGTTTGTATTCAAAAACAGCTAAAAGAGAGCTATCAGATTGTGAAGGTTATTGAAGAGCCTTTCTAATTTCTTTTCAGTTTCTCTTTCTTTGGTAAATATATTAAATATCTATATACTATACACACGTTAAAACTATTTAGTCATTTCGTAAAAAATAATTATTTCAGCCGTTAAATTTTAAAAAAAATAAATAAACTAGAAATTTCATTTTTTAAGAAGAAACCAAACTAGGGAAAACTGTATATGGATATGGGGTACAAATAAGACATAGATACATATCAATATGTTTCTATGTTTTTATACAGAAAATCTAATAATAAATCATTTATATAAATAAAGAATAAAAAAACACAAATACAATATTGATTTGAAGTACCTTATCGAGTTGATAGAGCATAATATTTGTGCCATAAACGATCACTTGCTCCACTGGTGGCTATTCATGGCCACTGTTCAATTCTATAGTCTTTCTATAAATCTGATCTGATTACCTTCAAATTTCTTCCTCTTATTGGAAAGAAGATTCGTGCTTCTTTTTATATAACTATCCATATGATAAAAGATGTTAGACAAAATCACTATAACGGTGATAGCAATAACTATTTAATAACAAAATCTCAATATATGGGCACAATAAACTCAATATTTTAGTGATAAAAACTCATATCTATATACAGATCTGAAAAAATAAATAAATAAGAGAAATGGGTGACCATCGGTGAGAGCAGTGACCATTGTGGAAGAAGAAAAGAGAAAGCTTTTGGATTTTAGATTTTGAGAGAGAGAGCCCCTGACCAGAAGGAATTCAGCCATTAAATTTTAATGAACAACTCTTCTTTATATTCACATATGCAAACTATAGCTTATACTTTTATAAGAAAAATGTCAAATTCATAATATCTATTAGTATATAATAACATCATATCTTTTCTTAAAAATTAAGCGAGACTTTTTTTTTTCAAAAAAAAAAAAAAAAAAAAAAAACTAGGAGATATTATTATGAATAATTAGCAGGTCTCTGCTTTTGCAACATATTCATGATTCATAGATGTGTGTTTCCTTTCATCCGGAAACATATTTAAGGTAAGTTCTATTTTCCTGGCGTTTATATTTTAGGGATTTTCGAATTAATCTACATTCATCCAAATTAAATAATTTTTACAAGAAATCTTCAAGACATGTTTTCATATCAATATGATATATTTAGGAATATCAAAACACGAATAACAGGGAAAGAAAATCTATTTGAATGTTTTTGTTCTTACTGCTTCAGTATCCGACTTTATTTTTTCTTTTTTTATACTTAGAATAACATTGTAGGCTATAAAATAAGAGTTGTGCTCCCTTTTAGATAATATTCATCAAATTGGTAAATAACTTTTGCAGTGGAGAGAAATCGAACTCGAGATTTTTCACTACTGTATCTTTTAAAAGATTAACTAAACTACATTTGATTGACATTATAAGACTTTAGTTGCCTATAAATTTTTTTATGATAATAATCAAAAGTTATTGAAGAAAATTCAGATTGAACAAAATTATGAAATTGAAATTAATATTCATATGTGACATTTCGACCCGGCAAAGTGATCTTAAAAGAGCAGATAGAGCAAAACTCTTAGTTAACTTTTAGGATGACAGACTAGCTATGGATAGTGGAATGCATGACACATAAATGAATCGGTAACAAAAATGAAAAAAATAATCATCAGAGACGTCTTTTTTGGTGGAATGACTTGGAGTTGGAAAAACTTCAGGGCTAAGTGTGCTCCCTTAACAAAAATTCTAGAATGGCTGATATCTTGGAAAGTTTCACATTTCACTTGCGAGATAAAACCTTGCGAGTCTTGTCATTCCAGTATGGGATGGAATTAGCTTGATTGAAAGCGAACAATTTCTCTGATGATTGAGCGTGACACTATTTACATTTTTTTAAAAAAAATACTTAGTTACACTAAGTGTATGAATCCATTTCATGCACCAAATCAATCAAAGATAAATTTTTATTGTCACGATAATATTTTTTTAATTATTTATTGAGAAAAAAAATAAAACAGCAATAATTTTTCAATAAAATTTTTCAAGAGTAGACAAACCTTACTACATTTTGATACAGACTAAAAAAATTGTCTTTGTTGACAGTTGTATCTACTGGACAGGTACTTGGTACTCTTTCCGCGTTAATTTATACTTCATTTCATGTATATGTCGTTTATAATCAGTTATTTTACTTGTTGTCCTTAGTTAGATGTTAAACGAAATAATATTTTATACTTTACTTTCTCAATTTTTAAATTATAGTGTAAGAGTCAAACAGGTGGTGGTCTAGTTGATTTCTTGAGTTCGAGTCCTCTCGATCACAGTTGTTTTTTACGAGTAAAGAGAGGCATACCTACAGCGGAGGGAATACTAATAATTTGTAATAAAAAATTGTTACTCAATTGCTCTAATTCAAAATTTAGATTTATAAATTTTAAAATTTCCAATTATTTTTAGTCTATTTAATTTTTAGTATAAAAAATCAAAAGTTGAGTAGAAAATTGAAATATTTTGTTATTTTAGTTTTGGTTTAGATAAAAATTAGTTAATTTGATTATTTTGCTTTGGTTCTTATTAGTAATACTCTCTTCATTCTAAGAAGATTTACTTTTTATTTTCACACAAATTAAGACAGCAGTTATTATTATGGTTAAAAGACAATTTTATTCATATAAATTTTCTATTATATCAATCTTAAAAAAAACAGATATGCAATTATTATATTGAAATAATAATTCAGAATTAATGATTGTTATTTAAAATAAAATAAAATTTAATAAGGCTAAAATAAATAATTTAAAAATTAACTATAATAAAAAAAAAGAAAGTAAAATTATATTTAGAACAAACAAAAAAAAAAGATGAATTATTTTTTTAAAATAGAGCGAGTAATAACTTTTGAGTTGAATCACAAAACCATAAAAATTGAATACAATTGAACCGAAATGATTAAATTTATTTTAGCCAATTTCGGTGTTTCACTTGATCTTGTAAATTGAACAAAGCATACGAGTCAACCAAATCCGGCAGCCTAATATTGGCCTTTCCGTCAACATTGTCTTCTCCCAGTCACAAAGCTAACAACATTAATTAATGCACAAACCCGACCCAAAATGCCTGAATACCCATTTCTCGCCAAGTCAAAACTAGCTCACTCCAAATGGAGAAAGTCCAAACAAACGCGTCATTATTGTTTATTAATTAATTATTTCCTTTTTCTGTTATAATAAAAAAAAAATCAGGATACCATTTGAATTTGATTTACAAAATCCACGAAATAAGCATAAATAGATCCAAAAAGAATCAGAATCAAAGACTTGAATTAATTATAAAACAAAACTGTTTTGATTTATTTCATTTTAATATATATTTTTCAAATTATGATTATTATTTATCATATATTATAATTTTCTATCTTTTCCTAATTGGATATAAGATGGATATGGTCGTGAATATAGGAGTGAGTATTCGGCTAATCAAACTGAATTAAATTAAATTAACTTGATTTCAAAAATATTAATTGACTTGAAAACCGAATATGATAATAAATTGGTTCTCCCCTAGAAATTTTTAAAAATTGCTTGTGTTAAATAAAAAGAGACAAAATGTAGAGTTATTATTTATTAATAATTTGATTAATTTGAAATAATAAAGATTTTTACAGTTAATCCAAAAAATAAATAAATAAATTTAAGATTACATATAGGAAGTTAAGCTACCTAAAAACATTGGTTTGGTTCGCTGGATATAAATACGGTACCTGTTTCTGGAAATCAGAGCAATCACCACTCGCAAAAAGCCCACAGTCGTTACTAAGTATTCCTTTTTGTTCGTTTGGTCAATTTCAGAGCTCAAAATCAACCATTCATTTCTTGTCATCTTTTCTCTCTTTACTTGTTTCTACACACTTCTCTTGATCTTTGCCATGGAAAACATTTTGGGTCTTCTCAGAATTCATGTGCACAGGGGAATCAACCTCGCTGTTAGAGATGTCATGAGCAGTGACCCTTATGTTGTTGTCAAGATGGGCAAACAGGTAATTGTTTATAGAATTATTTGCTTTCTTTTTCCTGATCTTTTTTTTTTCTTGAGGAATCTTTATGGAAATTCTTGGTTTTGCTTTTCTTTGATAACAGATGGGTTTCTTTTGCTTACTGTAACTGTCCAAACTCCAAAGGTTTATTGAATTGTCAGAATTAATTATCTGCTTGCATTTATAAAAAAATAATTTTTAGTTTTAGATTCTTTTTTATTTTTCCATTTGAACTGTTTTTCTATTATTTTCTCTTCAAAATTTGTTTTATTTTTTTATTTTTCCGATCTTTCTTTTTCAATTACAACTCTTTTTCCAGTTTGAAGGTCTAATTTTGGTGCATTAAAATTACTGAGCCTAATATTCTGTTTGGTTCTCCCAAACCAGAAAAGATCAATCTGACAAAAGATCAAAGATTAGAAAAAAAAAAAAAAAAAAAAAAAACACACAATAATAGTAAATTGTGAGAATAAAGATGTCTATAAATATAAAGTACATAAAAAGTTGTTTGACTTCATGTAAGGTGTTGCTTACTTCCTGAGCTGGATGAGATGGAGGAAATGAACTAATATAATTAATCTCCACAATTTTGTAAATTTCAGGTTTAGTTTGAGTTGAATTTAATTTCTTAATATATACCTTTAATTTATATATATATATATATATATATTGTTTTTGCAGAAATTGAAGACTCGAGTGGTGAAGCAAAATGTCAATCCTGAGTGGAATGAGGATTTGACTCTCTCAATTGAGAATCCAAATCTTCCAATCAAGATTGTAAGTATTACAATTCATTTGATCATGTCTTAGTTTTGATAGATTTGTTTGTGTGTTTAGCTCGTAAGTAATTCATATCCTCAATCTTTTGCTAATCTTGACCTAGATGGATAGATTCTACCAATCAAAGTGTTAAAAACAAGAATAGAAAATCTTGGCAAAGAAGAAATGAATTTTTATGTACATATATACATTATTAAATCTTCAGTTTAGCTTGCTATAAATAGAATAATCATGAAGGAATTTTGGCCAAAAGCTCTAATTAGCCCCTAAAATTTCAGCTGAAAGTGAACTAAGCCTTTTATTTTTAATTAGAGTCAAATTTAACCCTTTCGGCTTCTCAAATTCAATTAATTTAACTGTCTATTGCTAACTAGGACTGTAAATGAGCCAAGCTCCCATCAGTTGCTAGAGGCTCAGCTCAGGAAAAACAGTTTAAAGAGCCGAGCTTGAATTCGAGTTTGAGCTTGTAAATGAGCTACAATTTTTTTTAAAACTTCAAATAGTAAATGTCCTGAGTTCAAGCTTGAGTAAACCTCTAACAAGCTGAGCTCGATCTCTGTTGAGATCAACTGTTTACAGCCTAGGCTAACTTGAGAAATGAGACACAACCTTGTAACTGCACGCAAAGAACAAAATTTGTTTTGTTTTAGTTATGCGGGAAAATCTCTTGGTGAACGATTAACTGTGAAATTTGCTGTTCCCTGAACTGAATTCATATATAATTAAAATGAAAGTGCCTCTTTTTGAAAATGCAGGGTGTTTGTGACACTAGTACAATTGAGTTAAAGCTTATCCGTTATTTTTGGTTTACTACAGAATAGGTTTATTATGTTATAGTTATATTTGCTTGCTGCCTGAATTCCATTGCTTCTTTATTTGAAAATACAGGTTGTTTACGACAAAGACACATTCAGCAGAGATGACAAAATGGGAGATGCAGAGTTTGATATCCGTCCATTTCTTGAAGCTGTGAAGATGCGACTCGAAGACCTTCCAAGCGGAACCATAATAACTAGAATTCAACCGAACAGACAAAATTGCCTTGCTGATGAAAGCCAGATTATCTGGGTTGAGGGGAAAGTGATTCAAAATATTATTCTTCGATTGCGAAATGTGGAGTGTGGTGAAGTAGAGCTCCAGTTGCAGTGGATTGATGTTCCTGGTATTAGGGGTTTGTAGAATTTGCAGCTATCTATCTGTTTTATTTAACTGCTTTGAATTTGAGCAGTGTGTGTGTGTGTGTATATATATATATATATATATGTTTTGCAGGAGTATGTCAAGTTAGCCATAGGCGGATTTCTTTCTCTGCTATGCAGTGATGTAATGGGAAATGCTGCTAGTATTTTTGGTTATTTTTATCTAGTTCTCAACATGACATTAGTGAAACAAATATTACTTTCTAATAGTAAAATAATTTGTGTTTAAATATAATTTCCTGGTTGGGACTCTTTTGCCAAGAACTGTTCATGTTTAAGTGTTTATTCGGTTAATTTCCTCCCTTTTATTAGAAAAAGAAAAATACTTTTCAAAGATTATTCATTTCTTTACTTTCAATTAAGATAATGAAAAACTATTCACAGAGTGACCCAAAAAGAAAAAAAGAAACTAAAATCTGAGACTAGGAGAGTGAAATTCATATTAGAAAATAAATTAATTGAGAGAATAAATTTGATTGCTGCTAAAAGTTGTATTAAATTGTCGGTCCGTTTTTCAATTATTATCAGTCTCATAAAAGTTATTTATTTATTTGTCAAGTCAAATCAAATTAAGGTGTTTTTCCATATTTTTTATGTGTACTTTTCCTTTAGCTAACATTTCCACCACTAATTGCTTAACAAGTATTAGTTTATTGATTGACTAATTTCAATTTTTTTTTTTAAATCAAATCCTCTTGAATTTGTTACTGGCGGATTCATGTGCACATTTTTTTTTATTATTTTTTTAAATTAGCTATGAATTATATTTTTAACCGTTACAAATAATCTGTGGAATTTACTGGAGAATTCAGTTATGTCTAGTCACTTTTTTTTCGTGTGTATATATATATATTCTTTGAATAAGCTTCTCCATCCTACCGATGATTAAGGGGTCTGTTTGGCAAAATTAGCTGTTTTGATAGCTTTTAATTATGTTAGTAGAGTTTAGGAGTTAACTGATTGAGTAGCTTTTTATGAAATGTTAACGTTAAAAGTTATATGGGTTAACTTTTTATTAAACATTATTTTAACTTCTAAAAGTTAGTTCAAATGTTAAGCTAAAAGTTATATAAGTTAACTTTTTATCAAATGCTGCTTTAACTTTTTATCAAATGCTGCTTTAACTTTTAAAGGTTAATTCAAATGTTATGTTACTGGTCAAAACGGTTAGTTCAAATGTTAAGCTAAAAGTTATATAAGTTAACTTTTTATCAAATGCTGCTTTAACTTTTAAAGGTTAATTCAAATGTTATGTTACTGGTCAAAACGTTAAAATTACTTAAAAAGTTACTGTCAAATACAGATAATATTCGGCAATATTAGCTGTTTTAATATTTGTTAGTTGTTTTAGTAAATGTTAGCTGGTAGATGATATTCGCGGTTAGCTGTTAGCTTTTTAAATAGTGGTTGAAAGAGAAATTGTTGGATAAAAATAATGGTTTCATTGGCAATAAATTTAAAATGACAAAAAATGACAAAATTTCAAGGAGCAAAAATTGAAAAGTTCACTATTTTATAATAAAATTGAAAATTATTAATATTTTAGTTGATCAACATTTTTAATTTTTAATATTCGTTTGAGTTTCAATTCAAATATATGAATAACATTTTTTTTTTCTTTTACTATCAATTATAAATAAGCCAAACATAAAGATAATAAAACGCATAATGTGATAACAATAGATTTTATATTAATTAAAGATAAAAAAATATATAAGGATAAAAAAATATAAAAGAATTTTATATTAATTAAGGATAATGATAAGGTTGTAAAAAAATTTTCAATAAAAAAGTAAAATGCTAAACATTAGCTGAGAGAACCCAATAATTTAGAAAAATAATGTATTGACTAGTTTAATAAGTTAGACTAAACTCCTTCGCCACGATCATATCATTCCTCGAGTTACTTTCAAATTTGCAGTTCTTTAGTAAATACTTTTACAACTGATTGTATGTGTGTTGCATTGTAGATGTGACATAACGCGTTAAAATTTATAGTTTCAAGATGGATCATGATACACGAATAAAATAGTTTAAAATTAAGATTAAATAGATTCGTATCATATACAGGTCACCTATTTATGATACAAATATAAACATTTCGCATCACGAGTTGACACACGTAATAGCCGAGTTCCTTGTTTAAGAATAACAAATATTTTCTTTGTATTGGTAATTGATTTTATATTTTCTTGGCTTTTTAGTTAAAAAGTTTTATTTTTAAGTTAACCCATGCTTCTAATTTAGATTTTTCATATATATATATATATATATATATATATATATATATATATATAGAAAATTTGAAGGATGTTTTTTTTAATTAAAACTTTTATGTATTTATGATCAGTTTAAATTTTACTCTTGTATTAATTCTTTTAATGATTTTTAATTTTGAAACTGACATAACTATGCATTTTATTCATGAAATATATTTTTTAGTATAATTTGCCTTAAATAGATTATAAATATCATAGGTTAAGTAGACCGTGTTAAATTTTTTGACCCATAAATGATCTAATTAATTAGACGAGTTACAGTGTCGTGTTGAAAAATTCAATACAATTATTAAATAGGTCGTGTTCATATTGATACTAATTATATCGCGTATTAGGCAAATCTATATTGAACTCGACACACCAATTTATTTTGAGACCCCTAATTAAAATGAGATTTAACTTGCCTAAATCTAATATATGGACCTGAATACATTAAATCAGTAAAAAAAATAATTTTCTGCTGAAATGAAGTATTTGTTGACCATGCATAGAAAAAAAGTGAAAGCTATTTTTAAAAAATTGAGCCATTGATTTATTTTATCCCTGCTATGAATCGCGCTTAAACAAGTCTAATCATATCAAAATAGCATGTGAAAAACAGAAAAATTGTGACCAGTAGTTGTAGAGTGTGACCTAACACGTGTGAAAAACTTAAAATGGTGTGAAAGAGTGATCACTTGGCGGTTCTTCTTTATTTCTGCTTACCAACTTGCATCGACAAATGGCTTTCGCCTAATGCTCCAATTTTGCTTCTCAAGAATCAAGTTGTTTCGACAAAAAACTTTATAATTAAACATAAACAATAAATAGAATTGTAATTATCACTGGTATTCTAATAATATTATAATTGTAGCTTTTCTAATTGATTATAATTATACCTAAAAATATAACAATTATTATAATCAGTGGCCAGCGGTAGCTGCCATTCTCTAATTTTAAATTTTTTTTTGAAATTTAACTTATAAAATATAAAAAATTTTAATTTTTATCTATAAATAGTGATTTTTTAGATATTGTTCCCTCTAAATTTTGAATTTTTTTTTTGCACCCACTAATTATTTGCCGATAAACATGGAGCCAGTTTTGAGTTGATTTCCCCCTCCAGGTATTTCCAAGCTCTTATGAGTTTTAGGAAACATTTGAGGGAAACTGGTAAACATTATACTTATAGCTCCTAAACAATTTGTCTGCAGAAGCTTTAATCCCTACTTGTCTCTCCAATTTTGTAAGCTGAGCTACCAACAAAACAAGAAGTTGCTTTGTTTACAATGCCAAGTGACTAGCAAGTGTGCTAGGCTGCTAGCTTTTATCCTATAAGGAGGGACTCCAACTGATAAATTTTGATTATTTGTTTTTCCTTTTTAGTTTAGTTATTAATTCGCAAAATATTATTCGGTTATCCATTTGATTATCTAGAATGATATCAAAAATAATAAAATCCGAGCGTGAATTAATTTTATTTGCATAAGCAATATAAATTTATATGCATAAACGAATGAGAACACCACGTATAAACCCTATATATGTATAGATACATCTGATTCAATATAATTTGATGCAATTCAATTTAATTATTATTTCAAAATTTTAATTATTAAAAATTGGGTTTGATTCTATCTATTCCCTTGTTGGATTCACATACAGGCTTTTCAGTGGTTTTAGAATCTGTCAATTGGGCTTTGTGACTACTTTCATTAAAGTGGGTTTTTTCACCGTTACAAAATAATGTACCGTACTTGTTATTTCTCGCCAGTAACATTTAGCCTTTTCGTTGGTTTACTTTTTTTTAAAAAAAAAACCTTATCTACCTTCGGTGTATGATCATTTATACATCAAATTAATCGTATTTTAGTTTAAATGAGAGTATTTTTTATTATATACTGGAAAAAAATAAAACAGTAAGAGCCTATTTGAAAAAAATAAATTTTACAAAATTTTGTAGAATTCATTTGGAATCCAAAATATTGTGTTTGAAAGGAAAAAAATATAAATTCAAATTCTACAAATTGAATTCTATAAAATTAGTTATACTTAACTCAAATTCTACTAGAATTGATGGAATTTGTAAATGAATTTCACAAAATTTACCATTCAAATGTTTGTTGATAAAATTACCATTCATTATAAACTCTTGTTGATAAAATTACCTTTCACTATAAATTCAACTATTTTTACTTTTTTTTTTTTTGGAAAATTCAAACTATAACAACGTTATTTTTTTTTAATCCAATAATGACGTTAGTTATATTTTTATTTTTTGAAAAATTTCAAACTAGTAATGACATTTTTTTTTCGTTTTGAAGTCTAGTAATAACATTAGTTATTATTACTGCGAAACTATAAAAACTGAGTATCAACAATTATTTTCAAATGCAATAAAAAAACAACAATAATATTGTTAATATTTTTTTTAGTTTCCAAATTAATTACTTAAATCAATAAATTTTTTTACATCAATTAAAAATAATTATTTATGATGAATGTTACTGCTTATATAATTCATTAATTAGTGTGAAATATTAGTGTAATTATTTATATAAAATTTATTATTTATATTTTAATAAAAAATGACAAGTTATTATATTGTACATAATAAATATAATCGGTGTTTGTTATTTATTTTTGCTAAATTATTATGTCAAGGGTGTTATAAGAAATAAAGACAATGAATTTTCATTTAAGAATTTATTCCAAACATAATTTTATGGAATTCAATTGAATTCCTTATTTTAAATTATAATATACCAAACATAACAAATTCATTTGTAAATGAATAGATGAATTCTACAACCATGATTCATTTGTTCGAAATTGACTGTAATATATATTTAAAAAACCCTTTTTGATTAACTTGATGTATGAGACCAGTGTTGACAAGTTTTTTTCTTACTCTTTAAAAGGTCACTATTTCCTTAAAAATAATAGTAGTGATTATTACTTAATTCTCTGCTTATACTTAAATATGATATTCACCCATATTTTAAAATTTAATTATATAATGATTCGATTTTATATCATTTACATTATTATTATTTTTTGAAAATATTCTGTTTATTATTACATTAATTGTTTTTTTTTTTAAGGTATTATTACATTAATTGTTAGTGAGTTGTCTTTAATGAATGCACATGCTAGTTGTATGGTATGTGGAGAATGGCCAGTTATATTCAAATACATTAATTAAGATTCTTTATTTTTAAAATTTAATTATGTTATATTCAATTGAATTAATTAGCGGATGAAACCGCGGCCCTCTCTTTTCCCATTAAAATTTTATTCTTTTCATTGAAGCGTAAAATCAAACATATAGATATGGGGAGGGCTGATTCTTATATTTTGTGATAGTCTCTCCTCATATTTGTAATTTTGTTGTAAATTTTAATATTTTTTGTTAAATAAATTATAGATCTACGCCTATATGAGTATAAATTCATGTTATTTATATTTTCGTTACTATTTATGTTTTATCTCTATCTTGTGTAGAGTTTATTATTTCTCTATTTTATGTGGAGTTTTGTTTTATTGTTGGCATTTGTTTAGCTTATTTGGATAGATTGCAATTTGTGGAGAATTTTTCAACTACACGATGATCTTCATTTTTTGGAGATTGGCAGTGCGGTCTGTTCCTCTATTGGATCCAGTGGTTCAAATTCTCTGTGTTCGTTCATAAGTAACTAATTCATGGATAATTACACCATGTATAGAAAATTCGGAGAGTTCATCTAATCAACCACTTCTGAAAATCTATTCATTTTCTTCAAGTTCACATTCTATTTTTTATTAGGATTTCTTATTAAATCAACAAATAATAATTATTTTATAGTTTTTGTTTTATGTCTGGTCTTCAAGAGAGGAGTTATTTCCTCCATGCAATATTTGTCTTGACTTGAAATTTTTTAATGAAATCCTAATATTATCTTTTTAAAAAATATGTAATCTTCAAATTTGTTTCTATTACAATAATTAATTCTTTTCACTAATAATGGATTTAATAGAAGGATTAAACTTTTGAAAATTGGGGTATAGAATACTCCCGTATCATTTTATTTGTTTGTTATTCATTTTTTAGATGTTATAAAATGTTTACAAAGTTTCTAAATTTGTATATATAAACAACTATTTTTTCACATCATTATTTTCATAATCTTTCGAAAGAATTTTATTAATATCTTAATAAGTTAAGAGTAAAAAAAAGGTTAAAATAAATTTTATTGATTAAATTTTTTATAAGTATGTTCTGTATGCAAAGAAAATGGGAGGAAGAGAATAGTTTGTAATCCAGGTACTAAATAGTGATTCACTCAAACACATTTAAAACAAAAAGGGTCGATTTTGTTGGGCCCTGCGCCCTAAAATTCGTCGAAATAAAGTGCACATGTGGGCTGACTGAAATTTCTCTGTGGACTTTGTTTTTAGGCTTACTTAAGAAATTAAAAACCCAAGGTTAGTTTTGTAAATTGACTTTTCTAATTCATAAATCTTTGATACACCGCCATGTCCAAGGAGACCAAATATGGACGTGAAACGGGGAATGCCACAGGGAATATCTGGACCTAAAAAGCTCCGATTGATAGTAGCAGAGAAAAAGGGATCCAAACCTCTAATCCATAATTACCGCAAGAACCAGACTAGGAGGAGAATAAGAAGAAGAAGAAAACCTCGGATAATCCCAATAGATAGTACCACTCCTTCCCCATACGGCGGTTGGGGTGCCCTTCCTTCCGACGGCGGTTCTCCTTCTGACCTCCACTTCCTTGCCGATGGCGGCAGCCATATAGCCGCCTCTTTCTATATAGACACATACATATATATATATAGTTTATATAAATATATTTTTTTGTTCATATATTACATGGGTGTAAATATTTGTTATTATTATAAAGAAGAAAGATGTTGACCATTAAGAAGGTACCAACGGTGGTTTCAAATTATCAGGAGGAGAATTCCGAAAGAAACCTTGAAGGGTGTGGCCGGAATTGCCTTGGAAACTGTTGCTTACCTGGTATGTTTCTTTATTTTGACAATTTTTTTTTTCCTTTTTTAGCTTTTGACATTTGTTCAAAAAATTGTTGCTGAGAAAAATGTCTTTAATTACAGCATGTTTCTTTTTTTTTTTTTTCTGTTCATTTTTATTTTTCTCAAATTTAAAATATATATATATATATATATATATATATATATATATATATATATATATATAACTTTGTGCTATGAACGATGTTAAAGATATTATAGAGCTCAAGCTCAATCCTAACTTGAAAAATGATGGAAAAACTGGAGTTGAGCTAGGCTCTGTTTTGTATAATTTGGATTGTAAAAATTGCGACTCATTTACAGGCTCGAACTCGAGCTTATGCTCATTTATAACTTCATTAGCTCAACAGCCCCATTATAATTAAGCAATTATTGATCATTCCAGGCTCGAATTTGCCTCTATATTCATTTAAAAAAGATACAGAGAAATCAATAGAAAATGGGATGGTGAGGTCATCCCAAGATAGGCAACAGGCTCAAATATGTTTCTTGCACAATCTGTTGTTGGGTCAATGGGAGGATAGGATGACTCGTGGACTTTTTCGCTACGATGTAACTACTTGCCAGTCAACAATCATTCCAGGCAGATATGGTTTCATTGCACAGCTTAACGAGGGGCGTCATCTCAAGAAAAGGCCTACTGAATTCAGGGTCGATAAGGTACTTCAAGATTTCGATGAGAGTAAGTTCAATTTCAATAAAATAGGACAAGAAGAAGTCCTTTTCAGGTTCGAACACGGCCTTGATGATAAGAAGAGTGAGTTCTTTCCTACTGCACCTGCCTCTGTCGATTCCAACTCTCCTAATGTTGTTGCTATCAATGTAATAAATTTCATCCATGTGTAACTTTTGTTAATTATAGTCTGTTTGATATCATTTTTGTTTAGTAGTAGAAAAGGTTTTCCTTAATTTAAGGTGTTAAATAGCCATGATCAATTTTTATTTAAATAGTATGGTCTTAATTTATAATTTGATAACACAAAACCCAAAATAAAAAACATTACAATGATATCAAACAGGTCCTCAGCTTTTGTTTTGAGATTTGTTGATTTCAGGTGAGTCCAATTGAGTATGGTCATGTTCTTCTTATACCTCGTATTCTGGATTGCTTGCCTCAAAGGATTGATAGTGAGAGTTTCTTGCTTGCTGTTTACCTGGCTAAAGAAGCATCCGATCCTTTCTTTAGAGTTGGTTACAACAGTTTGGGTGCTTTTGCTACCATTAATCATCTTCATTTCCAGGTTTTTTCTTTGTCCATTGCCATATATGGTGCTTTCAATTAGTACTTATTGCTCAGGCATTGTTCAATTCAAAGAATAAGGTGAAACAGAATAATTATTCAAATTTGAAATGTTTGATGTGTAATAATTTATCATACAAGAATACAAATTTCATGCATTGTTGCTTCTATTCTATTTCATTCTAGGAACCAAACGAGTCAACTCTTGAAATTTTTTAACATTTGCAGGCATATTATTTAGCAGTATCCTTTCCAGTTGAGAAAGCTCCTACTAAAAGAATAACATTGAAGGGTACTCGAGATAAAGGTGTGGTAGTGTCACGCCTTTTGAATTATCCAGTGAAAGGTCTTGTCTTTGAAGGTGGAAATACAATTGAGGATCTTTCTGATTCAGTTTCTAGTTCTTGCATTTACCTCCAGAACAACAATGTCCCCTTCAATGTGTTGATTGCTGATTGTGGAAACCGTATCTTTCTGTTCCCTCAGGTAAGTATTAACTGATCTTACTGCAACAAATTGTTCTTTAGTAGCTAGAACATAAATTAACCCTTATGCGATTTTTAGAAGGGAGAGAAAATCTATTGATTGTTTAAACATCAGTGAATTTTCTAGTGTTATGCAGAAAAACAAGCGCTTGGAGAAGTAAGCCAGGAGCTTTTGAACACTCAAGTGAATCCAGCAGTTTGGGAGGTTAGTGGACATATAGTGCTTAAAAGAAGGAAAGATTTTGAGGATGCATCAGAGGCATATATATGGAGACTTCTCGCAGAGGTTTCTGTATCAGAAGAAAGGTTTCAAGAGGTGACGACTCGGGTCTTGGAAGCTGCAGGGTTTGAAGAGGTGAAGAAAACAAATCATGAGGATGAATATCAACTTTCTCCTAAAGCTATCTCACATTTTCCTTCAGATTGTGTGTTTATTCATTGACACATTATATTTTCTGCTACAATATTCAAGAACTGAATCTGTTACGGTTGCTATAACGAACTTGTAACTGTATGTATAGAATATTGAGGCTAACATCTCATGTGTATAACAGGTTAAAAAATTCTTTATGTGGAATCAAATGGGAGATCAATTGAATTGGAGCAACAACGGCCACAGACTTGAAGCATTCATATTAATTCTTTTCTTGCTCTTAAAACGTGTGTAAAATTGAACAGATTCTGTTTCTGTTTTTCAATTTTCATTAGAGCATTGCAGAAGATATCTTTGAATGTATTATTTATCAATATTTTAAAAATTGGACTGGACGTTGAACTGGATTGATAACTAGATCTGCTAAGATTCGGTCAATTCGGCTTAATTAGGTTAAAAATAATTTCATAAATGAAAAATTAATAATATAGTTATGTGTACATAATTATTTTTTAAATCATTAATCATCAAATATTAATCTATAGATACTAAATTTTTATACTATTCATTATCCAATTCAAATATTATATATTTAATATAATAGTAATCATATCAAAATATAAATAATACTTTAAATATTGCAATAATTTTTAAATTATTCATCATTCATGCAAATTATAGATATGTATTTGATATTTTTTGAATTAAAATTTTTTGATTATTTTATTAACAATTAATTAATTACGAGTTATGGGATAACTATTTTTTTAAATTGGGTACATTATATTAAAATTCACTTTTCAAGAAAAGTTTAAACTATTTATTTGTAGTTTTTAAAATTTTTATTTATTTGCTAAGAGATATTAATCAGGATCAAATTAAGGCCAACAAGGTGTAATCTAGCTGGTATTCTCATATTGTAGAAAATGTGGTGAGTGAAAAATCTTGAATTCGAATCTTCTCATAAAAATAAATTTGGTAAATCTTATTTAAAGGAAAGAGCTACTCCTATTGTGCGTCATATATGTTCTCCCAGTTCATTGGACTTCTACATATAACAAAAAAAAAAATCAAGGATCAAAGTGAGGCAAGTACTCGCAAAATTTGCACTATCATATGCTTAAACTCATTTGATATTTTGATATCAATATTCATTTCAAATTCATTTAAATTTCCTTTTGAAATACTCATACTTAAATCCGTTTAAAACTTTAATGCTTACACCGATCCAAAACTTGTTTAACTAATACTCAGCTTCTTTAGGGCTGGACTAAAAACTATAAAGGGGAAGCATGAGTGAAAAATAATCCAAAATTCTAGTTGTTTGAAATTCTTTTAATTTGTTTTTTGGTAATTGATTTGTTTAACATTCGATGATAATTAGGATTTCGAGTTTTGAGTTTAGATTTAATCTATTTTATTTTAATAAAATTAAGCCCAAATTACATTACTATTATGTACATATTTCAAAGTTAATAATGAGTTTCGGTTGGTAGGGAGTACCTATAATTTTAAATCTACACTTGACCTAAATCCGTGATGACTAATAAATTTTTAATATCTGTCTCGTTTCAAAACCTTTTAATTAATATTCAAATCTGCTTTTAAAAAATATCCAAATTTATTTTAAATAGATTTTTATAAATTAGATACCTGCGAAAACTCGCTCCACTTCCATCCATAAACATCAATAGAAATATATCAATATACACATTAACAAATATTTTATGAAATGCGTGTCTCGAATGATATCTCAAAAATAAAAGGCATTAATATTAAAGCATACTTTCCTACTTAGCGACGGAGAAAGGGGGTGCTGGCGGGCCACCGCCCCCTGGCTTGTATGTGGTTGATGTTAACGGTCAACTCTGTAGCTTAGATGGTAAAATTCTTGTTTCTCAGGTTATGAGACTTGAGTTGAATCGGCAACAGTTGCAACTTTTTGTTTTTTATTTGAGTTTTTTTACACGATTTTAGCTGCTAAAAAAATTTTAATTAGTTTTTGCGTATATATATATATATATATATATATATATATATTACAAATTTATATTTCAATTGTTTATTATTAGTTATTTAATTAAAATTTAACGACTTAAAAAAACTTTAAATTCTAAATTCAATGAATAAATACATATTATATTTAATTTATTCAAAGAGATAGATCTAATATTATAATAAATGATTCTATTTTAATAGTTTTTAGAAAATAATATGAAATTGAATTGATTGAGTTCTAAAATTGCAATAACATATTTATAATTTTAAATACTATATAATTATTTTATCTGTAATTTCTACTATGTAATATTAGAAAATTATTTTTTTTTCCTATTGAAAATCATTATGTATACTAAAAAATCTCTATTATGTTATTATTATTTATATTTTTTTCATTAAAAAAATTTTTTACCACATTGAATATATTTATTTATGTAATTACACTCTTTTAAGCGCTTTTTAAATTAAAATTTTTTATTCATCATATAAAATAAACATATTTTCACCCTATGAAAAAATCCTGGCTCTTCCTTGACTGCTCCTACTAATATTAAGATCGATAGAATCACTGATTTAGTTGTGTTAGCTGATTTATTTTGATTTCATTTTGTACATTTATTTCATAAATGCTTTTTATTTTTTTTCCAAATCCTGAAACTGTCGTTGTCATTTAAAATGATTCCATGATATAATAATATTAATAAGATAATAATAGAATTAATACTTTTCATGGAACACCAAGCGTCAAGAATGATAGTGTACGCAAAAACAAAATTATTTGGCAACAACGAGACCTTGTGGAAACTCCTAAACTGATTTCAAAATCTCCACAAACTCAAGTGTGCTATACTCTAAAAGTAATGGTTTATTCTTCTTTTCTTGATTCATTTTCTCGCAAGAGTTTTAAAGTGGCTTTGAAAGTGAGCAACATGTTTACTAATACGAGCTGATGGCTTTGGAGTGGATTAAAATTAACAAAAAAAGAAAAAAAAACATTATTATAACTTAGGAAGTGAACTCTGGAAGACAAAGAAACAAAATATTTATAAAAAGGATTGAAAAGGAAACTGAAAAATATAATATTGATAGTAAACATTAACATTTTTTACTTTAACAATAACGTTGCCAAAATAAAACGTGTAAAAGCATTTATATTTCACCTTTCGCCAACAACCTTTAAACTAGTTCTTAACGTTTTGATAAAATCAATACTCTATCTTTTAAATTAATTTTTAACGTTTTGATCAAGTCAAAACTCTATCCCTATTAATCATAGGATTCAATTAAAGTTTAGGAGAACTTTTAACTAATTAAACAATTAACGTATTTCTAATTTAAATTAATTAAACTATTATTTTTACCAAACATTTATAATTTAAACCGCTTTATAATCAGCTAACAACTAACAAGCTATTATTGTCAAATATATCTTAAGTATTTAATATCCTAAGTATTTAATACTCAAAAATTAAATATTAGAAGAAAGTTCAATTTGTCATCTGAATTTGTAAGAAAAGCTACAAAATCCACTGATCGGTTCAATTTATTCTCTAAACTTATAATTCACATTGAATTTACCCAAAAAGCCTAAATCCACATGAGAATAGGCAAATTCAGAAGCTTTTTTTGTGCAAATTGAGCTTAAATTACAAGTCAAAGAGGGTAAATTGATCGAAAAGTCAATTTTATGGTTGTTTTTTGCAACAGCTTTTTAAGTAGTTTTTAACCTTTTGACTGGTCAAAATATTAAATGCTATTTCTTACAGTGTTCGGTCACATGGCATAACTAGCCATATAACTTTTAGCTTTTAGAAGAGCTACTCGAAAATATCTAATTTTGCCAAACAGACTCTATAACTTTTTATTTTTACTCTCCGATACTAAGTTCAAGGGATAAAATATACTTTGTTTCTTAAAATATTAGTTCTTCATAAATGATATCAAATGCTTTTGGAACTTGAAGTATCACGAAGGATCCATTGCCTTCTACCTAAAAAAAAAACTCTCAACTATAAATCTCATAATTTCTAACCGCATCATTGAATATAGTTGCACCAGCCAACTATAAAGGAAAGAGTATAATTCAAGAACCACAAAAGGAAATAACGCGTGTTTCCAATTTCCAAACTACAAGTAACCTTTTCCTTTATCTTTCCTTCAAGGTAGGTATTAGCATATACTACACCCACCGTGTTGAGCTAAGCATGGCCGCACAAATTTCGTGAAGCAAGCAAAGCACTTAAAATTTTTCTTGTCCACAACCTCCGCACGCTTTTCCATTTACACTCGCTCTGTAACCTTTCATAATCCACATAAAAAATTAAGGCCACAAGATACCTATTTGATAATTTAGGATCGATCCACCACAATTATTACTAGCTAGCCCCTATTCGTCAAAAGATAATTTAGTTAATTTAGAAATATTATGGTGGGATTCATCCAGCCTAGAGTAGTGCTAGTCAACTCATTGATTAGACTCAAGTAATTACATGAGTTTGTGATGAATATGAATTTAGTTCTCTAAATACCCCGCTCCATCCTACGAATTTAGTCATAAACAGCTTATATTTTTTCAGTATTGGGGACGGAATGCAAACCTGATCTATATGCATTTACCATCGGTGTGCAAACAGAAATAGTATTTACATAATAGTCCTATTCAAACTAGTATTAGTTATCATAACCAGACAAAACCAAAAGCTAACAAAAATTAATAAAGACCTATGATCCACTATTAGTAAACCCAATTTTCCAAGTCAATCTATTCAAAATAATATAGATCATAAATCAAAAGCAGCCATTAAAATCAAAGCAATAGCAAATCGAGCTTGACTTAATCAATGCACTGCAATTAAGCATATATCATAATTTCATGCGAGATACTTGAAATCCTGGAGTTAATAGTTATAGAAATTAACTTTGCTACTCCTACTTGATGCACTAATGTTTCTGCCGTTAAATTGAAATTAAACCAAACGGCAGAAACAAAATTGAAAACTACAATTAAACGACCCGAAAAGAGTCAGACTAGCTAAAAACTTACCTGCACATGAAATCCTTTTTCGTTTTTTTCTTTGCGAAGTTAAGGATTGCTAATCAAAAACTTCCGTTAGTCATCATCTTCTTAAACTCCTCGAAATTGACGTTGCCATCGCCATCTTCATCAACTTGGCGAATCATCTTCATACAATCATTCAAAGTGGATCTAAGCCCAAGCATTTTCATAACCTTATGCAATTCGCTGGCCGATATCAATCCATTCTTATCAATATCGTACAGATCAAAGGCATCTTTAAGCTCCTTATTCCCGCCGGACTGCGTTGTTCCATCAGTTCCGCCACGCTGGATGAAATCGACGAACTCGTCTAGATCAATGTAGCCATCGCCGTCCTTGTCGAACTCCTGCATCATGCACTGAACCTCCTCCGGTGATATTTTCGTGCCGAGCTCGCCGAGACTTTGGATAACCTCCTCCGACGAGATCTTTCCGTCGCCGTTTTTGTCAAATTTGTTGAAAATTCCTCTTATTTCGTCCATGGAGCCAACAAGACTATTGTTAGGGCATGGATTCGCCATTGTTACAGAGAAAACGAAACAGAAAGAACAAGTTCTATCCTAATTTTGTTTTCGTTTGAGCCGAGCATGGTAAACAACCAATACTTATATATAGTCATAGAAGTTTCTATTAAATTCAACGCGCTTTAGACGCGCTAAGGAAGTTAAATTCCTAAACCTGCCATAGGTTTACTTTTCGTGTGGGTTCTGATTCGCTGCAGGTGGGACAGGAGTACTTTTGTCTCCGTTTTGGAAAATTATCAACAGCTCGAATCGCACGTATGTACGACAATAATATAATGCAAGTGTATAGTGTTGTGTGGAGACCCGGACGCAAGTCAATCAGTACATGGGAAGGGAATTATAGAGGGGAAAGGTTAATTATGTAATTTCAAAAATAAAAAAAGTGAAACACGTAGGGAAAGGCTAATGATGTACATGGGACCCACAAGAATCTTTTGTTTTACGAAGCGAGGGTTAAAACCCTAGACGGAATAACAAAGAAGGCGTTTGAACGAGGTGGCTTCATTGACCTCGAGCTACGGTCCCTGCATCCAAGCCATTCTCGGGTTAGTCTTCCAGCTTATCCTCTTCTACTTTCAATCTATAATTAAGGACAGCAATGTGGGGGTACCGCCTAAAATTTACCGTTGAAATCCAAAGTCATTATAAATTATGTGTCCAAATTCAGTTATAAATTAGGTATATAAATCTGTATTTATCTAAAATTTATTATTTGAATTCGAACTCGATTATAAATTATGCATTCAAATTCGATTAGGAATTAAATATCTAAATCCATCTAAAAATTCACTTTTAATGTCCAAATCCATTTCAAATCTGATTATAATTATTCATTAACGTACCCGAACCTGTTTAAATACTCTTTTACCATTAAAAATTTTTATTTTTATTTTTCAAAAATAAAAACAAGTAAAAATTATAAAACTGTAATTTAACTTAATAAAAAATTAATATAAATACTATATATAATTATAGCATTAATTATAATTAAAATAGTGTATATGTATAATTTTCTTTTTAAAAAATAATTAGTTTAAATATTTTTAAAATATTAATTAAACAGCTAGTAGATACCAGAGTCCTTGAATTCAAACTCAATACAGGTAGTAAAAATACTTTATAATCCGTTAAATCGGATCGGGTATCCGCTGAGTTAAGCAAAATTACCATCCAGTAAAATTACCATCCCTAGTTATAATCCGCACTAATAACCTATGATTTCATTGTTAATGCTCATTCAAATGCATTACTGTGCACGATTAGATGTTTTCTCTAATTCAAATTTCAAACATGCGACAATTCTTAGCAAGATACAACATCCACTCATGCATGACTCCATGGTTTCACCCAGAAAATTCACGGAGGGGACAAATCAAAACCTATAATTTATAAAAATAATATATAAAAAATAAATATAAGTGAGGAGAATTCTTTACAAAAAGAAAATTACCTATTACAAGAGTCATTCCCTATTTTTTATTTACTAGAATTTATTCATAATTACTGCGCTGTTATGCTTGAAAATTTATATCTTTTAATATAAATTACTGAACAATCATCAATAGCTCACGTATGTATTAATAAGTAAATTTTACCTACCAGATGTCTAATATTTTTTATATCAAACTTAAAATTTTTTACATTTTATTTATAAGGTGTTAAATGACCAAACTGAATAGTTGATTAATTAATATCTAATGGTGCTGATTTTTATTTTTTAAAAATATTGTTCCATAAGTCAATAATAAGCACATGGTTATTATATAAAATTAAAAAATTCACGCTTTCGCTTGTAAATTAATTAATTTATTAAATACTAAAATTAGATTAAATATAATATGTCATTAAGTTGAATATTATAATCTAAATTAATTTATTAAACTTGCAAAATTATAATGCATCAGGAGAAACCAATAATTATTAAACTAAAATTAATAGGCTATAAAGAGTAAAATTTAAAAGGAAACAAAATTACACAAATTAAGTAAATTTTAACTTTTTTGAATAAAAATTATTTAAATATAAAAGAAAATTCAGGGGGCTGCGTCCTGTTCATGATTCTACCTCCTTGTCAAAGCGCTGCACTGCTTCAAACGATGCTTACATCATTCATAAATTGAGCTACGTTTCAGTCCCTTTGCCCTTTTTATTCAACTGCCTTTACAGTCTGATGTGCAAAAGTTTACTAACACTGACAACAATGGCCCACCATTTTAATTAAAAAAGCCCGATACACATGTACGATTCGTGCCGTGTGTCAGAGCTCGTTCTGTTTTTGGTCGATGGCTTACAGAACCTGTCATGTTTGGACACGTGGAGTGTGAGTGAAGTATACGGAAGTAACGGAACAGGTAATTTATTTTTGGGATTTATTAGTGAATATTCAGCTTGCAAGTAAAGTATTTTCCTCTTTCGTACGTGATTGGAGATCGTATCTGTTTACGCGTGAACTGAATTGAATAGGGACAGAAACGAGACTTTACAAATCTACAATTTAATAAAAATTTTCTTCTTTACTAAAAATGGGTACCGATGTGTTGTAAAAAGATAATTTATTTTTCCTTTTTAATTTTCTTTAAATATAATTTTTTTTTACACTATAGTTAATTCTTAAATTGTCTACTATATTTTTATTAAGAGAGTCTATTAGATCAGGATTGTGTTAAATTTTAAAAGAATTACTGAGTTTGACAGAATTGAAGGATTTTTTAAGATTTCTACAGATTCCACCAGAATTCTACATAGAGTTTTATGGAATTTGTGAGATTTTTTTTATAGATTTTGATTGACTTTAATGGAATCACAGTGATTTTTATATATCCAATCAAAATTAATTTCAAGACCTAATTGAACAAATTAAAAGGTTTTATAGCCAAATAAAAATTGAAAAACAATGAGGGACTAAAAAGCAAAATGCGTCGTCTTCTCCAAAATCATTATTTTCTTCATTAAAAACTTATCACCACCAATAGTCAAAGGCTGCAATGGCTAGCGTCAGCAGCGGCCATCCCGCTCTTATTAACCGCAATATTAAATGGGTTCGGTAGTAGGTACCCTATCTATTATTAGTAAAAAGTGTATTTTAAATAAGTTCGAAATTTAAATAGTTAAATATTCGCGGGTGCCCTACCCATGTAAGAGATACTTTCAACGGGTTTTTGGATGGTACAAGTTGTAAATATTTAAACGGGTTCGAATATGGATACTTAAATAGGTATTTAAACGGGTTTAGAATGAATACGGATAGTAAAATTTTAAATGGATACCTATACAAGTAGTTTAAAATTCGCGGATAACCGCTTCGCTTTCGGATCGAGAATTTGTTAGATTTTAAAAGTTTTTTGAAATCTTTGAGTTAAAAGATGGATTTGTGAATGACTATTTTTATTCGTACATAACACTCTAAAATCTAACGAAATCAATAATTTTATAGAATTATTTCAAATTAGCAATTTTTTAAATACCATCAAATTTGTATGGAGTTTTAAAAAGTTATAATTGAATATTGTCAAATTTTATGGATTTTATTAAAGTCTGAATTGAATACCACAAAATTTTAATAGATTCTAAAAGAATCTAGATTAAATACCATTGAAATTTTAAAATCTTTTAAAATCTAATAGGCTCTTAATCCAATAGACCCTTCTAAATTTTACCTTATTTTGAATAACCCTTATTAATTCTTAGTTATATTCCAATATAATAATTACTCACGTGTAATTTAAGATAGGCATAATAAAAAAGTTATATGAATAAAATTATTTTTTAACCATATTTCTTAATCTGTGTGAAAATAGAAAGTGAACTATTTTTTCGGGATAGAAGGAGTAATATTTAAGAGTGTGCTTTGCATTATAGATATTCGTTATTTTAATTCCTATAACAAAATTATAAAAATAGCTTATAGTTAAATATAATATTCAATATAGTTTTCATATAAAATTTGAATAAAAATATTCATAATAATTTATAATTTTAATTAACACTCCATCTGTTTTAAAATTATAATCCCAAATTTTTTCACACAATTTAAAAAATAGTTTAATTAGTTTAATTATAATTTTCTTCTTATTTTTAATATATTATCCTTAAAAACACTAAAAATATAATAATAATAATTCTTTGAGACTTTCAAAATATGATGAATAATTAGTATATAAGATTTCAAAGTTGATTATATTAAGACTTTTTTTTTGTTATTTGGTAAATGCAATTAATATTAATTATTGATACAAATTACTATATAAGGTATTCTGGAAAAGTACAACAAATAATTTTAAAAATATAAATTGGATTATTATTTTGAGACACCTAAAAAATACACTAGGACTATAATTTTAGGATGAAAGGAGTATAAAAATTTTCAATTAGGATGACATTAAAATTTTTACTTTATTAAATTTATAATTATATATTGTAAACTATTAAAGATTTCTTATTTTATTTTAATAATTTATTTTTCTATTCAATAGAATTAAATTCAAATAGAAAACTAATATACTTGATTAAATTAATTTTTTTTAAGATTCTTAATTAACTTATAATTATGATAAAACTTTCATAAAAGGAAAATATTTTATTAGCAAATTAATATTATATTTTTTTTAACCAAAATATTATAGTATTATTAAATTTAATGTTAACATGAAAGCAAAATTAAAAATAGAGTATTCTAAAAAAGTTAGAAAGTAAAATATAAAAGTAAAACATAAAAGTAATGATATAATATTGTTTTATTTAATATTAATGTGAATGACAAATTAATATTAACGTGTTGAGTTTAATATTAACGTAAAAGCAAAATTGAACCAGCTGAGTTAATAATAATAAAACCAAAATGTAATATTAACGTGTTGAGTTTATTTTGCACTTTTTCTCTCTATTTTTCTTTTATGATGCTACTGCTCGATCCACAAAAGTGTGAATCTTTAGATTCATATAAGATCATAAAAAGTGCCTTTTTTTAAGTTAGATGTTTGAAGATGTCCCTTTAATGAAAATTTCCTATTTGTTTCATCTTTCTGAATTTTAAATTAATATAACTACAATGGACTTTAGTGGGACTTTCAAATTTGTAGGCGAAATTGCTTTCTTCCGTTCTAAGATGTCCCTTGATTGGTCTCGCCGACTTGTGGTTGGTCTTACCGGAGAAGCAGAGAGTAGCGCTGAAGCGGAAAAGCAAGACTGCGTCTCACTCTCTGCTGCGATCATCGGAAGAGAAAGAGAGAGACCGGAGATGGAGTGAGCGGCGGAGGAACGACGACAAGAAGCACTGCTCGGCGCGACTTGAGCTCGAGGTGAGGTCCTACTCCAACATTCATAGACCCAGTCACATAAAATAGAACACGAAAAGAACCCGCGAGATTTGGATCAGTTAAGGGTACAAAAAAAAAAATTCAATATGGCAGCAACCAGATTATTCTAACAAACAATAAAAAGAACCTTTCAATTCTTATTAAAGGATTAGTCAAAACCAGAGACATAGCCATGGTAAATTTCTTGACTCCATTTGTCGCCTAAAATTTGCTTTTCGATTTCCATTTCTGAAAAAAAAAAAGCCTAATCTTTTCCATTTTAAACCATTGCGCTTACCTGCATTTGTTGAATTTGCTTTCATTCAAGTTCAATTTTACAGATTACTAATGACAAATGTGAAATTATGCTAACTGTAGGCTTTCACTGTGTTGATTGAGCTTAGTGTTTGTTTTCTGCTTTTGCAAGTCGAACCTAAACCTCGACGAAAACTTTTTCTTCTATTAGCTTATCAAAGTTTTGGTATAGTGTTTGGTGACCTGAGCACTTCACCTCTTCTATTTTCGCCATTATCAAACAGAGGACACAGTTTTTGGAGCTTTTTCTATAATGTTTTGGACTTTTAACTTCTTTTTTTCTTTTTGTTCAAGTATGCTGTTTTCATGTTGAGTGTGGATGATAACAGTAAGTGATGATAACAGTGTAGATGAAGCCCCTCTAGAGGTGCTGCCAGTGATGTGAGGTGGTCAGATCAGTGGAGCTTTGAGCTCCGGTGAACAGAAAATAAAAGGGATAGGGGAGGGGGCTGTGGTGCGATCAGGAAGGGGGAGAAAGGATTTTGGGTTAGTCACTGATTTGGTTCGATTTAGGTTTGATTTGATTCGGTACAATAATTTTTTGTTGTATATTCCACGTGGCAAAATTAACTGTGACTTGAAATTGTAATTTTCCACGTCATTCGCGCGTGCGTTGCACAATCAATTTACTGCTCTGATAAGATGTGTAATTGTTATAAAAAAAAAATAAAGAATTCAGTTCGCCAAAAGATCATTTTGAAAGTAGAGAAGGCCACAGGACATTTTTTTTGCATAAGTTTAAGTGCAAATGATGATTTGAGCTATAAAAATCTGATCTTCCCAAACCTTGTGTGCACTTTTCAATGGGAAAACCATTTGCGCAATCAAAGATGCCATTACACTATAGACACTGCACACTCAAATCAATAACCAAGCATTAATCTTTTCTTTTTCCTGTTTAATCCAACAACCTAGCACTAATCAAAACACATCTGCGATTATACATTCATGTAGAGCGAGAGCAAAAAAAGGTTAATTAGTGTTAATTGTTAACTGATTTCATAAAACGAATCATGATAACTTGCAAATCCAATTTTCTTTTATTGTTATATTTGTGTTGATTTGGTGTCATTTTGTGCTTAAAAGAGTGGTTTAACTTGATTTATTGTTTTTATGCTAGGAAAAGTTGGATTTGATATGAATGAAGCAAAAAGGAGCACAATTGAAATGTTTTGGAGCAAGGAAGGAGCTGCTGGAATTTTGGAACACAAATGCAAGTTGTTAGGCTCTTAGCCTTGGGCAAGACTAAGCAGGAAATCAGACCAGCGGACTGATTGTGACATTATTGGCTGGTCACGACTTCTTCAACTAATTCCAGCACGTTTTACAGCCACAGGATGATATTAGACACAGGTTTTAGTGGGTATTTTTATTGTATTAGTGGACCCCACCTTCTAGGGGCTATTTAAGTCGAAATTAGGTCTTTTTGTGGATTATCTTTCGCCTCCCTTGGGTTGTGACGAATTTGACAGAATTTTTTGAGAGATTTCTACCGAACTTTCAATTCTTGTGAGGATGTTTTCTTCCATAGTCATGTGTGGCTAAACGTTCTGTTCAGCCAAGGCATACCGCGGATCGAAAATTTGATTCGAGTGATCATTGATTCAAGATTAATTCCTTAATTCATATTACAGACAAGTTATAGCCAGAAAGAACGTCAACCCAACCAATTCTACCGTAGGAATAGGTTGCTAAGATACGATCTAATAACAACCCCTAATCAACTAGCAATCCTAAGTAAGACGAAGGATTTAACTGTTAACCGCTTTAAAATCTAATAGAACCCTGTCCAGATTAACAGAAACTACGAGCATCCATTTAAATCTGATTATATTCTTTCTTAATACAACCTAGAAAGTTCTACCCAATTAAGTTATATTAATTACTACTGCATCAACCTAACCAAACAATTACGGATTTGATTACGCCGAATAGCTATGGAAATTTCTACCAAACAACATAACGGGCATGTTAAATCATTCAATAGAATTTCGCTAGGGGATATATTTTCCCAATAAATCACAGAAAGGATATAAATGCAATAGAATAAAGAAATTTAATTAAGTTCAATATAATCTCACAATCGAAATCAAACTTCTACCTTGGTTTAGCCTTAACTGAACAGAACATTTAGCCACACATGACTATGGAAGAAAACATCCTCACAAGAATTGAAAGTTCGGTAGAAATCTCTCAAAAAATTCTGTCAAATTCGTCACAACCCAAGGGAGGCGAAAGATAATCCACAAAAAGACCTAATTTCGACTTAAATAGCCCCTAGAAGGTGGGGTCCACTAATACAATAAAAATACCCACTAAAACCTGTGTCTAATATCATCCTGTGGCTGTAAAACGTGCTGGAATTAGTTGAAGAAGTCGTGACCAGCCAATAATGTCACAATCAGTCCGCTGGTCTGATTTCCTGCTTAGTCTTGCCCAAGGCTAAGAGCCTAACAACTTGCATTTGTGTTCCAAAATTCCAGCAGCTCCTTCCTTGCTCCAAAACATTTCAATTGTGCTCCTTTTTGCTTCATTCATATCAAATCCAACTTTTCCTAGCATAAAAACAATAAATCAAGTTAAACCACTCTTTTAAGCACAAAATGACACCAAATCAACACAAATATAACAATAAAAGAAAATTGGATTTGCAAGTTATCAAATTTCCCCACACTTATCCCATGCTTGTCCTTAAGCATGACTTAGAATTCGACATCTATTCTATATAGGAGACCACAACTTCACAACGAAACTCGATTCAACATATGCAAAAACCGCAAACAACGCAACATCGCAATTGGATATCAAACCGTCAAAATCATCCCATCATCGTGAACTCAATCGAAAAAGGTTACACTAAGAATTCTGAAAACACTCACGCACACATACGAAGCTTGAATCAACAAATGTTTTATCGAGCAATAATCAAAGCATATAAAATACATTTTCGTAGCTTCAAGAAAACAAGATAATGAACAACCATAAGCTCTCCTCGCGGTTCCCTCTCCACTAATGTAGGACAAGTCTCAACTAAGGATCATCAGGTCTTTTATATGGGTTAGGCTAGGGTAATGGTTACAAAAGAAAAGGATAATGTAAGGCTAGAGAGTAACAAGAAAATAAGTCTTTCACATTAAGTTCAAAGAGCAATGCACGTTATTAACTTTAATGTTTAGATGGCAACAAATGCAACTTCACAAAACAAAACATAACATTGTAGCCTTTCCCTCTATTTTTCTTTTTTTTTTTTTATTTTATTGCTGCTGTTTATTTATTCTTTCTTCCTTTCTTTTTTTTTCTTTTTTCTTTTTTTTTTTATTTCTTTTCTGATTTTCTTTTCCTTTTTTTTTTCGACATCACAACGACTAATTACATATAAGTCGCTATGACTATTTATTCCAAAACACAAACATAAACACGAAACAAAAATGCATTCGCGCCAAAACTTGAAACTTAAACATGCATGCTCAACAACGATTAAAAAGAGTATTTCCTTGTTCAAAGGTGGTGGGCAAAGAGCTTTTTGTGTTATATGGTTATATTGGGGGTTATGAAAAGAATTTGGAAACACGCATTTAGCATGCTTCGTTGGCTAGAAGGGGTAAGAAGGATGGTAACGTCAAGGTGGGAAAACGTAGAATTTTTTTTTTTTTTTTTAGATCGACCAAAGAATGCCTAGATCATTTCCAAAGTCGAGACTCACCTAGGATTTCGCCTCAAGGGAACGTAGAAGAGAGTTCTAGTGTTCGGAAGCTATCCTAAAATTTTTTTTTTTCAACGATTGCTCTCAAAAACACTTATCAAAAGAGGCTAAGTTTCGAAAACCCGATTTGAGAATTCAAAGTGTAAACAATTTAAACCAAGATTCACGAGTGCAATGACGGTCAATTTCAAGTTATGGTTTTCGCTTGCTAAGTCTTGTCGTCTAGGGCTCTCACAATAGTCAGACCAAGTTTCAAAAGCAAAGTTATCCTCTCTAGATATCCTATAAATTCTAAATCATGTTTAAAGACACAATTAAGTCCCAGAGTAATCCCAAATGCAGCTCAAAAATAAAAAATTTTACTCAAAATATTCATGGGATAAGTGGTAAATAAAAACTCTAGGAGCATTTTTACAAAACAGTCAAAACCGGTCAAGTTTCATACCAAATATGCACATGGCAGCAGCATAAACATAAGCAAGTACTAAGAACAACACATGGCAGTAAAATTAAAAATTTCAGCAAAGATGGTCACATTCCCCGCCAATTCACAACAATTTGGCCAAGTTGAAGAACCCTCCAGGAAGCTATATCAGGTATGTGATTCTTCCATTCAGTCTCAACTGAATGAACTAACCTCTATTGTTAAATCTATTGCTGCAGGGCAACCTGTGAAGAGAAGTGTGTGCGAGGTATGTTGCAGCGATCACCCAACTGACACATGTCCATCATGGTATGGTGATCAAGAGCAAGTTAACGCTATGGGAGGATATTTCGGGCAGCCCCAAAGACCGATGGGTAACACCTTCAATAGTAATTGGAAGAATCATCCTAATCTTAGCTATGGAAGCCACTACCAAAATTTCCAAGGATACCAACCAGCTAGACCACCTCCTCAACAAGCTCCTCCCCCAAAAATACCATTGGAAGATATTGTGAGGTCACTTGCCACTTCTCAACAAGAATTCCAGCAAGAAACAAGAAAGGGAATGCAGAATATGGAACAACAAATTAGTCAACTTGCATCTTCCTTGAGTAGATTGGAAACACAAGGGAAGCTTCCTTCCCAAACGGTGGTAAACCCAAGGGAAAATGCAAGTGCGATCACTTTGAGGAGTGGTAAAGAGCTAAACACAGCAGCCCTAAAAAAGGCAGCAGCAGTTCTAAGGAAGAAGCTGAAAAGGAGGTAGAAATTCACCGAAATGGGCCTTCCGAACAACCTGAAGTACGGCAGCCCCAAACCTTTACTGTTCAGCCTCCTTTTCCCGAGAGATTGGTTAAAACAAGGAAGGAAAGTGAAGAGAAAGACATTTTGGAGACCTTTCGCAAGGTGGAGGTGAATATTCCATTATTGGATGCTATTAAGCAAATACCGAAGTACGCAAAGTTTCTCAAGGAACTTTGTACCAACAAAAGGAAGGTAGATAATGTTGAGAAGGTAGAGATGGGTGAAGTTTGCTCCGCCATGATTCAAAGGAAGAGACTCCCACCAAAGTGTAAAGATCGAGGTATGTTTGCTATTCCTTGTAAAATAGGCAATGTAGGGATTAAGAGATCTATGTGTGATTTAGGAGCTTCTATAAATGTCATGCCTTTATCTATCTACTCATCTTTCAAGGGTTGTCCCTTGAAAGAAATGCGTATTATTATTCAATTGGCAGACAGGTCTATAGTGTATCCCGTGGGATTGCTAGAAGATGTTTTGGTTCAGGTTGGTGATTTAATTTTTCCAGCAGATTTTTATGTACTTAATATGGAGGATGATAAATCCTCGACTGTAGCTGATTTATTGCTTGGGAGACCTTTTCTCCGCACTGCAAGGACAAAAATTGATGCTTATGAAGGCACATTATCTATGGAGTTCGATGGTGAGAAAGTCGAATTTAATGTTTATGAGGCTATGAAGTACCCTAGTGATGTGTCTAGTATTTGTTCTATTGATGCAATTGATCCTTTAGCACAAGAAATGTTTGAATTAAATGCTGTTGACGAGCTTGATTTAGTGCTTTGCAGGAATATTAATATGGACAGTATTAAAGAGATTGAGGAAACCTTCTTGGTTAATGAAAATGTACAGGAAATTGTGTGTGAGATGGAGACAAATCAGCCCCTAACAAGCAGCCACAGCCATATTGTTTTGCCTTCTCACCATGAGAAGCTTTTACCATCTGTTTTGCAGGCACCCAAGTTAGAGTTGAAACCGCTGCCCGGCCACTTAAAATATGCATTTTTGGGGAATGGAGACACACTGCCTGTTATCATCTCAAGCAAACTTAGTGAGGTTGAAGAAGAGTGCTTGGTTCAAGTTCTTAGGGAGCATAAAGAGGCCATAGGATGGACAATAGCAGATATTAAAGGGTTGAGTCCATCAACTTGTATGCACAAGATTCTTCTAGAAGAAGGAAGCAAACCCACAAGAGAAGCTCAAAGGAGGTTGAATCCACCTATGATGGAGGTGGTGAAGAAGGAAATACTGAAGTTGTTAGATGCTGGTATGATTTACCCGATTTCTGATAGCAAATGGGTAAGCCCCGTACAGGTAGTGCCTAAGAAGACAGGAATTACTGTAGTGGAGAATGCTGAAGGAGAGTTGGTTCCTACAAGAGTTCAAAATGGGTGGAGGATGTGCATAGATTACAGGAAGTTAAATGCAGCCACAAGAAAAGATCACTTCCCACTTCCATTTATTGACCAAATGTTGGAAAGATTAGCTGGTCGTTCTCATTATTGTTGTCTTGATGGTTTTTCAGGCTTCTTTCAAATACCAGTGGCACCCGAAGACCAAGAGAAGACGACTTTCACTTGCCCTTTTGGTACATTTGCTTATCGACGGATGCCGTTTGGTCTTTGCAACGCACCAGCCACATTCCAAAGGTGTATGGTTAGTATATTTTCAGATTTTGTAGAGGAGATTATTGAGGTATTTATGGATGATTTTACTGTCTATGGTAATTGTTTTGATGAATGCTTAACTAACCTTACAAAAGTCTTAAAGAGGTGTATAGAATCAAACCTAGTGCTAAATTATGAAAAATGCCATTTTATGGTGGACCAAGGTTTGATTCTAGGACACATTGTTTCATCAAGAGGCATTGAGGTTGACAAAGCTAAAATTGATGTAATTAAATCCTTACCTTACCCTGCAAGTGTGCGGGAGATTCGTTCTTTCCTTGGCCATGCAGGTTTCTACAGACGCTTTATTAAGGATTTTTCAAAGATAGCTCAACCGCTTTGCAAGCTTTTGCAAAAAGATGTGCCTTTTGTGTTCAATGGGGAGTGTAGAGAAGCGTTTGATATGTTGAAGGAGAAGCTCATTTCTGCTCCAATAGTCCAACCACCGAATTGGAACTATCCTTTCGAGATTATGTGCGATGCGAGTAACTATGCTGTAGGGGCTGTTCTTGGACAGCGTATTGAGAAGAATCCTCATGTCATATACTATGCATCAAGAACGCTGGACAATGCCCAATGCAACTACTCTACCACAGAGAAAGAGCTTTGTAGGGGAGCAGGTTAAAGTTTTATTTTGCCACTTGTCTGTAATATGAATTAAGGAATTAATCTTGAATCAATGATCACTCGAATCAAATTTTCGATCCGCGGTATGCCTTGGCTGAATTTTCTATCAATTGTTCAGGTTCAATTTTTAATTTTATTGCATTTATTTCTTTGATTTAATTTTAATTCGTTTAGTTCGATTATTAAATTCCCCCGTTTCAATATCTATTTTTAATTTTATTTTCAGTTTTGGTCTATTTTCGACAAAGCTAATCCCTAGGGTTCGATCCTTCTCACCATATTTACAAGTTTTATTTTGTAGGGGAGCAGGTTAATTATTTTTGGCGGATTCGACGCCCGTCAAATCACATAATCTCAAAGAAACAAAAATATGCAAACACAGAAAATGAATTCATTTTATGAAATCAGTTAACAATCAACACTAATAACCTCACATAAATTTGATATTTTATGAAATACAAGCAAATGAATTTGGTGGAATACATAATTTAGGCGTAAAAGTTGCTGTCTTATCTTACGAGATTTCTTGTTGGATGAAAACAGCGATCAAGCCTTTTCTCATGAGAAAGTGAAACGTCGGGAAGAGCCACTCCTTGCCTCAGTCAAGGAGAGGGAGATAGCCAGTCCATCATCCGAGATGAAGCGTACTAATAGCAGGGAGAGATGGGGGATGCCAGAAACTCCTGCTTCCTTCCCACTGGCTAACTACATGAAATGAGCCTTCCTCGGGGAAACTTCTAACAGGACCGGTAACAAACAGTAAACCAGGTTAACTAAAACTATTCTCTGGTTGTTAAGGCCTTTATTTTGCTGCTGGTCTTTCGTGAGCATCTTTCTTTGTAAGGTGCCAGTTGCTAGGAGAGTTAATTTTTCTCTTGCCTTGGATATTGGTAAATCTATCTGTCACGACCCGTTTCCGTGGGCCGGACCGGCACTAGGGCCCAGGTAAGCTTAAGGCCCCCGAGGCCCGTAGTAAGCCTAAATTATCCAATCTATCTAACTATCTGTCCCAATTTCATCAAAACAGTAAGCCCATATGACTTAAGATACAAGTTGATAAAATTTTTCAAACATCTGACCCAATCTCAATAATACATAAAATTTAACCAGGGCCTGTTCATAATAAATCATAATCACAATATGGGCTTACTGATTCACCTGCAGCTAATTAAACAATAATTAATTTATAGCGTAGTGCTAACAATAAAAACCAATTTAAATACACAACCCTATAACTGCGGAGCTCAATAATAGTCAGATAAAAATATAATTTATACAGTCCAAATTAAATAACAGGAATACAAATTTTACATTTATAACTCTGCGGAGAAGAGTGCAGAGCTTCAGTCGAACCGGCAACTTCCTAGTACCTGGGAGATTTGTTTAGGGGGTGAGTTTTGCAACTCAGTGAATAATAATAAATAATACACACCACATACAGTCAAGCAAAATGCACCCTAGTATACTGAATGAACACACATCAGTCAATCAGATGACATTACATCAGCACCCACAAACAATATCACCTTCAATTAATCACATCACGTGGAGATTAGTCAGTGGAGTCACCGAACCCCCGATGAGCCGTCCTCCCACATGGCTCATCCTCTCACATGTGCACCAGGGAGCCGATCCCCCATACTGGCCGACCGGTCTAATCCTCACTTGACCAGCCCTCTCATTGTTTTTCCATTCTCTCTTTTCTTTTTCATACCAACAGGAGGTAACCCGGTCGTCTCCATCAAATCTAGATCATCAGGCGCTCACAACAGGAGGCCACCCTGCGGGCTGCGATCAAATCTAGATTATCAGGTGCGCCCAATAAAGAAACCAACCTGTGGTTTTCCATATCACACAGATCATAGCAGTAGGTGCACACGGGGGCGCCGATCTCCCATTTACCCGGCTAACAGTAATCATATTGGATCCATATAACGGTACGGTCTCACAGTCCCATGGTGACCCACTTCATCCCAATTCCACACAAACAAATCACAATATATGCACAACACAATTATTCAAACAATTCTTTCAATGTACTGCACCAAATACATAAAAATATACAATTATGCAACATAAAATAAATATGAGCTTTAATATAACAAAAAATATATATGTATATATAAGGTTTGTAAAAAAAATGCTATGCAAATGCATGTTGATATGCATTATTTATTATTACTCACAGTGGTGGAGAGCGAAATTCTAGCTTTGATTCTGTCCTGGAGGAGCACTAGATGGACCCGGGCGATCTAAGCAAAATAAGAATGACACAAAAAGAAATAATTCTATCAGACAAAATATCTCCTTACCCATCTAAGAATTTTATTTTATATTCTAAATTTTTTTTTTTTTTTTCTACGTAATATAATCTCAATATCTAATTTCTTTTCTGTACTAAAATTTTTATCTTCCTATCTAACTCTATTTTATTTGTTTTCGTTTGAATTATATTTTATTTCTTATTTTTATTTTCTATTAAAATTTATTTTATTTTCTACCGAAATTTCGGCAGCATCTCCCCTAAAAATTGGACTATCCACCTGTTAAAATATCAACAATATATCTAATAACTCCAAATCACACAGCCCATCCATCGGGCAATCAATCAATTCAATTTTCTCATCCTCCATCTGAATATCAATATCAACATTACCTTAAATTCTCAATTCCTCATTTCATTCCATTCATAATATTATTATCAAAATTCCTCAATAAATTATTTCATACTGAATTTAATTTTAACTAACTAAATAACGAAAATTGCTAACTAAATATTTTTATTAATCAATAAATTAATACTACTTAAATTAATTTCACTACATAAAATTAATTAACTACGCAAAATAACTAAAAATTAAATGAACTAAATTAATTAACTACAATAATAAAATTAATTCAAGTAACTAAAATTATTAAAATTAATTTTTACCCCAAAATATAATTTTTGTCGAATTTGCGCTAGATCGGGGATTCTTACGCGTGTTGGATCGAAGTATACACGCTGCGACTGTCAAGCGGTGGCCGGAGATGCACTGCAGCAGCAGCAGAGCTGCTGTGACGTCGGCGGATGCGTAATCTGTTGTGGCGGAGCAGCTGGCGACGCAACTTCAAGGGAGACGTGACAGGCTCGCCGGCGCGATGGAGGTAGTGGACTGTCGACCTCGCTGGAATCGAACGGAGAGAGAGACAGCGATGGCGGAGCTACTGCAGCGTGGACCAGCGGCGAGGTGGCGCTACGTGGCTGAGCTCGTGCTGGTGGCTTGCGTTTCTGCTGGAGCAGTTGGGACGCGACACAGACACAATCGCAGAGAAGAAGAAAGGGAAAGAAAGAAAAGAAAGGAAAGAAGAAGAAGAAGAAGAAGAAGAAGAAGAAAGGAGAGGAAGGCAGTGGTGCTGGGTGGGTGGTCGGGAGGCGCAAGACAGAGTGAGGGAGGGATATGAGCGTTGAAGATAAGAGGGGAGGAGATGTTTCTAGATGGTTTGGGCTGGTTTGGTTCGATTCAGGTTCGAATCAGCCCAAATCTTGGTTTTTGATCGATTCTAGATTTTTCCAATTGGTTTTTGGTTCGGTTTGTCACTGTACGAATTATTGATTTGCATTTAAATAATTAAATACATTTCCAGGCTGTCAGTTTATTAAATTTAATTGAAAAATATTTGAAAATAAAAATTCGGGTTGTTTCAATCTTCCCCCCTTATAAAAATTCGTCCTCGAATTTTAAAAGTAGCAAGAAACTAGGATGCAATAGTTGTTTACGATAACGGTGGTTGTACTTCTCACATAATGCTGCAACTACTAAAAATTATTACATTCACATTCAGGAGAATACTTCTTCTTATGAACAGCTAGATATCTACCTTATCACCATAGTTAATTTAAACTTGAGTTGTACTATATCCACAAGTCAAATCAAGTAAACCATTCATAACCCAAGGCACAGATTCAACACTAATATTCACCTTTACACGTAAGAATTTAAGCTCTTCATAACCTCTGCTTAAGTAAGGGATATTAATTTCATTAGCTATATATCATGTGTCCTGCATTGATGTATCGCCTCATTTTTCTCTCATTAGCTATTATAGGCAATGATCATCATTCCATAAGAAGCTCATACACAAATCAAGTATTTAATCTTACTGATACAAGAATCCTTATTATTATTATCAATTCTACCATTACCATTCAATCCTTTCCAATTAAAGAGAACAAATTCATGGCATTACTACAAGCTTATTTCAAACAAAATCATGACATTTCTCTAGCTAATTGCTATCAACTGATAGGAGATTTTGGCTTCTATCCCAAGCACATCACCTATTTATCAACTTAACAATTTTCCAACGAAAGATAGATATACAATCTCATTTCAAATCCTACTAATGAGAATCCCATAAAACAAGTAGTGCATCAATTATGTAGAGAGAATTTAAATTGACCATCAAGTCCCTATTTTAGTTATTAACTTCTCTATCCCTCTTCCCAAATTGTCATACCATACCATTTCTTAACTAATTATGACAAGAATTTATGCAACTAGCCAAGTTAGCTGTTGTCATGCCGGATAATTCTTAATTTATTTTTGAAAATTTGCAAACACCATTCTATTATACTCAATTCCATAAAGAAATCCAGCCTACATTTTTTTTTTTTTTTTTTACAAGCTTAATCGTGATATAAAATTCTCCAAGCCAATTTACATATTTCTTCCGTCTTTAATCAATCCTTTAGATCTAAGTTTACATATCTAGAAATCAAGAATCTTAAACAAGTAATGCCTTTTGCTCTAGCTAATTAAGAGATTAAGAATGTTAAACCCATAATTCAGCTCCTGATTAGACTATGTCCTTTGTCTTATGTTTATTCTTAATCCCATGAATGCCTATGAATATTCAGATAATAATATCATTGGGTTATTCCTTTTCTCCAAGTCTATCGTAGTGTCTATCACCTGTAAAATTTATACCTAATACGATCTAGGAATATCCTCATCCTCAATTATGTTCTCTCTATATTCTTTACTCCAAACAAGGTTAATAGCTCATTGAATTCCTCAACATCTGAGTTTTAATGTACCAGTCCTCAAATGCACCTAACTAATTAAATATTCCCTTAAACCATTAGATATGTCGCAACTACCATTTATAACACAATTCTATTCATTCAATCATAATTGCTACCAATTGCTAAGGAATTTAGAGTAGGTTTACATTGATTCTACATTATGTATCAATAATTTTCACTCTAATTGGTACCTCAATAGTCCCATGAGCAATTTGAATTGATTAGTGATCTAATCGACACACATGAGTTGGCACTCCAATATAATCAAGATGTAGTCTTAAACCATCCTGTTATCACATCCAATAATCCTCTAGTTTATATCCTTAGTCTTCAAACACTAACATGTATTCTCTTCATTAATTTGTTAAAACTATCCCAAATTCACCTTTTCCTTCTTATACCAAGTTTCACTGTTCCATGCAAATAGTAAATTAAAACTCAGCTTGCTTACTAATGAATGAAAATACTCTAATTACCTTCATGTTCTACTAAGGACATAAATATAACTTCCCTTCTTTATCTAATAAAACAAGTAACTTGCAAAAGTTGCACTAATTAATAGAAATTCCTTATTTTAATTGCTTTACGTCAAGAAATTTAAATTTATTTACATTCGTTGTCATCTCAAGCTAAGTCCCGTGATCCTTTATCAACTATTATTCCAACTAGATGCTATCAAATTACAGTAGTCAAAATTCTCTTCTCTCTTTCTCTCCAATAGAAAGTCTATCTTTCTTTCTGAATATAAGTACTAAATTCTTTTGTCATCGGGATTACAATCCTCGAATCATTTATCTATTTGTTTAACATAAGACATTCAATAGCTTCCTACATTTGATCCCTTTTTAGATTTAAATTTACTATTTATGAACCACTAAATTCTCGAAACTCACCTCGCAAAGACCCGATTAACTCAACTCAAAAGTTTGGTTATAACATTATCAATTATTTATTTAATATTCTATAGACAATTCAACACAATTACCCAACTTATCACTAAATACTCCATATTACTGCCTAATACTAACTACATACTCAACTTTTTTTTTTTTTTTTTTACACTCAGTGAAATCCCCAAAAATAAAAAAAAATCTTCGTCTTAGATCCTTTGATGTATCATTATTCCTATTTGCATCAAATCTTATAACAATTATTCTTAATTTGTCAAACCTCTAAATACTAATTATCCTCATTTAAATCACACTAATTCATACTCTTCACGTTTCTGTAATTGATTCTTTTCTTAATATCCATACAATAATAGGACTAGATCCATCCTTACTTATCTAATTCATTAGTATAACATCAATTCAATAATTGGACAATTATCTTTCCATGTCCAATGTCATTCATCAATACTTAATCATCATAGCCCACTATTTACATAACATAATTACTTTAATTCCCTCATAGAGTCGTTAACTCCTTAGATCATAGTATCTCCCATTAAACAAAAATCATTGTTTGTAATTCACATATCATCGAGTATGCAACAATTATTTTAAACATCAAAAGACTAAATACCATTAGATTTAATTCTTACTTATACCATATTAAACCATAAGATGTCACGATCCACACAATATCCACCACTAAATACATAAAGATTAGAGTAATTTATCTTTCACTAAGAATCACAATTTACTTTTCTTATAACCACAATAATTTATATTATTCCTTATATTCACACACCTAAAAAAGAATAGTTGATGACTACAACAATACACTCTACTCTACCAAGCAGTGATTACTCATAAATAAAACTCACTTCATACAATAATTCCACCAACATTATTCTTTATGAAAAATACTCATCACCAATTATTATACCAAATCGCACCAAATCCTTCAACATTCAGACCTTATAAAAATCATGTATATCCATTCCATCCAGAAAATATTTATCTCAATAAATATAAGAAATTCCACTAACCAACATCATGTAAATTTCATCAAATTCATATACTCATTCAATACTCTAAATAAATAGATTCTAATGTCCTCGAATACGAATCATTTAGTTCTCTTATTAAATAATTAGCAACTCATTCTCAATTCCGCAGGCACACATCTAAACACATTCATGCATTCTTATATATGTATTCCATATTCAACACGTATTAAATAAAAATAGCACACTTTCATCAACTAACTTCAACTTATTAATCCTATATAACTTATCTTCTTACATACTTAAATTATATATGAATATTATTTATTCCATAAAAGGGTTTTTGTTTAAACCATCCCCTTAGCATCAGTAACTAAATCACATCTCTAAAGAACAAGGATACAAATTTTACTTATTAAACAACTTGACCCTAATCTAGTTGGGAACAACGCTGAAGAGGAAAGCAAGGAAGACTATGTCAAGACATGACAGGAATTACTCCGCAGTTATATCTAGACTTATGAACTTTTGCTCTGATACCACTTTTGTCACGACCCGTTTCCGTGGGCCGGACCGGCACTAGGGCCCAGGTAAGCTTAAGGCCCCCGAGGCCCGTAGTAAGCCTAAATTATCCAATCTATCTAACTATCTGTCCCAATTTCATCAAAACAGTAAGCCCATATGACTTAAGATACAAGTTGATAAAATTTTTCAAACATCTGACCCAATCTCAATAATACATAAAATTTAACCAGGGCCTGTTCATAATAAATCATAATCACAATATGGGCTTACTGATTCACCTGCAGCTAATTAAACAATAATTAATTTATAGCGTAGTGCTAACAATAAAAACCAATTTAAATACACAACCCTATAACTGCGGAGCTCAATAATAGTCAGATAAAAATATAATTTATACAGTCCAAATTAAATAACAGGAATACAAATTTTACATTTATAACTCTGCGGAGAAGAGTGCAGAGCTTCAGTCGAACCGGCAACTTCCTAGTACCTGGGAGATTTGTTTAGGGGGTGAGTTTTGCAACTCAGTGAATAATAATAAATAATACACACCACATACAGTCAAGCAAAATGCACCCTAGTATACTGAATGAACACACATCAGTCAATCAGATGACATTACATCAGCACCCACAAACAATATCACCTTCAATTAATCACATCACGTGGAGATTAGTCAGTGGAGTCACCGAACCCCCGATGAGCCGTCCTCCCACATGGCTCATCCTCTCACATGTGCACCAGGGAGCCGATCCCCCATACTGGCCGACCGGTCTAATCCTCACTTGACCAGCCCTCTCATTGTTTTTCCATTCTCTCTTTTCTTTTTCATACCAACAGGAGGTAACCCGGTCGTCTCCATCAAATCTAGATCATCAGGCGCTCACAACAGGAGGCCACCCTGCGGGCTGCGATCAAATCTAGATTATCAGGTGCGCCCAATAAAGAAACCAACCTGTGGTTTTCCATATCACACAGATCATAGCAGTAGGTGCACACGGGGGCGCCGATCTCCCATTTACCCGGCTAACAGTAATCATATTGGATCCATATAACGGTACGGTCTCACAGTCCCATGGTGACCCACTTCATCCCAATTCCACACAAACAAATCACAATATATGCACAACACAATTATTCAAACAATTCTTTCAATGTACTGCACCAAATACATAAAAATATACAATTATGCAACATAAAATAAATATGAGCTTTAATATAACAAAAAATATATATGTATATATAAGGTTTGTAAAAAAAATGCTATGCAAATGCATGTTGATATGCATTATTTATTATTACTCACAGTGGTGGAGAGCGAAATTCTAGCTTTGATTCTGTCCTGGAGGAGCACTAGATGGACCCGGGCGATCTAAGCAAAATAAGAATGACACAAAAAGAAATAATTCTATCAGACAAAATATCTCCTTACCCATCTAAGAATTTTATTTTATATTCTAAATTTTTTTTTTTTTTCTACGTAATATAATCTCAATATCTAATTTCTTTTCTGTACTAAAATTTTTATCTTCCTATCTAACTCTATTTTATTTGTTTTCGTTTGAATTATATTTTATTTCTTATTTTTATTTTCTATTAAAATTTATTTTATTTTCTACCGAAATTTCGGCAGCATCTCCCCTAAAAATTGGACTATCCACCTGTTAAAATATCAACAATATATCTAATAACTCCAAATCACACAGCCCATCCATCGGGCAATCAATCAATTCAATTTTCTCATCCTCCATCTGAATATCAATATCAACATTACCTTAAATTCTCAATTCCTCATTTCATTCCATTCATAATATTATTATCAAAATTCCTCAATAAATTATTTCATACTGAATTTAATTTTAACTAACTAAATAACGAAAATTGCTAACTAAATATTTTTATTAATCAATAAATTAATACTACTTAAATTAATTTCACTACATAAAATTAATTAACTACGCAAAATAACTAAAAATTAAATGAACTAAATTAATTAACTACAATAATAAAATTAATTCAAGTAACTAAAATTATTAAAATTAATTTTTACCCCAAAATATAATTTTTGTCGAATTTGCGCTAGATCGGGGATTCTTACGCGTGTTGGATCGAAGTATACACGCTGCGACTGTCAAGCGGTGGCCGGAGATGCACTGCAGCAGCAGCAGAGCTGCTGTGACGTCGGCGGATGCGTAATCTGTTGTGGCGGAGCAGCTGGCGACGCAACTTCAAGGGAGACGTGACAGGCTCGCCGGCGCGATGGAGGTAGTGGACTGTCGACCTCGCTGGAATCGAACGGAGAGAGAGACAGCGATGGCGGAGCTACTGCAGCGTGGACCAGCGGCGAGGTGGCGCTACGTGGCTGAGCTCGTGCTGGTGGCTTGCGTTTCTGCTGGAGCAGTTGGGACGCGACACAGACACAATCGCAGAGAAGAAGAAAGGGAAAGAAAGAAAAGAAAGGAAAGAAGAAGAAGAAGAAGAAGAAGAAGAAGAAAGGAGAGGAAGGCAGTGGTGCTGGGTGGGTGGTCGGGAGGCGCAAGACAGAGTGAGGGAGGGATATGAGCGTTGAAGATAAGAGGGGAGGAGATGTTTCTAGATGGTTTGGGCTGGTTTGGTTCGATTCAGGTTCGAATCAGCCCAAATCTTGGTTTTTGATCGATTCTAGATTTTTCCAATTGGTTTTTGGTTCGGTTTGTCACTGTACGAATTATTGATTTGCATTTAAATAATTAAATACATTTCCAGGCTGTCAGTTTATTAAATTTAATTGAAAAATATTTGAAAATAAAAATTCGGGTTGTTTCACTATCCCTCCTTGAACTTTGATAAATAAAATTTTGTGGCACCCTGAATTTCGTCTTTTCTAATAATCTCACATCTCCAAGCACTAAAAATAGCAATTTTTAAGATTTTTGATTTTATATGTAAAATATTGATTTTGATATAAGATTAATATGCCTTTTAGAATAATAATATTTACATTTTTAATTATTTAAACAAGTGTTTAATTAGTCTAATTTTACAAGTTGAAGTGTTTGAGGAGTTAACGTAAAAGTTGAAGGTGCCATAAGATTTTTCATAAAAAAGTACAAGAGAGAGTTTATGTTTAGTACTAACCAATTAGCTAGTTAGCTTTCAATCCTTGTATGTTTTCCATCGTTATATGCGTATATGGATTTAATGTTTGAACAACATGGGAGTTTTAACACTCCCTTAAGTGTCAACCAAATAACACAACCGAGATTGAAACTTGAAACTTAAAATCCTCTCCTTGAAATTGAATGAACCTTACTATACGTTTTGTTAAAATATATGGAAGTGATCAAACATAAAGTTGAAGGAATGAAATGAGACACGTAATGAGAAAATTTTGGTGTAGAAAAATTCTACATAACCTAAAACGCTTTTGGATTACAAGCTAAGGAGAAGCAAAGTAAATGACAACGTGGCAACTTGAGGATCCTAACTAAAAGCCCTAGCCCAAGCCCAATACTGACTCCCGTACAAAATGTTAAAGCTAAATTCCATCTTTAGCAACAGGTATAAAAAAACATGCTGCTATAGTTTGGAGTTTGAATACCGCTCAATGTACAAATTTATCATTGTACTTGCATGGAAAATTTTTGTGGAGTTATTAATTTTTACTTTAATTTATTCAACAGTTTAAATATTTTATTTGACTTATTGGACACTTCAATTAGCAAAATTAGACTGGATAAATATTTATTGAATAGTTAAAAATTATATTCCCTCCGTTCTAAAAAAATAGTTCACTCTCTATTTTTACACAGATTAAGAAATATGATTAAAAAATAATTCTATTCATATAACTTTTATATTATGTTATCTTAAATAACACATGAGTAATTATTATATTGGAAAATAACTAAAAATTAATTAGGGTTATTGAAAATAAGGTAAAATTTAATAAGGGTATAGTAGACAATTTAAATATTAACTATAATGCAAAAAAGAAAAGTGGACATTTTTTTGGGACAAACCAAAAAAAAAAAAAAAGATGAACTATCTTCTTGGGATAGAGGAAGTATAAAGTATTGTTCCAAAAATTATATTAATCACATGACAAAATAATATTTTACACATCAAAGTAAAAAGAAACTTTAAAAATTATTATTTTTAATGTGAGGAGGAATTCAGAGTGCCACGAGATTTTTTTTTGTCAAAATTTAAGAGTTATATGTGTAATATTTCCTGAGAAAATAAGGTTTCAAGCAAATAATTTTAAGAATGTATCGTGATCATGTTTGGTTATAAAATAATTTTTATTTTGAGATGTACAATTACAGTATTTGGTTAGTTTATGGAAACATATGAAATAAAGTGAAACAAATTACAATAATAACTCAACATATATTTTTTTTTAAAGCAAAATCAGATTTTTGCATTAAACAAAGGTAATAAACATTGCGAAATAGAATTTCACACTTTAAACCCAGCATAATAATAGGAAACCCGAGCAAGAGAATGAGTTCCAACATTAGCTTTCCTCCTACACCATTATATACCTAAATATTAAGCGACAAATAATAGTATATTTGTCTAAATGGGTTAGAGTTGTGTGTTAGTGTCACAAATAAATGACCTGTATACAACACGGGTTTATATGGACCCGACCGTATTACAGGTTGACTCATCTAACCCGTCTAATTCATTTATTTAAGGATAAAAATGTGGTTTCGTATATAATATATATGTTAAGTAGGTTATGCCGGTACGCATCATGTTTTTGACTCGTTTATAACTCATTTAATCAATTTAGTTGAATTTTTTCAACTCATATATGATTCATTTAATTAAACAGGTTACGCATCTGTTACTCATTCAATTACCATGTTGTATTCATATTTAAATATTTGATACAATTATTTAACGAGTCGTATTCATATTAAACCTAATCGCGTGGCATATCAAGTGGAGTCGTATTCATATCGAACCTAATCGCGTGGCATATCAAGTGGATTGGTATTGAATTCGACATGCAAACTCATTTTAATACCCCTAATATTTGAGATGAAAAAAAGATTTCTCACTGCACGTGTAAAGGTAAAAACTAAGTTGCATATGTTTAGGAAATTTAACTTTATTTTATTGAATTACTTTTCTAAGTAATGGGAATCAAAACCCCTCCATGGAGGAGTATTTAACCATTTAGTATCATACTTTCCATTGGAATATTATCAAGTATAAGCTCTTTATATCGACTTGGAATAAAGTGATTAGCAATCAGCAAGTAACATAATTTCGGTTCCTTCTTTAAATTCCCCAATTAGCTCCATCTTCTTTACATTCTTTGACCAGAATATGAAATGTCTCACATGATATAAACTTTCTCTTTTGGAAACCTTCACATGACATAAACTATGCTTCAGTTAGCAATCAAATGATATTTCCATTTCTCCTGACTTCCCTCAAGATGTTAACATATAAAGATAGACTTTACCTATCTCATTAGGCATTCATTTCATTATTTGACATTAAAAGAACATATAGACTTCATACAAGTTTAGTATCAAATGGAAATCCCGAATATATAAATTCACCCATAAATTTTATTAATTTAATCTTGTGGCACCCTCTGTTTTTACTTTAATCAATCAAACACTTCAATTTATAAAATTACACCTATTAAACTTTTTAATTTTTAAATTTATTTTATTAAACACTTCAACTTGCAAAACTAGAATAATTGAATACTCATTAAAAAGTTGAAATTTGTGAAAATTATTGTTCCAAAAATCATGTTATGAAATCGATATTTTATAGATAAAAGTTAAAAACTTTAAAAAATGTTGATATTAGTATCGAAAAATGTGTAATATTATCAAAATTTATAAGTTCAAGTGTATAATAGGCTATCCGCAAAGTTCAAAGTGTTAAAAAATTAAAGTTGTAAAATTTAAGGGTAAATTTATGCATTTAGTTGTTGAAATTGATGTAATGCAAGTTATCCTATCACATACCCATTTTGAACCAAAATAAATCTAGAATAGTACTATAAGTTTCATGGTTTGAACTCTAAATTATGAGGTAAAATTTTTTAAAAAAAAAAAAAAAAAAAAAGAATTTCAAGGAGTAGGGCTCCCTTCAAGTTTCCTCCTTCCTCCGCGTTTAAAAGGATTCTGCTTTGCATCTTCTCTAAAACTAGCTAAAATAGTTTGAAAAATTAATCAAACTAAAATCAATTACTTGAAATCAATTCAAAATCCTCAAAATCAGCTTATTAAGTTCAATTGATAATAATATATAAAAAAAATAATATTTACGGGTTTAATTTAAAGATAAGTGCATATTCAATATGAACCAAATCTCAGGATTTTAGTTCCCATATTTGATACTATAAAAAAAATAATAATAAAAAATGAACAAAAAATAATTAGCAAGTAGGGAAGCAGCAAGCCAAGACTCAGAAATTCCAGCTCCCTCTCCTCGTACTATAAAAAAGATAAAATAAAAAAAAAAAATACTAAACAAGAAAACAAGAGCAGATAGGCAAGCAGCTGGCCAAACAATGCAAAGTTAGTTACTTGTATGTCCAAAAATCACAAACAAAGAGACAATAAATAAAAGTATAGAACTGCTTAACTTTCTCCGCTCATAACTCACTTCACTGGCTCAAACATACAAAACCTTCCACAGTTTTTAACTTTGTATCCAAGACCTGCCTGCTCCTTCTCAAAAGGCATTTGCCCCCTTTATTCCTCGTTTCTTTTGTTTCTTGTTTCCCATTTTTTGTAAATTCCAATGTTAATTGATTTTACTCTCCAAACCCAACCACTATCTCTTACCCATTAATTCTAACGCCAAAAAGATTATTGCTTTTTACTATTTTGGTAGTCAGTTCCGTCAAAGTTGGTCTTCTTTTGTAGATCAAATAAAGAAAAACCTCAAAAGCTTACTTCTTTGTGACAAATTTTGTTTCTTTGAAATACTATTTTGATTTTAAGTGTATGGCTCTTCTTCTTCACTCCAGTGCCTTTTGCTTTAGTGGTGTGGTTCATTCTGTTACTTTAAAACGGTGCAATGCAAGAGCTTCCGTTGGTTTCTCTGCTCCTCCTCTCGTTTCCATTCCTAGATTCAGTTTACAAGGTATAATCCTCATTTCTTGAAATTAGAAGTGGAAAAGCCTCAATTTTGATGCTTTTATGTTGTATTTATCTATTGGGTACATTAGTTCACAATTTTGTGGGAGATTACACTCTGAAGAGCAGAGTTAGTACTGATTGGTAATATGTTAGCTTTTTGGCTGTTTCTATGTAAGCTTGCTTCTTATTGGAGCTTAGATAGGGTTTTAGTACAGGTGGTTGGTCTCATTTTTAGGGAAGTTTTAGTGGGTGACAGTTGTAGCTTAGTTGAGTCGAAGTAATTTTTTTTCACAGTATAAATCAAATTCTTACTAACAAATTAAGAACCTCATTTTAATGGAATGGTAACATCAGCTACTGAAAATGCAAGTTACTAATATATATATATATATATATATATATATATATATATATTGTATGATGGGAAGCAAATGCAATTGAAATGTAAGAACTGATCAGCATGATTTTTTTTTCAATTAGATTAATTGAAAATTGTTATCAGGTCAAGCTCATGCCGAGCAATCTCCCACTTGAATTGCATAATCCTTATTTTATTGAAGAACAATGATGTTCTAGATAACTTAGATTTGAGTTTTTGATGAATTTATGTGTTTTCAATTGAAAAGTAACTTGCTTGATGGTGGTCTGTTCTACAATACGATCTTCAGCAGTTTTACGTCAAAACAACTGATTTGCTTGCAAATAAAATCTTAACGACTTAAAATGTCCGATGGAATTTATTTAAAAGGTCTGTTGTATGATCAGAGCCTTTAGGACCAGACACTACAAGGTTTCGATGGTTTTTTAGTTATATTTCATCCATTGAAGTTCATCTCAGCTCATTTTGAGATTGTCACTTTTGAACTGCATATAATTGATCATCTCATGTATAAAGTCCTAATGCCATTTCTATTCGAAAAATCATTTTCCTTTTTCATAAGCACATTTCTTTTTGTTCCTAATTTTCGGTAGTTGTTAACTTTGTTTACTTCTAACTTTTGTTTGTCTTAGGTAAAGCATTCTCAGGTGATAGGTTACCCGAGACAAAAGACTCCTCCTTGGTGGTTTGCTTTGGGGAGATGCTAATTGATTTTGTCCCAACCGTTAATGGTCTTTCATTGGCTGATGCACCTGCATTTAAAAAGGCTCCAGGAGGTGCACCAGCAAATGTTGCAGTTGGTATTGCTCGTCTTGGTGGCTCCTCAGCTTTTATTGGGAAGGTATCTGTGTAACTGTCTTAATATCTGCTAGTCATTATTGGGATATTGAAAGTGGCACATAAAAACTGTTGGGAAATGAATCATGCATTGAAATAATATAGAATAATTTTACAAGTGACTTGGTGTTGGATCTAGCCAATCCAATTGGTTTTGTGCAAAATGGGTTTCTACATTTGCCAAATTATAAGTCTACCTGTTTGATCGCAAGGCTTTGCAAGTGGGGTTATTCTAACATTTCAAAGTGTATGAGATATGTTTGGATTACAAAATTGTACAGTATTATGATTGGTTTTTGCCCAAATGGACCAAGACAGATGGAGGAATCCAAACAGATTTTTTGGAATTAAATTGAGAACGTTTACATTTAAAGAAGAAACAAGATTTGGTTGGGAAAATAATATAAAACAGAAACTAAAAAGCACTCACACAAAAAGGAAAAGCAAAGAAAGAAATGGCATAAGAAAATGAAAAGGAAAAGGAAGAAATTATGTGTAGTTGGTTGGAGTAAATAGGATTTGAGTTTCAAAATAAAAGTCCCGCATGATTTAAACTGGTGAATGAAGTATGAAATCACTATTGACAATTCAGTATGTTGAGGCACGACGAACTTGCTTCTTGCTTTCCACACTCTTAGTAGGAGTGAGTATCGTAGGTGCAGGGTTTCATGGATATAGGTAACTAATAGTTGTTCCACTTGACAGCAAAATAGGTGCTATCCCTAACTCTTGACTGACATCAAAGATAATTGCAGGCCTTATTTTGGTTTTGCCTTGTACTTTTATGATGTTTCACATTGAGCCATATAAGCCTTATTGGAGTCATCGTATATCTTGCAGTCAGTCTAACTTTAGTCAACTTTATGCCATCTTATACTTTATTGGACTTGGAAATTAGGCCTACATCAGTTGTCTTTATGTTTCTCTTTTCGCCTTGCACTGTTTAAGGCATCATCCTTTTTCGTGTTTTTTCATATTTGTTAAGTAGAACCTAATTTTCGATAGGCAGTAATGACGTAGATACAAGGTACAAAGTATTCCTAGACACTTAACAGAGTGAAATGCATAATGGTACAAGTTCCTTGAACTGTCCCTGAATAAAGATAGGCCTTTTTTCCTATGATGTTATAGAAATGGGCAGCCTAATTACTTGCTTATTATTTTATGATGAAAAATGAATTGAAATAGGATTGGTTCCAAAATATTGCTCTTGGTTAAATGCAAACGAAATCTAGGTTAATGGTTTATGTTTGTGCATTTCTCAAGGAAAGAAATTTGACTGCATGTTGAGTATTTGATGGTGGATCTGCTAGTTTCTAGCATAAACTGATTAGTGAATTAGGAAGAGCTTCCTTATCTGGAAGGTGGGCTTGTATATGGAATGCAACTTCAACATATTTAGAGTAAATAAACACCATGCAATTAGTTTATTACTTTATGCATGTACATTTTGGACCACTTACGGCCACCCTCTAGCCATTGAAAAATCATAATTAGGTGATCTTAGTGATTTTCAGGTAGAATTCCACGATAATCAATACACAGTGATGTGACTACACAGTGATTGTCATGATGTCTTGTTACTTTTAGGCTTTATAAATCCTTTGGGATGCAGAGCTGACTTGAAATTTTTTCCTGAGTTAGTTTAAAGAATGCTGAAAATTCATGGTTCACTTTTTTTAGCATTAAACCTGATGATTAAATGGCTATTTGGCTGCCAGTTAGAGCTTTAAAGCTGAAACAAAGTTAATTCACTGTTTACAGTTGAAGCTAAAATGTGCTAATTGGGAAACCAATCTATTAAAGCTAGAAATGTCAAATATCTTTTCACTCCATCAATACTAGCTTTATTCTGTTGACCATCTCATTAATTTACACTTTCCAAAATCTTAATTTTGTGAACTTTTCCAAAAAGAAACAATGAGAAAACATTTATTCTCATCTGTCTATGGGAGTTCAAATCTTCTCTTTGACATGGACAGGTTGGTGAAGATGAATTTGGCTACATGCTTGCTGATATTTTAAAGGAGAATAATGTGAACAATGAAGGGATGCGTTTTGATCCTGGTGCACGAACTGCTTTAGCATTTGTAACATTGAGAAGCGATGGAGAACGCGAGTTCATGTTTTATCGTAATCCAAGTGCTGACATGTTGCTTCAAGAAGCTGAAGTTGATTTTAATTTGATTAGGAAGGTATGTAAGAATGCTATTTCTTTCACTACTAAAAAGAAAAAAATGGTAATTATATACAAACAAGAAAAAAAAAAAGCTACAAATAGTTATTTGTGTAAGGTATTGGGTTGTGTTGCAGCCCCTTTGGATTAATTTAGTTCAGTCACTTGTGATGTACAGCATATAGCTGGCACACTTAAACTTGAGCTCTTCAAAGCGCAAACATGTTTTCATTTCAGACTTCATTAAGTCACCAGTACCAGCATTCCAGTTCATCATGTATTTAGGTCACCTTGTTAGTCAATAGTGCATAGGTTTCATGCTACTGCCTTTTCTTTTACATAAGTCTTACTGTTGTTTTTTTTTTTTTTTTTTTTTTTTTTTATCGAACTCAATTGACTTGTTAGACAACTACACAAAATGATTTCCAACATATGACCTGACCACAGTTTCCTGTTTAAACTAACTTGACAATTTGAAGTAATTTTTATATTTTACATGAAAGACCTACCGATTTTCAGTTCTTCAATTTTTTTTCTGTTCTTGATTTGAAGACACATAACCTTTTATATAATGTTATATTATACTCCTTGATTTCTTTTTCTCCTACCGTTGTCTATCATCAGTAATAATGATAATTGAATTATTAAATAATTAGTTGTATTAGATTTATGCTCGACGGAATATTCATAAAAGAATAACAAACATCACCAAGTTGAAACATGGCAGAACTGTCAGCACCAATAGGAAGTCAAGGATATTGTAGTATAACCTCTTTATGTGAAAAGAAATTTTCAGAAGTGGGTGAATTTTAAATCAAATTTCATACACCTTCTCATGCAGTGATTGGAAATTTTTTTTTTTTTTTTCCGTTTCTTTTAGAACTTGTTAGTTACCATTATTTGCTATTTGGTGGAGCAAAATCTCAGTCGATAGAACTTTGATTTATTGCTCCCCTTTTCTGTTCCATGGCAGGCAAAAATCTTTCACTATGGCTCCATAAGTCTTATAACAGAGCCATGCAAGTCAGCACACATTGCAGCAGCAAAAGCAGCAAAAGATGCTGGTGTCCTATTATCTTATGATCCTAACCTGAGACTACCATTGTGGCCTTCTGCTGACAGCGCCAGGGAAGGCATTTTGAGCATCTGGGAACTTGCTGATATTATCAAGGTAGTTAATAACCTTGCCCTGGCCTTTTCTTTTCTTACTTGGCTCCAATTAGAGTTCGAACCTATGTTGCACGGAAACAGGAACAGACACTGGGAAATGGCATGTTCAAAAATATAGGAAACAGAAACATCGAGAAATGTGCAAAAATAAAAAATGTAAGGTATTATTTATAAATATAAAAATAAATCATTATAAACCATCAAAGATATCCAACAATAGGTCAAATGCAATCAACATTCATCCATATTCAAAAGAAAAAAAAAAAAAAAAAACTAATTTGCAAGTTCCATACTCATAAAAAATAAATGTTTTATGGATTCGTATTTATTTATTTATTTCTTTTAAATTAAACAAATGTGTTTCCAAGCAAATTACTCAATTTCCAGAAACAGCTCTGGAACATTCTTGAGGAGTTTCCAGATGTTTCTGTGCAGGAAATGTTTCAGAAACGTGGAACTGGCAGCCAAAGAGAGTTTCTGAAACATAGGTTTGACTGACAACTTCACAGCCTAGGGATGAATTTGGTAGCCAAACCCAATGTCTTTGTTATTAGTCATGTTCCTTGCCTTGTTGGCGGCAACTTTGATGACCACTCTAACTTATATGTTTCAGATAAGTGAAGAAGAGATATCTTTCTTAACTAAAGGAGAAGATCCATATGATGATGCTGTTGTCCGAAAATTTTTCCACCCAAATCTTAGATTGCTGCTCGTTACTGAAGGTGCAGATGGTTGCAGGTATTACACTAAGGTGAGTCTCAAAATTGTGCACTTCCATTATGTCGATTATAACAATGTTTTCAGGACGTCCTGATTTAAGTTGGATAAAAATGTGAAAGATAATTTCTTTTATGGGCAAGAATATACTTCTAGGGCCACAATAACATGTTTGCTTCCGAGACTCAGAAAAATAGAAAGAGGAGAGATTGTGTATTTTACTGCTCACTGAAACTTGTAGGATAACAGGAATGCACAAACTTGAAACTGATTTTACATCCATGTCAAAAATTGAACTTTCCTGTGCTTATTGGATTGTAGATTCAAGTGATTCAATTACTAGCTAATTCTCAGGCATCTATTCTCAAATTGTTCAAATAATTTGGAAAATTTGCAACAATGTTGGAAATTGGTTCCATAAATCTTCAATATTTTGGAAAAGATGAAAGTGCAATTTTCTCATGAACATTACTGTCACCTTGGATTTTGAAAAAATCTAGGGCTATGTATGGTGATCAAGAGCTGTTCTAGTGACTATTTCTAGTAAGTGTGGTGGATTTGGCCCACAAATCTGGAGGCTAGTGAAACAGACTATAGTTTCTAAACTACTTGAGCTTTCTATTATTCTAATACCATTTGAAATGTTCCTTCTGGGTGTGGTGGTTAATTCCATCTTTTGACAATTGTATGTCCACAATTCCGCGGTGTAACATTGGCAGGAGTTCAGCGGGAGAGTGAAAGGTTTAAAGGTAGATGCCATAGATGCCACAGGTGCTGGAGATGCTTTTGTAGCTGGAATATTGTCACAGCTAGCTGAAGATTTCTCCTTGCTTCAGGTAGTGATATTAAGAATTTAAGATGCAAAAGATTATTACTCCTTAGAGTCAATTTGCACATCTACATGCATACACATGTGTATATCTGGTATCCTCATCATAATGGAGGAAATGGTGACTATTATCTGTTGCATAATGCAATAGTCATCAAGCTAGCAGCATAATTGGTCAAAATGCACGCACTTGATCGTGCGTGGAGATGCACATATTCATGGTTTGTTACTGAGTACTACTTGGCAGCAGCATTATAAAAATCAAGTTTCTAAATTCTAACGTACACATACGCAAATATTTCTGTCCATATTTGGATAGTTTCATGGTCATTTATCTTGTACTATGTGTAACTCCTGAATCTGGTAGTACTTGATGTTTAGCTTTCATATTTGCTTAGACAACTATATATTACGTCTTCTATTTTAGGGCCAGTTTGTTATTGCTTGTAGCAACTTTTGGGCAAAAATCAGAAGAATCCTTCTGAGTCAATGAAGGGTAGATTCTTAAAATTTGATGATTGAAGCCTAAAAATGTTACTAGCGGTAGCAATATCAAACAAATAATTAGTATTCATGCATCTAATTTTGACTGGTTTGAACTTGTAGAATGAAGAGCGACTAAGAGACGCTCTTAAGTTTGCGAATGCTTGTGGGGCATTGACTGTGATGGATAGAGGTGCAATTCCAGCTTTACCAACTCGCGAAGCTGTGCTGAATGCCATCCTTAAGTCTGTAGCCTAAAGTAATTTCCGTTGAAATCTTTACAACACCAGTTTTAAGCCAATTGTTAGGATTGGTGATAACCAATAATGCCGGTGTTGGTTAATAGTATGTAATCTAATTTGCTTAAATAATTGAAACATTACCTATCCATTTCATCCTGTTGTAAGTTATATCATAATCCGAGTGTATAATTAGTTCAATTCGGCGGATGGATTATATTTAAGCTATGTTTGGTAGAAATAAATTCCAATAAATTGTGGAATTCATTTATGATTTTGTGTTTTACTCCTTGATATGAATAAAAATGCGTTTATTAATTACTCAAATATAAGTTTGTGGAGTTCAAAATTACTGAAATAAATTGTCGTTTGCAGAACTTTTAGAAGGCAAGCTTGCTATTTCTGTTACGTTTGTTGGCTATCTTATTCTGCAATTTTTTCTCTAACCCTCTTTGTAGAAACAAGAGGTGATGATTTAGGTGTTGATCTATTCAATCAGATGGTTGTGTTAGGAGGCATCATAATGATGTGTTCTTGGTTTGTATCTGAAAACCAGTTTGATTTGACCCTTGATAGCAAAAAGTTGCAGAGTCTGATCTCATTAATTGCTTAGTGGAGCCAGTTATTTTAAACCTAACGATCAAGTTGCATAAAGATGGGGGCTCAGCCTAATTTTATCAGTTGCTTAAATATTGTGGACCTAGATACTTTTGCACCTAAAAATGGCCATGAATGGGGATGGATTCCCATGACCCGCGAAATTTATACTATTCTTATCTATATTCATTTAAAATTTTATTATCCGTATCTATTTAAAACTCATTTATTTATTCATTCGAGTATTCATATTTAAACCCGTTTCAATTTTTACTCTTTGTATCCGTTCAAAATCTATTTAAAATATTTTTATACAGGTAAGGTACCCATGAATTTTAACTATTTAAATCCAAACTTATTAAAATACAATCTTTATTAATGGTGGATAGAATACCCGTGGGTACCCAATATTGGGTAGCAGGTATTCAAAAATCTATATGTATACCATATCCGTATTTATTATGGATAGTAATTTCACTATTCGTATCTGTCTCAAACCCATTTATAACTGCCTATATCATATTTAAACGAATCGGAGCAGAGGGACACCTTAAAATACCCACACTGCTTCCATCCCTAGTCATGAGGAATTTAGAGTGAAATTAAGATGTCCAACACTTAGTGCTCAAAGCAGGACGAGTATTTATGAATTTTAGGATACTCTTATTCATATCCATTTAAAATTTTATAATTTATATCTGTTTTAAATCTGTTTAAAATATCCTTACGCAGGTAAAGTACTATTTAAAATTCCTTAGTATTAAATCCGAACTTATTTAAAATATAATTTTTTACTATTAATGAATCAGAATGAAGTAGGTATCCTAAATACTTGCACCGGTTCCATGCGTTTCAACTTCACTGGAAAAATGATTAAAATGCAATCATCCAAAAGAAAAAAATTTAAAAATATATTTTGCTCTCAATTCAAACAATTATTTCAAATTAAATAATTGCGAGTCATTTACATCAATAAAACTCAAAATTAGAGATGCGTAGTCTTATATATATTTTGCAAGTGAGTATTAATTTTATTTTAATTCCAACTCCATATTAATAGCACATTAACATTCAATTAATCATTCTCAAAAAAAAAAAATTCAATTAATCCCTAAAAACAAAAGGTAATCAATCAAAAATATAAAACCAAACCCAAAATCAAATATAAAATCAACAGAATTTAATTTAGTCCAATTCAACTAACCAAAAAACAGTTAGAGAAATTTGAGGCAATCCATTCCCTACACTACGATTCCGAATTCAAAGCACAGCCTTACACACAAATCTCACTCAACTCTTTAAAACCCATAACTCTTTCATTTCTCAAATCATTAACACATTCACTCAAAACATTTGACAACAAAACCAACGCACATACATTTCCTTTACTTAACTTTTAAAAGAACAAAAATGGCTGACGACGCGCAGGACCTGGCCGACCGTGAGCGCATTTTCAAGCGTTTCGACTTGAACGGCGACGGAAAGATCTCTGCAGCGGAGCTCGGAGACTGCCTGAAAACCCTCGGCTCCGTCACCCCGGATGAGGTTAAGCGTATGATGGCGGAGATTGATACTGACGGTGATGGATACATATCATATCAGGAGTTCACAGATTTTGCTACAGCTAACCGTGGCCTAATGAAGGATGTTGCTAAGATATTTTGATGTCATAGCAAATTCATTATTTCTCCTTAATTGTTTTTTGCTTTGTGTTATTTGTTATTTAATTTAATTCTTTTTTTTGTTTTAATTTAATAGGAGAATGTGATTTTATTCTTAATGGTTGTGAGAGACGTCCAGTGGATTTTGCTTTGGTAGTTAAACTGTAACCACTTGTCTCCTATTTTTTTAAATATTTTTTTTTAATTATTATATATATCATCTTTTGACAAATTTAATTTGACAAGTTTAAATGCTTTTTTTTTTTTACAATTTTCCTTTGTAGGAAAAATTAATTGGGTGTTACAAAAAAAATTTTCAAAATTAAAAGCGATTAAAGTTAAAAAAAAAATAAATAAAATTGCACTCTTTTTATAGGAAAATTTTTTAAAAAATTTTGGAGTTTGGGGTACCTCGCTCCTGCGGTCCCTCCTTCCTTGATCTCCAAGCTCAGACCAACAGCAGTATTCAAATATTCAAACATTTTTCTCATTGCAATTTATGATTATTGATGATGAAATAATTAAAAATCCACAAAGTGTTATTCTATTAATTTAAAATAAATAACGCTCGATTTATTATTTAATTAATATCTGAGATTCTCACTCAGGTATTAAATCTCGAAATTTTCACTTGGCATTTGGTTTTTTATGTCAGTAGTTGGCAAATTATCACTCATCTAATTCTTTCAATCTTATTCAATGTTTTCTACTTCTATCAATTATGATAATTTTTTCTTTTTGCTTTTAAGATTGAAGATTGATTTCTATTCCCAATTAAAAATTGAGATACAAAGTTTGACTTGAAAACTTAGAAGCAATGATCTAGAACTTGTTATAGAGTCATAGACATTAAATTAGTCTATTTTCCTTTACGGGATAACCTGTAACTCCCATGAATACTCTACGTGGCATTCAAGTTATTTCCAAGCATTCATGATTAGAAAAATATGAAATATTAACAACTCAAAACAATATTCAAAACTACTTGTGGTATATTCCTTTTGCTTGTACAAGTGAAGATGCATTGCACCACAAAATGTTAAGCTAAGGTTGGTGATAAGGGGTTCAAGGAATGGCCCCATCGGTCCTCATATTTTCCATGTCTTCCTAAAAGATTAGTCCATTCGGCAATTAAACCAATCACAATAGATTTTTTTTTTTTAAACAAATGTTTTTTTATTAGTTTCATCGATGGTTAATATCCTCGTATATCAGAGTTGAGATTGGAACTTGCATTTCTAGCTTCAAACTTATTTCTCCCTTCAAACTTATTTCTCCCGCTATCTGGTTAACTTTCCCTTTCTCTCACAGGAACAGGAGCTTTTGTGGCACCAGTGATTCAGCTTTGAAATAAAGCAAACTCGTATGTATATTGACTTACAAGAATTCGGTGAAACAAAAGAAAAAGCCTAAACTTTAAATGATAAATCTGAAACACTCCTTCCCATTAAGGTTGGGGCAGGAAATTAGATGATATCTACATGATTTCTTGGTAAATCCCTTTTCCTATTTACAGTTTAACACATTTTCGATTCTGATTTTCTAACACTTGTCTGCAAGCAAGCGACTAAAATAAGAAAACAACAAAAAACCAAAAGGAAAAAAAAAAAAGTGTTTCAGATAGTTCAGTGCACTGCCTCAACGACAATAAAGGTGATCATCATCTTCAAACTCTGAAACTCCTAGCATTGCCAAAGCCAAGTGACTTCTCATCTCACTTTTTGCCTGTTGTGGCTGGGGGTAGCAATCTATGATGCCAGAAAAATTGGATTTCTTCTTATTGTGGTATACAGGCTCTTCTTCACCTCTCAATATAGCGATAATTTCATCGATACCTGGCCTTCGAGATTCCTCGTTACTTATACAGGCAGCAGCAGCTTGAATCATCTGTGCAATTTGAGTTGTCTTTTTGAAAGTGCATTTAAGACGTGGATCGCGCAAATCTTCTATGGCTCCTTTACCCTTTTGCAGTAGAGGTTTAGCCTGCCAAAGAAACAAAAAAAAAAAGGTTTGTCAGGTTTATATCACAACCAAGTCATGCAAAGACTAGTGACAATAAAAATAGTAGACAAAATGACATGTAAAACAGTGCAATGTCTAATTATAATTTATTAGACACCAAAGTTAATTCTAGAGGCATTCTTGTTATGATAGTTGTAGCAGAACTTTCCGCAAGGTTTTAGAGAAGTATGTGTAGGTCCATAAAAGTGAGAAATTGCTCTTTCAGAAAAATCTTGGCTCTGTAGAAATGGTCATAGTCATCGGATTTGTTTCCTGAGAAACCTGGTTTTGGAGCTACTGAATCAAATCATAGTTTCTCTCTCAAACACAAACATTATTCTATAGTAGACATCCATGCGCTGATCCTTGACTTCAGAGAAATTAGGTAATTTTGCTGATATAAAATAAAATTTCCTGAAAAATTTACCCATTTGATACCCTTCCATATCAATATGCTGATTTCTCCTTCACAATGCAGTCAAGATCTACTAAGAGTGACATAGTTCATGTAGAAAAAGCAAATGAAGTTCTTAATGGAGTTTGATGGCAGAAATTGTAATTGTTGTTCAGAAAACTATGGTAAATTGAAAACAACCAACCAAACAAACTCATGTTTCACATAATACATCAACTTCAACAAAGTGATGAATTTCAGCGAGTTTTTCGGGTGAACAAGAAAAACATTTATTATGCTAGTTTTAGAAAAATGAAATTAAAAATTGATATGTGAAACACTAAAAAATTTCTGCACAATAAAAGAAAAACAGTGATTTCATGTTTGCAGAATTTGCAGGTTAGTTCACATATTCAAGAGATCATCAACAAAATGTGGTTGCAAATTTAGGGATACTGTCAATTTCAAGATAAAAAGATGACCCCTTAATTCTTCATGGAAACTTCTAGGGGGACCATTCATTCAAGTATCACAAAGCAAAAGCAGCTAACAAGAAGTGTAAAAGAAAATTATTTTAATAACCTACCCACAGCACTAAATTTTCTTCTCCAGGAGGCCTTCTTGCTTCAATTGGTTTCCTTCCAGTTATTAGTTCCAAGAGGACCACCCCAAATGCATAAACATCGGTCTTATCAGATACTTTACCATGCTGGAAGTACTCAGGAGCAAGGTAACTGTGGATTGAAATTTTAATCAACAAATGAAAGGAATTTTAATCTCTTTGCTTAACAATTGAAGGTCAAATATGTTTTCTATTTTCAAAAATTTCCTAAAATCATTACCCGAATGTTCCCTTGACTGTTTTACAGAGGAAAGGTACTGAGGGTGCGGAGGTCCAAGTAGCCAATCCAAAATCACACAACTGCAAAGACAATCATCACTATAAATCAATAAAAATAACATGAATGGACTAGTTGAATCTGAATTCTTTTCAATAGAAGAAGTCAAGTTAATGAATTTAACCCTTGAAACAATTTTCCTTACTTTGGGTATTTTCTTGGAAGAAAGGAGTATATTTGAGGGTTTAATATCTCTATGAACAACACATCTCTCAGTTCCATTATGCAAATATGCAATTGCTTGTGCAATTCCTAGAGCCACCTTATATCTCACTGACCAAGGAAGTGTTGAACCACCCTTTACTCCTCTTTTCTTCTCTGCAAATGGGCATAACATAAAACACTGAAAATTCAATCAAATTTTAAACCACTAATTGAAGAAGAGGAAAATTTACCATGCAAATGGCGCTCCAAGCTCCCACCAGAGACATACTTGTACACCAAGAATAAACCCTCTTCTGGATCAATACAATAACCCACAAGGGGGACGATATTTGGATTATGAAGAGAGCTAGCAATCATCAATTCTCTACAAAAAGCCTTTGAAGATTCTTTATCCTCCTTGTCTAATCTCTTAATAGCCACAGCTGTCCTCAAGAATCCAACTCTACCTCTAAAAACAAAGCTCAAAGCTCCTCTTCCCAAAACTCTACCTACCAATTGCAACAAAATGATTCAAAAACTCAAGACAGACACCAAGAAAAAAAAAATTTCAAAACAGTAGACAATGGATCAATTTAGTACCTTTAGAGAAATTTAAGGTAGCAGCAACAATTTCACTATAACTGAATCTGACCAAAGAATTTGCCACTGGAGAGATACTCCTCTCTAAAGACTGAATTCTCCTCCATTTTAGTTCCTTAGCTTTAGTTTCATTCAACCCATTATCCAAATTCACCATCAAAACAGTTGCAGAAGCTGAAGAATTCATGTTCATGGATTCAAGCTCTACCTGAGAGCAGAAACTAAATCTGAAAGAAGAGTGTACTGATTGTGGATCAGCATTTGTTAGCTCTGCACCACCACACCCACCAGACTCTGCAAGTAACCATGCCTTGTTATGCTCTAAATTTACATTCTTGATTTTGCTGCTTTTATTGCTTTTGCTTTTCTCATTCGGGTGAAAACAGGCAAACCCAAGTCGCCAAACCATTTTTGTTACAAGGGCTTTTACCTTGAGCTCATTATGGTCACAGTAGAGATCTGTGGATGTAGAAGAACAAGAGCAGAGACCATTTGGAGGCTCTCTTGGGTTTGTACAGCTACCTTCAAAGAAACCCATTTTAAAAAAGCAGATCTCAGTAAGAGCACAGAAACCCAGAAACCAGAAAAAGAGAGAGAATAAAAAAAGTGAAAGCTGCCTGCTTTGCTTCAAGGGTGGGAGAGAATTTCTCAGGAGAGAGGGAGGGAGAGAGACAGAGGAGAAATGGATTAAAGGGTATGGGGCTATGTGTTATGTATAAAAAAAAAAAAAGAAGCATGTATTTTGTAGGTGAATGCCTGAGTATTAGTTTAATGTGTGTGAGATTAAAGAATGTAGACATGAAGAAGAAGAAGAACCGTATGGTCTTCTTCAGATAAATAACCTAGAAAAATAAAAAAATGGGTTTTGGTTCTAATTCTTTTTTTAAAGATCTAATCTTAATTGATGGTATTATTTAAAGAAGAGGGAGAGATAGAATTGATTTGTATAGAAAAAAAAAGAGATTCTTGCTGCCAATATTGAAGTGGACATAGAGAACCTACAATGTACGTTCTTTGCATAATTTGGATTAGTTGAATAAACCAAAAGCAAAAGAGAGAGTAAGAAAGAGAGTACCAACAACCAGAGAGAGACTTGTGGGTTAACTATTTTTCGGATTAGCCAATGAATCAAGAATCATTACTACAAAGTGGAGAGAGAGATTATTAGTTTGCGTATTATGTGAAGAGAAAAAGGTAAAGCTTGTGGTTTTATCGAGGTTTTTTTGGTAAATTGGGTGTAGAGACGAGAAAATTTATGATTAGGACATGAATCACACCAAGATGACAATGTAGTTTGGTGACCATCCAACACCTTACAACTGCCAACAACCTCTTCCGGCAACCCAGCTAGTCTAGTTTGTAATGAACCGACCATCCATTTCAAATATGAATGAAATTCAAGAATTTTTTAATTAAGATTATGGATTTGAATCTCTGATATCTAAAAGTACCAAATAGGTTGAATTAGGTACATTTGAAGGATAAGGCTATGCCTTCTATTTTTTTCTTTTATTGTTTTTTTTTTTTTTAAAGGTGATTAGATTGGTTATAAAGTAATTCATTTGGAAAAATCTGTCTTCGAGTTTTTTTTTTTTTTTTTTTTCCAAAATTCCCATCGCATTTCTATTGTTGAAAAAATAATTGATGATCCCTCAAACTTAGTTTAGTTAAATTATCTAATCCCTCCATCTAAAAAATAGTTATTTTTATTGTTGAGTTCGGAACTAAATAGTAATTCAATAATAAATGTGATGGACTAAATAGTTTAGCTATTAAACTTGAATAACCCATTTTCAAAAAAAAAAAAAACATAAATAACCAAATAATTAAATACTATAACATATTTAATAGAAGCAAAAGGCAATTTTAGACAGAAGAAAAGGAATCTTGTAGCTAATTTCATTTAGCACCACTTAAAAAGTGTCTTTTAGATTAGTATTTCGTGTATAAGAATGCTTAACACACGATAGAAGAGCTAGAGTTTGAATCATCATAGAACTAGGCAGAGCACAAAAGGCATGAACAAATCCTGCATCTTCAAGTAATATCCTGTTTTTTTTTTTTTTTTTTTTTATAGTAACCATATCAATTATTAAAAGAATCATATCTTTGTATATTATTAGTAAAAATTGTATGCATATGTTAAATTTTAAATTTTATTATGTTAAGGTTTTGAGAAAAATACAATATTATCTAATAAATTATACAATTAAAATAAAATTAACATGCATAATTTAAATTATATTTTTAAAAACGATTGTGATATAAGTATTTTCAAATTAAATTATTAAAATCTACTCCATCCACATCATGAACTGTTATTTTGTATAAACAGCAATCACTTTGATTTGATTTTTCTTTTTATAAGTTAAAACCAAACCGAAACCATTCTATGATATATATTATAAAATAATGATATTTATATTTAAAAAAATGAGATTGTCATTAAAATTTTTAAAATGAATAACAATTTTATTATATGATTTACAATTCTAATTGTTTTCAATTCAAACCCAAATAACTTTAAAACAATAAATTATTATTACTGAGCTTAATCAAATATTTATGATTTTAAACGATTTGAATCGATTTAAATGTTTTTATAATCAAATCGAATCGAATCGAATCAAATCAAATCGTAAGTTTAATAATATTACAGAAAAAATCTCAATTGATTTTTTATTTTTTAATATTTATGATTAGATATTTTTGAACAGGCTTTCAAGGAAGATAAATCTCATAAATTTATAGATGGTATATAGCTTATTTTTCCTTCCTTAATTAATTACATCCAACCTAAATATAAATGTTACTAATGCTCCGTTTGTTTCCATAAAATAATTTATAGAAAAATAACTTGTTGAAGAAAATATTTTTCATTCGACTTATTTTCCATTATTTGGTTGTAATATTGAAATTAGTTAAAAATATTAAAATCTTTATCTCATAAAACTATAAAAAAATATTAATAATAATAGAAATTTTATAATTTAAAAGTTTTATTGTTAAATGTGAGAAGAATGCAAAAAAAAAAAGTAAATTATGAAAAAAGCCATTGGTAGCCGGTAGTAAATAGTGACTGGTGATAGTAACTATAATGATTAATAAATTAAAAAAATATAGATTTATAAGGTTTGTCAATATACGGAAAATATTTTACTCTCTAAAAAATGAAAAGTTATTTTTCTTAAACAATGATTTAATTTTCCTTTAACCAGAAAAATATTTTTCATTGGCTTATTTTCGTGAGCGCCCTAATTAATGAAAAATTGTGAAATATATTTTACTGCAAGATATTTTGCTGAAACAAACCAACCTAAACAAGAATATGAGATCCTTAGTCCTTACTCCTTGCTCTACGCAAAGTTAAAAAAGAATCAAACTAAAGTACGTTGGCCTGACAGAAGCCAAAATTTACCTCAACTCTCAAGTGTTGTTCATCTTATCAGAAAAGTTAAATCCTTTCCTTTTTGGCTCATACATAAATTCACCACTATATTTCTATGAAAAACCTTATAGCACCGTCAGCTTCCACTTTTAACGTATTGAACATTTCAATTTATAAAATTGCGCATATTAAACATTTTAATTGACTTATTGAACACTTTAACTTACAAAATTAGATGGATTAAACACTTATTGGGTATTTGAAAAACATGAAAATTTTTAAAATTAAATCAATATTTTGCATATTAAAGACAAAAACCTTAAAATTTTATTTTTTTGAGCGTGATGAGGTGTGAAATTATTACAAAAAAAAAAAAATTTAGGAGTCCTACAAGATAGATTTTAAAGTGCACGGTGACACAAGATTTTTTTTATTAAACTTTAGGGTTAAATTATGCATTCAGCATTTCTTTCCTTTGTCCAATTTTAAACACATTGGTCTTATTAGCTTATACTCATACATTCAACAATTATTTTTATTTTATTTTACCTAAAGTGATAGAGTTGTTTTAAATTAGACAAAATAGATCATAAAGCTTTGCTAAATGGCACAAATTGCGCCTGATGCAATTTGTGCACATTTACAATTATACTTTTAGTGTGACATTGATAATATTTAGACCGATAAAAAATTTTCTAAAAGTATCTTATGTTGGGTTTAACACAGATTACAAAAATATAAGTATATTCCTTAAAAAAAAAAAAAAAAAAAAAAAAGATAACAATAGTATATTGGGTCATGGCATAATACCTTATGCTTACAAAGCTCATATTTTCAACATTTTACCATTTGCTTTCAAATTCCATCAATTTGTAAAATCCTATTTACTCTTTTACTCAATTCTTCATTGAAGTCATTGAATAGAGAGTCCATTTCCCATAAGGGGATTTTCTTCAAAGTCAGACTCATTTGGATTGAAGTAAATCATCTTCTCTTAGTTTTACATTTTAGCATATTGATCAAGTCATTGTTGCCTTTTATGACAGCTAGTATTGTATTGGAAATCAATTGCTATTCGTCTGTCTGTTTTTAGAAAATAATTTATTTTTAAAAATGTTATTTGAAAAAAAAAATTTTGACACTTGATTTTTTTATTAGTTGGTTATATTATTGAAAATGAGTTAAAAATATTAAAATTTTTTACTTTATAAGACTGAAAATATTTAAAATCATAAAAATTTTATATTTTTAAATTTTATCATTAAAATATGAGATGTATAAATAATAAATTTTAGTAATTGTACGTAGTTAGTGGTGGTCGGTAATGATAGATTTCGACCAGCGGTGACCGATTATTATTACACTTGATTAGAAAAATATTTTTCGATAACCGGAAATCATTTCAAATCACCAATATATACAATTTAGGTAAAAATTTTTCTGATATTCCCTAAAAAAAAATCTATCAACGCACTAAAAAACTGTACAAAATTGTGTTGGATTGGAACATATATTTGGACAAGACATGTGTATACATGATTACTATAAAGCCAAATTGCTAAAGGACAGAGTTGGTGAAAGTCAACATCTGAAGTTGCATGATTAGCTTTAGCTGAGACATTGTTAATTTAGTACATCACAAAAGTACTTATGTTTGGATTTTTCATTGTTTTCTGCTTTCGACTACTATTGTACTAATGAGTTAAAATTGACTCCAAAAAATGAGTAACTACCAATTTACCTATGCATCATGTGACTGATCCATAAAATAAAATAAAATAAAAAATCTGTAGGTTTTAATGAAATATTTATATAAATCATTATCTTAATTGTAGGGGAAAAATTACAATTAGGAAATAATTATGGAGATATACAGCAGATAATAATTCTAGATCAAAATATGGTTTAACTAGAAAATACTAATAATGCTTTTTTTTCCACATGTCTTCATGCTCGGATAAGAAAAAGTATTTAGATAAAACTCGTCTAACAATAGAGACTTAGATTTTAAACTCATATCCTTCTAAATAAACTAGTTGTGATTAGCGCTTCACACTCTGCATTTTTTTTATATTTTACTTAAATAATTATTATTATATAATTAATTATATTTAAAATCTCAAAAGATAAAATTGGTTATTTGAAATTTTATAGAAGGATGTACATCAAAAGAAGGATTGTTGATTGTTATATTCAATTTTTTATATAAATTTTAATTATGTCTTTTTATTTATGTATTATCTCATAATTTTAGTTAATAATATGTTACTCACGTGAGATTTATAATCTGCTGTCATCATTAATATACAATAAAAAAAGTATAGTCATGCATCATTTATTTTGCCAATGAATTAAACCTATAGACAAAGGTACTAAATTAAATTGATTTGTGTCCGCAATATTATAAATTCAAATGAGTTTCAATAACCACAAATAATAAAATATATTAGAGTCATATTTGAATACTATAACTAAATTTTGTATTTATTTTGATTGATATATTGAAATTATTTTCTAAAATAAAATTATTTTTATTTTAACATTATAAAAACAAATCTAAAAAGCTGTTGTGAATATCCTATTTTATTGGACTTCATCTTAATAATCTTTTATCACCAACTTTAAATATTTAAAATATATCTAAAGTGATCTTTATATATTAAATAGACTATATATTAGCATTTTCTTGCATTAGTAAAGTAGTCCTGCATCTGTCAATTTTTCTATACTTCATTTTGTACGCCGACTATTAAACTGACCAATCAAGTTTAGGAAATTTCTAAAGAAAAACATACTGTTGTGTCAAACCCTTGAATGCAATCTTTGAAAATGGTCTCTTCCGCTGCATAAGTTATTATGATAGAAATAAGACAAAAAAAATTGTATATTTACTTGTAGGTCTTCATTCACTTGAATTAAGATCATATCCCCATCCATACGTGTGAACTGTAATACATCCAATGTTGCATTTTCTCAAAATACTTCCTACATCAAAATTTTCTTAAAATCATAAATACCAATTTGAAGATAAAGATAAAGAAGGTAATGTACAACCATAAAAAGCAAAACATTTTTTCTCTAATAAATATTACTTAGATATCAAAGGAGTAATCTCAGTGCTTTTACTCAAATTTATAGAATTGTTCACAAAATAATATCGAGTTCAAATAATACCGTGTTTCAAAAACTTATTAATTGTCCATATCCATATAAATATTAAATTAAAAAATTATTTGAATTGATAAATCAAAATACAGAAAAATAAAAAAAATTTAAATTTTCTAGAAAAAGAAAAATAGAATGCTGAACAAAAACGCCTCAAATTTTCTTTTTATTTCAGCTTTCATATATATATACACACACGTATCAGATTGGAATATCAATCCAATTTCGAATATTTTTATTTAATTGAATATTAAAAAATAAATAGTCAAAGATACTATTATTTTCTTTATTAAGTTTCTGTATAATTTAAATAGTTGGATTAGACAATATGTTAAAAATGAAAGATCCTTTCCAACTTCTTGCAGTAAACTATATTTATTCTAGAAAAATGTAAGGTAAATCATTATTAAGAACACCGATGATGAGAAGAATGAATAGGCACATGATCTTGTGCCTATAGAAATGGATTGCTCGTCAGTGAAGCAAGCTTTGGATAATCGTTCAGTAGGCAATTCTTATTTTGACATCTTGATTAATGATTGTAAGTCCCTAGCTAGGGAATTTACTCCTTTGTCATTTTCTTTTGCAAAAAAATCAACGAATTGGGTGGCTCGTTTGTTAACACAAGCTACTGTTACTATGCCTGATTTGATGGAACGGCGTATGAAGCATCAATCTATTGTTTTATAATGTACTGATTTGAGATGCTAATAATAATTAAGCAATCTTTCTTAAAAAAAAAAAAAAGGTACACTTTGATGATATGCAATTAACAAATCATTAAGAAGTATAATAGCGCAAATAACTTAATAATGGGACTTATCTCAAGTTAAATTGATATTTTTTTATTGAAATAAAAGAATATATATTATTATATATGTTAGGCAAAATAAACGAGATTGTATAAAATCAATTTTATATTAAACAGTATTTTCTTTTTCCCTTTTCTAAGTTTTAAACATGACTTCCTTACCTAACAAGTGTGATTAAATTTATAATAGAACACCTAACAAAAAGGTTACTTAAGGGTCATAAAGCTTAATAAAGAATGAACATTAGGTTAACAGAATAAAATGAAGCATGAACAAGCTTTTTTTAATATTCATCTATAATATAAAAAGTAGGAATGGATCAGGAATATTAGTATTGTCAAAAATACCTCTACTAAATTTATGAATTGACAAAAATATTATTAAGGATTTTAATTTTATTAATTGAACAATAAAGAGAATTTAATTTTATTTCCTGCGAATGGAAATAGAACTTAGATTAAAGTACCAAACTAAGATCAGACAGTACAAAAGGAAGAATAAAGTCAGAACAGCTCTTTATCCAAATAATTTTGATTACTTATATTAATTTTTTTATTTAAATATAAATTTTATTGGATAAAATAAAAAACTATATTTCATACTATACGAGGTATATATTAAATAAGGTAAGAATATAATATATGTAAGGATTTTAATTTTATAAAGGTAATTTAATTTTGATTGGTTGTATTATATACTAAATAAGCTATATATTAAATATGGTAAGAATATAATATCTTTAAGAATTGTAATTTTATTGGTTGAAAAAATAAAGGTAATTTAATTTTGATTGGCTATACTATACCATACAAGGTAGATATTAAATATAGTAAAAATATATTTAATATTATTTTTAATTTAATTGGTTATAATTATTTCTTACAAGTAACTTATTATGCAAAGAATAAATATAATTCATTATTATTTAATAAGGAATATATATAAGATTTATTATTTGATATAAAATAAAACTCAGTAAAAATATATTAATAATATAAATTATGATATAAGATTTTATATTAGCGAACCATATAACATGTAGAAAAAAATTTTTTTCCTCAAAAAGAGTAATCATAAGATTAACCATATGCTCATAGACTTTAACAAAAAGCAAAAAATAAGCCAATCGTGTGGTGTGGTGATCTGGTTGGTCTTCTCACTTATGTGAGGAGTTGAAAGTCTTGAATTTCAATCCTTTCGACCATAGTTGTTTTTATCAATTTGGTTAGTCAAGGGAGGGTTACAGCCCACAGTATTATTTCGACCTATAAAGCCTCTAATGAATTAAAAAAAAAAAGAAAAAAAAAACTAAAATGCTATCTATTCGAAATTTAATAAGCCAAGTCAAGTTAATTCATATTTTAGAAAAGTTTCTCGCATAGTATCTTATTTTCACTTTAATTTATTTATTTTAAATATTGTAATTTTAAGTACCACTACTTTAGAAATAATTTTTTTTTATTGATTTGTATTGTTATTTTCTTAATTTATCTGAACTTTAATGAAACAATGACAAGAAAATATATTTTTTAATATGCATAGTGTATTAGTAACGGGCATATTCTTCATGATTTCATAAATGAAAAATTCATTGGTGCATAATTACATAATTTTTTATTTTTTTCCAAACTAATGCAACGTAAAACTTTATTATTTCGATTGATAAAATAGGAAAACTAATATTGGTTTCTCATATTTGATAAATTTTGATATTATATTTTACATAAAACATTAAATTAATTCAATTTAAATTAATATAACAAAATTTTTATTGCTTGAATAATAATTTTATTTTTCATAAAAATTTATTTGTTAAATTATAATAATATTTATAAATATATTTTTCTTAACAAGTTATTTAGTTATTGGATTTTTTATTTTATTACTTCATAAATATTATTTTTTCTATTTATGAATATTCTTAAATTTTTAATAATATAAATGGTTCATAATATTATAATTTATAATAAAAAATAGAAAATTATACATGAAAATTAAATTTTATTTATTTGAACGAGCAAAAATCAAATGATATAAATAACATGTAATAAACCCTTGAGAAAATTAGTATACATGAATAGAGTTTAGTCTAACTTTGTGATATTATTAGTATCAAAATGGACCCATTTTGGTTCCCTAACCGAAAGTTTGAGAAATGATGCAATTTGGGGCCCAAAACATTAGGCTAAAATATATATATATATATATATATATATATATATATATGTATATATATATAATGATATTTTTGGATAATAATATGATTTTGGTAGGGTTGGTCACTCTTAATTGCTCAAAAATTTATTTGACAAAATCATTAGCTCCAATAATTAATATTAAGTAAATATGGTAATTGAACGTGTGGTGAAGACGGCATCTAATTAGGACCACCAAATTTCAGAGATAATGAGAATTCGAATATTTTGTAGATAAAATTATATTATTCTCTTTTTAATGGCGCAAAAAAGTACAGATAATTATTACTATTTCCAAATAATGATAGTTAAATTGTATAGTCATTGCACTTTTGATGGATGAGATGAGATAGATGACATGGATTATTTTTCTTATAACTATATGTTTTGAGTTCGAATCTTGAGTATGAAGTCTTTTTAAATACTCAGAAGAGAGTACTTTACACTCTTTATAGGCCTATCTGGCGCGAATCTAGATTAGTCGGGGTTTCCACGGATGATTAAAATAAAAAAATATTATATAATCATTATTATTCCTTCATGTCAAAATTTAAAATAAATTATAAGAGAAGGAATGGTTTTCATTCACTCTTTCTTCCTACCCCTCCCAATGTACCAAGCATAATTTGGTTTTATTTGCTTATGATTATATGTTGATTTGCTCCTGTTTTTTTTATTAATTTCCAAAGCTTCGTTTATGCCCTTTAATTAAATAAATTATAGTTTTATTATTTAATTTAATGTTTGTATATATGTTTATAACATTAAATAAAATTACACCTTCATAAACTTCATTATAATCTCATTATATTAAGATAAGTATTCGAATTGAGAGTTTTTAATAATTCTCATATTTAAAAGGTATTTAAAATCTTTTATTAAAAAAGATTTGCAACACTGTATAACTAAATAAGCAAAATAATTTACTACAAATGAACTGATAGATATAAAATTAAAGTAAAATTTTAATTATCATTTTGAAATAGTATTAATTGTAATTGAAATTTGATTATTTAAATCTATTAATTATAATTATCGGATTTAAATCTTATTCGCTGTAGAAACTTTTCACCAATTTGGTGAATTTTATTTCAAAGGAGTGGTTTCATCTTATTGTATAACTCACAAGTTATCGGACTACAAAAAATAATATCTTTTTTAAGAGCAAAAAAATCTATAAATTAGGTGTTCTTTTATTTCAAACTTTTCAATAAAATTTCATGTATATACATCCTAAAAAAATTTTAATCATCTTATACCAACAATTTAGGTAAAATGATATTTAATTGATTGGACGGTGGATGCTAGAATATGAGAAGGCAAGTGGGTCCCTTCATCTTCCCTAACAAGGTGGCCATATGATGAAGGTGAGCATGTCCATGGTCCTTAACTTCAAGATTAAATTTTGACCTCAAAACGCACATGGACCTATTTAATTTCAATTCTTCAAGTGCTTTGATTCTTTACATTGTTTCTTTTTTTTTTTAAGCTTTTATGCTTTACTTAATACACGCACATGTTGTGTTAATGGCCCAATAATTGTCATGAAATAATTAGGTTAATATATGATCCCCAAGTACCCTGGTTCTTGAAATTAGACCAATTTTGGCATCTTTGAGGGTTCACCGTCTCTGCTTTGCCGGCTGAATACATAAATTAACTTCAAAACTTTGCAACTTCTAAAGTTTACAGATGATTTATTGTACACTTAAATTTATAAATTTTGGTAATATTACACACCTTTAACATTAATATTAATAATTTTTAGAATTTTTGACTTTTATCTATAAAATATGAACTTAATATGTAGTTAGCATGACTTCTGAAACAATAGTTTTCATAAATTTTAACTTTTTAATGAATGCTTAATTTATCTAAGTTGAAGTGTTACGTATATAATTTTGAAAATTGAAGTGTTTAATAGATATAGTTTTATAAGTTGATGTGTGTAATTGGTCAAAATAAAAGTTGAGGGTATCACAAAGTTAAAAGTAAAAAAATTTAGGAGTAAATTTATGTATCCTGTCCTTCTTTGTCCTGACAAAATCATATCTAGATTAATACATATCATACTATTAATTTAAAAAATAGTTAAACAATCATTTAGAAATTTTTACAATTTATAGTTTGTTAAAAAAATGAAGATATTAATTAGGTAGGGATGGATCCAGAAAATCTTGTTAGTAAAGGTAATGCATAAAAGCAATAATTCAATGGAGGTAAATGGTAAAAGTTTAGCGAAATAAAATCAAATTGCAAGTATATGGACTAAAATGTACAAGCTATGAATTAAAATGTAAAAAAAAATAATAAATTAGGTGCTCTATCCTAAATCTACTCTTATAATAAGTGGTTTGATTGGTTTTCTTGTTAACGTAACCAGCATTCTATTGAATTAAAAAGAAAATATGAGAACATATTTATTAATTAAATTCGATTTTAGGCTAAATATTAATTACTTTTTATTAATTTGGTATTATTTATTTATTTATTTATTTGTTTATCAGTAATGTTCTCAAATATGTTATGTGCTCTAAAATCATAATTTCTCATGTTATTTATTAAGGCCTGAAATATAAGGTAATCACTTAATTGGGTACCAGTTTTTAATTTATCACATAAAAGTATCTAATTTTATATTTTTGTAACAATAAAATGTCTTTTATTGCAATCTAATTTTTTTGTTAGCCAGAATATCATGTAATTAACATCTGGCTTTTATTTAAATGAATTTTTTTTTTTGAACTTTTCTCTTTTCCAACTCAGCTACATCCTCTAACCTCTACCTTCCCCCTCCCCCTCTCTCTCATACGAGAAATTCTTAGGTAGATTTAGTCTACCACATCAGTCATAGACACATTCAATAAAATAAAGTCACATCAACAATTTATTTTTTTTTACGTCCCACATCAATAACTCCTAAATCAACGCAACCATATTTTCTATCTCTAACCAAACGGGAAATATCAAAGAACTAACATGACTTCCTTTCTATTTCTCTTATTTTCTTTTCAATTCTCACTAAACAAACACCATTGCATTTTCTTTTTTACATTAAATCTCTTATTTCTGCATTTTTCTTTTGGTAGTTTAAGGTTAGAATCGTGTGCTCTATCTTTCCTTTTTTATTTTTTATCTTTCTCCATTTTTTTCTCTCTCTTTTCTTTTACCCTATTTCTTTTTTTTTTTTTTTCTTTCCGCTTCAGTTGCTATTGGAGCAATACCCAAATTCGATGAAAATCTTTCCGTTTTCATTTTTTCTCTCTCTAGCTTTATTTCTTCCTCTTTTATTTTTTATCATTTTTTTATTTCTTTTTCGCTTCAGTCATTGATTTTATATGGAAATCTAATGAAAATTGATTTTTTCAGGATCTAAATCCCATGAAGATAGACTAGTATGATTTCCATGAATAGAAATTGATTTTGAAATTTTTGGAGTTCGAGATTTGGAAATCTCGTGTATAGCAGATTGGTACTCAAATGATAAATTGATGGTAGAAATAAAACCTTCATAAGATTCCGAATGTTTTGATAAAAAATTTGTAAATTTTGGATTAGATACAACCTTCAGCCACGCCAACGATGGCGGAATCGACGACGTTTCCAGTAAATAAATTTGTTATATACATTTTTTTAGAGCTATGGCGACGATTTTGAGAAGAAACTGGGAGAGAGAGAACGAAGTTGTAGAAGGTAAGAGAGAGAGTATGAGCTTGAGAAGAGAAGTGCTTTTTGTAATTAAAAAAATGTCCATGTGTCATATACGTGGCATTCTAGCTAATGGAAAAATTGAATTAGGCCAAAAGACATTTTATTATTATAAAAATATAAAATTAGGTATTTTTAAGTTATAAATTGAAGTTGGTATCGCATTAAGTGATTATGCATATAGTTTAGATCTTTCCAGCGAAATTAACCCCAAAATGATTTTAAAGGCCCACTTTTTTATTACTCCTTCCTTTTTTTTTTATGTAGGCACAACTAATTTTTTATCAAGATTAAGAAAATAATTGAACCAATTTTTTTGTCATTTTTTTCTTAATTTACCCCTAATATATCATTTATTTCTCCTCTAATATTAATACATGTCTTAAATTATATTTCAATCTTCGATGAGATTTTAAATACTTTGTTGGAATGAATGGAATACAAACAGTTGCAAAAATGAAGTTTATACTCTAACATGTGAAGAGAAATTCATTTTTTGTCCTTTATTTGAAAAAATTGTGTGACAATGTGAAAATTTGTATCCATTCAACGTTCCAATTGCCTTTGATTATTGAAAACGTACTTAAATATTGCACAATTTTTTAAATTTTCGACAAAGTCCATAAAAATTCCTTTCAATGTGGTCAACTTGAAAATTTTGTGGCATTTCTCTATTCAAACTTCTTTTTACTTAGTGCTCATATAACCTATATGAGCACATTTCTTTTACAATGAAAATTGATGTAAAAAATCCATTCATCAAAGTTTATTCACATTAAATACTTATCTATACTTTTGTTTGCCACTATCTTCAGAATCTCACATACTAAAAGTTTCACAAAGAACTAAAATAAGGATAATATAGACTTTTCACATTGATATGGTTCTTAAAGTTACCAAATTAGATAAAATTTTCTATATAAAAAGAACACCCAAAATGAAAACTTTTTCTATACAAAAAGAACAAAGTGAGTACTTGTTTACTATGTGAACATATATTATGATTTGCCACTGGTTTTATTAGGGTTGTGTATGATTTTTGGGGGAATTGAACCAAATTGAATTAAATTGGAACTGAAAAGCAACCATTTTACAAGAATTGAAACCAAAATCAAAGTCAAAAGAATTTACGCATTGGTTCTAGTTTTGATTCTTGCTAAGAACCGAATTGGAATCTAACCAGAATCAGATCTAACCTAAATTGAACTAAAACCAAACTGAAATTTATAAATATATTATTTAATTTAAAACCGTAGAACAAGTAAACAACTATTATATTTTATTATTTAAATTATAAATTATAGTATTATTTAACAATAAATATTAAGATAAGGTGATACTTTAAATAAAATTAATTGAATATTATTATTACTTAATTAGATTTGTGGCTCAGCCATTAAACTTTAATGCATTGTTTTTCATATGGACCATATTAAATTTGTAGGACCCCAGTGTCATTCTTTCTATTTACTTCTCTTATGAGACTAATCAAATAATATTATCTATGGATTTCTGGTGATTTTAAATAATATTTGAACTTATAATTTCGTAAATTTAGCAAATATTATTTTGGAATTACAATATACAATTTGCCCAAAAATCAACGTCTTCTACAACTTATCTTTGAACTTGTACCAAAAGTACAAAATGCCAAATTTTTATTCTAAAAATTAAATTATCTAATATAAATCAATCATGATTAGAAAGTAATTAAATATTTAATCCAATTAATTAAAAAATAAAAAATAAATATTTTTCTAACCAAATATTTCAATATAATTAAATATTTTTCTAATTCTATATTTTTTTAAATAGAATACTTGTTAATTATTTTTAAATCAAATACTGTAAATCTTTATAATTATTATTATATTTTTAAATAATTTTTCATTTTCTAATTTTAAAATTTTAAATAATCTAAAAAAATTTTCTTAAAAAATTTGGACATTTTGTTCTTTTGGTGCAAGTTCAAGGGACAAATTGCACATAAAGTTATTTTTTAGATAAATTGTCCAAATTTAGAGGAAAAATTAAGCCTTATTCCTATTATTTTTGGTCTGAATATAGAGAGCTATGTGCATGTTAAAAATATAATATTTAAATTCATAATTTCAATTATATATAGAGTGATTTTAGTATAAAAATATTTTCTCTGTTGATTTTTTAAGTGAATGGCAAGGTTTAAATATCATTACTAATAGTATCTTTTTCTCAATAATCAAAGAACAATAATTAACAATGAAATAGGAAAATGCCTAAAGCATGAATAAAATTTGAGATTTTTTAAATTAAATAAGGACTTCATCCCTTATTCATTTAGTTTAAGGGTCGGGCCTATCCAGATTTGAGTTCTCTATATGAATAAAAATAATTATTTTTATTATGAACTTCAAAATTAAAAAATAATATCAAAAAAGAAAAACAAAAATAATTAAAGAGTAAGCGCAAAATACCCCAACGACCCATATTACATATATCGTTTGGCAAGGTCGCCAACAATCAAGTGGGCGTGCCGGAGTGGTTATCGGGCATGACTAGAAATCATGTGGGCTCTGCCCGCGCAGGTTCGAATCCTGCCGCTCACGATTTTTTCAACCTTACCAAATATTTTACTTACCTTTTGGGTTCACCTCGTTTTCCTTTAATTAATAAGAATGGAGCTTTTGCCAAAAAAATCTTGTTTGCATTAACAAGAGTGGTAATATTGCCAAAGTGGTACTGTTAATGCCAAAAATACATTTACATTAGACTGCAATTTGATGGATAAGTTGCCGCTACATCTATTGTATCTAAGAAACTTGCTATGAAAATTTGCTTCTTTGGACAACAAAAACAATAGGTAATGGTGTTGGCATGTTGCAAGTGATTGTTGAAAGGGTTGACTTTTTTAGTGGGTATGAATAGAATACTGCAAACCTTAAGTTTAGCTAGTTGCAGTCAGAATATATATCCACTTGAGTCCATAATCGCAAGAATAAAAGAAAATGGAAGATTTTCGCACTTCGTTTGAAGGAAAGAAGAGAAAACAAGAAGATTATTTTAGGTGACTATTAAGTCATTTAAGTCTAATATAATTCATTTTCTCTTTTCTTTATTTATGCTTCGTAAGAATTTCTAGGACATACCACAAACACAAAGTCAGATCAACTCCAGTAACCTTTGAGGCATTCTAACATCAAACATGAAAAACCTGAAGATGCAGCATGTCAGAAGCAAAATGGAAATTAAGCAAAACATGTAAAGTTATATCCCACAAGTCAGCTCAAAGAAGCCTTATTTGTAAACTAGTTGGGATGACCTATTTCTATTTGGCTCTTTTCTCTTCCCTCCCTTTCTTTTCTTTCTTCTTAAGAACACAAGTAAAACCAAAGCAGTATCTGTAGTTCCTATTCCTCGTACAGCTGCACTAACAATAAAAGACTGCATCCTCAAGAAAGGAATTTTATAATTCACAAGCAGTCATAACTTAGAATCCCACAACAACGGTTCAAAAATATAATAGGCTAGATAAAAAAAATCAACAAATGCTAATAACAACAAACAATAATCCAACACCCCCCAATTTAGCATCATGCAGACTTCAAAAAAGATATCCAGTAAAAAATGCAAAAGTTATATATACTAATATTGTGATATCAATGTAAGCATTTTACTCTGTTAGTGATGTTTAGATTTGTTAAAGACCTAGCCTACCTAGTGAGCTTTTAATTTTTGTACAAGTGCTTCGTATACAAATTCCTTTCTTCCCCGAATAAGTCTTTGTTTCAATTTTGCCAATGAGGAAGAGGTAACCCTGATTCCTTTTTCAACCATACCCTCAGTGTATTTTAGTGCTTCGGGATCCATGTGGAGATCACAAAGCTCAGAAACCAACAAATTCCCTGTCTCTTCCAAGTCTGATTCATAATTCTCCACCATGCATTTCCAAATTTTGATTGCCATGCAAGGATCCTGCGAATGCATATACACCCTAACTGCTGCGCTACAATTTGCTTGATTAGGAACGTACTCGTTTTTAATCATCTCATTGAACACCGCTGATGCTGCCTTCAACTTCCTACCCTTAATCAAGAATTGAAACAAAACATCATATGTTTGCCTATCGGGAAACGCACCATTATAAACCATCTCATCCAAAAACTTTTCTGCAACATCAGTATTACAAGTATAACAATGTAAAGCAATCATCAAATTATACAATTCCGTATCAGGCATAAACCCTTTTCTCTCCACCATCACCTCCCAAACATAAGTAGCTCTCTTAATATCATTCAACTTCAAGCACTCTTGTAATGCTGCTCTAAAAAATCTTATTCCTGGAAAACAACTCCGATCTTTCATCATCTGCAAAAACTGAATGGCCTCATTCAATCCTTCACGGCCCATAAGCAAAGTACACAAAAATGTATCATAAGCTGGAAGATTACTAGGATCCCAGCCAATATCATTTACCAGCTCCATAAAAGTTTCTCTAGCATCAAGTACATTCCCTTCCTTTTCACATCCTTCCAACAAAATTGCGTATGTATCGGCATCAGGCCTAATTGCATTCTTGGCTACACGCAAAAACTGAAGAGCATCATCGGTTTTCCCATCTCTACAAATAGCACTCAATAATGAATTCAAAGCAACAATATCTCGGCTACATCCATATTGATCCATAACTTCAAATGTCATAATAGCATCTTTTACTTGACCAGCAATAACATAACTACCAAAAACAGAGGCAAAAGTGGCTAAAGAAACCAACCCTTCTCGCTTCATAGACTTAATTGCATCCCACATTGCATCAAACAAACAATTCTTACCTAAAAGATCAACAACAAGATTCCAAGAATAAGGGCTATGATTATCTTGAAGCTGAAACCCGGACCAACGGAAAAACTTGACGGCAGGTCCAGGGAAGGAGTAGGAAAGCTTGAGGACTTGTTCAACGTCAGACTGGGAAACTCGAACACCAGCGTCGGTGATTGCGGATTCGACAGCGGAGGAAGGAGTGTTGGCTATGAGTTCGCAAAGGAGCTTAATTTTAGAAGGGAGATTTGGAGTATCTATATAAGAAGGGAAATTTGGGCGTTTTGGAGAATATGAAGATTGATGCTCCGCTGTAGCTCTGGAGGAGGAAGAAGGAGAGCGGAAATGGTGTTTTTTTATGGCGTCGCGGTGGTGGTGGTCGTCGTGGTGACTCCCGCTCCTTATCCTCTTCCTGTTACTGGTCCGGGCCATAACAAGGAGATAGGTTGATCGATCGATTAATTTGGTTTATTTTGGGGATTTGGGGAGGAAAGATAAAAGAGGAGAGAGAGAGTTCAAAAACCCTAATTGGAAACATTGAATTGTTGTTACTCATTGATGACGATGATGATGGGCCTGTTCAGTGGGCTGTAAGCGTCCGGTCTAGTTAAATATATAGTCATGTCAATTTATTTTAACCAATGACCTCGATTAGATGTAACTAATAAAAAATTAAATATTCCATTCATATAAAATGTATCAATTTTGGAAACTCACGCTTGAAAACTTATCATATTTGAAAAATATTATTTCTGTTCTATAAAATTTATCATATTTAAAAAAATAATTTATTTTAAAATATTTATTATATTTGTAATTTAAGGGATAATAATTTTTTTTTCATATTTATCCTTTATATATAATTAATAATTATTATTTTAAATTAATAATTTTCTCAATGAACGGTCAACTTCTAAATATGACAAGTATAATAGAATAAACATAATAATTTTTACATACATATATATAATAAGTTTTCCTCCGATGCATGTACAATTTCAAAGAAATGATATGTTTAATGTTTAATTATTTGCTTTATATATTTATTTAGCCTCCGGTTATTTTCTGTGAAATAAATGGTAGAAAAATAATGTTTATAATTTTTTTGTTATTTGGAATGTTCAAAAAATAAATCAATTGAAAATATTTTTCAAGTTAAAGGAAATTAAGTTATTTTTAAAGAAAATGACTTTTCATTTTCAAAGAGTAAAATATTTTATGGGAATTAACAAATTTATTATAGTCTTATAAATATATATTTTTTTTAATTTATTAATTACTGATAGTTACCGTTCACCATCTACCGTTACTACTGGCCATTGGTCACCATTGGCTACCACTAGGAGTCACCAACAAAGATCATAATTTACATTTATTTTTGCATTTTTTTCATATCTAATCATACATTTTATTAGTATGAGATTTTTATTATTATTAATATTTTTATAATCTTATCAATTAATATTTTTAATATTTTATAATTAATTTTCAATATTGCAATTAAAAAACAGAAAATAAGTTATTTTTAAAATACTTTTCAACAAAGTATTTTTCATAAAAAGTATTTTTCAAAAATAAGTTATTTCGTTAAAACAAATGGAACTTTAAATGCAACATATGATTTTTAATTTATGATATATCTATTGTCTTAATTATTTACTTTATATTTATTAGAAAAATAAATTGAATTTATGATTATTTACTGATTAAATTAAATTGTGTTAAATATATCCATTTGCATCTATTTTCATAACACATTCGTCTATTGAATTCAATTAAATAAATGAATACCACTTTATAATTAAATGTAACATAATTATGTGAATAAATTAAGAATCATATTTTTGTTATTATTATTGTCCACCGAGAATAATTGAAAAAATAAAATGAATTCAAAAGTTTTACATATCTAAATTATTATTATTATAATGTAATTAATAAGATTCTGTTGGCAATAGGGGAGTGTTGCGAAACTTTGAAGAGATGATACTTTGCATATTTTTTTTAAGTTTGTTGGCATTTTAGATTCTAATGAAATCAAATTTTTAGCAATTTTTGATGTAGTTCAGATTTTTTAGTAATCAAATTACAAATTAAAAAGCTTGGTGATTGAATCATATTCAAGAAATGCTTGCTGCTGGATTCTTCAAAAGCGGAAACGACCATGGAAGTGGTGGAAAAGTTTTAATAAGTTTGATTCGACCATTACTCGGTTGAATCATATTGAGTTCAGACATGTTAGTAGAAATAACAATCATTTCGTAGATTACCTAGCAAAAGAAGGTGTTGAGGCTGATATATATTTTTGGCTTGAATATAACAAGTAAGAGTTGTAGTGTTTTGATATTTACAGGTTTTTTTTACAACTTATCTTTTCTTATCTCAATATGAGATATCTATGTCTATTTTGCACTGTTGTATGAAATTTTTGGTAATTAGGTCTTTTCACTTCACACATTGCAGAGGCCATTGGTCTGAGGGAAGTATTGTCTTGGTTGCTCGCGAGATCATATGGTGGGGTTCTACTGGAAACAGATTGTTTGCGACTATTTCAAGCTGTCACGACTGGTTTTGAACATTTTTCAGATTGGGCACCAGTGTTAAACGAGATTAAACAATTGCTTTCTCAAAATCCATCTTGTGAATTGATTTGGGCTAGGAGGCAAGTCAACAAGCCTGCACATGCTCTTGCTCGTGTGACATGTTTACATCCTTGTTTCCATTCATGAGACATGATTCCCCAATGTATTGAAGATCTTATTGCTCTTGATTTATAATAATATTATGATCTCCTTTATTATAAAAAAAAAAAAAAAAAAACTCAAGTGTAGTTTTAGGTGTATAGATGAAATCTACTGACTCAGGTTTAGTTTTTCAAATTTGATAAGTTTTGTTTGATTTTATAATTTAATAAAATAAAATATGAATAGGTGATAAAAAAAGATTTTGTTGCTATCTGTGTCATTGATATTATCGGTTGAAAATATTTCAGGAATGAAAATTTCTACTAATAAATGCTATCTATTGTAAGATTAATAAACTATAATTGCTAAGTGTCATTATTATTTTATAATTAAAATTTTGGAGATGTTAAAACTACTAATAATCATTGTTATTATTATTAGAAATAGTTATCATAATTAAAAATTTTATGATTCTGAAATTATATATGGGAATGACTATGTTTATGTTGATTGAAGGAATATTAAATTAGAATTTTACATATAACATGATATTTAAAATAGTACTTTTATTTCTGGATCAATTAATCTATTTTTTTAAACAAGACAATTATTTTTTATGTTTTAAAGATAAAAATTTTAAAAATAATAAAAAAAAAGAGTTGCATGACTAGCTCGCAAAAATTTGAAAAATGTTTTACACGTGCTATTATTATAAGAACTTAAGTTAAAACTTCAATTCAATTTAACAATCAATGAAAAATTCACGATAACCATAGATCTATATATTAGTTTTTTATTTCTTTTCAAATTTTCAATCATACAGAAAAATTTAAAAATAAAAAATATATCGGAACTGAAAAAACTCAATTGGGGTGCATAAATAAATATATTAAGCCCAAAAAAGAAAATCCGTTTCTTATTTATTTTTTGAAATGAAAAAACCCAATGAGTAAAGCCCAAAGGGCTCTGATATATGATCGAAAGATTCTATTTTCTCTGTCGCTATACTCACTGTAATTTTGCTTAGTACATGGCTGACCCTAAACCTTACTATGATTCTAATCGAAATCATGCTGCTTCACAATACCAAAACCCGAATCAAGCTTCAGCTTCAGTTCCCCTTCTTGCTCAGGCTCCGGCTCCGGCTACGTCTACCGTTGCTGCCTCTACCCCTAGCTCTCCTCGTGAGTATTACATTTTATATCCTCTGTTTGATTACAGCTTTATTTTTATTTTTATTTTTTGTTTTTGGCGTACTAAGTGAAGTTATATTGGGTACTAGTTGATTTTTTGTTTTTTTTTTTTACATACTGATAAGCTGGCTTTGTATTCTGTCAACAAAGGGGTTTAGATTTTCTTTTTTCGAAAAAATTTTCTTTTTTCCTAAAAAAAGTTGGAAATTTTAATTTCATTTTTTAAAATTCCTAATATTGATACTGAATTGTTTTATTTTTATTTTTATTTTAACTGCATGTATTATTTTTGTGAAGATTTATATCTTTTGCTTGTCAATTGTTTATTCAAATTATCTTACTTAGAATAGTAATTAACTGATGAATTTTTATAAATGATTCTTTTCATTCTTGTATCTGTTTCATAGTATTAATGTTCTAAAGGATGAAATTTTTATTTAAATTTATAACATTATTATTGAAATGTTTTTTTTAATATTGTTTATTCAATTATTTAGAATAAACGTTACTGTTTATTATTATTTCTTGTCTTTCATAATGTTGCAGACCAATTGATGCATAAGAATCGATTACAAGAGTACACACAAAAATCTTCCTTACAATTACCAATATATCAAACCGTCAATGAAGGACATCAACATGCGCCTAGATTTAGATCAACTGTGATAGTGGATGGAGAACAATACACTTCCCCAAATACTTTTGCACATAGAAAGGGAGCTGAACAAGATGCTGCAAGAGTTGCTATGGAATGTATACTAAAGAAAACGAAGGATGAAGGATGTCCATTGATTTATGAGGTTTTTTCGGTTTATATATTAACATTGTCAAATATTAATCCTTAATAATTTAAACTACTCATACCATTTATGCATAGGTTTTAATAGAACTACAAGAGTTTTTCCATAATAGTCTTCATGGTTGGTATTCTTATTTGGCAGAAATGTTTCCTTTAAAGTTAGGTCTTTTAATGATATATGCACAAAACATTCTCTCTTTCCATGTGTACAAAGCACTTTGCTTTTCTAGCTTAATCTCAAGGTCAAAGATTTTTTGTTTGTTAATCGTTTATATCTATAATTGTCTTTTCAATTCGTTGTTAAATAATGTGTTCAAGAGTGATTTTGTGCATCTTTATCTGACTTTCAATTATGTTTTTTTCTCTTGGAATTAGTATGGTGTGCATTTTGCATTATTTGAGTATTCACAAATCAAATATTTGGATCCATATCATGAGACTTGGTTTAGTTTCAGTGTTCCCTACCACAACTCTTCTCTTTTGTTAGGTATGTGAGATCTAACAAAAAAAAAAAAAAAATACTCATGCATATGTCAGAATTTGAATATAATGGAACAAATATAATATTGAAGATTTGATTTCTATGGATAGAGTAAATGATACAGTTGAATGTTGAAACAATTCCTACCATAATTGCTTAGTTATATGATGCATCTAGTTAAGGATATTCAAGTGAATGATTGGATAAATGAATGGTAATATATTTTAGGGATAATTATAAAGTTAGTGTTGAAGCATGACAATTTTTTTTATTAATTTCAGTATATCAACTTTATTTTTCATCAATCAAGTGTCTGAATTGATAAATTTTTTATTTTGCCAAAATATCTTGCTGGGTGACAAAATGAATTATTTTACTCATCAATTCATTTCATTTCTTTCTTTAAATTTTGACCTTTCCCTCTTTATTTTATTCTTCCTTATTTTTGTTGATTATATGTAAAAAGAAATTATAAGGAAAGTATGATATTTCTCTCTTTTTTTTTTTTTTTTTTTTTTTTTTTTTTTTTTTTTTTTTTTTTTTTTTTTTTTCAAATAAGGGCTACAAGGCACAAAGTGAAAAAAAAAAAAAATGAAGAAAAAGGATGAAATGGAATGGAGATTTATGCAGGATGCCATTCATTGAGTAAAATAGTCTATTTTAATTTTCAGATGAAAAAAATCTAGCCAAATTGCCCTTAGTAGAACAAAACTTATCCATTGAGAAAAAGTTTGGATGCTAATTATTTGATTATCCATATATTTTATTCATTGTTTCTTAATTGTTGCTAGGCATAACTTACATTTTTTTTGTTTGCTCTTCCTTTTTTTTTCCCTTTTGATAATTCAGGACAAAGTGTTTTGCAAGTCTATCTTATATGAATATGCAGTCAAGATGCAAATAGAAAAGCCTATGTACAACACATTTCAGCCACAAGGGTTGTTTCCAATTTTTGGATCCACTTTGGTTTTTAATGGTGTGACCTATACTGGTGACACTGGTAGAACCAAGAAAGAGGCTGAACAATTAGCAGCCCGTTCTGCGATCCTCTCTCTTATGGGTATCCTTCATCTATTAATTAATTCCATCTTTTAATTACTTATGGTTTTTTTTTTTTTTTTTTTTTTTTTTTTAATTTTTTTATGAGTGGTTGCTTAATTGAAAGCTATGATGCAGGGAATCCTGTATCAAGTGCAATTATTTCTGAAATAATCAAGTCCAAATCCAAATTATATGCTTCATTGTATAAGTTTAAAGAATCCCAACTTGATGCTCAACTTGATTCCCAATCCCAACTTGATGCTCAACATGGCATTGTGCCTGCAGTCAATAAAAATAAAGAAGCTGAAGTTGTTTTGGTTGGTAATAATGTGCCATTGCGTGCGATTCCACAACCCACATCTCCACAACCCCATGCACAAAATAGCACTGTGCCTGCAGACAATAAAAGTAAAGAAGCTGAAGTTGTTTTGGCTGGTAATAATGTGCCACCTCATGCAATTCCAGAAGCTATATCTGGGATGTGTCCATCACAACCCCATGCTCAATATAGCAATGTGCCTTCAGTCAGTAAAGATAAAGAAGATGAAGTTGTTTTGGTTGGTAATAATAGGCCACTGCGTGCGATTCCTCAAGCCACATCAGGAATGCATCATTCACCCCAAGCTCAATATAGCACTGTGCCTGTGGTCAGTGAAGATAAAGAAGCTGAAATTGTTTTGGTGGGTAATAACGTGCCAATGCATGCAATTCCACAAGCCACATTGGGAATGCATCCTCCCCATCACGAGTTCACCATACGAAAACAAGAACTAACCTTAAGGGGAATTGCATTTGTACAGCCAGTTTCAGGACAGCCTTTGGATGCTAATCCTAGTTCTGGGAGAAAACGGAAAAAAACTAGAAGAAAAGCTAACAAGAAAATGCGAAATGAACCTCAGTAAGTTTTAATTTTCTTCATTCATTTTTATGGCGTTTCACTGTTTTTCATTGTTTTCTTTGGTATGGATTATACACATGATGTTGAATGCTTCTTTTTGGAGGAGGTGGGCATTTTAAATTTCATTGGTTCAAAAGACTGCAGACTTGATTAGTGGGCAAACGAAAGTCTATGTCATAAAATCAATTAGCTTATGTTAGGTCAACACTTATCCACTTATAAGCTCTGGTGTTGCCCTTTTAAGGTTCCAATGTGAGTATTTCCCGAACAAGGCAGGGTAAAAATGATTGTCCATTATGAATACATTAACACTTGTTAGTGAGAGTAATTTTCTTATCCATAGGATTATGTGTAGCTTGGGGGAGGGAGATGCGGGATTTGGAAACATGCTTTTAGATTATGTTGAAACCTTCTCAACCTCCACGTAATATGCATGGAATCTCACTGCTTTTGGTCAGTGCAATAACTTGTAAAGGCAGCCTTGAGGCACAAGTAAGGAGCTTGGACTAATTGGTCTTGGGCTGAAAAATGATAGGAATGATTCATATGGAAGTCTCTAAACTCTATTGGGTCAGCTAACCTTTTTTTGACCATTGAACACCTCGGAATTCTTTTTGTTGAATCTATGCGGTTCAATTTGCCCAAATTACTTCTTTGGGTGTTAAAAATAAATGGATAGAGATGACAAGAGGTAAGGAAAGTGGTTGGATTGTACCACTAGAGAAGGTGGTGTAAAAATGAAGAGGTGCATATTTTAAACATATTGTATTTGATTTTTGATTCTATGTTGTTTGAAGATATTAAGTTTAGGTTTTGGTCGTGATAAAATGAACTACCTTGTGTGTGCAGATATACATAAATCAGAGTCAATAGTTATGGAAATAAAAATTTGCGTTTAATAGGTCAAATTGAAGATGAAAGGTTCAGTATACTCATATTTTTAACTAAGGTGTTAGGGTTGTCCTTGTGCATATAGTTTATCCCAGAATTATGGCTTTATTATTCATTTGTATACCAACTTCAGAATTTTGTGCATTAAGTTAGGAGGAGAAACAATTTATAGACATTATATGTGTTTCTGATCTTATATGCTAGTAATTATATGAATATATAAATGTAAACATAAATTTGAGTGTTGAAAAATTGCAATTTGATTAGACTCGAACTTTTTTGGTCTTAAACCAAAAACCAAGGGGAAAAAGAACACAAATTGACTGATTTAATTAAATTTTGCTGTGTACTCTTACAGAAATGAATACAGTAACATGATATAATGGTGTGAGGTATGAATCTTGAATTGCAGGTTGCCTATCAATTCAATTCCTTTTAGTCAGGCCTCACCTTATCCTGTAGCTTGATAATAAGCTCAGATTTCTGTTGTATGTTTTCTTGGCTGTGGATGAAAACTCTCATGTATATTTTCAGGATATACGCTAGTTTTAACCTTCAGTTTCAGTTAGTAGCAATTGATGTTAAAGGGTCGGAACCTTGGTGAAAGGTTCTGACTCGAACTGAAGAGAAAATTTTAATCATCTAGGTAGTTTCTCTCTTTAACATATGTATCTGAATAACAAGTATTATTGTTTTTGTATTTCTGTCAGGCTATTGTTATTTTTTTTATCATTAGGATTATTGTTAGTTTAGCCTGTAATTAAGTATGAAGTATACCGACCATGGTATATGTTGATCAGTGTAGAATCTTTAAAAGGCGAGCAGGAAGCATAGGTTGATCAATGTAGAATCTTTAAAAGGTGAGCAGGAAGCATACGTTGATCAATGTAGAATCTTTAAAAAGTAACATGTAGAATCTTTAAAAGGTTGAGTAGGAAGTATACCGACCATGTAGCATCTTCAGAAAGTGGTTCTCAATTTTACATGTCCTATTTTAAAGTTTATAAAATATTAAAAGCTTAGCGACTATGAACCAGACACAAAGTACCAGTACTGCGCGTAAAAGTACCTGTTTTTCTTCAGGTTTATCAGAAAGTTCGGGTCACTTTGTTTCTTTATTTTTCAAATTTATTACTCAAATTATTCTAGATGAGAGCCCTGGTAAGAAAAATAGTCAATTAGAAATTAACTTTCCCAAACTCAGCTTCAATTAGGGTTAGAATGAATTTATTTTTTCATGGAACGGTTTCACTCGCTGCAATTAAATTAAATCAAAGAAGAAGTGGTTGGAGAATCGTTGTATCATTCGTCGTCGTCGCTGTGCCAGTAACGTCAACTGCTGGTCATCACGTGCTGGCTGACCACCATTAAAGCCACTGTTTCTTAGTGGTGTTTGAAACTTTCAACTCCTTTTAATTATAATCTATGAACTATTCCTCAATATGCCAATAAAAGAAAGAAATTTGTTTTGGAACTGAATTTATGAAAGAATTTAAATTTACCCTTAAATTTTGTAATATTGTGCAGTTCTTCACACTAATAATAACAATAATAGTGCGCCACTCATGTTTGATTTATGTGTTTGTGCCTTTTGTGACAAAGCCCATGAATAAGAATGTGTCGCTCATGTTTGATGAAATGCCTATATAGGCCCATGGCTACTCTCTGTAGATGTAATAACTAACAACCATGAACCCTGTAAGAAAATAAAAAAGAAATGTAACATATAAATAAAAATCAGGTAAAAAAAGTTGAACTCCCAGACTCAAACCTGACTTGAGGCGGATCAGATAGCGGATGGAGTGAGAAAATTTTCTGGTTGGCTGAGTTCAAATTTTGCAAAACTAGATCCAAGCCCAGCACTGCCCGTCCCTAGTTTTGAATAATACTTCTTGCGATGGAGGCAGGGTAAACATTGGGCTAGTTCGATAAATTTGAATAACATTTTTAACCGAATTTAATTGAATTAATTTTTTAATCGAATTATTTTAGTCGAATTAATTTTGATCATTAATCGAACCGAAGTAAAAAAAATTTAATTAACTGATCGAATTTAATCAAAATTTATGATTCACCGATTTTAATTGAAATAAAAACTAACCAAAGTTATTAATAAAAAATAAACCGAAATAAAAACAAATCGAAATAAAAATAAAAACTAACCGATGATATTTTTTTAATTTTTAATTTTATTATCTACTAAATCAAATGACCTAATTTTAGGAGTCGGTTAATTTGATTAAATTAATTCAAAAATAAAAGATACAGAGGTATTTTATCATCAAAATCAAGTAAAGAATTAATTGTCACTATAAAGATTTATATTTATTAACAATATCACCTTAAAGCAAAAAGATCTAATAATAGTTTTTTTTATTTTAATTTTATTATTTAAAAGAATATATACAATTCTTTTTATTTATTAGAAGATCAGAAAACTCCGTCAACTACAATAATGAATTCTATATATCAATTCTTGTAATATTATTATTAACAAATTATACTTCAGAAAAAGCTTTGTTTTTTTTTTTTTTTTTTTTAAGTTTCCACATGTGTTTCCACTTTGCACGCTTAAATTGAAATAATATAACGACAATAATAAATAGTCAAGTCTCATTGTATAAATATTGTTAAATCATATGAAATATATGTCATATATGATAAAATTTCTTGTTATAAATAAAGAGATTCATATATATATAAATCCGAACTAATAAAAATTTTCCTAAAATAATAAATAGTATTCAAAGTCTAGAACAGCTCAAGGAATCAAATATTCCTTCATAAATGTGCATGTGCTTTTTTGCGTGTATGCCAGTGTTACCATAAGAATAACATTTATGAAAAAGAAAATCGTCTCTTTTGCTCATGAATATAACGATAAATTATTTATTTCTTAATTAATTTAATAGTAGCAAACAAATTTTTAATTTTTGACAAATGATAATAATCTATAATTTCCATCTGAAATGAAAAAGAGAGAGAAACAATTCCAAAAGTAAAACGTGCCAGGTGGAATCTGAAAGTAGTCTAGTAAGCGGTAGGAAGGCTAACTATTTCCCAAGTAATTAATTAAGAAAAATAGAAATCTGAAGATAAGATGAGCAACCATTAAAGAAACAAATGGATAAGGGATTCCAAATTCATTGAAAAACATTTCCTCGAGACAAGGAATTAACAAGTCTTATTATTTCAATGCCAGCTTCTCCCCAAATTCACATTTCTTGTCTTCTAAATAAAACATACATGTGGATTATAATCTTCATTGGGTTTCTAAAATCTGTAATTAAATATCTTTATTTTTTTAAGAGAAATTTCCACTTTTTTGTATACCACTTAAATCTGATAACCATTAAAATTATTGGTTAGAAATGACTATTTAATTTACCATTGAAATTATTATGCTTAAGAGTAATTAATTAGGTTTAATTTTGTGGTCCCTAGTTTACTAGCTTTGAATCTTTAGCCGGTAGTTATCTATATAACACTTTAAATTAAAATTGTTTAAATAACTATTTAATTTAAAATGAGAAAGGAAGACATTAATTGTTTAATTATTCAAATTCTAAGGAAGAAAGTAATACATATGATTGTCAAAAAAAATTTAATTAAAAGATAAAACACTAAATGTTAAAAGTTAATGTTTCATAAAATCTTCCCTCAATTCATAAAGCTATTACCCAACACTATAATTAATACACATAGAGTTTTAATTTGGTCTAAACGTGAAAAGCTGGCTCAAAACAAGACGGGAAGGAACAAACAATAAGAACAAGATCATACTCACTCACATGTGAGGAATTCTTGAAACAAGGCTGAACAGAGGCAAACAATATCCATATTTCTTCTTTAATCACTAATTTATAGCAATCAAGAATTTTAAAAACCAATCTCCCATGACTAGTATAGTGTACACATCAAGCATGGAATTAATGTAACATATATATATATATATATATATATATGAGATTCCACGTGGTGAAGCAAGAAGGGAAAGAGTATAGGAAGCAACCTTTTAGGTTCTTGATCAAGAAAGTGAGAACTGTCTATACTCCATAATATGGGAATCTTGAAAGACGTGGGATGGCTGAAGATCCGGCGAGCCCTTCGCTGCTTTGCTTTGCTATGGCTAATTATTACCTTACTGTGTTTATTCTTCTCTTCCATTTTTATTCACCTCTGCCAGCTAACAATTCTAATACTCCTTTGCAACTTCATTAATCTATTGAATGTGTTTAATAAAATACATTACTTTGTTTGTGCGTTTCTTGTTCCCTTTGCTGTTTTGACTACTGATTAAGATTAGAGTTTACAAAACATAAACATTAGAACTAATTCATAAACATAAACAATTAAAGTAATTCTTGGATTCAAACTAAAAATATCCTTTATTAATATAAAAAAAAGGTGCAAATCAGTACAACTGAGATATTAACATCTGGATTTGCAAGCTCATATATATTTATTTTTGTACATTTCCTGTTTTCTATAGCTATTTAGACATGCAGTTTAACCAGCCTCAATCACACACCTTAATGAATCACCATTAATATAAATAGCCCTTTGTAGCATCTCCATCTTCATATGCTTATAGTTACTTGAAAACCAGAGCCAAGTAACCTCAACTCTCTCTCTCTCTTTCTCTTTAAATGGCACTAGCCAAAGATCGCACTTGGGCTTATAAGTTCCAGGTGGAAGAAGGTGAAACCAACAGTTTTGATCATATCATAAACAGTACTAATAACTTTGCTATGAGCCATTCTTCTTCTTCTCTTGGCAGTCCAAGCAGCGCGAATTCGAACGATTTCTTGTTTCATTCTAATAATAGTGGTATTAGTAATCAAACTGAAGAAGCTCATTCTTTGATCAATTTTGCCGGCGGATTTGATAATTTCATCCATGCTAATGGATCGTTGCTTAGTTTTCAGCATAATAACAATAATTTCAATTACAGCTATAAGTGTAATAGTGTAGATCCTCGTTTATCAGAGGATATTAATTGTTTCCAAACAGCCACTAATTCCAATCCCATGACAAATTTTGGAAAAGAAAATATTGGGGATTGGTTGTACTGTGAGAAAACTATGGGTACTGATGATGATTCCATTATTCAAGAATCTGGAGAAGTGCAAGAAGTCAACTTTCATAAGCGTCCTAATTTGGTAATTTTTTTTTCTTTTATTTTTTTTTAAATTGAAATGGCCTTTTGTTTATCATACAGTTCTTGAGTTAAAAAAATTGTTTTTTGGGTTGCAGGGAGAGAATATGCAGGCTTTGAAGAAGCAATGCAATAGTGCAACTAAGAAGTCAAAAATAACAAAACCATCTCCGTCTAAGGATCCGCAAAGTATTGCAGCCAAGGTTTGTTCTTTGTTTCCTTTTCTTTTTCTTTTTCTTTTTTTTTTTTTTAGATTTCATAATCAATTTTATCATGAATCAATTTTCATTTACTATGCTAAGAATTTGTTTACCGAAGTAATGTACTCCTTTAGTTCAAAATATAAATTATTTTTGAGTGATTATTTTATCTCAAAATGCGTTATTTTGAGTATTTTAAAGAGGAATAAATAATGTTCTTTCAATGTTATATAGTCCATTGATGACAATTGGCATCAGTGGTTAATTATTAGCAATTCAAGAGGTAAATGCTAACATTTGGAAATATTAATTAATATTACTCCAATATTACCAAATAAGGCGAAATTTTCCATATAAAATAGAATGCCCACATAGAAAAGTTCCTATATAAAAAAAACGAAGAAAGTACTATTTCCAAACGAATCCTAAGTCAACCTCTTTAGTTTTGCCTTAGTATTAAGCCAAAAAGAAAAATCAACATAGGATTTTTGCTTTTGGGTTCATAAGATAATGTTTAATTTTCTAATCAGAATCGACGAGAGCGGATTAGCGAGCGGCTTAAGATATTACAGGAGCTGGTGCCTAATGGCTCAAAGGTACTCATGAATTATGAATATTATTAATTATCTATTTCAAGAAAGAATAACAATTTTCTGTACACAATAGTTGCCAATTCTTGATAATTTCTTCCGCAGGTTGATTTAGTTACCATGTTAGAGAAAGCCATTAGTTATGTCAAGTTTCTTCAATTGCAAGTAAAGGTAATAACCTAATCAAAAACATATTTTAGCCTTTTTTTTTTTTTTTTTTTTTTTTTTACCTTAATGATTTTCATATGTATGGTGTTAAAACCATAATAATTGACCTTGTTTTGAAAAAAGTTATTTTCTGATATTGTAGGTGTTGGCAACAGATGAATTTTGGCCGGTTCAAGGTGGGAAAGCTCCCGATATTTCTCAAGTAAAGGAAGCCATTGATGCCATCCTTTCATCTCAAAAAGACAGGAATTCAAGTTCAAGTTCAAAGTAATTAATTTAATGGTAATTATCCAAGAAGAAGATGATGATGAGAAGCAAGAGAAGAAACATTATATATATTGAAAAGATCGAACTTTGCAAGCAAATTATTTTGGAAATTAGAAATGTTGGTTTAATTAATTATTAAGAAATTAGCAAAATCAAAATACATAATTATTTTTGTTTTATTTTCTTCTAAAAAGACTTGTAAGGAATTCATAATATTAATAGATATACTTTTGTGATGTAATGAAACTTGAGATTGCAAATCTTGGTTTCAAGTTTGATCGTAAAAAGTTATATTAGAAAAGGATCAACATATATATTAACCGTATGCTAATTAATTAGAGAGTGAATCTAATTAACAACCATTATGTTATCTTCCTTTTGCTTTTGTTTTGAAGAAACAAAAAATCCAAAATTACAAATTATGGCTCCCATGTTTTTTCCGACTTAGATTTTTCTTTTGGAGAAATTGAGCTAAGTAAATTTCGATTGACAAAAAGCTTTTCTTTTTTTTTTTTTTAACTTCATTAACTAAAAGCTTAACAGAAAGAGTGTTTTGCATGTATTATTATTGAATGAGGAATAAAGGGTCCCAAGATTACATATCTTTAGCCAATCCTAGTAATAACGAGGAAAGTTAATAAACATGGGATAAATTTGTCTAGACAGAGTCTATAATTTCATCCGCTGACTAAACTAATTAAAATAAAAATTTTCGTTCAAATGAGAATATTTCTGATAAAAAAAGAAACAAGAAAGTAAATAATAAAATCACAATTTCAACAACAAAAATTAACGATATAATACAACCAGCTAAAATTGAAACTACGCTAAAATGGTAGGTTTTGACCTCCAAATAGCTAGGAGGCTTAGATTTCAGGTCAATTTAGAGATAGGATAATAATTTCATAAAATAGCAAATTTATTATTATTATTTTTTTGAAATTTAAATATTTTAATAATTTATTATATGTAAAAACACATTTTCAAATTTATAAAGAGTGAATAATTGTTATTTTATTCCTGATTATTCCATTATGTAAACCAAAGAAGTTTAGATTGGTATCATCTGTATCCTCTAAATAATATTTCCATCTAAATCTTATGTTAACTTGATGCCTTTTTATAACTTATGGACTACATATATGGGTTTTGATACTATTGCTACAAGAATTACTTCACTGTAAATCTTGGAAAAAATATTTTTAACCTAATTTTGAAGATTATTATAATCAATATTATTGTTTATCGTTTATTTTTAGTCCATCGGAAATACTTGAAGTTGAAGGGCGACGAAATACTTTGGACGATTGAAAATAAGATAAAATGCTTTGATCTAGTATATTTAGATTACCTCATTTGTAGTGGATTGAAACTAACAAGGCTAATGGCTTGATTTTGGAATTTGGACGTGAAAATAAGTGATTGAAGGTGGATTGAGAAAATTATATAGACATGTGAAACACTTATGGATCAGAATTAGCATGAACTTGTCAAATATATAAATTTAGTAAAATCAAGTGAGACAACAGAACTTAGTGATAGGGTAAGAAGGGGACCATTAGGCAGATGTTGTTTTTAAATGATCATCACATGATTAATCACATGTTCTAATCCCATATAAACCGGTATTCAAACAACTCAAATTAAATGAACCAACAAAATAAAATTAATAAATGTTTACTATATTTATTATTATTATTATTATTATTATTTGGTTAGCAACGAAAGAGTTTCCTTTTTTTTTTTTTTAATTTTATAAAAAAATTGTGTTATTGAGTTAATTGTTTAATACATAGTCTAATGTTTATACTGACGTACATTTTTTAATTTTAGTTTGAATTTTTTTTTTATCAAAAAGGGTTTGTGTTGTATTACATTGACAATTAAGATTTTTGATAAAATATTAAAAAAAACAAATTAATTAAGGTCATGTTCTAATATACTTGGCAGGAATCTGTGAAAGATTAGTGGAACTCCAAGAAATTAAAAAGAAATTTCAAATGAAGATATGTTTGTCTCTTAAGCACCCCAGAGCATCCATCACGCTCATGTTTCCCTTAATTGGGTAATCTTCATTTGCTTTTTATATGGATTAAAGCAAGTCTAACTAATCTTTTTTTTTTATTACCATAAGTGTTTCTGTGTCTTCTTTTTAAATGTTTGACTATTCTCATTTTAAGATTCCGTAGATTTTTTTTACCTATAAATATTTTTTCCGCGGATCAAATTTAAGCGTTTTATTAATTGAGCTACTTGTTATGGGAAATAATAACTAACCCCTTTTTAATTTTAAAAAAGAAGTTTAGTTGCTAGATGCATTAATAGAATTCAGGGGGAGAAGGGAGAGTCTTGGGCCTCAGTCAGCCAGTCTAAAAATCTTATCTTGTAACTAAAAATATCTCGACTTATTTTCTCTCATGGGCTCCTCAATTACCAGTAAAGTTCTTTCAATTTTTGTGGTAATTAAAGTATATTTATCTTCTTCTCCCTTTGAATCCCAAAATTAATAAATGGTATTGAAATTTAAAAGAAGTACTTATTTATAAACATGATTTTTAATTAATAAGAATGTATTGGTCTTATGATCCAAAATACATGGATATGAAAATGAATGTCAAAAAGTCAAAAAAAAAAAAATTCAAAATTAATAAAAGAAGAATATGATCCAAGTAGGAATTTAGGACAAGCTGTTAAGCATGTAATTGCACATGAGAAAGAGAAGAGAGAAAAGAAGTAGTACATGCCATTGGTCATGTGACATGAAAGAATTATTAGCAGGATGGATGTAATTCTACATAATATATAATTTAGTAAATAAATACATGCATCATACCAACTCAAGTAATATACATTATGTTAGCCACATGCACGTGTGATTTAACATGATAATAATAACACTAATAATAATAATAATAATAATAATAATAATATAGTATATGGCTAATACTATAATGAGTTGACAATATATTGCTGAGCTTAATTATTGGTTAACGTGGAAACAGGCTAATACTACACTTTGCATTCCTATTTAATCATTTCTTAATAACTTACATTTCTCATATATATATATACACACACAAGTTCCAAATGGCTAACTTAAATTATAAAGATAATTCTTTTTTTCGACTTCTGAATATTGAGAGAAAATTCAAACATAATCTTATTGTTAGGTTATATATTTTGTGCCTTTTTCTCGGCTTTATAATATTTATTTAAATACTTCAAGAATAGCATAACAAATACCTATGTAACAATACAAGTTTGAGTTAAAGGAAAATATTATTTTAAAAACAAAAAGAAAGGACTCGAAATTTTAGAAATGACCAATTTTCTCTTTTTTATTGGTTGCAATAATAAAATTACTGAACTATTGTTGACACCAGCCTAATCCCAGCCTAAATGGACATGGCCAAGAATGGAGCCACAATAGAATGACAAATCAAGCAAGTGGCCTAAAACCCAACTTTGTAAATATTTTGCAAACCCTGTATTTATACTGTATAGAAACGTGGTAACAGAGAAATAATAAGTTTTTCGATACCCATTAGTGTAATTTAAAATATGCTAAAATAATTTTGGTTATAATTAATTAAAAAAATTAAAAGTTAGATATATTTATAAAATTTATTTTTTAAAATAAATACTACATACATAATTAAACATTTCAAAATTTTAAGTTCTATCTTTTTAAAATTTATTTTTAATAAATATATATGATAAGGAGACATTTAAAAATTTTTGTATTTTATTTTTTAAATATTTGATTTGATTTTAATTTAATTTAAAATATTTTATTTTGGAGAAAAATAAAAAAAAGAAAAAAAATATTTTTTTATTAATATTCCTTATATTTGTATTATTTGAATGGATATATTTTTTAAAAAATAATTTTCAAATAGGATATACATAATATTTTGTTTAGGAGAGAGATAAAAAAGGAAAAAAAAAACGATTAGTTTTATTATTATTTTTTGTTTGTATGATTTGATTGAGTGGGTATATTTTTTTAAAAAATACAATGAACATAATTAAACCTTTCCAAATTTTTAAATTTTTTTACTTTTCACAACTTATGTTAAATAAAATGAACATATGTTTGTGAGAGATTGGCAAATAATTTAAAATTTAAATTTAAAAAATATATGCATATTTTATTGATATATTTATATATTTATATATATTGCAACTTTTTTGTGAGTTATGGAATGAGTTTTATTCTTAATAATAATTTTTTATTTTTATTTTATTTTTTCATTACTAAATCATTTATTTTTTCATTAAATATATAAAAAGTAACATTACAAGTAGCTTGTCCAATAAAGTATAATACAAATTAACCATTTGTATTTATTTTAATCTAAATAAAAACTTATACTTTAATATTATATAGATAAAAAATTAAAAGAGTATAAAAAATAATTATATAACGAGTATAATTAACGTGCAACACACATCATAAAAAGACTAAAATAATAAAAATTATAAATGCTATAAAAATTATATGGAACTATAGATATTTTAGAATATTTACTTTCTTAATACTATTGTAAATTATACGAAATCCAATACATACAAACTTGATTGCACTAGTATTTATTCTCTTTCTCTCCCCTCTATTTCTATCTCTTGATCCCTTTCTTTGAACTAATGGTCCATGGCCCATTAATCTACACTATCCGACCCACATTTACAAAGATTTCGATAGATGTCCAACGGGTCTTGTCCAACCACTTTTAGACCGAACAACTATTATCATTTTTTTTTTTTTTTTAAATCATCCGGTATCCGAAATTCATTAGTTCGATTAATCCAAATTCGCACATGGTAGGCTCACATCAGGGCATAGCACTCTCTCTCCCGAGTATTTAAAAGAACTTCATACTCAGGGCTCGCACTCGAGACCTTTGGTTAAGGGAGAGATAATCTTGTCATCCTATCTCATTATGCATGGCCACCGATTCATTTTGAACCAAAATCAAATCGTACTGTAGATGAATTAAAATTAAATTGTATTGTCAGTTGAAAGTTTTGAGCCGGAACTGGCTGTTTAAGGCAGATTAAAATTCATGTGAATATTCAAATTTGAACCTGAACCGACCTGAAACCAGCGGCTTTGATCCGGTTTCAAACCGAAAATTTTTTATTTTTATTTTCAAAATTATAATCACTTAGTGTATTCTCCATACTTCTAAAAGCCAAATAATATTTTACTACATTATACACTTTATTTTAGATTTTTTTTTAAAATACACTTTACTTAAAAGTTAAAAATCTAAAAAAGTAAAACAGTAAAATAATGAATATTTCGTCTAAAATTATATTGTTTGATAGAAATAGGAGTCTAACTCTTTTTCCTTTTAAATTATTTACTTAGTTCAAAATACATTGTTTGAAGCATTTTAAAAAATTTTCTAACAATGTACTTAATTAATAACATTTAGACAAAATAAAATGATAATTTATTTGATTATTTTGTAAAATTAATTAATTTTATTCTTATATGAATATGAGCATTCTAAAATTTATTTAAAATAAAATTTATCAATATTTTTTAAATTCATATTAATTTTTTCGAAAGAAAGATGTAATATTAGAACTGATTTTTTTTATAAAAAAATAATAGATACATTGTCGAAAACCATGATCGTAACCGTTGATTTATCGAAACCGCACTGGAATTAGCCAGAACTGGAACTGGATTGAAACTAATAGTTTAAAAACCGATATAGGTTCACATTTTAAAAATTTTGAACTGACGATTTAATGAACCGAGCATGCCTACATCTCACTCCTCGGATACAACTATTATCATTTTTAGGTATCTTGACATTAAAATTTTGTATATTATTTTCTTTTGAAAAAGAAAAGAAAAAAGGGCTAGCGATAATTTAGTTTTAAAATTAATTGATACTCTCTCTCTTCTTTTGTCCTCCCTGTTTTTTAAATATGGCCTTGCCCGTTAGACGCCTTCACCTTTAGGAATAGTACCACATTGAAAATCTTTGAGCCTAGAACATTATCGAAAAATGGAAAATAGTTGTGGCAGAAGCCTTGGCCAGGCCCATAACAAGTGATCATGGAAAGCTACTAAGCATATGTATGCGTATATAAACTTGGATGGAGATTTAGTTGGTTCGGTTAACTATTTATCAAATTTAATGTTTATCGATTTATCGATTTACGGATAGAATTTTACTTTTTATTGACTGATTTATTAATTAATCAATTGACCATATAACAATTGGCTTTTTCTTATCAAAAAAAAATTAAACGTCACCATTTTGAATAAATCAGTAAATCGAAAATTCTAAATGTTTTGAGTACTTTACCGAACTATTTTTATTGAATAAACTCAATTTGAATTGGTAAACCGGTAATTATCGAAGTTTATTCACCCCTGAGTTAAACCATATGTCATATGTTGCTTCGTTATTTTCATCAATTCTCTTAGTTCTTTTTTGTCAAGAGAAACGCCTACCTCCACTGGCATAGGAATCCACTTATATACAAAGCGGAAAAGGAAAGGCAAAATAACAATAAATTGTAATAGTTTTTGTAAGATCATAATTAATTATTAACTTGAGATTTATAGTGAATTCATTGCTTGCATTTTGTTAAAATCATGTTTATATTCCCAATCAGATAAGGTATAGTTGGTTTTTTATGTCTTATAATTAAGAAGAAGAGATCTCAAACTCGAATTTGAGTAATGTCAAGTAAAGAACATAAATTTTACTATCAAGCAGTTAATTTGGGCATTAATGATTGACCGATCATTACTTAATCTTTTTAGATTTATTATACTCGAGTTTCTATTTGTATCTGCTACCAGTTTTTTAGTTATCTATAGTTTGGTCTTTTGTTAAATTACATCTATTACAGTCTGTTAGATATTTATGTTGTTTTTTAGTTATTTATGATTTTTTTTTTTTTTGGTTAAATAACAGATGTTTATGCGTATGCTAAGTTATATGTCATATATGGCTCATCAATTCTCTAATTCTTTTTTGCCAAGAGAAATACCTACATGCACCTAGTGTAGGAATCCACTTATATGCCAAGCGCAAAAAAAAAAAAAAAAAAAAAAAAAAAGACAAATTAATAATAAATTGTAATTGTTTTGCAAGATCAACAATTAATTATTGACTTCATTTATAATGGATTCATTGCATGTATTTTATTAAAATTATCTTTGTATTGCCAATCAGATAAGAGTTAGTTGATTTTTATATGTCTTATAAATAAGAAGAAAGAGATCTCGAATTCGAGTGTTGTCCAAGTAAGGAACATAAATTTTATTATCAAGCGGTTAATTTGGATATTAATAATTGACTGATCATAATTGAATCTTTTAGATTTATACGCTCTGACCTTCTATTTACATTTGCTACCAGCTTTTAGTTATTTATGGTTTGGCCTTTTGTTAAATTAGAAATATACTGTTGGTATATTTATTATTGTCTATCAGATATTTATGTGTATGCCAAGCTAGAGATGAACATTCGATCGGTATGGTTAACCGCTTACCAAATTTTCATTTACCGATTACCGATTGAGTATTTACTGTTTATCGACCGATTTAAATATTTATCGAATTTATGATTTATCGATTTACAGATAGAGTTTTACCATTTATTATATTAATCAATTTACTATATGCAAGTTGACTTTTTTAACAAAAAAAATTAAACGATACTGTTTTGAATAAATCAGTAAATCAGAAATTTTGAATTTTTTGAGTACCTTATTGAACCATTCATAGTTTATCAAATTTTGTCTAAAAAATTTACCGATCATTTATCGAGTTACTTTTTATCGAATAACTTTGATCTGGCTCAGTAAATTGATAATTACCGAAGTTTGTCCACCCCTTGTATGTACTCAGGAGAAAGAAAAATAAATCAAATGAATGTGGCCCACTACCATTTAGATATTTGGTATTTTTATTCAAACAAAATAAATAATATTTGCAGATTAAAAAAGTAAAAAATTTAAATTTAAATTAAAAAAAATAAAAATTAATTTCGATACGGTAGAATATAAATATTTTTTAGGGACCTAACTGTTGATTTATACATAGAGATCTAAAAAATTTTGAGGATCAATAATAATGTTTGGTACTAATTTCTATTCAGGATTACAAATTTTCTTAAGAAGCCCCTTTGATATCTCTAAATCTGCAAAGAATTCTCAATGTAAAAATGCAGAGACGAAGGGTTGATATTTGAATAGGAAAAAGAATGGATCACATAGTCCCACATGAATTGATTTATTTGGAAAAACCTTATTCTTTAGAAGATCTATCTCGTATCTGATATTGTATGGTTGTACTCTACAAGAACTCCGAACTATTCTCTTGAAGCTCATCCTCTTCATCATAAATGATCTGCTTGCCTGGAATGACTAGTCCAATAGAGAAATCCCAAGTCATTGGACATTTCGATACAATCAATTAGGGAACTCAAAAGGCGGCATATTTTAGGAGTCTAAACTATATGATTGAATAAATCATTCTCTATCTGTTGCAGGTTGAGGGCTCCTTCTCTTTCTTTAAACTCTGATTTGTATTTTTCACAGAGAAATCTCTATTAAACTACACTGATTTAGTGGATGTCAATCTATATACAGAGTCTTTTAGATTTCTTTAGAGGACGCTCAATTAACTATCGATTGAAATCCCTTTATTCAGTTACATAATTGTCGTACTAATTTAAGCACTGGTCTAACCTAAGCTTCTTTCTTTACATTTGTCTTTCGGAATTCTACGTGCGAGTCCTAAAAATATAAGATTAGACCTCAAATTTGGAGGCTATACTACATATACAGACTTATGTCAGTGTATATTACAGATATACAAATAATGAATTTATGAAAAATATATATAATAATAGTAAGTTGGATTGATTATTCAATTTTACATCAAGAGATCATTACAAATCCCAATAGGCAATAGCCTAGAAACTCCATTCACATAGTAATTACATTTTTTCTCCCCTTAAGTATCACAATCATAATCTTCTAACTGACACCTCCGCGTCATATATTTCTCATATGTCAAACATAGTTTACCCATCTATTTTTTTAAGATTCTAAAATTTCACAATAAAAATCATCTTAAGGTTTTAAATAACATAGCCAGAATTTTGTGTTATGGGAACTGAAATTTTAGAATCTTAGCCCAAAAAAAAAAAAAAAAAAAAAAAAAAAAAAGAAAAGAAAAACATGACACTATATAGAGATTATCCCAAAAAAAAAAAAATTAAAATTCTAATTTAGATGTATAACAAGTTTAATATCGGTTTTAAATTGATTAATGTGATGTGCACAGGCACTCTATTGATGAAATTGCCCCACTATTATCTAAATTTTCAAAATGAAATTGCTTTGAGCGGTTATGTGTAGTTGTCAAGATTGAATGTGCAAATTATTATCCATCATCCAGTGATTTAATTTCATGTCATCATCAGAGATTTATTATCATAAAAATGAAAGCTTCCTGCCTACCATATATACATTTGACTAACACAACTAAAATTCAAATTATTTTCTGTTAAAAATAAACTCGATTCACTGTAAGCATAATTATTGTAATTTTTAAATAATTATTATAAATGAACTTAATTAATTACTCATCGATAAAACGCTTAGCAAAAATATAATATTTTTAAAATTATATATTGAATTCAACTCATAAATCAAAATAACAAAATTTAAAATAAAAATAAAAAACCAAACTAATCGATGTATGCTCACATCTAATTAACAACTTGTATTGATCCATCAATTTCTTTTATTTGATGTGATTATATTGCTTTTGGTTATTAATAAAGTTTTCATCATTTAAAAAAAAATAATAATTAAGGTTAGATTATAAAATAAAACTTGTTACTATATATATATATATATATATATATATATATATATATATATATATATATATATATATTTTTTTTTTTTTTTTCTCTAGTGGATAATTAAAAATACTTTTATTTTAGTTGAAAAACTGTTTTTAATCATACATCGGTGTAGGTTTTTTTTTTTTTTTTTTTTTTTTTTTTTTGAATTATAAATATTTGTTTTTCAATGGTATGCATTTGAAATATAATAACAATATTATTGACAATTACTGTGTAACAAGTTACTAAAATACAAAAAAAATAAATAAATAAGTGGCCAAAGTTGAATTTTCTAAGCAATAAATGTAAAATTGACATGTAAGGTTGTCCTATTTCATCTTTAAAATTTTGACACGTAAGAACATTTCAATTATGCAGACATGTTAATGCTAAATGGCTAAAAACAAAAAACAACGCAAATAGTAACTTGTTAATTAAAAATAACAACTATTCATTATAGACCAATATGCTTGCTTTCAAACCATTAACAAGTTTTGAACAATTTTTTTTTTCTTGTTTTGGGCAAAATAAAAACAATATTAAACGATGTTTGTCCATTGGCTCCATCACTATTTCTAGCCACTAGGACCAAGTACCCATATATTCCTCTTTCTTAAAAAAAATATTTAAAATTAATAAAAGATAAAATAAAAATGCAAAAAAAAAAAAAAAAAAAAAAAGAAAGAATATGTGAAGAAAAAATAAAATTCCTACATGAAATAGATCGCATCATATAAGTAAAGTCTACTCCATATATAAGAGATGATTTGCATATATAATATTAATCTAAATGCAGACTTTGAATTTAATCTAATTTATTTTGATTAATAATAAATAAAACATTTTCACTTAGCTAAATTCCATCAAATATAACTCAATTTGAACTTCCATCAAATTCCATATATTTGTATTCTTATTTTAATTTAAAGAAAAATTATTATTTCATCCTTCAGATTTGACAAAATTAACTAAATAGTCCTTGTAATTTAATAAAATATCTAAATATTCCTGAGATTTGTCTTTGCCTAACCATATAGTCTCTTGTTTTTGCGTTAAATTGTTGTGAAGACTAAAATACCCTCAACTACCTCTCTTTTCCTTGGACCTTTCTCCGCTAAACAAACTCTACCTGAAGCGATGCAACTATTTCAAGCAATCCCATAGTTATTGTATTAATCGTTTGACTTTTTCATATTCAACGATTCGTATATGTTGCACATTCTCGTCTCTCACTCGATAGATACTAGGTGAAAGAAAAAAAAAAAAAAACATGTTATTGTTAATTGTTGTTTCACGGCAAGTTATTTTTCGATAAATTATTTTACGAAAATAAATAAAATTTAAATATATTATAAATTGTTGATTAAATTAAATTTAATTAATTTGTTCTTATGATTTATATTCTTAATAGTTTTCATATATAGAACCCATAATTTATATTTTTTATTTGATAATTTTGATTCATTTCAAATGTAGAGTGCAATTACATAAAAATAAAATAAAATTAGAGTGTCTTGAAAGTTAATATCGTTTGAGTATAATCACTAGAAGTTGGAAATTTGGGGATTTTCATATAATTTAGCCTATATATAATGTTGAATTGATTGATAGGTTTATGTGAGAACTCACACGTGGAGTAAAACTGGAGTGATGGTGAAAACGACACATCAACGAATGCTTTTTCTCAATCAGTTGGCTTTGATATTTTAATTTTTAATTAACTCAATAAAATTATGACTTATTATCTACAAATAACAAGACCGTTACATCTAAAAAGAAAAAAAGAGACCGTTGCATAATCATTGCAATGTCATCCAAAATTAACTAAATTAAAAAATATTACAAAAAGTAATCAATTAAAAAATTTCTACTAAATATTCTTGGTGACTGATTATTTTTCTTAATTAATTCAATCAAGCTAGCTAATTGATAAATTAAAATATATAGTTATTATAATATTGCACCATTTAAAATTTCAGTTGCATAAAAATACAAAATAAATATTAAATTAAAATTTTAAAATAAGGAAAATAAATCGTAAATCATGATGATCCAAGTCTAAGGTCATAAAGATACATACAAACTTACATACTTCAAAAAAATTTTTAATAAACAATTACATTTCAAATCAATCAACAAAATAAATTTATGGGTTTTAAGCTTATTCTAACCCTACAAATGAAGATCACCTAAAAGTCTTTAACACTTATAATTCTAAAAAAAATTGATTTTAGCTTAAACATGATTCATCATTCTCGCAAACATCATTCATCATTGCACATTGGTGGAGGTAGATTTTAGCTTAAACGGTGTTATAGTATAGTTTATACATTTAATTATTTTCTTATAGACATAGACTTATCATCATAAATATCGTTAACTAAATTATCATACTATTAAATTTTTCGCCCCCTAAACTATATTATTTCTCATGTGTACAAATGAGTAACTCAGGTGCACTATGGAGATTCACATCAAATTCTATTCCCCATCACAAAATCACGTTTAGTAAATATTCATCAAATTATTTTTTCAATTGTTCTTATTTTCTTTTCTTATCTCGAGAAGAGACTTTAAGCTTATGTATAGTCTAGCAAGTTTTTTCACTTAGTAGTTCCGAATTAAGATGAGTATATTGTGGAGGTCTAATGGCACAGGTTTAAATGCTTGGCTATATTAAGTTTTTTTCGAATTTTAATAATAAAAGAAATTTTTGCTGATAAAAAATTGCACTTTTAAATTTAATTACCAATTGAACATACATAATCCTTACACAAAACCATTGTCCAAAAAGCAAGCCATGTGTATTAATTGATCAACTAATCCAACACTTATTAACTCAACATTTTGATCTTACTTTCAGACCAAAACTTTTTAAACATCTCAAACATTACCACACCACAGAAGACTTCCTAACAAATCCAACCCCTTAAAAATCATTTAAGGCATGTACGGTAAAATTAACTGTTTTGATAACTGTTAGTTATTTTAATAGCGTTTAGTTATTAGATGTTTGAGTATCATTTTATGAGTTAAACGTTACATGAGTTAATTTTTTATAACATGGTTCTTTAATCTATAAAAACTAATTCAAACATTATATCATCGAACACTATAAAAAATATGATTTAACATTTTGACCAGAAGCTATTTAAAAAATTACTGACGAACATAGTCTTAGTACCATATGACCCTCCAAAAATAACTCTGTACAGGCTATGGGCCTCAAATTTCCATAAAGAGGGCATTTGATCCAATTGTGTTCCATTAGAACAGTCTGCGCTAATGAAGTGTGGGACGTAAATTTTGCTTTCCTTCTAAGCCAAAACGATATTAAGATTTTTTTACCGGGAGCGGGTTTGATGGTACCCTTATGCTGGATAAATTCTCCTTTAAAGCCATGGCTACAGGAGGATAAATTAATTATTCATTAAAAATCAGGTGAAGAATAGCTCAATTAGGTCTCTAAATAGATTCCGTAAAAGCCTATCTCGAACCAACTCTCTATCAAATTGCCTGCATCCACTGAATTATATTTCTCCAAAATTTACACTATAAAAATAGACCTCTAAGAGTGTAATATAGTCAAATTTCAGGCCCTAATGCCATCCCAAACTTTAGATATATTCCCTCTGTTTCAAAAAATTAATCTTATTTCTTTTTCACACATATTAAGAATGAATAGTTAAATTAATTCAACCATAACATTTTTCTTTCTTTTTCCGTATAAACCGCTATATTAATAATCATTTGATTAAATTTTGGAATTGCTTACAGAGTTTTTTAATAAAAAATTAATATATCAAAACATGTTTCAATTATTTTATATTTATATTTGATTAAATAATTAGTAATTCTAGTTATACAAATTATTTTGTAAGATATTATTGGAAAGTTAATAAAAAGATAATTTTCAAAAATAAAAATGGGACTATTATTTTGAGACACCCATTATGAAAAGTGGGACTATTTTTTAGGATGAAATGAGTAAATTTTACAATCTAGTCCTACCGGAAAGTCCTTAAATAACTACTAATACCATTAATTTTGATAATTAATTAAATTAATCATACAATACGTGTTTTTACTCCAGGCGATGCATTGTTTTAAATTCATATAGACACGTTTAATCCATTTGTCTTGATCATTGTTTGGCCGACTAATTAAATTATTCAAAGAAAAGAGGAGTTATAGTTTGACCTTATGATTGCTGAATACTGTCGGCCAAAAGCTGGATGACAGACACCGGTTTAATAGTTTGCCAAAATATAAACTTTTAGTGGTCATTATGCTGGTGGAATATGATACATATAACTTTAAAATTTTGCTGGAGAAAAATGTTTTAATTCAATAGAGTATTTTGTCGTTATATAAACATGCATAATTGATATGGTAAAGGTGTAGAATTAATAATTATTTTAGAGACATTCCTGGCTAGTGCAGATTTATTATTTTACAAGTTTTAATCTTTTTGAAATGTAACGGAGTATAATAAAAATGTTAATATTTTAATTAAATATAGTTTGATTGGTTTTTTCATTTCTCATTAATATTATTTGACTTCGAATCCTCTCGACCATAAGAGTTTTCATCAATTTAATATTCATGTGGCATAGACCGTCATATTATTTCACGAGAGTTGGTGGTTCATGTTATTCGAAACTCTTATCAAGATGTTTTCTATTTTAGTTCTATTCTTCCAAATTGTAAAACTCTCCTGAATGGGTTTTCATCATTTTCGGTTTCTTTTATTAAAAAACCCAATGAATCAGGTTGCTTATTTATTAGCTCGAGCATTAGCTTCTTTACCTGGTTTAATGGAATGAGATTTAATCCATCCAATTTTTTTTTTTTTTTTGATGTATTGGTTTTAGATTTGATTAATTAACTTTGAGTTTTAAAAAAAAAAGTTATTTTACGAATATAGCTCTAATAAAAAGGTTAACAGCCTAACATGGCTTTATTACTTGCTTTGTTGTTTTAAAATTTTTGTTTAAGAATGTGAGAAGTGGTAACTCTTGGATTCAGTTCATTATTTCGACTACAAGAGTTTCACTTTTCACTAATGTAATAATTGATATTTAAAAAGAAAAACTATTTCTGCTGCATAAGTTATAATATTATTTTAACTCATTGGATACTCTAATGAATTAAAAAAAAGAAAAATAAAAAATGTAACTATATTTTTTAGTGAAGCCTCTAAAATCTAAATGATCTACCTAGATGAAACATAGAATTATCAGTTAGGATTAAATTTATGAGTAAGTTCTTTACATTAAGGAATAGATATTTAAGGAGTACTTGGTTTTGTTAGAAATCAATTCGAACATCACGCTTCAAAGTAAATAAAGCAGTAGCTCTAAATAATTAATTTGATATTAATTAATTATTCCAAAATTTTAATTAATTTATTTTTTTGTCACATACTGATAATTAATTTGATGTTATGTGATCTACCAAGATGAAACATAGGAGTAACAAAAGTATCGTTTCAAACTATTTTTTTTATATACTTATATAAGGTTTTTAGATCCGTATTCATTTTAATGGTCCATAATAAATATCTATATCAATTGCATAATATTATTTTTTTTAATGTATGGGAGGACCAGACTAATATTGTGCCATACGCGATAAGAGTAATCTCCATTTTGAATAATATTATTTAATTTGTTAAAATAATATTTTTACCATTTTGCACCAATTAATTTAAGATCGTAATTGGCTTTTTAAAGAACAATCTTTTCAATAAAATAATTTTTGTTCTAATTTTGTTGAGTCTGTAAAGTTTTCTAATGACATTTTCGGTATATTATTTTTTCTAATTTTTAATAACAACTTAAATGGTATAAAAGTTTAAAGTTAAAATTGCAATATGAAAACAGTACCTTTTTGTTAGAAAGAATAAGAATTTGATGATTTTCTCCAAAAAAAAAAAAAAAAGAATTTGATGAATTTCATAACCATATTTAAAATTTTATTAGTTATTTGTGTTGAATATATTATAGGAGTTTTTATAAATTAAAATATTTCAATGACTTAGAAAGAAAAATGAAATTAAAAAGGGATATATATATTTGGATAGAGATTTTCTTTTTTAAAATTTTGTTTTGAACTTTTTTGCATTACTAAAAAAAAAAAAAAGATTATTAGCTTACCAACCCAACCCTTTTTTATGCATAATAAAAACACAGGACACGTGCCGCAATTGGGACAATTGCTAAGTGGATGGAACGTCCATCGATCTGATGTCCACTATCAAGAGACTATAGCTTTCTGATGTGAATAGAAAAAACATAAACCTCGAGATCCCAAGATTTCAAAGACATCTTGTTGATAATTAAAAAAAAAAAAAAAACACACAACACTTCTATAATATGATATTTAACATTTAATGGAGGCATAAATAATATAGATTTCACAAATTTATTTCATTCAAATAATTACTAATTTGATGTAGAGTCTGTTCGGTAAAATTAGTTATTTTGGTAGCTGTTAGCTGTTTTAATAGCGTTTAGCTGTTAGTTATTTGAGTAGTTTTTTTATGAAACACGAGAAGCTAAACGTACGTGAGTTAACTTTTCACAAAACAATATCTTAACTTTTAAAAATACAAATGTTATGTTACCGAATACTATAAAAAAATAATGTTTAACATTTTGATCAATCAAAATGTTAAAAGCAATTTAAAAAGTTATTACTAAACACGACCGTTAAAAAGTTATTGTTGAACACGGCCGAAATTCCTTATGATACGGTGATTTTAATGTAACATTCTCTTTCTATAATAATACGGATATTAGATTTATAAATAGTTTCAATTTAATATTATATTAATAAATGATTTTTGAAACTAACATTATTTTTCTCAATCTCCCACGTAAACAAAATTTATAGATTTAACAAACTCAGCATGTTGAAATAATTGGTGAATAGAGGAGAGTTGCTTATACCTCCTTTTTCAGCAGCAATAATGCATTATTGATCAATAATGCATATCTTAAAGAATGGTTGACTACTAAATTACTTTATGCACAAACATTAATTAAGCTATAATCTTTGAAAGTTAAAACTATAATCTTTGAAAACGTAAAGTGCTTCTATTGGTGCACTTGGTAAATACAAGTACAGATCAAACATCAATAGTATTTTTTTTTTTTTTCATACTTGCGTGTTTAGATCCATGTCTATCTTAATGATTCACGAAAAATCTGATTAATTTTTATTCGTTTTCAGAGATAAAAGAGTTGGTCTGAGAGGATTTACATGGTAAAAAATCGAACTCAGATTTAATTAATCCACGTCATATCATGGTTGGTAGAGGACATTTTTAGGTGGAAGATATATATTTAAATCACTTGCAGCCAACACGTGGAGGGAAGTGTGATGTCACTCAACTTTGAATTATTTATTTATAATAATAATGATTTTGTACTAGAGTATGATTTGTCACGCAAGAAGAAGAAGAAGAAGAAGAAGAAGACAAAGAAGGGAAGAGAGATGGTGATGGTGGGAATTTGGGTGAAGAATCGACTTAAGTATGAACGCCTGTGATTAAAACAAAGTAGCGACGCTCTTCTCATTCGTTAATGTCAAACTCAAATCATATCACGTACCAGCAAATTCAAATCCAATAAGGAATTGTTTTTTAATCATACAAGGCGTATTGTTACATTATTGAAATATATAAGTAAGCACGGGTATAGTTTCAAGTGACAATTTCAAAATAACTGATTCTAATTATAAAAAAAATTGTCACTGAAATCGAATTATTTTTAAGCAGTTTTTAAAATAATTATATATATATATATATATATATATATATATATAATTAGAAAGTCTTGGCTGGATTACCTTATTTTTTGGGGGAAAAAGTTAGGAATTTTATTAAACAGCAACATAGTAATCCTATACCTTACGATAAATTAACATATGGTCAATTAATTAGTATAATTTATAAAGAAGGTCTACAAATCTGTCATGATTTGAAACTTCAAAGAAATTTAAAATATGAAATGCGTAAAACTGAAAGAGAATTAGGATCTTATTGTAAACAATTTGATTATGGCATAACATCTCCTCCAAGATGTGATGGCCAGTGTTCTAGATCACATAAACCTAATAAATATTCTAAACGACATTATAAAAATAAATCTTATCAAAATGACAAATTTGATTCTAATAAAAGAAAATATCATAAAACTTCTTATAACGATTTGACATGTTATACATGTGGTAAGAAGGGACATACGTCTAACTTTTGTAAATTCAATCAAAAATTAAATGCATTAAATTTGGAAAAAGAAGTTTTGAATAAAATCTATAAACTGTATATTGATTCAGATAATTCAGAATCTGAATTTAGAAAAAGTAAAAATCAAATTGATGAATTAGATTCAACAACCAGTTCATCCGAATAAAATATTTTTGTATTATACAGTATCTTTGTATTTCTAGTAAAATTCCTTAGTATATACTTGTTTGATAAACACTACTTATTTTTAAAGTACGATCTAAACAGTAACTGTTTTTGAAAACAGTATTGATATATAGGCTGGAAACCCAGAAGTGCGGGCTACTGGTCCAAAGGACTATTTAATTAGTCGTCTTCTTGGTATAACAACGCCACGTATCATACTTAAAATCATTTTCATAATTTAAATTCATATTTTTTAATTTACTATATATCTCTATCTATAACTACTTTCCTATATTTTGCTCTTGCCTACTTTAAATCTTCCTTGCATCCTTACAAGAACAATGGAGAGAAGGAAAGCTACTGAGAGTAAACACTCACCCATTAAAGCTCTTTCAGAGCAAATTGAGGTTATTACTAAATCCCTTACCACTAAAATATCCCTCTCTAGCGATATGAAACAATGGATTGATACTTATCCTCAATCCACTAAAATCCTTCTAAAGATTTTATATGATATAGTATCTTCTTCAGCGGAAGATACGCAGGTATGACTTCTAAACTTAAACGCGATCATACCCGATCATGGTATGGCTATTCCGTCTCAAACGGTAGACGGTAAAGAATTATCAAATCCGTTAATGGCTGTGGATTTGCCAAAAATCCAATATATTGATTATTTAATTGATTGCTCAGGCTATATGTAAAGACATTGTTTGATTAAATTGTTTAATATCACTATTTTAAAACCCATACTCGAAAAATCAGGCTGGCTTTCTTTTTGCCCTGGGTATATTATAGGTATATTAGTAAGCCCATATAATAGGCCCAAATGGTCTCAATAATATTTTGCATAAAGAAAAAGATAAAATTATATTATCATCATCACCTTCACCTTCACATGGCGATGGTGCAATTCATGATGATATTCCATTATTAAAGTCAAAAGATAAAAGATAAATCAAAGAAAAGAAATGTGAAGATAAAAAGAAAAAAAGTAAAAAGAAGGACAACTCATCGTCCTCATCTTCTTGTAAAAGGCAGAAGGAACCTTATTCCTTCAAATTTGATCTCATAAAAATCCAAGATATTATCTCCAACTAAACAGGTGGCAGACAACCCACTGTTCATCCACAGTAGAGATTCGGTGGCAGACAACCCACTGTTCATCCACAGTAAAGATTCGGTGGCAGACAAGTCACTATTCATCAACAGTAAAAAGTAAATAGTAAAGATTCTTTCTTTTGTTATTTAAAGAGAGCCTCTCCTCTTTGTGAAGGCATTGTCCAATTATAGGCAATCCTAAGCCCAAAAGCTTAGTTAGTAAACCCCTCTCCTCTCTTTCCAACGTCCACTGTAAGGATTCAAGGTTAGAGATTCTTTACACTTTGTAAGTCTAATCTTTTAAATTTTGTATATGTCTTTCAATTTTGTAAATCAAATTTAATCTTTGTAATTAAATAAAGTTTTATATTATTTATAAATTGCTACTTCCTAAAGCCCTGTTAAAGGCTTCCTTCTCTTCTCCCTCCACAATCTGACTTGATTATGGGGATCCCAGGTCAAGGTTGCAGGAACCCTAAACCCTTTAAATTTGTTCTTGCGTAAAATTGTATGTTGTATAAGTATGCTCTGTGGTTGCACTTTAGTGTGATCTTCCACATCAGAAAATTGTAAATTTGTATGTTGATTCTGAAGTAAAATTCATTATTGTGATAATTATAAAATTAAATCATTTCATCATAGCATTTACTTCACTAAAAATTATTCCTTTTACAAGATTCAAATCTGTTAAACGGTCCTAAAAGCTTTTGTTGGTATCAGAGCCAAAGGATTTAGATCTGCTAATTGGTATACATATAAAGCCTTTGTTTTATAACATATCATAGATAGTCTTGACATTGTGCCACTGAATCCGTTCCATTGAACCCGTGTAAGACCCATGAGTGAAGGGCAGTAAAAGGGTATAACCGGAGGGTATAACCGGACAGTTGTCATTAATATTTATGATTCTTATAAAATGGATCCTTTATTATGTAGATCGGCTAGTAGTAATAGATCTGAAGACTCAGATAACTCCGAAATTAAAAGAGTAATAAATAGAAATGAATTAATTTTATAAGATTTTAGTAAAGCTATTGATGAATGGGAAATTCCTAAAGTTGATAAAGAACAAATTTATAAAATTTCTAAATTTAATTTATTTAAAATTGATTATGTTATTAAAACCGAAGAAAGAGATTTTCAATTAAGTAAACCTTTTGAAAGAATAACTCTTTTATCTTCTAAAACTTTGCAACATCATAAAAGTAAAAAATATAAATATATTCATATAGGATTAATTCAAGTGGGAATAAAACCTTTAACCAGAGAAGGATTAAATACTAGTATTCTTGCAGTAGTAAGAGACGCTAGATTTTTAAATTTTCAAGATTCTTTATTAGGATCAGTTGAGACTAGCTTAAGTGAAGGACCGATCTCCTTTGAGGTTTATCCAGATATGACTGTCTCATTAAATGATTTAAATATTTTAGAAAGTATAGTTTTGGAAATTAAAACTCATAATTATAAAATGAAGCAAGGATCAATTCCTATAGCTTTAATTTATAAAATTCATTATAAGGCAATGAATTCAGCTTTTGGTACTAAATATAAACTACAACCTAAAATTGGTGAAACAAGATTTCTTCAAACAGATTTGACTAAAACGAACACAGTAATTTCTAAAACCATCCAATGGAAGGATATAACACTTCCAGATGAATGGATTTTAGAGGGGGTTGTACCTCCTCCAGTTATTGATAAACTAAAACCAAACATCAATTTGCAAAAAATTGAACAATTTGAAGATGGTAAAGTAACTTTAAAATTTAATAGAAGTCAAAGTATGAGGTATGCAGGGTCATCTTCCTCTATAACTACAGATGAAAATGATAAACCTACTTCATCTATACCTTCTGTTATTTATGCTAAATATAAAGAGACTGAGCCTAAACCAATAATTCAAACATTAGTAAAACCGAGATATTCTACTTCGGATATTCCAAACTTAAATCTTAAAATGAAAGGTGTTGATTATAGTAATTCTATACCACAGGCAGTTTATAATCCTGTAGATAACTATGTTAATCAACAATCTAATTTGGTAAATTCATCTCCAGAATCACCAACAGCTTCAGCTATAACTGAAAATGTTAGTGCAATAGACAGAGAATTAAATGTTCTTACTAAAGAAAATATTGAAAAGAATTTAATAAAAGAAATATCTAAAACAAAAAATTTATTAAAAATAAAAAAGATATTAAAAACATATACTTTTGAAGAATTAAAATCTGAATATTTAGAATATAAATTAAATAATCAAACTGAAATTAAATTCTTTGATTGGTATAACTTAATTAAAGAAAATAAATTTGAGAATAGTCTAAACCCAATAACTATTAGAGACAAGAGACCAGAATTTGTAGTAAATGATCAAACAATAAAGAGTGATTTTCCACCTAAAACAATTAGTAAATTAAAACACCATGATAATGAAATTACTTGTGCCCCATACAAAACTGCTCAAGATAATGATGTAAATAAAAAAATAATCGAACAAAATAATTTTAGTAATGCAAGTTTAATTTGTTTAAATACACAATTAAAAAGAATTGAAAACTTATTGGACAATAATATAATTGTGAATGAAACGGTAAATGGTAAAGAAAAAGTACAATCTCATATGTTTAAACCTTTTCAAATTTCCCAATCAAGTAAAAAAGAATTTGTACATCAATTAAAAGATCAATTAAGTAAAATTCAAGTTAGATCTGCGACTACCCAACATGTAGCTCAGGATACTCCTCAATCATCAGCATCAAGAAACATAAATATAATTGAAGAAAACACCAACTCTGATGTTAGTGAACCTGACTCAGAAAATATTCAACAATTTGAAATCAATCCTATAAATCATCATAGAGAAATAGTAAATAGAGCACCAGACTTAGGAATTATTGATAAACCTAATACTATATCTCAATTTAAATATAATGCTTCAACAATCTATGAATGGAACATAGATGGTTTAAGTGAATATAATATCTTAAGTATTTTGCAACAAATGACAATGGCTGCAAATGCTTATAAAACACAGTCAATCATTTCTGATAAAGCTATAGCAGAAATCTTAATTGCTGGATTTACCGGCCAACTTAAAGGATGGTGGGATTATCATCTCACTGACCAACAACATTTAGAAATTCTAAATTCAATTCAAATAAATGATGAAGGTGAACCTATATATGATGAAAATGGTGAAGTAATTCAAGATGCGGTGTCATCTTTAATTCTCACCATTTCACTTCATTTTATAGGAGATCCATCTCACTTAAAAGATAAAAATGCCGAGTTACTTAGTAATTTAAAATGTAAACATTTAGGTGATTTTCAAAATTATAAAACGACTTTTCTCACTAGATTAATGTTAAGGGAAGACTCTAATCAAAGCTTTTGGAAAGAAAAGTTTTTAGCTGGGTTACCTTATTTCTTGGGAGAAAAAGTTAGAAATCATATTAAACAACAACATGGTCAACCTATACCTTATAGTAAGTTAACCTATGGACAATTAATTAGTATAATTCAAAAGGAAGGTTTGCAAATATGTCATGATCTAAAACTTCAAAGAAAGATAAAATATGAAATGCAGAAAACTAAAAAGAATTAGGATCTTTTTGTAAACAATTTGACTATAGTATAACTTCTCCACAGAAATGTGAGGGCCAATGTTCTAAAACCAATAAGCCTAAAAAATATTATAGAAATAAATACTCTAAAAAACAATATAGATATACACCTAGTCAAGATAAATTTTATAGTAAAAAGAGAACAAAATCTTCTTATAGAAACAAAAATAAACAACCTTCTAAATCTACCACTAAAACTTCTTATAAAAATTTAACTTGTTACAATTGTGGTAAAAAAGGGCATACATCTAAATTTTGTAAATTTAATAAAAGATTACATGAATTAAATTTGGAAGAAAACGTTTTAAATAAAATATACGAACTCTATATTGATTTGAATTCTTCGGAATCTGAGACTAATGAAAGTGAAAATCAAATTGATGAATTAGGAACTACTTCAAGTTCTTCTAGTTCATCAAAATTTTCTTTAAACATGTTATCTAAAGATCAAAGCAATTTATTAACAGTAGTTAATGATATTGAAGATCAAGAAACTAAAGCTAAACTTCTTAAAAAACTAATAAACAGTTTTGAAGACGTAGATGAAGTAAAAAATATTACTCCTAAAATTCAGTCTAATATTTATGATTTAACTACCATTTTAAATAAAAATCAACCTAAAAAGGTCGATATAGATGACTCTACTAAAGAATTATATAAAGAAATTAAGATGCTAAAAAATGAAGTAAAAGAATTAAAAACCCAACTTCAACAAAATTCTAAAAAAATAAAAATATTAGAATCTCAACTTATTTCCAGTTCTTCTTCAGAAGAAGACGAACCAGATAATAATTTAAAAATAAATGAATTAGATGAAGATGTAGATTGTAATTTTCTCAATTTATTACAAGAAATCACTTCACGAAAATATTTAGTAAAAATAAACATTCAAATAAATGATTTTGTGATAGATGCAATTGCACTCTTTGACACAGGTGCAGATTTAAACTGTATAAAATCTGATCTAGTTCCTAAAAGATATTGGTTAAAAACTAGTGAAAAATTAAGTACAGCCAATAAATCTAAACTTGAAATTATAGGAAAGACAGATGCAATAATCATAAATCAAGAATTAGAAATAAACACAGTATTTTTACTATCTCCTCAAATAAATTATATGGTCATTTTAGGTACTCCTTTTATAAACCTAATAACACCATACTCAGTAAAAGAAGATTGTATTAAATTCAAAATAAGAAATAGTAGAGCTAGATTAGAATTTACAGAAAAACCTAAAACAAAACAATTAAATTTGTTAAAAGCTCATTCAGTTAAAATATTAGAAATCAATTCTTTAATAAAATCAAAAGAAGAAAATATAAAAGATTTAAATAACAATATCCATTTAAATAGAATTCAAACTCAATTAGGCAGAGATCTTGTTAAACATAAAATTCAAAATCTCCAAACATTAATGGAAAAAGAACTATGTGCTGAGCATCCAAGTGCATTTTGGGATCGTAAACAACACATGGTAGATTTACCATATGAAAAAGATTTTGATGAAAAAACTATTAAAACTAAAGCTCGACCAATTCAGATGAATCCTGAATTAATTGAGCATTGTAAAATAGAAATTCAAGATTTAATAAATAAAAAATTAATTTGTAAATCTAGAAGTCCTTGGTCATGTGCAGCTTTTTATGTCAATAAAAATGCTGAAATTGAACGAGGTGTTCCAAGACTAGTAATAAATTATAAACCATTAAATACAGCTTTAAAATGGATCAGATATCCAATTCCTAATAAAAAAGACCTATTAAAGAAATTATACAATGCAAATATTTTTAGTAAATTTGATATGAAATCTGGTTATTGGCAGATTCAAATTGATCCTAAAGACAGATATAAAACAGCATTCACAGTTCCATTTGGTCAATATGAATGGAATGTAATGCCTTTTGGATTAAAAAATGCTCCTTCTGAATTTCAGAGGATCATGAATGACATATTTAATCCCTATAGTAAATTTTGTATAGTATACATTGATGATGTGTTAATATTTAGTCAAACTATTGATGATCATTTTAAACACTTAAAAACTTTTTGTATGGTAATTAGGCAAAATGGTTTAGCACTTAGTAAAACAAAGATGGATCTATTCAAAACTAAAATTAGATTTTTAGGCCATTATATTGAACAAGGTAAGATTCAACCTATAGAAAGAGCACTTGTTTTTGGTGAAAAATTTCCTGATGAAATTACTAATAAACCCCAATTACAACGTTTTCTTGGTTGTTTAAATTATGTTATTGATTTTTATCCAAATTTAAATTGCATGATAAAACCTTTACATAATAGACTTTGTAAAAATGCTGGTCCTTGGACAACTCAGCATACTCAACTCGTAAAAAAGATAAAATCATTAGTAAAAGAAATTCCTTATTTATATATTCCTGATCCTACTGCTTTTAAAATTGTTGAAACTGATGCTTCTAATATTGGTTATGGCGGAATTTTAAAACAAAAAATTAATAGTAAAGAAAGAATAATCCAATATACTTCAGGTCATTGGACTCCAACTCAATTAAATTATTCTACCATTAAAAAAGAAATTTTAAGCATTGTTATTTGTATAAATAAATTTCAATCTGATCTTTTAAATCAAAAATTTTTACTTCGTATTGATTGTAAATCTGCAAAAGAAGTTTTGCAGAAAGATGTCCAAAACCTTGCCTCTAAACAAATTTTTGCTCGATGGCAAGCGCTTTTAAGTATTTTTGAATTTGACATAGAATATATTAAAGGTAATGATAATAATATTCCAGACTTTCTAACTAGAGAATTCTTACAGAACAATGGGAAGAAAGAAGGATAAAGGGAAAGAAATTAAACAAGATTCCAGCTCTCCAACTAAAGCTCTTTCTGAGCACTCTGAAGATCTTAGTAAAACCTTAACCACTAAAACCACCTCTCCTAAAGACCTTAAAAAATGGATTGAGGAACTTTCTCAATCTCCTGAAGTAATTAAAGCACTGCAGGGAATGGCATCCTCTTCAACAGAGGACCCAGGTATGTCTTCTAAATCTAAAGCGATCGTATCCGCTCATGATACGACTACTCTGTCTCAAACGGTAGACAGTAAAGAGTTATCAAATCCGTTGATGGCTGTGGATTTGCCAAAAATCCAATATAAATCTACTGGTAATATACATAAATGGTTTGATAAAAATTTATTTGATTTTGAAATCGAAGTTGAGGATGGTTATAATCATAATAATCCTTGGCAAATTATAAAAAATTATTATCCTGAGAATTGGTTTTTTATGCCAACAGATTTGTCAAAACCTCAGGCCTATTATAATAATATATTATTAGATACTGAATCAGTAAACATCAAACATACTTTTGATAAAAATGGCATTATTTCTTATTCTTCTATAAAAATAAAACGCGTCATCCATCCTAAGGATTGGCCCGTACCTTCTTTAGTAACACCAGTAAAATTTAAAGGATTACATAAATATAATATGAGTTATAATTATTTTGATTATAAAAAAGCGTGGGATAAGATATTTTGTCTTCAAAATCCCACCACTACTCATTCATGGTTAATATATTTTGATCAAAATATACGCACTGATTTAAAAATCCCAAATTGGTTTAAAAGATGGTGGCAATTTAAAGGAATTTCAGAGGAAATCATTCCTCATGATATCCATTATTTGTACCAGTTCTTTAAAACCCATTATAAACCTAAACCTGAAGAAGTTCATATTCCTTCTTTGATGTATTATTGTATGACCTTCTTTACCCCATGGGTATATCAATGGTATTTTGATTATCAGTATGTTCCAGGAAGCCAAATTCCCATGATAATAAAAAGACATAAAATAAAATGGTGGGGATCATTCAAGAATTCCACCACTGAACATAAAATTAGTCAATGGATCCGCAATAAATTATCCAGCCCATCTAAACCAGCTTTAACCTATGCCCATACATTAGCTATTCAGGATAACCCCCAGTTTGGTATCCAAAAAGCCCAATGTCAGGCTCGGTTAGCTGCAGCTAAAACAGCAGAAGAATATAGATTGATCTGTCAAGAGATGTCTGAACAACTCTCAACCAGTTCAAATCAGCCCATAAAACCATCCACCAGTAAAGCCCACAGTGCATCCTCCAGTAAATCTTCAAACACTACACACCATAAAAGCAAGGGTAAAATCGTTTTACCATCATCCTCATCATCTAGTTCATCTAGTGACGACAGTGATGATAGCGATATCATAAAAATCCGAAGCAAAGCAAGTCAAAAGCAAAAAGATAAAGACAAGAAAGGCAAAGCTAAAGGAAAAAGAAAAGAAAAAATAAAAAGAAAAGCAAAGAAAAAGGACACGTTAACTTCTTCCTCCTCATCATGTTCCGACACATTGTAAAAGAGGCATTTGCAACAGTAAAAGTTAAGTCACCAAGTCATTTTCAAATAGTAAAAGCCAAGGCATCTCCAACAGTAAAGGCCAAGGCATCTCCAACAGTAAAGGCCAAGGCATCTTCCTCAGCCAGTGGCAGACAAGGAACTATTCATTAATAGTAAAGATTCGCCAATTTTCCTATTAAAAAGGGAGCCTCTCCCCTTGTGAAGGCATAAGTTTTAGTCTTTAAGTTATTACCTAGAATCCCTCTCTCCTTCTGTGCTCCTAGTTCAAGTTGTAAGAGTTCAAGTGGAGAAAGTATCTAAAACTATTGTAAGTTTTAAATCTTGTATTTATATTTTGTAAATAAATAAAGTTTGTATTTTATTTTAAACTGCTACGAATATAAGTCCGTGTTTACGGCACCTTTCTCTTCTCCCTCCACACTCTGACTTAATTCTGGGGATCCCAGGTTAAGGTTGCAGGAACCCTAAACCTTAATTAAAATAAATTAATTAAAATTGGTTGAGTTGTTGGTACAAAAAATTATTTGGTAAATTGATTTTGTTTGTGATAAGTATGCTCTGTGGATGCAGCTTAGTCTGATCTTCCACATCAGAAAAACTGTTTAAATTGTATGTTGATTTTATATTTAATGAATTATATAAGTATTCATATAAATCCAATTAATCATAGCATTTTAGTTCATAGTTATAATCTATATTTAAATATTTGTGTATGTATCTATATCAATCCTAGTAATAATCTTTCTTCTCTTCATATTTATGAATTGTAAAGACGTGTTGAATAAAGACTTCTTTGTTTCTTTAAAGACTTGACTAGATTAAAGTAAAGACTTGACTAGCTTTAAAGACTTGACTACAAACTTGTAAAGAATTGCAAAACTTCTCATATATTATTCATTTTCTTTAAATTACTCCTTTTCTGAAGTAAAATTCATTATTGTGATAAATATAAAATTAAATCATTTCATCATAGTATTTACTTCACTAAAAATTATTCCTTTTACAAGATTCAAATCTGTTAAACGGTCCTAAAAGCTTTTGTTGGTAATCCGTAAATCCCTGTTAAAGACTTGACTAGCTTTAAAACTTGACTAGCTTATATATATATATGTTTTACGATTTAAAAAAAATAAAGAAAAGAAACCAAACTGTAAATATATAATTCCATTATGGTTTCAATCTGAAAACTATTGAATATAATTTCAATTTGATTTAAATTTAAAACTAAACCGCAATCATACCAAAATGAGCAACATGAATAAAGGGTGAAAATTATAAATGCAGATATAAATTGAATCCATAAACGAAAAAATAACAATTTAAATACAAATTACAGGATTGAGGATAGACTTTCGAACTTGAGACCAACAATAGGAGTGAAATTTCAAACTGGGCACCAATCAGTTATGGCACTAAGAGTGCACGTTTGGTTTAGCTAATTCATGCAACTGTTTCATATCCAACAGATAAGTTGCAGGTGTTTGGTAAGCTTTTTAATTAGTAACAGACAGCTGATAGAAGTCTCAATCAGCTATTGTTTCTATAAAACTATATTTAAAAACTTTTTCACATGAGCTGGTAGCTGATTCGTATTTATATTATTTTGGACTTCATTAACCTCAGAAGAAAATAATTGTTAATAAAATTATTTTTTTTAAATTAATATTTTCATGATAATTTTGTTTATACTTATTCAAAACTTTTTTAAATATTATTTTGAAATTTTAATTAATATTGTTATTTATATAATAAATTAAAATAAAATTAATATAGTCACCTTAAATTTTTTATATATATATATATATAGAAATGAGGCGGAAATAATGTGATTGCCGATACCATCCTTGTGAAATTTAAGATATTCTAAAATAACCTTAGTTTAACCAATTAAAAAATTTTAAACTAAAAATATATATAATATTTTTATAATTTGATTGGATTTTTTTGATTTTTTTAATAGATAATTAAATATAGTTAGTAAGCATTTCAAAATTTTAAATTTTTACTATTGTTATCTTATTGTGTCTAATTATATTTTATTTCATTATATTATTATGTAAATTAATAATAATAATTTAATAATTTGTTATTATTATTATTATTATTATTATTATTATTATTATTATTATTATTATTATTATTATTTATAATATGGCTTCAACATTATTATTTTAAATAATATATGTAAATGAGACATTTGAAAATTTTTACATTTTTTTCAATTTATTTTAAATAATTATATCTAGATGATTTAGATTTGATTTGGAAAGGATATGGTTAAATTTTTTTAATTACAAATTATGCTCTAATTTGGTTAGCCAAAAAATAAAATAAAAAATTATTATTTTTAAGCATCTCGAATTTAATTGGTTATATTGATATCTTATATAATTCAAATCCTATGTCTATTAAAGAATATAATTTTATTAATAATTTTTTAAAATGCTTTCATGATTTTGATTGGCTAAAAAAATAAAAATAAAAATATATTATTATTTAATATATATATATATATATATAAAATTATGCTTTAATAGTCATTTTATATTTTAACAAGAACAACTACTAAAGTTTTATCAAACACAAATAATGATCAGCTAACTGCTATCAGCCAATAGCTATCAGCCACCAGCTATTAGTAACCGCTATCAGCTGATTAGAACCACCGAACAAACAGGCTATAATTCCCAATAAAAAGTTGTTTTACACCATCATTCTTGGGAAATGGCCTAATAGGTCTATTTATCCAGGATGTTGGATTTATTGTGAACATTTCACATCTAAATTTTGTACTATGGTGTCCCAATTTGTAATTTTACGATTAATTTAACCCCTAAATAGATTTGGAAAAAGAATTCATTCCATAATTGTTTCTAATTATTGTACTCTCTCCGTTCTATTTTGTTTGCTTGTTATTCTTTTTTGAATGTCTCAAAATGTTTGCAATATTTTTAAATTTATATATGTAAACAATTAGTTTTATCACGATAACTTTTATGATCCTTCATCAAATGAAAAACTTTTATTAATACCTTAACGAGTTAAGGGTAAAAAAAGGTAAAATAATTTTTATTGACTAAATTCTTAATATATGTGTTTTATTAAATCATGTAAACAATATGGAACGGGAGAGTATTACATTTAAATATGTCCAATTATAAGATTAAACTGAACACCATTACTGAGATCCTCTCTTTTTTCTTCTCTCAACCCTAACAACAGCCTCTAGTGACTTTGTGTAGGTCATTGCCGGTGATACTTAACATGTATTCCTTCCATCCTATAAAGATAGTATACTATTCCATTTTGGGACATCATAAAATAATGGTTTACTTCTATTTGTTGTGTGCATTTAAAATTCCTTTTTTTTTTTATTTTACCTTTCAATAAATTCACTTTTATATGTAGTTGCATTTAATTACATCTACAAAGTTAGAGCTAATTTACTATGTGAATAAGGGTAAAAAAAATGAAAAATATAAACTGTGAATAAGGGTAAAAAAAATGAAAAATATAAACTATCACAGCATTGATTGCATTTTCTTAAAATTTATAAAAAAGAAAATGTGACGATCTTTTTGGGACATGGTATAATAGCTACTCCATTTATTCCAAAATATAAGTCGTTTTTGATTTGTTATTTTATCACAAAATATAAGTCATTTTGTGTATTTCAAGAAATAATAAATGATATTTTTCCAATGTTGCCCTTTTACACTAAATATAATAAATACTTCACAAATAACTATTGATTTTGAGATAAAGGATAATTTGGTTAAATTACTTTTGAGTTTGTTATAATTTAGTAGAGTTAATTGCTTCTTTAATCCTTGTGCAAAAACTTTAAACGACTTATATTTTAAGACAAAGGGAATATCTTTTTGTCTTCTTTTTTTCTTTCCATTCTTTTTCCTTGTTTTTGTAGCTTTTCCCACCCTTCAGGGCTTGGCTTAATCCATGGTCTCATCCATTTTTACCAAGATAGATTTATGGACCTACTCTTTCTTTGTGCAATTCTATGCATGTGGCCGCTTAAGGAATTCTTGTTTATATATTTTCATATGGAGTTCCAGTATTTCACTTTAAAAGGCCATGAGGGTCCATGAAAAATTAGCAATTTGGAAAATTTCTCTCTGCATTTATTAGTAGATTGCTTAGACAATCTTTTCTTTTCTGGCAACTCACTCTAATTTGGCTTTCAAGACTTCCTCCCAAGATTCAATCTCTAAATCATGATAGCGGTAATAAATAGGTGACACCTATGAGCTTTTTCCTTTCATTGCTCTTCTATTTTGAGTTTGGTGATTTTTCTTATGGTTTTGTATCTTTTTCTAGATCTTGTAATTTAGATTTGATTTCATCAAGTTTATTCTTTGTTCAAAAAATATATATATATATAAGAGATTAAGCCAAATTAATTCAATTTATTTATACTATGTAAATCAATTATTAAATTGAAATATTTATAATAAAAAACTATTTATACAAAAGGGGGTTGGATTTCTCCATTCCTAATCTAATTTGATTTTACACGTTACCTATGTCATAAAATATAGATTAGATATTTGGTAAGATGGTCAGTTTATCCATCCATTTATGAGTTTATTAAAGATGGAAGGGAAATTTACGAAGATGATTAGAGTGTCAAAGGAAGGTAGCATCATTTACTATTTCTGTTACGATACTGCTGATGAAGTGTATGGGTAATCCCATATTGAATAAATACACCTAATACTAAGTGGTATATAAATGAGAAAGGTGAACTAATTAAAATGGCTTAGGCTGTGTTGAAAGTAAGCGCAACCAAAGGCGGATCTAGGAAAAAAAATTATGATCATACCTTTATTATACATTTGGCTTTAGGTTTGATCTTACCTTTAATTGGTTATTTCATAATTTGAAGAGAATACACACAAAAATAGTATTAATTATTAATTATTTAATGTTAATGGACTTGAAATTGAAATAATATCAATAATATGGTAATTTTTATTATAAAATCTTACTAAAATTTTTCAATTTATTTTTTAATAATGACTTTGAGTGAATTTTAATATAGAATTAATTGTTAATTATTTTAGGCATTGATGCAGTGTTATTAAACCCTGCTCAGACATTAACCAGATAAAAAACTGAATGGATTGATCGTTGGTTTAACCGGTGGGTTAATGCTTAATTAGTGGTCATGAAAATATTAATAATATATATTAATTAAATAATTATAATTTAAGATAATTATAATATAATAATAAATAATTAAAAATACTAAGAAATCTGTTTGGATCAATCGATTTTGTGGCCGGTTCAATCACGGGTCAACCGATTCAATCCAGTTCTCTTTCATCAATGATTGATGGAGCTAGAACTAAAATAAAATTAAAAAAAAAAGTCTCATTTTACTCTCTAACTCGTTCAATGTACAAAAAGCCCCAAAATGATTTTTTTTTTTTTTTTTTACAAATTACACTCCAAATTAGTCATATTTGTTCATTTTTCTATCAAATGGACCGGAAATATGTCGTGTGGTTCATGCGGTCAAAGAAAAAAAAAAAAAAAGCTGAATGTTCCTCTTAATCGACCATTAACGTTTGGGGGAGGAAGAATAGTATTTCATTGCTACAAATATAGATCATTGAAAAGAATAATATATGTATTTGGATATTTCTCTATTTAAAAATGGCTGCTTTCATAACTCCACGTTTCATTCCTAAACTTTCGTAATGAATATGCTTCATGATGACTTGAAAGCATGATATTGGGTGGGAATAAGTTATAAGAGGGCTCATTCATATATGTCAATCTATAAAGAAAAAATGAAAATAGCTCTTAAAAATCAAGAAAAGGTTAGTTTGAATATAAATTGTTGAAATCTCAAGATGGAATTTATTTAAATCAGAGATCACATTAGAAAATTAAGATAAGAAATTAATTACATAATTCTTCATTCACTATTTTATATTCAAGAATCAAAACAATAATGTCAACAATAATTTTGCTTTTATTTTTCCAAATTTTCTCTCATGAAAATTAAATCACAAATGGCTAGAGTTTAACCTTACCAAACCAAACCAAACCCTCAACCTCTAATCAATACCCATATTAAACGCATAACATAGGGATGGAAGCAGTGCGGGAGTATTTTAAGGTACCCGCCACATTCCAATCCATTTAAATAAGATAGAGTAGTTATAAATGGGTTTGAGACAGTTACAACTAGTGAAATTACTACTTATAATGAATATGGGTAAGGTATAGATATAGATCTTTGGATATCCACTACCCACTATTGGGTACCCCACGGGTATCCTGTCCACTATTGATAAAGATTGTATTTTAAATAAGTTTGGATTTGGATAGTTAAAATTCGCGGATATCCTACCCGTATAAGGTTATTTTAAACGGGTTTATAACGGGTATGGATGGTAAAAATTTAAATGGATTTGGGTAATGGATATTTAAATGGATACAAATAGTAAAATTCTAAATAGATATGGATATGAGTAGCTTAAATTTTGCGGGTATCTGCCCCGCCTCCATCTCTACGCATAAGTCATCCACCCAAATAACTTTAAATGCTAAATTAATAAATATAGAAAACTTATGTTTGCTGAAAGTTCAGATATCACCACAAACCCCACATCTCTTGATGAGATCCTAAGTTATATTTAAACCAAAGTTGGAAAGCAAACGAGGTATATTTTATATAGAGATTGCATAGGCAAGTCATCATCGCCGTGGACATGGTCAAGGAAGCTATCTCTTTGCCTGTGACTTTTCAGTTGCCCATGAAGAGGAGAGAGAGGGGCGTTTTTCATGGAGAAGAAGAAACACAGAAGGGAAAAGGAAGAATTTGATATCCCACGCACTTCTCTGTCTTCAATGATCATGCACATTGACGAAACAAATTAATGGGTGCATGTACTACCAAGATATAATCTAATATTAAGTGCATATACGACCTGATAATATATATAGATTCGAATCCTCCTCTTTTAATACTCCAAAAAAAAAAAAAATCTAAGCAATATAATAAAGATTGTGATAAATTTGTAAACTAATATATGTTAATTTGATAAGCTTTAAAGTTAATTTTAAATTGTTATTGGCTAAGTAGTTCAATGATTGATTATCCATGAAGGAATTTATCCCTCTTCTCAAAGACGAATGCAGAAATTAAAAACGGCTTACTATCCCAACCAATATATTATTGGTAAAAAAATAATGTAAATATAAAGGATTCTTACTTCCTTCAAATATACTTCTGTTGTAAAAAAAAATTATATTAAATTTGGAAAAGAAGTTAGGGGTTCTTCTTTCAACAAGGGTAGCAATTTGCAGTAGAGTCGTATGGGAATACATTTAAGATTTTCATTTTTAAACCGAATTGAAATTAGGATTGAAGCTGGTTCTTTTAATAGAAAGACGTAGCCATTTTTAGAAATTGAATCTCATCAGCATGCATTGCAATTTGAAATGAACAAATGAACGAAAATTGATATGATAGCTTCGGAATTAGAATCTTTATTTAAGGTCTCGTTGTTTCAAAATAATTAATTCACTGTATTAAAACTGCTATTTCAATGAACCAACAAAGACCAAAATAAATATTGTGAAGTTACCATTTAATATTTGAAGCACAAGTTAGGATTTTATAATCAATTAAGAAAATATCTAAAAGTTAAAACAACAAATTAAAAACAAGAGCTCTCAAAAAAAAAAAAAAAAAAAAAAAAAACAAGGGAAAGTTACCATTTTTCATAATATATAATATATAATATCGCATATATATTTTTAAAAATATATAATTTTGTATTTTTTTGTATCTGTGTTATATTATTATGTCTTTTTTTTATCAATTTTTTATATTTTTTCGTCAATACATTACTATTTTTTCATTGTATTTTTTTTTTTAAATTGATTAATCTATTCTTATATTTATTGACTATTTTGTTATATATTTTATCAAAATTAACTATGTTGTTTTGTATTTTACGAAATACAGAATAATATAACAACATAGTGCAATCAAAAAATAAGAATAAAATTATGTATTTAAAAAAAATACAAGAGCAAAGTCATATATTTTGATAAAGTTCAATAATAAAATAGTAAAAAGAAAAAAAAAGAAAAAGAAAACATAAAACCTCAAAGAAGAATTTACCAAACTAAAAAAAAAATAAAAAAAATAAAAACAACTAAAGAGACCATGCTGCCAACATCAACTACCATCCTATATTTGCTTGCTTATATTGGAAAGCCAAACTACCCTCTCTAGTCTCTAGAAAGCAAAAATAAAATAAAATAAAAAAAGCAAAGCACACCCCACACACGACTCCTCCCTAGCTCCCATCTTTAACTTACTATTTTTAACCGTTGCTTAACGCCTCTCCCATCACTACCACCGCAACCATACGTTTCTTCTCTCTCTCTCTTCTTTCTCTTGCATAAATTCTCGCAGATTTTTTCTCTCTCTTGCCCGGACACATACACGATAGTACTTTCCTCCTCCTCCTCCTTCATCTTCTCTTCTTCTTTTTCTTCTTTTTCTTCTTTTTATTTTTTTTCTTTTGAATGGATTCTTGCACAGAGAACCAGGGCTTTTCTTCCCCCGATACCGGTACGCCTCGAGCTGCCATCTCTTCCGTACAACGAGCTCTGTGGCTCATCCAATCTGACGACCTTGATTCCAAGATTGAAGCTGCTAAAGAAATCCGCCGCCTCACTAAGACCTCTCAGCGGTGTCGCCGCCAATTAGCTCAAGCTGTTAATCCGCTTGTTTCTATGCTTCGAATTGTCGACTCAACTGAGTGCCATGAGTCCGCTCTCCTCGCCCTTCTCAATCTTGCTGTTCAAGACGAGAAGTATGCATTTTCTCTGTTTCTCTTTAAGTTATTCTTGGCCTTGTTTTTTGAAAATTTTTATGAATTTTTAATTTAATTTCATCTTCGTTTTCCATTTTTATTTGTTCAAGTCCTGGGAATTATTTAAGTTCATATGTGCTTTTATGTGTATTATTTGAGATTTCCCGATTTTTTAAACTGAGATATTTTATGTTTTCGAATTTTAAAAGGAAAGTTGTTCTTTGCTTGAGATGCAACTCAACTGTATTTCAGTTTAGACTAACTTTTTGCTTTGTTTCTTCTTAATATATTATTTTTCCTCGGATTCCTCAATATGGGTATTGAAAAAAGAGAATATATTCTTCGGAATCTATTCTTTACTCAATTCTAATCTTCGTAGTAACTTTTTTCTTTTACTTCTAATTACATGGCTTTAATTATATGTCCAAGTGCCTTTATTGGAAAATGAAATTCCAGAAAAAGGGATTCCAAGTTTCATGTTAATTTTTCTTTTATTTTCCTTTTTCTTCATTTTGTGGGCATCCAAACAGAAGGATTGTTTTATATATTGCTAGATGACCTGAATCACGTTTTGGTTAAATAAATACCATATATTATTTCTTTTTGGCATGATATTTTTGTGTCGGTGCTTTTTTCACAAATGAGCTTAATTAGTGTTTATAAAGAAAGAATTGGATGCTTTTTTAGTTGAAAGTTGAAATTCGTTTGATTGGCGGGCGGTGGTTGTTCTTTGCTTCACAGGTTACTCTTTCTTTTTGTCAATTTTATGTCTTTTTAATTTTTCTTTTCTCCTTATCTTTTCTTTGAAGTTATCACAATAACAATGAGATCAGTTTGGTGAGGATGAAAGTTTCTTTCTTTTCTTTTCTTGGTCTTTCTTTTCCATGGAAAAGTTATTATTTACCAAGAAAAATATTCTGTAATTATATTTTTTACCTCACATTTTCTTTCCATATTTCTCAATTCACCTAATAGTTTGATAGTGGGAAAACCAATTCAATAATGCTGCTGTCATAAAGCCTTTATTCTTAAAATAGCAAAACTTTTTGTTTTTATTTTAACACCCGTTTTTTCCATTCGACAATTCAATGAACATTTTGATTGTGGGGAAATCAATCCAATTATAGTGCTGAGAGAAAACTCTTTAACCTTTAGATGATAGAACTTTTTGCTTTTATATAGCACACATTCTCTTGTGGCTGTAGAAATTATGTGGCATAATTGGATGTTGTTCTGTTCTTTTGTTGATTTTCGCTCGCTATTAGTGTTATTTAATTAACATATTCTTTGTCTGTAATAATTTTGTAATGGGGGCTATTTTGATGATTTTTACTGTACATGCACTCTGTTTTGCCAAGACTTCTTATACACATGAATATATTTTGCAGGAATAAAAAGAGCATTGTTGAAGCTGGAGCCTTGGAACCGATAATTGGCTTTCTGCAATCAGATAATTTAAACTTGCAGGAATATGCAACAGCATCTTTGCTTACTCTATCAGCATCTGCTGTTAACAAGCCGATTATAAGTGCTTCTGGTGCCATTCCTCTATTAGTGGAAATCCTTAGATATGGAAGTTTACAAGCTCAGTTTGACGCAGTAATGGCTCTTTCTAATCTTTCAACACATCCGGATAATCTCAACATTATTAAAGAAACTAATCCGATGCCTTCTCTAGTTAGTTTGTTGAAGACATGTAAAAAATCTTCAAAAATAGCTGAAAAATGTTGTGCTCTAATAGAATCCTTAGTGGATTTCGATGAAGGTAGAACTGCATTGACATTGGAGGAAGGTGGAGTTCTTGCCGTTGTTGAAGTACTTGAAAACGGGTCAGTGCAAAGTCGAGAACATGCTGTTGGGGCTTTATTGACAATGTGTCAAAGTGATAGGTGTAAATATAGAGAACCAATTCTTCAAGAAGGTGTTATTCCCGGTCTTCTTGAGCTTACAGTACAAGGAACGCCAAAATCTCAGATAAAAGCGCACACGCTATTGCAGTTACTGAGGGAGACTCCATATCCAAGGTCAGAACTTCAACCAGATACACTACAAAATATTGTGTGCAACATTATTTCGCAGATAGATGGTGATGAACAATCTAGTAAAGCAAAAAAGATGTTAGCTGAGATGGTTCAAGTTAGCATGGAACAGAGTTTGAGACATTTACAACAAAGAGCTATGGTTTGCACACCAAGTGATCTGCCTATTGGCACTTGTACTTCTGAAGTTTCCCTAAAATGATTATTTGGGTATCAAATTTTCTCCCTTTTATCTTTTTTGTCATTTGGGTTTTGTGAGATAAGGCTTTCCTTTATAAAACAGAAAAAGAAAAAAAAAAGTATAGTGAAGAAAAATGCCAGTCCAGGCCCTAGTGTTGGTATCAGGTGACTGGTGAGCAACAATAATCTTGAAGTTGTGTCAGAAGCTGAAATCATAGTCTGTAGTTGTAAAAAACCCAAAAAAAAAAAAAAAAAAAAAAAAAGAGTTGGCTTGTAAAGAAACTATTGTAACAAATATTATACAGTTCGTAAAACCTTCCCTGTCACTTATGTTTCCTTCGATTTCGAAATGAAATGCACCTGATTTTGTTGATCTTGAAACTAATTTTATTTTCCGTTGTCCACAGAACCAGCAGAAAATTTTGAAATATTTTGGCTCTGCTTTACCATTATGACTGGAAATCTCTATTGATACATGAAACAGAACCATAAGGTCTGCTATGTCCCAGGGGTCGGAATTCAATTCACTATGCAGTTTCTTGATAAGGACAGTGTTAGTGAGTGGAATTGGTTATGGGTTGGCCTTCTTTTCAAGATTTATGGGCATGAAGTCATAATCATTATGGTGTTTAATAATTTTTTCTTTCCCCTTTGCTTCTTTTATTAGTTTCTGCAAATGCTTTGTTTGGCTCAACTACTGCTTTCTTTAGTAGGGCAGTTAGGCTGGTTGCTTTGTTTTGGTATAAAAGAATATAAGGAATCATTCTTTTTTTTTTTTTTTTTTTTTTAAGAATATGATTTTTAGCAAGTTTGGTAGGAGAATTGGAAATTAGGAGGCAAGAATCATGAGAATTTAGAAATTTCAGATTCAAAGAGTTGAAAGGAGTTTTCAAATTCCTTGTACCAACCAAGGAGTCTACTCTTTGTAGCAACCTTTCAATTTTGGCTTTCTGGTATTCGTTGCAACCACTTTGTCGTTAGTAATTATATTATATTATATTAAGCTGATCCTAAATGCCTAATCATGTTTTTGACGGCCTCCACTGTTTTTTCGTTTCTATTCATTCAAATTTCACATGCTTTTTTTTTTTTTTTTACTTGATTAATCCGTATTTGTGTTGAATAGATCCACAAAAAGATAAAACGCTCTCTATTTATAAAAAAGAAAAACGCTCACTTTCGAGAAATTAATTTTATATCTAAAGTTTAAATGAACGCTGCGTATAAATAAAATGTAAAATAAAGTTTTCTAGCTTCACAAATTGCTTTTTCATATTTAGACTCTTGCATCAATGACCAACGAACAGTATGACATATTTATAGTACTCCAAGAGTCAAACCGTTGCATGGCAATATGATTGACAACCGATAGAAGTGTTGTTAAATGATTTTATTCGATAGAGGATAGTTAGTGCTTGCTTCCAGGTATATAGTTTTCTAATTAATGCTTGTTTAACAAAATTATAAATCGGCACGTTAAGACATACTTCAGTGATAAATATATTTACGGTATAAAGTCAGGTTCGAATTCTCTTTTTTAATACTAAAAACAATAAATCATTAATCTTAAAGCATGGCCATTTTTCATATGTAAAAGATAATTAAGTTGGCCAACAATAATTATGGGCTTTAATTAAAAAAAAAAAAAAAAAAAACTTCAAGGCATATGTTAACAAATCCCCACTTTGAATTGAAATTTTCAAAATTAATAGAATTTTTTCCACCTTCCCCATCCAAGAGCCTTAATTATTATTTTGAGAAATACTAAGTCTGCTTGCTGAAAAAGATTTGGTCATGATATAAATTGAATTATCTGCAATACTAATCTTTTTTAATTGAAATGTTACTTTAAAAAAAATAAAATTATGAACGAAATGGTACCTCACATCAATATATTTCGTCTTTTCACGAATAATTTGATCTTTTGTTAAATGAATGACACTTTGACGATCATAGTAGACAACAATCATCTATCGATTTAAAAGGCGTTTACCAAATAAATCTCTTCACAAAATAGATCCCTTTATAGCTTCAGCCATTTTTATAATTACAAATTTTTAGCCTGCACAAAAACACATATATACGAATTTAAAATAAAATAAAAAATCGGAAATTGAAAAATAAAATTTAACTAACAAAATGTAGCGCCATCACGTTCTAAGAAAGATCTCCACGTTCACTAAGCTACTGTGTTCAAAAATAAAAATCAAAGTATGGATAAGCCTCCAAATCTTCAACAACTCCCTAAATTAACTCAACTGCATATCCATAATAATAAATCCAAACTCCACCTCATTTATATATACAAACTCAAAAACCTAATTAACAAAAACCCTCAAACCGTCCTGATCCTCTTCTTCTATACTAATTCTTCACATTAGCCCTTCTTAATTACTAGCTTTGCTTTAACAATGCCTGATATAATTGAAGAAGAAACACAGATTTCCAATACAGAAAAAGGGTTAGTGGTGAAATCTAGTAAACCTAATAATCCAAATGACAATACTGCCTCTCGCTCATCTACTTGTTTTGTCACCATCATACAAAAGGTAATTAATTAGTTAATTAATTATTAATTATGAGATTAGCTGATTAATAATCTTATTTTTTAGTTAGTTGCTGAGGTTATTGGAACCTATTTTGTAATATTTGCTGGTTGTGGAGCTGTTGCTGTGAACAAAATCTATGGATCAGTCACATTTCCAGGCATATGTGTGTCTTGGGGTCTAATTGTAATGGTTATGATTTATACCGTTGGTCATGTCTCCGGTGCACATTTTAATCCGGCCGTCACTATTGCTTCTGCCATTTTTCGCCGGTTTCCTTTTCGGGAGGTGAGATATTTCTTAACTAGTCAATTATCCGAAGATAAATATTGAACCAAACATAACGGAAATATTTAGAACAACATCATTCTTGATTTAATTATAATCATTTTTAATAATAGTTATAATTTTAAGAAAAATAAATAAATGAAATGCCCAAATTGGGTATGGATGCTTTTTCTTTGCTCATGAGGTAAGTGTTTTGGTGGTTATAGGTACCATTATACATTGTTGCACAAGTAATTGGATCAATTCTTGCTAGTGGCACATTAGCCTTACTGTTTGATATAACTCCTATGGCATATTTTGGAACCCTACCAGTTGGATCAAATGTGCAGTCATTAGTAATAGAAATCATCATCACCTTCCTCCTCATGTTCGTCGTTTCCGGCGTTAACACTGATGATAGAGCGGTTTGTCATTCTATCCCAACTTTGTATGTATATAATTGAACGAAAATGCGCAAATTTGCAAATTTGCAATTTTTATTTCTATTTTTCTTGAACATATAATTATTTTTCTTTTTGGATTGTCTTGTAAAATTGCTAATTAAATTTGTTTTTCACAGGTTGGAGACCTAGGAGGGATTGCTGTTGGTATGACAATACTGTTGAATGTCTTTGTGGCAGGGTAAATCAATGTCAACTTTTCTACCTTAAGTATATAATTAGTCAAAAATAAATACCAATAAATGATTGTTCAAAATTATATAATTGCACAATTAATAATGAATATTAAGAAATAATTATATCTTGCAGACCAGTTTCAGGAGCTTCAATGAACCCAGCAAGGAGCCTGGGGCCAGCAATAGTTAAGCATACATATAAAGGATTATGGGTATATATAGCAGGGCCAATTGTTGGAGCCATTGCAGGAGCATTTGCATATAACTTGTTAAGATCCACTGATAAGCCACTTGATGATGAGTAAAAGAAGAAGAGGTTATTGAAAAATAGCATGTCAAATAATTAAATTCTTTGTTGATAAAATTGTATTATTATTTATTATTGCTATATTTTAGCAGAGTTTTTTTGTTTTTATTTTTATTTTATTTATTTATTTATTTGTCTCTCTTGCTTTATGTATATATGGAAGAATTGCTGAATTAGTTTGTTGGAATGAACTAGATAAACCTAACTTTAATTCATGCATTAGGATATTTAATATGTAGGTAGCAGAATTTTGAATCAATAGAGGTACCAAAAAATTGGATAAATCAATTTTTTCAATCTGGTTTTATACTGCTTTGGGTATTTATATTTAAATTTCATAATGGTAAATTGTCTTCTTGATTGGCTAAAAAATAAAATAAGAAATTATTATTTTTTAACTAAATCATTAATATTTTCATTAAATTAGAAATTTAATGTCTAATTTTTAGCTCTCTAATATTAATTAATAGAAGTTATCTTATTTTGTATTAGTATTGATATTAATTTAACTCACTAAAAACTTTTAAAAAATTTTTAAAAAGAAACTATACTTAATTGAACATAATTAAGTATTTAATTCCCAGGAAAATTCGAAAGATCCCTTTAACAATTATCATTATTTTTTTTAGAATGTGACTATCATCAATTGAACACTGTTAATCATTTAACTTCTATAAAAATTGTAAAAAATATATAATTAATAAAATCAAAAGGAGTAGTAGCTAACAACATTCATTAATTAATACTATTATAAAATCATTATATATTGTTTCCTTTAAAATATAATTTAATTCCAATTCAATAAATTAAATATTTTAATGTTAGACCATGTCATCAAGCATTCCTTAGTGTGTGTATATATATATATATATATATAAACGATCCTTCCATCTCATTTTCTAGCCGGATCAATGTCTAAACCGATTTTAATAAGCACATCTCTAATGTTAACCGTGATGTCATACGAAATAGAAGGCTAAATTTTTAATAAGATCATGTAAGGATGATCATGGATGGATTCAAATTAGATTATGTAAAATTCACATCCGATTTGTAAAGATATTCAGATATCCACGCACATATCCGCTCTGCTTAGATTCGGATATCCAATTTTATAATGTTTAAAAGAAAAAGAAAAAGAAAATAATAATTTAATAAAAATTAATATTATTTATTGTTCTTAAAAATACAAAACTTCTTAACAATAATTAAAATACTATATACTATGACAATTAGAAGAAACATTAAGAATTATTAAGCGAAAAAGAAATCATGCTAGTTGTCGTAATGTTCAGACTTATATTATTTTGTTTGAAGTAGAGGTTAAAAAAATGTGAAAATGGTGAAATAGTTGGAGATAATGATTTAAAATATAAATGGAAAAGAAAGAAAGAAAAGAGAATAAAGGCAACTGCAACTCTAAAATTATAATCAACAATTTTAGAAATATAAGAAAAAAACAAAATTATCTTTCACGAATTGGATTCATATTGGATTATACTATATTCGTATCCGATCCATATTCACGTGCATTTTATTTTTAAAATTTATATTCGATCCACCACTGTTCGGATTAGATTTTATTCGCTCTATTCGAATCAAATCGGAACAGATATCCAACAGATTGAGATTTGGTCATCCCTAAGAACATGTGTCATATGAATAGAAAGTCAAATTTTAATAAAAACATGTGTTATATGGAATAGAGAGTTGGAATGGTATCCTCTTACATTTTTTTTTTTTTTGCTTTTTTGAGTCCATAATTTAATATGCCAATCATAGAGGAACATTATCTAGAAGACCCTATATCAATAGGATGCATGATTGACAACATCTATTTATTAAATGTCTATTAATTTTTTTTATATACCAAATATATATTAGCATTTGATTGCATTTTTTAAAAAATGTTTTTATTTTTTGATTTGGCAATTAAATAAAAGCAATTCGCTGTAGCATTTGAAATGCTCTAACAGTGATTAAAAATCAAAATCCATTAGTAATAAGTAAACAAATCATAACTTATTTTTTTTTTAACAAAAATTAACGTAAAATTGACACAACAAGTTAATATGTTTAAAAAATAAAAATTTTGTCAATTAAATTCAACAAAGTATACAATATTTTGTGGTAAAAATTAGACAAAATAAAATTATATTACATGAAATTTTACAAATTCTGAAATTGTAACCATATAAATAGATCAAATCTTGAGACTAACTAATTTATTTTTATTTTTACATGTGATATCTTAACTCAATTACTTAGCATAATTACTATTCCTTGCTAAGAACCCATTTATATGATTTTCTATTAAAAAAAAGGACCCATTTATAATTTTAAATGACCTAATATAGGCCAATGGCCCATCGGATTTCATTTCTCAATCTGCAATTGCAATTTTTTAGTAAGATTGACGAAGACAAACACAAACTACCAAAACAAGAAACTACTACGAACTAATAAATGAAGAAGACTTCAAATTCCAAGTCAATCGAATTCTTTTTTCAGATAGAGAGAAATGGAATTGGAATGGGAGAGGGACTCTACCAGGATAGGATCGAGCGAGGATGAGGATGTCGAGGATTTGAACGATGTGCCTTTTAAGGAGAAGACGGACAATGCCGCCGATTGGAGAGAGACGATCAACAAGGTGGTTCCTGCGGTGGTTGTGCTACGTACCACTGCCTGTCGCGCCTTTGACACCGAACTTCCTTCATCCGGCTATGCCACAGGATTCGTTGTCGATAAGCTACGTGGCATCATCCTCACCAATCGCCATGTCGTCAAGCCTGGTACGGTTTCATTCGATCTCAATCATATTATTTACAGAATGGTAGAGTTGTTGTTGAGAAGAAAAAAATTGCTGCTGCCACTCTGCCAGAGCAGAAAATTATGGATGGACTCCGGCTGCGTTTTTCCTTTTTCTTTTTTTCCGAAAACGTTTTTAACTTTTTTTGAAGAAACGTTTTTTTAATAATAATTTTTAACTTATATAAAAAAAATGCATAAAATTAAATGGTATCCTGGGTAGCCCGTCATTGTTGGCTGTGTTCTGTGGTGATGACAGCCATAAATTATTGGGTGTTATAGATTAATCTATATAGTGGTGTTATAGATTTTTGTGATTATTAAGTTTATAGATGACAAAAAATTATTAAGGATTTTAATTTGATTGGTTAAAAAATAAAGGTAATATAATTTTGATTGATCATATTAATTAACTATTTTAATATAAATTCTATTGGATAAAACTAGAAATTAGAAATTATATTATATACTATATCATTTTAATTTTATTGGTTGAAAATTAAGATAATTTAATTTTAATTGTTTATATTATACTGTGTAAGATATATATTAATTATGGTAAGAATATAATATGTTCAATTATTGTTTTTAATAAATATTTAATTTGATTTTACTACATCTAACTAATTTTACAAAAAAATAAAATAAATGTAATTGATTATTATTTATTAAGGAATATATTATAAGATTTATTGTTTGATATAAAGTAAAAAATAAAATTCACTAGAAATGTATATAAAATATGAGATAACACGTTATATTAGCAAACTATATAACATTAAAAGGATTTTTTTTCTCAAAGAAGACAATCATAAAATTAGTTATATGCTCACATACTTTAGCAAAAAGTAAAAAAAAAAAAAAAAAGAAAATACTAAAATTATAAATGATGCTCTGAAACATTGATTAATATTTTAATTATTATAATAGCTAATACCGGTTTCTCAAGTTTTAGTAATATAAATAGTTTATGGTATTATATTATATACGAAAAACCTTAAGTTAATTAAATGTAAATTGTTATAAAAAAATTTAAATTGGTTAATAAGTAATTTTATTTTCATAAATATTTGATTCTGAAATTATAATAATGTTTTATTATTATAAATATATTATTTCCTTAATAAGTTATTTAATTATTCAATTTTTTTATTTTATTATTTCGTCAAATGTTATTTTTCTTATTTTGTGAATGCTCTTAGATTTTTAGTAATATAAATTGTTCATAATATTATAATTTATATAAAAAATAATGAAAACTTATATATATAAATTAAATTATATTTACTTGCAACGTATAAAAATCAACAAGCACAAATAACGTGCAACGTAATTTCTAGAAAACTGGTCTTTATAAGTGTTCCAAATGCTAGACAATATGAATGGCACTTTCCCTGAAAAGAGCCTTGATAATTTTGTCTTTTTATCCAATATTATCTGAATCTGATATTGCATATTTAAATCTTTATACTTGTGAAAATATTCTTATTCTTATCAATATTTTACTCCCTCGCTTTGGTTATATTTGATCGTTTTTAACTTTTTTTCCCATTACTTTTAGAAAAGTATTTCCATTAAACTTTGTAAAATTACTCTTATATTTTCTTAAAATATATGTGATTCACTCATTTTCTTAACTCTGTACAAACGCAAACATTGTCAAATTTAAAAATAAAATTAAATGGAACTAATGTTTATGAATTTACAAATAATGCTTAAAAAATTACAAAAAATTAAAATATACGGATAATTTTAAATTCATCATGGAAGAACAAAACTAACGTAAATTTAAATTTTTAATGATTTCTTTTACATGTGTATATCCACAATAAAAATAATGAAAAATATATTTGGCTTAGATTGGTATTGGCACAATTTTCATTGTAGAAGGTCAAAATGTCTAAAACGCTCTGTGTGTATATTGCGTTTCAAAATCAGCCCCATTAAACATGTTGAGAGCATTATGGATAGTTTGATGAGATTGTGCCAAGCACAAGTTTTGCCATTCAACAGGACTCAATAAAAACTCAAATACTTGTATTAGAGAAAAAATATATATAACTCAATATATAACTGTGCAAGAATTTTATTTAGCAAAGATTGATATCAATCAAATAAGTAGTTAGAAAAAATTGAGGTACTTTTTAGATAATATTTATTATGTAATTGTGGTTTTTATTTATTTTCTATGTGACTACCATAATTGTTTGGCCAGTTTTCATTTGTCTCCATATTCTTTCATAAAGTTTTGTTATTTTTGTTACTAACCTAATTGGGATATGGGTAGGGTTGTAAATTAGTCGAGCTGCTAGTGAGGTGCTCTTGGCTTGGAACAAGATTGCTCCATTTTTTTTCAATAAATTTAAGTAATTGAGCTTGATAGCTCGTTTAATAAATGAGTGAGAGAACTAGTTGTTTAATAAATGAGTGAGAGAACTAGTTGCGAGCCTTAAAACTGCCTTGTTTTGATGTGGGGTTCTCAAATTTATTCTTTTTGTTTTCAGAAGATACTATTTTGTTTTCTCTTTTATACTCTTTTTTCATGGAATTGTTTCATTTCTTCGTTTCTTCGTTCCTAATACGGTAGATATTTATTTTCTTCTCAATTTTTATTTGGCTAGTTGACTCATATAAAGTGTAGCCTTTATGTATAAAGTTGTTTGTTTTAAATCTTTATTTATTCTTTTGGTGTTGTAGGCCCTGTAGTTGCACAAGCGATATTTGTAAACCATGAAGAAATTCCTGTATATCCTATATACAGAGATCCAGTGAGTTGACTCTTTATATTTCATTTGCCTTAAATAAATCCTTCTACAGATATATTATTTTAAATGAAAGATGAATAAAATTAAGTGAAAGAAGAATGAAATTAAGTGGATAGGCAGTAAAGAAAACCCACTAAGGGAAGGTTGAAATGTTCATAGACAGAACGTGTATTCCTTGAATCATTAATATAGAGTTTCAGAATGAAAAAGTAATGGTAAAACTCAAAATATGTTCAGATACTTGCTCTGGTGGGAAGAGGTAAGCATGTAAAAAAAAATTTTTTTGAATGCACAGTTAAAAGCAAAATTGTTTCAAGGTAAAAAAATTTAGATGTTTAGAACCTAATTAGAAGCACCATAGTTGTCTTCTTATGATGAAAAGTAAGCATCGTAAACATTTTTTCAACTAACCCTAAAAAAGAATCTGTTTGTTGCTTCGAATCTTGCTTTATTGTTCTTCTCATACCCACAAGTGCCCTTTTCTGATCACTCTTACATCTCTACATGTTATGGTTACCCCTTTACTAGGTCCTTATATGGGGTTCAAATGTCTTGCACAAAATGGGATCTGGTTATTCTGTGTACCAATTATTCTTCAGTGATGTTAACATTACCTGCTATTTGGATTGAGGGGTTTATGGTATGGGAAATTGGTTAATCAAGTCTATCTAATTTACAATGTGTAGTACTCATGATTAATGATCATATAACTGGGCTGCAAAACATATCCATCGCTGTCTCTGTTTTTCCTCCTGCATGCTGACTTGCTTAGAGGATACGTGCATAACCTGCTTAACTTTGTTGCATCTATTTGTAATTATTTATATATTTTTTTGACGGACACTTTTTCAATTTTACCTAGGTCCATGATTTCGGCTTCTATCATTATGATCCTGGTGCAATACAATTTCTGAACTATGAGGAGATTCCTCTTGCTCCTGAGGCTGCTTGTGTTGGACTCGATATCCGAGTTGTTGGTAATGATAGCTGTGAGAAGGTATTTACTGTGCTTCACATGTCATGTAGTTTTCTGAACCTTAGTTTATTTATTACTTAGTGCAACGTGAGGATTTACATATTCAATTTACAGTAGATGGAGAATTTGTGTTTTGAGAAGAATATAATTTATTGGCAATGATTGGTTTCTGTTGTTGGTCATTACATTTGTTTCTGTATTGCTATATGAAATGTGAGAAATTTGGGAGCATAATAAGCAATTATCCTAGTTGCAGGACAATCCACTGATTGCATAGAATATTAGTAGGTGTAAATTTTGACGTTGGATGCCCAATAGTCAACTTGCCAGGTGTTGTTCACATCTTATTTACTTTATTTGATAAAACTAATTTTTGCTTCCATTTCTTTATATATGTTATCATTGTGCATACTGCAATGGCTCATGCTATTAGTTTTTGCATGACATCCTTTTATTACAATTATCTGTTTGAAATTTTCATTTAATTGTTTACTAGTCGCTGAGATCACATTAGCGCACTCACCCTTGACCTTATTTGGATTCAGAACCTTTGATCTGCTTACACTTTTTGCAAGAGATGTTTCAAGAGGCTAGTGGTGTAGTCACATTGATCACGTGAAGTTCCTTCTTGCTGAAGTTCAGTTTAATGCCTACAGATTGAACTAAATATAAAAATTGTTATCTAATCCTCATGGTTTCATTTGTTGTTCAATGCTGATGTAGATGAAATATAGACGACCTCAGGTTGGAAAATGCTTAGTTTGTCTGGCTTCCTTGCATGGCTACAAAGTCATATCGAGAAATAGGAAAAAGCAAAAGAAAAACCACAGGATGGTGCACCTCTTTTCAAGAGATGATAAATGGTTTTACTAGATGGTTTTAGTGGTACGATGCAAAACAAAAAAAAAAGAGAATGCAAAACATACAAAAACAATGGGAATGAGAAGAAACAGAAGAGCAGTATAGGAAAGAGAAAAGGAGTATAGGAGCAGCAAAGAAATATGAGGAGGAGAATGAGAAAATGTAATTATTCAATCAAATTTTCAATTCAAGCAAACAGGAATGGAGTGCACTTCTTCAAGCACCAAAGATAGCCACTGAACAGGAAATAGGACTCCCTAAAAATGAAGAATTTCTTGATTGAGGTTTAATTCTCTAAATAGGAAAATGCCATTGAAATTTATGTCGAGTCATCAATAAGTTAATAATAACAATTGCTTGTGTACAACACTACTCTTTGATGTAGTTCATATTCCTCACAGGCATAGCTAGAGGTTGAATCTTTTATTCTACCCTATCTATGGGAGAAGACATCTTTGCAATCAGTAATAGTTTATATTTCATTTAAGGCTGGTTAGAAGATTTAATATTGTGTAGGACTTGTTAGTAATTTTCTATGCTGTAACCTTGACAGGCCCTACTTCGTTTTTGAATTGAATAGAAGTGTTTTAGCTGTGAGAATCTAGGGTCCTAACCGACTCTTGTAGAGGAGGCCAAAATCTTGATTACAGCTAACAAACATGTTATAAACTTATTTTTTTTCATGATTGTGCCGTGATAAGTTGTTAGGACAATAATCTGGTTTCTATAATTATGGTCGTCTTCTTCTTCTTCTTCTTTTTATTATTATTGTTTTAAGAAAACTGGACTTCACTCAAATATAATAATTTCATCATCTTATTTGAAACTCTCCTTGTAGTTGTTGTTGTGTCTTCTCCCTCCGTTGTTTTCATTTGTGCTCCTTGAGTCATATGATTGTGATGTTATAAAAATTTGGCTTACTCTGCTCTCATGTTACCCTTAATCCTTCTGCTTAGTGATATTTTCAATTTAAAATTTAATTCACAGGTATCCATTTTGGCTGGTACCATTGCTCGTTTGGATCGGGATGCTCCTACATATAGAAAGTATAGTAATTTTTTGGTCTTTAGCCCAATACTCTTTTAAGTAAAAGGTTCCTTTCAATGGTATGTGATCGACTTTATATAGCATTCTATGTAAGTGATGGTTATGATGCTTACATCTATATAAGTGTTTTTATCATCCAATTGTCGATTCAACCATTTTGATCATATTGGATGATCTTAAACCAATTTATATCTTTCAAAATGTTATCATTGATTGCATGATAGGGTTGTTATTAAGGTAATTTTGGCTCAGGTTTTAATGCTGCAAGCTATATATGTAATGCATAAATCCACACAAAATCATCATATTCACAGTTGCATGTTTTCCCCAAAAAAGCTTGAAGTTCCTACAGTTTTTAGTAAAATCATAGATCCTTGCATTTAACATGATAATCTTTTGTTTTTCTCTTATATGTTTGCATACATGCACAATTTCTTGTTAAAATAATGAAGGTAAGGATGTTGGCTTGAGCTTAATGATGCAAGATTACTTTCTTAAGTTGTGATAAAGTTAGAATGTGGATTGAGGATAAAGTTCTTGGCCTATGTTATGGCTTTTGGACAAGGTGCCAAGCCTTCATACTCTAAAAAATTACAATTAAAGAATTAGTTATTGCTTCTAATATTGATTTGCTCATTATGTAGGGTAGTTCTCTCCAGTGATCATTGGTTCTTCAAACACTTCATCATAGTGGTTAATAATGAATATTTTTTGGTGCAGGGATGGTTATAACGACTTCAATACATTTTACATTCAAGTAAGTAGTTAATTATTTATGCTACTGATTGAAGAATGTGATGAGCATATTTCATTATTTGGTGTTATAACAAAATTTACGATGATCCGGTTAAATTTGAAAATGCATTTGTATAGGCAGCAACATGCGTGTGAGGTTGAGAGGTGTTTGCAATTAGACTTGTGAGGAAAAATCATTTTAGAGGTTTTTGGGACAATTCAAGTGTTTATCAAATGAGTTTCTGAAGAGGTGATAATAGTTAGAAGGAAACCTTCTGAGGAGCATTATTTTAAGGAGGTTGAATAGCTTCTTTGGTCTATGATATGTTAGAAACCTCCAAATACTCTTATGACTAGTAGTTTAAAACTAGTTGACAATTTAGTACGTTCCTACCTGTTTTTACAGGCAAAGACAACTTTATCTTCAAAACTAGCAACTCTCCTTCGAAATCATGGAGACATCATAGAAATTTGCATGGACACCATGGGGTCACAAAACTTTGTGCTTACTTTCCTCTTCCGTGTCCTTAAGTTTTACAGCACTACTTCCACCAAATATGAATAGCTGGGGGGACATGGGCTTGGGGCTTCTAAAAGGATTCTAAAAGAAGCAATATAAGTAAGGAGGGGCATGAAATTTACTGCTATTTGAGCACATAATGTACAAAAAAGCAGTTAATGTTATATTGGTTCTCACATATAGAAAAATACTGTTTATCCTTGTGAAGACAATTGACTAACAGAAGTATTGACCTCAAAATAGAATTGGGCGGATCTTAGATAAAATTTTGGCATGGTCTTACATAGTTCTGGGCTTCTACACATAATGCCTAAAGTTTTAGGTAGGATGATTTTCACCTAATGTAGAAACTCGCTGATATGAGGTGCACTGTTGTAGCCATTATTGCTTTTCTGCTAGCTTGGTCATCATTGTTATTGTCCAGTTTGTTATATTCTTTTATTGTGATGTTTATGCACATGAGAATATGTTCAAGTTTTTGGATTGAATTTTTACATTTTTCTTTCTCATTTTGGAAAGAAAATATAAAGTAGTAATTCCATTAAATTTCCAGAATGGAGCAGAAGTGCTATAGTTGTGAAATAAATTTCTCTGATATTCTGTAGTTTTACAGTTTGAGCGCTTCGTAATAATTTGGTCTTCAAATTCACGTTTTTCTTAGGGACCTTTTGGACACCAAAATACATATCAGGAATCATTACTTTGCCATTGGACATACTATGAAGAAACTAAAACCACATCTTTGTGCTGTTAATGGACTTGTTTCATATAGCAAAAAGTATGCTATCTTACGATTATATTTATGGTATAAATGTCCTTTACTTGTTTTACACATTACTTTTAGGCAGCATCCGGAACTAAGGGTGGTTCTAGCGGTTCACCAGTTATTGATCGACAAGGTAGGGCAGTGGCCCTAAATGCTGGGGGCAGGGTATCAACTTCATCAGCATTCTTTTTACCTTTAGTGCGAGTAAGAATTTTATTATGATTTGATTATTTCATAATGCTTCTTTCTTAGTCTTGTAATTGGCGAAATTTAAATCTAAGCTGAGATGACAAGTTTGTGGTAATAAAATAATGAGATCATTTAACTTGCCTTATTTGCAGTAGTTTTTGAAAAATGTTACTGATAACAGTATTAGTAGCCGTAGCTGGTGAATGTAACAACTATTGTTAAAACCTTGCTTGTTTTGGTCATCTATTAGCAATAGCTGGTTAATGTTGAGTGTTACATTGGATTATCTATCTGTTCAGGAGTTACTTTCTGAACGAAGTCTGATTCATCTAATGATTTTTTTTATTTAGTTAGGCAATTCTATGCAGAGAAATGAGAAGCCATTAAGTTGCTTTTAATAGGAAAACTTAGTGTAATTTTAGGATTGCAGAAAAAAGTTAATGTTGATACTATACATTTTAATAGGATAATTTAGCATAGCCATTAAAAGGTTGAGCATTATCAGGAGTATCAATAGCCCACATTTACTGCTTTTTAACTCTAATGAAACAAGTTGGTCGAAATATAATAGGAGGCTGGGCAGTTTCCCATTTTATTGGGGGAAATCATAGAGTATTTCTTAGTATTTTATGGTTTCATGCTTATATAGGGTTTATTGGGGGAAATCATAGAGTATTTCTTAGTATTTTATGGTTTTATGCTTATATCTAATAAATAAGCTGCTGGCCCAGCATTTCAAAAACGGGGGCAATATTGTAATTTATAGCTTTTATTGGAAAGCCTGTCCCTGTTGCTTTAAGAGTCTTCATATTCATGTTAACTCTTATCTTGAAGTTCTTGTTTGGATGGGATAGTATTATTCCTTTTTATGTTGGAGTCAAAATCTAGAGGATGTGGACTATAATACTTTTGCTTCAGCTTTGTTATTCAATAAAATTATTAGCAAAGTTGTTTCATGCAATTCAACCATTGGTGTAATGCTTGTGAAATGTTGGTTTGATGTCTAAGAATGTTTATTGGAGAAGCCTAAACACTTATCCTTCTATTTGCCGTTCAAACATTTATGAATTGCTATTCACAAGTACTATTCTTCAATTACTATTCTCGTCAGTATTCATGGTATTGTTCACTGACACTGTTCAAAGTGCCATAAGAGCGCCATAACCCTTCATTTTGTGTTCTTTTTGCTTCCTTAACCTATTCCCACACAAACCCTAAAGATTCCCCAACACAGTTTTCCATTCTGGCCCTTAAATAAACTCAAAATCAGCCAAAATAACCTTTTCTAGCGAGCCCCTAAGCTGCCCTGTGTCAATTGAACATCTTTATAATTCTATAGTTTGGATTTTGGAGAATTATTTGAGTAGTAATGGAAAATTTTTTTTCTTTACTTTTTAGAAAAAAATGGTGAGAAACCAAATAAATCTCTACTGTTGATGTTTTAAAGAGTGTGGTATTGCATTTTACCTGTAACCAAGTTGGTCTGACTTTTGAAGGGTGAATAGTTAACTGCCGTCTGTGGTTATTTTGAGAATTATTTGTGGGGTAGTAAAGCAAAATTTTAACTTCTTTTTTTTTTTTTTTTTTTTGTATTTTTAAATTTGAAAGAATCTAGATACTTTATATTGAGGAATTGAAGAACGCCTTGATGCTGGTGATTTAATTTATTGTTGAATTATCAAGGGTTTTAGATCTGACATTATATTTTTGCAGAAGTTTGGCTGCTGTCAACAAATAAAACTTAAACATGAGCACAAGGTCTTGAACAAAATTAGGTAGTTTTACTTTTTGGACAATAAATTTGAAGTATGTAATTTGCAGGTTGTTAGGGCATTGAGACTTATTCAAAACAGCAGAGATTCTAATACAGGTAAAGGGGAGGCAGCTCTAATACCACGTGGTACACTTCAGGTCTGTTGTTATATTTACGTGTTCTGCAATTATTTAAGCATTATATCAGAATTGCTCAACAAAAGCATGGAAATTTTTTGGTTAACAATGTACCTTTTTTTTATATTCTAACTCTGTAATCTTTGTCCTGACTTGATTTAGTAGTGATATGTTCTCGAAAATATGTCTTTTGTTCCCCTTGGTCTCTAGTCTCTTACTTGTGTTTGTTTAAATGATATGTTATATATATTTGTTTGTCTTTATAAATGTTCATATGGGAGGATAATATGCCATTCAAAAGAGGTAGTTGGAAAATCAGGCATTGAGTTGAAAATACAAGTTTTATGAATCAACTTGTCAAGGTCTTGTCTAAAGAATGCAACACATGTTAATAAATCGAGTAAAATTGAAATAGAAATTCTTATGATAATGTGACAACAGGAGTCACTATTTATGGATCTTCCCCTCAAAGTAGTGTAGTTTAAATGGAAATTACTTATAGATTGGAATTCCTGCATGGGCCACAGGCCCACAGTGCAAACCTTGTCATCACCTTACAGTCGATTGTAGTTACCTTTTATTTTCTCTGGGTGTTTCTTGATTATAATATTGATTTAATGATCTCACTGCTTGATATAAATGTTTAGAATAAATTTTCTCTTCCAATTATTTTTTTGACTAATATTGTGCTAAAGTAATCTCCTAAATTTGCCTTCAGTGAAAAGTAAAGTTGGCTTGTGCAATTCTCACATAAACCCAAGTTATTCCTTGGCATTGAGGATATCCCCATGATTTACCAAGCTGCTTTACCCTGAATGATGAAGAGAATAATTGGAAACTAATCTAATGGACAAAAAAAGATTCGATGTGCCCACTAGTGGGTTTCTGTGTCGTAAGTTGAATGGTTGTCTAACAAACTTCGACACATTTGAGGGATTTTTTTTTCTTGGCTTAGTTCTTGTTGTTGTGTGGGATGTGGAGAGGAGGGGAACATGATATATTTGAAATTCTTGAAGAAAACTTGGCCTTAAGGAAGACAGACTAGGAAATTGAGGTTTCATGCACGTCTAAAAAATGGTCAACAATGACCTCTCTAAAAATGCTTCTTTGTTGAGTGCATGTTTATATTTACTCTTCAAGATCCAGGTTTTGATAGTTGTGCATTTGATTGCAATGTTTGGGGTTTTCTTTTTGTATCTGGGGTTTTCTTTTTGTATGTTGTACTAATGATTTATAATTTAGGTGACATTTCACTATAAAGGATTTGATGAAGTTCGGCGTCTTGGTCTTCAACGTGAAACAGAGCAGGTATGTACTTCTTCCTCAAGGATAATTAAGTGTTAAGACTATAATTATGTGATTGCTGTACATAGATGCCTAATCCTGCTTCTTCAAGAGGTGAATTTGGATTACTTGTCCATTTTGTGGTTATTCCTCATGGATAATGGTTACGAACTGTGAGTCAGTGACTCATGGCTCATACTCTTGGCTTGTGTAGATGGTACGCTGTGCTTCTCTACCAGGAGAAACTGGAATGCTTGTTGTTCACTCTGTGGTGAGCACATTTTTTTTTGTTTACTATTGTATAAAATTGTAATTTAAATTTAATCATCCTAATGTTTATTTATGATTAATTATTTTCCACTTCAATTCTTATGATCTTGGATACCAGGTTCCAGGTGGTCCGGCTCATCTGCAGTTACAGCCAGGGGATGTGCTAGTACGTGTGAATGGGGAAGTAAGTTTTGCCTAAAATCACATGACACTCTGTCTCATTGTAACAAGAAAATTTTGATGATATTTGGTGTTATAATTTTGTTGTTAAATGGAATTATGAATGATAAAACTCTTTTAGCTTTAGATTCATATTCATTCCCTCTCTTTCTTTTTAATTTCTTTTATTTTTTCTTATCTGTTGGAATTAAGGCTTAGTTAGTTGAGTTGTGTTTATTTGAGTATGTCCTCTTGTTTCCTTTTTACCTTTGAGCTTTTGTTACTATGAATAGGTTTGCAATATTATGGGATTAACAGTTGATACATGCTTACGGTTGAGTCTTTATAATAACTAGAAAGATTATTCTTAGATATATTGAATGGTTGAAGTTTACCTTTTGTTTGTTCAACCATCCGCTTGATCATAGTTGATAGGTCATATCATTATGATAACATAAGCATATTAATTTAAATTAACAAAAAACTTCAACATTTAGCATAAATGTGTGTGTGTGTACCTAACAAAAATGAAAGCAACCTTATACTTTCATATCATCTCAAAGATAAAAAAAACTTTCAACAAATTCACCATCTGCAAATTTTTGTAGTTGTCAACTATGCTATGACGTAAAATATTACGTCATATGGTCAAAAGAGTTTCATGCTCAAATGAAATATTAAGCATGCTTCATGTATTGTAATGAAAAATATAAAGAAGAATATATGTTGAGATTTGTCATGTGTGATTACATGCTAAATGATGATGGGTAACTTGTTGGTCTGGCTATTTGTTTTTTTTTTTTTTTTTTTTTTTTTTGTCTATTGGAGCCATGGACAGTTGGATCTTGTACTCTACTTAATTTTTCGAACTTATTAGTAGGAATTCTATTGATGTACATCACTTGGTTTCTACTTCACCTCTTTCATAAGGAGTTTATTGGAAAACATTTCATGCCAAATGTGCAAGTTTTGGTTATTTGTCATCATAATATAGTTCTGAAATGTTGACTATATAGTTAAACAACTCTAATGCAGATAACCACTCAATTTTTGAAACTGGAGACATTGCTTGATGATAATGTCGATCAAAAGATTGAAATACAAATTGAAAGGGGTGGCACATCCTTGACCATAAACATAGTGGTAAGACTTATTCTCGATTTATTTATCCTCCATTAATAATAAATTCACATTGGTTTTACTTGCTATAATTTTCATGACTGGAAAACAGTGTGTAGCTATCTTAGAAATACACTTGTTCATTTTATGGACTGAACTTGATCCTACATTCCTAACATCAAATGTGATATATATAATTTGGGTTGAACCAAATGCATCAAAAGGTGCATGTACTGTTTCTAGAAGATGGAGTTTTATCCTAATCGACTTTATCCAGAAATATTAATTTTTTATGTCAAGACATTGATAGCGAAATCTCAAATCAACTTATTGGTTTTATGGTATATCAGTACAAAGGGCAAGGCCAAAGGTTTATATTTGTTTATATATACAAGAATGGTTGAGTAAATCATTTCTTCTATGTTCTTTCAAGGCCTACAAATACAATAGAAAGAAGTGAGAGTTTTAGTAAACATCATATATATTTGTTACAATATGATTTGGTCCTTAGTTGATAGAATTTCATGGTACGTTTGTATTGCATTTAACAACTAATAAAGTGAAAAAGCATCAGCTTGATTTTTCCTGTTGCTTAATGTTAACATATTCAAACTTGATATTTGTCAGGTTCAAAATTTACACTCTATAACTCCTAATCACTTCTTGGAAGTTAGTGGAGCAGTGATTCATCCATTGTCTTATCAACAGGTAGGTTGGACTGATTTAGAGGGTGTTTGGTTTGCTTTTAAGTTGGTTAAACCTACTTTTATGTAGAAAGTCACAAATAGAATAATGTTTGATTAGGCTTTTAAATCGAAAAATCTACTTAAAATATTTACTTCTTTAAACTACTCTTTGAACTAGTGAAATATCTTTAAAACTTTTAAAACTACCAGCACTATCTTTGTTCTTAACAAACCCTTAAACCTCCTATTTAATTAATATATCCTTTTTGGTAATTGTGATAAATTAAGTTACTTGTACCTATTAACCAAACACTTAAACTATTTACAATTATTTTTAAATAATTTTGCCAAACACTAACTATTTATTTTTTATTTTTTAAATTGACTTATTAAGTTCAAAAAAAAAATTTAAATAAATAATTTTGCCAAACACTAACTATTTATTTTTTAAATTGACTTATTAAGTTCAAAACAAAAAAAATGAAATCAAAAGTTAAAAGTAGCCAAAAAAGGGGGAGGGGTTAAAATGGGTTATGACATGGGAATACGATTCAACTAACGCAAAAACTAAACGAGTTAGGGATTAATCTAAATGTGTTCATGCCTCAAACATGTGACCTGTATATGATACGGATTTAAACAGGTTGACTTGTCTAATCCGTTTATTTAAGGATAAAAATGTAATTTATATATAATATGTGGATTAGGCCGGTTATGCGGATTATATGTGTCGTGTTTTTGACCCGTATATGACTCATTTAGTAAAATTTGGTTGAATTTTTTGACTCATATATGATCTATTTAATTAAATTGGTTATATGTATCATGTTCAGATTACTCGTTTAATTTTCGTGTCGTGTTTATGTTGACCTTAATTGTATTGTGTGTTCTCGTTAACCCAATTCGACACCCTTACAAACAAAACACTCTTAATAATTTCAAATAGTTCCTCATGAGTGCGCCTAAAGTGTAGCTTGTGTTCTTATTCTTATTAAAATACTCACTCTTGTTTGTTTAAAAACATCATAATATGTGCTACTTCTTTTGGAACAGGCCAGAAACTTCCGCTTCCATTGTGGTCTTGTATATGTTTCAAATCCTGGGTCAGTCAATTGAGATCTTTTCACATTTTATTTTAATGTTATTTGATATTTTATCACGGAAACTCAAAGTCATACAAAAGGTAGCATTTTATAGCTAAGGAGAATCAATTACCAATGAAGGATTCACCATATGTCTGAAGTTTTAAGGAAGAGAACTTATAACCATAAAGTTATTTGCTGAAAAATAATCTCAAACAGTAACAAGCTTTTTGTTTAGCGTAATATCATATTAACATCAAATGTAGGAGTCAAGTCAATTCTAATATTTTGGGGAAAAAAAATATAGAAGTCAATAATTAATTTTTATATATTGATTTTGAATAAAGATAGCAACTTTATCAAGCCCAAATTGGGCGGGCTTTACTTTACAAAAAGCATCAAGGTGGTAAAATAGTTATTAAAGGTGCGCTTTAGGCGCACCTTACTGAAGGCTCAACGGCTTGTGCCGAAAAGTCCTCAAGCAGGTGACTTCACTTAAGTTATCACCTCTGGGTATAAACGTGCACCTTTTTAGGCCTAAGGCTCAAGAAAGGCATGCCTTTGTGCAACACAAAATCAATAATATGCATTTGTGATCCAGCCTCCTGTCATGACCCAAATCCATGGGCCGGACCAGCATTAGGGCCTAAGTAAGCATAAGGTCCCTAAAGCCCATAGTAAACCTGAACAACTAAACTTAATCAATTCGAAATGAATCACAGGAACAGTAAACCCATATTCTATATAACAAATCTTACGGTCGTTCTCTATCCTAACCCAAATCCAACATTTCAAATATTTCATAACTAGGAACAATTACATTACACAATATCTATAATATGGGCTAACTGGTCCATACATGTACATATAGATCTGTCAATCATCAACCTAAAGTTATCGCTTAACATGATCACACTCGTACAAAATTGGAATTATTATAATCCTATAATAGGGGTTTTCACAATCCTACAACTGCGGAGTTCAATATCAAATACAAATAAATAAGTTCTTGTACATAATGCTCACAATTTAAATAATTACTGGAATTAGGAAATTTCTTTCCTAGCTCTGCGGTGAAGGAAACAGAGCTTTAGCCGGGACAAAGAAGAATCTACTTCCTGGAAAAGTTAAACACAAGAAATGTGAGTTTAATAATGAATGGTAATTATTGCATAATACAAGCATTCACACGAAATGCTTCCTAAAGCACTAAAATGAATACATAGCCGGTCAAGCATATGGCACAACATCAGCATCCACAAGTAATTACACTTTCAGTTAATCAAACAAGTGGAAATTGATCAGTGGCGTCACCGAAAACCCCGATGAGCCATCCTCTCACATGGCTCATCCTCTTATGACGTGTGCACCAGGGAGCCGATCCTCTATACATGGCCGACCGGTCTAATTCTCACTTGACTAGCCCTCTCATTTTTCTTATACTCTCTTTTCTTTCCATACCAACAAGAGGCCACCCTGTGGTTTTTTATAAAATCCATATCATCATATGCACACGGGGACGCCGATCTCCCCATACATGGTTGAAGACCGCCCTCACAAACCCAATGGTGACCCACTTCATCCCAATTCCACACAAACAAGGCATATCATCATCACAACACATCTAATCAAACATTGTATTTAAAGACAAGCACGTTATATAAACAAACATTGTTATGCAAATATTCAAATATACACATATAAATCAAGTACAAAATAATGGATATTTACGCTATAAACTAAATAAATAAGTAATAATTAAAGTAAGAAATGGTAATATTATATAATAATGTATGTATACATGACGCAAATGATGATATACTATTTATTATAACTCGCGGCAATAAGAAAGGGAATACTCTAATCGTAGTTCTGTTTTGTTTTTTTTTTTTTTTTTTTAAAAGCAAAAGACAATCTTGAATAATCTATATGAAGTAGAATTGAAAAGAGAGAAGAATTAACTAAAGAATAAGAAATCATTCTAAATAAATCTAACAATCTATTTATTAAGTATGATTATCTGAGATTCTGCCAAATTTTGGCAGAATCTCCCCTAAAAATAGGACTTTCCACCTGACTAAATGTCATAATAACATCAAATATTTTCAATCAATACACATAGCCCATCCGTTGGGCATTCAATCAAATCAAATACCCATTCTCCTTCAATAACAATATCATAGCTAACAAACCATTTAAATCGTCTATCCATTATACATTACTCATTTTTACATGTATGTCCTTCTAATACAACACAAAAACTCAAATTGCTACCAACTTGCAGAAATCGAAGTTTTCTATGTTAAAATCATGGATTAAACATTAACTAACTAATTCCCATCAAAATCAAATTTACAACTTCAATATACTATACTGAGCTACAACTTACAAAAATAAATTGAAATAACTGCTGCCAAATCCAAAAGTCTAGGCTTCATGATTAAATTTTCATATTTTACACACTAGCTCAAGGAATTCAAAATTTTCTACTTAATACCCATAATATATCCACTGGTTCGCACATAACTTAATAAAATTCAATTTATAACTCATTCAAAATGAAAGTAGTTCAATAATTCCTTCATAGGATAGTAAGAACTTAAGCATATAGCTAACTAGCTATTTTCAACCTAAAGAACCCTTAATTCTCTGTAAAGATTTATAATAGACGCAATAGCAACATAGGAATCAGTTTATATACCAATTTAAAGAGCAAAAATCCGAAATTCCTAATCACATTCACCTAAACAATAGCTTGATGTATAAATTTCTGCAATAGCTCAAGCATTAGTGGCAATGTTGCTGTCATAATCATGCTATATCTATTTTTAAACTAAAATCCCCTTGTTCATGCTAACTTATCCATTAATTTAGCTAATAATTTGAACTAAATTCGAGAATCAAATTTTTCCTTTAAAAAAATGTATAAACAGTAGGAGCTAGGGTCTAAATTTATGCAATAGTTTGATTCATGATTCAAAACCTCCATCTTTGATCAAGGAACTCATAAACTAAACTGATGAAGGTTGGAAATTGACTTACCCAGCTGCGATACATGCTGGAAATCGAAATTTTCTGGTTAGAACAATCGGCAGTGGCTCCTTTGTTCAAAAGCCAATCCTGTTGATGCTAACTTGATCGGAAATGAATAGGATGGTGGCTGGAGAAATGCTAGAGATGAGGAGAGGGCCTGTGATGAGCTGGTGTCGCCAGAAATGGCAAAAGAACAGAGGGAGAGCGTTGTCTCGATCGGAAAAAAACAAAATCGCAGCTTCACCTGTGATCGCTGCACTATAGCCGTAAACAGGAAGGAAGAGAGTGGCGGAGGAACGACAATGGCAAGGAGAAAATTCTCTTAGAAAAAATATTTTCTAAAAACAAAGTCTCAATAGTAATAATTGAAGTTTATATATTTATAATAAAATATATAAGTATCATTAAATTTTAGCATTATGCTTTGATTTTCGAAAAAATTTATGAGTTATTAAATTTATACACTAAATTGATTATACACACACACACACACACACACATATACACCTTTGACATATAAATATAAAATTTTTTCAAAATTTGAAAATTATATAATTTATTACTTAATATTATTGTTTCTTCCTAGAATAGTAACTAATAATATACAAAATTATAGACATACATTTGCAACTAGTGATAAAGAAAATGACATTTAATACTTTATAAAATATTATTAAAAAATGAAGTGGATACACTTGTCCTTGCCTTGCACTCTTCTTATTTTGTCAACCATTTTCTATGCGGGTAGGGTTGCAGTGGGAATGGAATGGAAAAACTTGCACATTCCCTTGATATTCCTATTTCTCAGTGAAATTTTCAGTTGAAAAACAGTGCTGACGGTTAGTTTGATGTGAACTTTTGACTTCTTTTTTTTAATTGAATAAGTAAATTTTGAGATAGTGAAACCATCTTGTTTTTAACAGAGAGTTAAACCTGAAATTAATGGCTAAAAGGAATGTAGATTAGAGTTCTATGAACAAAGACGAAGAGGCAGTATTTTACCTGACTAATGAAAAATAAGAAAATGAAGAAAGCATGGGAGGAGTGTAAAGTCTCAGGGATTCAACCATTCTGTAGCCTGTGAGGGAAAAAAGGATGGCCTAGGAATACATCTGTCTTGGTTATGTCTGAAGACCATATTTCTTTTGGTTACCAAGAAAACTATCTTATCTTTCTCTTTTGAAAAAAACTCTAATTCAATTTTTGGATTTTTCTTAATTAGTTAATTAGTGGGCTTGCCTAATTGATTGGAGCTCATGGATTTAATCATCAATATATAAAATTCTAAATTATTTGATGGAATGCAGTTGCCTTCGTTATTTTTGGATAACGGGTAAAGGATTGAATTTGCAAGCTTTTAAAATCTTCATTCGATGTTTAAAAAAACTGTTATATGCTCTTAAGTTTTTGATAAAAGAGTTGTTTTGTTGTCATTTTTACTTTGGCAAATGTTGTGGATAGCCTTTTCTGCTGTGCATATAAAATGCTTATTCCTAGCATGCATGGGTGACATCGACAAGCGCCTTTTATTATTAGTCTTATGCTCATTGACAATTAAGAGAGAGACTATAAGAAGAAAACCATGAAATTGAATTCTTACAAGCATAAAAACAGTAAAAGAATGAATAGATAAATTATATTATTTCAAAGGAATTGTGGAATAGTAACAGGATTTAAATGGTCCCTGTTGTTTATAAGACCTGTGTAGACCTTTTACTAAATGTTACCACTACCAACATATGACAGATATATGCTATCTAGAGCTGGTGTTCCTCGCCATGCCATCATTAAGAAGTTTTCTGATGCAGAGATATCACGACTTGAAGAGCTAATCTCAGTTTTGCCAAACCTGTCTCCGGGTGCTCAAGTGCCAATAGAGTATATAACCCACAAGGATCGTCATAGAAGCAAGGTATGCAAAAATTATATAACTTGTAACCTAGAGAACATATTCTTCCAACACCCACTTTTTGTTGTTTAAATTTGTGAATGTTTTATATTCAATCAATTAGCACTTATGCTTTGTGTTTGTTCCATAATCTATTCATGTAAATTGGATATCCCAAAAGATGAAATGGGAGTTTTTGACTTTAAGAATATGAACATGGATGATAATTTGTTGTCATGTATTCACATGTAAACCCTTATTTTTTTTCTCCCTGATTAATATCATTCAGGAGATAAGTAGATTTTCTTTTTAACATCTGTGGTAACTGCAGTTTGCGCTGGTCACAACTGATTGCCATCAATGGTATGATACTCCAAAGATATACACTCGTGATGATAGTTTCGGTTTGTGGATAGCAAGACCTGCTATTCAGCCTGAAGCTCTGTTGCTTTCATCTTGTATTGCCAATCCCGGACAAGGTTTAAAAGAAGAAACATTTGCATTTAGTTGTGAATCCAATCTTGTGGAAGACATGCCTCAAAATAACAACTTGGAGTTGACTGACAATATGGGAACTTGTCATGATCATGCTTCTAAGGAAGTTGGTTCCAGAGATGAATGTGATGTTGCAATAAATACACAAGTACTAGGAGATTTGTCCATAAATAACATTGTTGTTCCCAACAGTTCCTCACATGAAGCTGGAGAAATTAAGTTGGAGAATCCAGTAATCACGGAAAATGCAAATTCAAATCACCCTGAGTTTGCAACAGAAGCTGAAGCTAAGGCTCCATCTCCAGACCGTGTGATTGAACCTGCTCTTGTACTGGTTGAGGTAATATGTGAAAAGTTCTAGGCTATTGTTATTTGTTCTCACAACTATGTTATGAAGTCACTATTTCATATCTGTTCTAGCTCTATCAACATTTGTTTTCCAATTAGAAAAAAATGCAACTAAACAGCTACCTTCCACTTTCAACGCTAACATTATTAACTAGGTTGGATATAGCCTTCAGAAAGAGCTTTTTTACTTTTCTACATAGTTTGCTGTGGTTTTAAATATTTTTTGATTGAAAAAAAGTTTGCAGTTAATTATAACTCCAACCTAAATTTATCTATTTCAATTCTCAAGTTTGGGATTGTTCCACTGTGCAATGATTTATGGAAATCTCTATGGCTATAGAATAGAATTCTCCTCCAAAACCTTGAAATCCACTTTTTAATCAGGGAAAAAAAACACTTTATCTTACTATAGTTATCTAGCAATAGTTTAATCTTGTAGCCCTTACCTGGAATGGAATCTGGTTATTTTAATGAAACAAAAATATCTAGTTATGTACTGATTCAAGTTGAGTGATATGCAGAAATTTAATGACCATGAGTAAATTAATTTGTTCCTTGAGCATTCAATCAAATCTTCAGCATTCACGTTAATAGTCTTTGTGGAACCGTAGCCAAGTTGTAGTGGTAAATTGCTATAGTGTTGACTGAAATGTGCAGTTGCCATGCGCCATCACATAATACAACTGATACTCAACTTCTGCACTAGATCTGGCAACCACTAATGCTTCTATATCAGTGCATATTATTCTTTTTTTCAGTACTATGTGCTGGTTCATAGATGTTTTGATTATTCTTATACTACCTTGTTATAATACTTGTGACTTGTTTTTGTTTTCTTTACTCTTTGTTCATTGTGGTACCAAGTTTGGCTTACTTTTGTTCTCATAACTCTGTTTCTTGTGAACTTGTATTCAGAAGAAAGAATTATTGTTTGTTTTGATCAGTTATTTTGATAATCTATGCTGACTCCCTATTAAATCTATCTTATTAGTGAAATAAATGATTGTTTGTTTTGTACTTCCAGGTTAATGTGCCTTCATCGTGTTTGCTTGATGGTGTCAGTTCACAAAATTTTTTTGGAACTGGTGTCATTGTGCATCACTCTCAAGGAATGGGATTGGTTGCAGTTGACCAGAACACAGTTGCAATATCTGCATCTGATGTGATGTTATCCTTTGCTGCATTTCCTATTGAAATTCCGGGACAGGTAAATTTTGTAGTAGGAATGTTCAAAACATTTTTGTGGCATTTCATGCACCGTCTATTTCATTGCAGGTGGTTTTTCTTCATCCCGTTTACAATTTCGCTCTTGTTGCCTATAACCCGTCTGCTCTAGGAGCTGTGGGCGCTTCAATGGTTTGTGCTGCGGAACTTCTTCCTGGTAGGTTTGAGTTTGACTTTATGTAGTTTCCCCCTGCCTTTGGTACTCTTATTAAGAAAAGATTGCGGAGAAAGAAAGAAAGCAGACTGCATGGAGATTTCATGATTTATCATATTTTTTTTTAAGTAGTGGCATATTCTCATCATGGAGTGAATGAGGAGGAATTAGGACTAGAATTAGCTAAGTAGTGCTGAGCTTCTAGTTGTTTGAATTTAGTTTGCTCAAAAATAAAGAAGCTTAAGTCCATCCCAAGTTCGGAGAATTTAGCTTGAGCTTATATCACTGTTGTCTAAGCTCATTAATTAATCTGGTTCAATTTAAGATCAACTCATTTGAGTCATCAACATCTGGCTGCTTCAGTTTTAACCAGTTCAATGAGGATAGGTGCTACTTTATGGCTGCCCTGAGTGAAAGATTTAGAAATCAACAAGCGAGCAAGAAAGTAGGCTTTTTTTAACTGCAGTAATTATGTGGAGGAAAAGCAAATTGAGCCTTTTATTTTTTCTCCATAGCGTCTTACTATCATCAATTCATTGCACTTTATATTTGATTGCAAATAACTGGAAATAATTTGAAGGCATAGTGAACACCTGTTGCTTTTATGGAGAGGTGAAGCCCCTCCCTGTTATCTTTGTTCACAGTGAGATCCTTGGTTCACTGTCTTTCTGATAGATGATATTCAAGAAGGTAGATCCCTGTCCAGAATTGCCTAACAGCTTGTGAGGTTGTAAAGTAAGGTCTAGGAATTTCAATCGTGAGCTATTATTTTCAGGCTTGCTTGATGGATCCACTCTTTTGCAGCCTTACTTGTTTGGTCACACGCCCATGTGCCCTTTTTTCTTGTTTTATTCTCTCCATACTGATTATATTGCTTTACTTTTTTGTTTTAAAGAATTATATTTATACTTTTCGAGCAGAGCCTCCTTTATGTAGTGGAGATCCAGTATATCTTGTGGGGTTGAGAAATCTACAAGCAATATCAAGGAAATCTACTGTAACAAATGCATGTCTCTCATTGCATGTTCCCAAAGCTGATCCTCCTTGTAACAGAGCAATCAATATGGAGGTTATTGAGCTTGATTCTGGTAAGGGAATAGTTCTTAATTACCCATATATCTATTAATTTGTATGGGTGTGGTTCTTATTTTATGCTATAATCCAGATTTTGGTTATATGTTTACGGGAGTTCTAAGCAATAAGCGTGGAAAAGTTCAAGCTCTGTGGGCAAGCTTTTCAGCTAAGGTTGTGACTGTTCTTTTAATTTACTTCATGTTTTGTCTTATATTATGCTACAACTCTCAGATCTTCATTTTCAGAAAAAATCTGGTAGCAGTGCATCAAAAGATCCTCAATTTGTTAAAGGGATTCCAATCTATATGATCAGCCAAGTAGTTGACAAGATCACATCTGGTGCAAATGGACCATCTGTTCTAATAAATGGTGTCAAAAGGCCGATGCCACTTGTTAGGATTTTAGAGGTTGAATTTGTTACTAGATTGCTTTCAAAGGCTCGGAGTTTTGGTTTGAGTGATGATTGGATTCAAGTACGTTTTAATTTTTTTTTTTCTTGTACAGTACATAAATTCCTGTCTTTTCTGTAACCGCAGTCTAAAAATGCATTATCTTCTTAGTGCTTGCTCTTCTTTCACGTGGTTGAAGAAATTTTTGCCAATTTTTCTTTGTTTCTCTTGCTTTACAAGTACACATTACTTGTTTAATGAAATTGCCTAGGTGTCAGTGCATTAATTGGAACTCTTAAATGACCAAGTAGGAGATGTACATTATCAAAATGACAAAAAATAACAATAGTCTTTCTATAAGTTGGTTGTTGTCCAATTTAATATGTTATGATGCTGTGATGCAGAAAGTATGGCATATTTCAGTTTTGAATTTCTTTAATCAAATAACTGCTCTAGTATTTATAAGGGGTTACACTATTGGCTATTACAATTTCTTATGGTTAGCCTTGCTATCCTTTTTCTGTTAATGTTTTTCACATTCAAAATAAATCAAGTCATTCTTATTTCACTACCATCTATTGGTTTCTATGCTTCATAAGTGCTCTTCAACTTAACTTTGCACAAATGCTGTAGGGCTTTGCTATATCATTGTTGTAGATACTAGTGGTTGTTTTCTGTAGGCTTTGATCAAGAAAGATCCAATAAGGCGACAAGTATTACGTGTTAAAGGGTGTTTGGCTGGATCTAAAGCTGAAAATGTATTAAAAGAAGGTGACATGGTGCTGGCAGTGAATAAAGAGCCTGTCACTTGTTTCCGTGATATAGAAAATGCTTGCAAAGCATTAGAGAACAATGCTGACAAGGGTGGGAAACTTAACATGACCATATTTCAACGAGTAAGCAAACACCAAGTGGATATGCACAATGCTTTTAACTCACTGTGTATATATATATATATATATTAATTGGAAAATGTATAGTTTGACATGGTATATGTTTATAATATGTTGGTAATTAATAAATTAATTTGACACCCTTGTCTGCATGATTTTCTAGGGACGTGCAGTTGATATTGTTGTAGAAACAGATATTAGAGATGGAAATGGCACGACACGTATGATAAATTGGTGTGGTTGTATTGTTCAATATCCTCATCTTGCAGTGCGTGCGCTTGGGTTTCTTCCTGAGGAAGGGCATGGTGTATATGTTACAAAGTAAGAATCTTGTTTTTTGCCACAAATATCAAGCTCTTGATTCTAAGATAATGCTAGAATCGGAATGATAGCAACAATGCACTGGGATTTGCTTTTCTTTTAATGCTTTGTATAGCATCAGATGGAAAATATACAATCTTTTTAAAGTAGTTAGCATGTTTACTAAGCAATATCCAAATGTTGAAGAACTGCTTGTGAGCTAAACAAAGCTGGGCTGCATGTTGATTCTAGAAATGTAAAAGTTTGGACAAGGTAATTTTTGAAGCTGGTCAAACATAGTTGACATAAAAATGGGTTGACATGGATCACTGACCATTCAACCCATGAACCTTAGGTGAAACCTTCTAGAACCCCTAAAATGTCAATTGAATGCAATTTTACTACAAATAGACATTATCTTTGCTCTCAAATTACACAAGGGATTCATTTACATTTGAGTAGGGTCAATTAATGTTATTTCAGGGAAGAACTAGAGTATGAGTTTTGAATGAGCGGTTTTTGGGGGTTTTATTAAATTTACTTCACTTTAACTTGTTTTAAAGAATAAAGATAGGAAATTTGGCTCAGTTTTGTACTTCGATAAAAAATAGTCAGAAGAACATAAACCTGATTATTTTGAAGAGTTATCACTATTGCAACTAGTTTGGGACTAAGGCTTCTTGTTGTTATTGTATCATTGTTGCCATATAAATCTAGTATTTTTTAGTACTTCAAATGGTACTTAGATTTAAGTTACATTTTGATTGTTTAATAATCATTCTACACTATATTCTTAATTATATACATTAAGTTGTTCCAAGTTATAATTATAATTAAATTATAATGTTCTTATTATTAATTGGATTTGGATGTAATTTAATCTGTGTTTACATTTTCAAATTGCAATTAAACTGACTTGTTGAATTATTGGCCCTTAGAAAATATTTCGGCCCCACTATTGTTTCAAATGATAATCAATTACATAAGAGTGCTAAAATTACTGAATAAAGTTTTGTAAATTTCTGATTTTCTTAGGTATTATCGTGGAAGTCCTGCAGACAGATATGGTCTATGTGGTCTTCGATGGATAGTTGAAGTCAATGGAAAACCGACTCCTGATTTGGATGCCTTTGCTAATGTGACAAAGGTACAAAACATTCTAGTTCTTTTTGCTTCTCTGAGCAAATATATGCATGCGTGGTTCTGAACTTGTCATCCTTATTTTCAATGCCTCTTATCTTTCTTTTTTTTTTTTTTTTTTTTTTTTTTCTCATTGCTTAATGATTATGGGATTTTTTTTTCTTTTTATGCTGGTAGCTATTATTCTAGAGCATGTGATGTTGCTTTAAGGTTGCTTTAATTTGAAAAACAATGAATCAAAGAAACTTTTCAAGGGACAGATATAGGAAAAGATGAATGAAAAATGAAAGCATTACGTGTATAAGGCTGCATTGATTTGGATGAGATTTATGATATATATTAGTTAGTTAAACTAATAAATGGAGATTAAACTAATTTGATTGAACTTGTGATTTCTCCTGCTATCAAATTGTCCTTTCATTATAATGTATATATCCTTTCATAAACTTGGGACTTTTTGTTCCCATGATTGTTTTGCACTTTGACAATGGATTTGATAGAATAAATTAGGTTCTTGCATATAGCTTCTCCCCACCCACAATGCCAAAAATCGTCCATATTATTCATATACTTGAGTGAACAGTAGGATATAGATTTGTCATTATTTGCATATTTATATCTTGTATTCCTACTCTGATGCTCGTTATATGCTTATTCTTTATACTCGTTTAATTTTTTATTTATATAATATTAAAATATAAATTATTATTTAGATTAAGTTGTTAAAATACATTACACTTCATAGATATAGTAAATATTTTTTTTTTTTGGTTATATGTCATGATTCATATATTAGTTGCTTTCATTTTCTTTTTTAAAGAAAATCCAAATTGAATTATAAAAAATCAGCGTATAGCTTCTATTAGAAGTTTTATCATATTTATTCTTATTTTTTTTTAGCCAATTAAAATCATGAAAGCATTTAAACATTATTAATAAAATTATTTTCTTTAATAGAACTAAGATTTGAATTATATAAGATATCAATATAACTAATAAAATTTGAGATATTTAAAAATAATAATTTTTTATCTTAATTTTAGACCAACTAAATTAGAGTGCAATTTGTAATTAAAGAAATTTAATCATACCCTTTTTAAATCAAAATTTGAATTATCTAGATATATTTATTTAAAAAAAATTCAAAAAAAAAAAATGTAAAAGTTTTCAAATGCCTCATATTTACACATATTAGTTAAGATAATATTGTTGAAGCTAAATTATAAATTATAATAATAATAAATTATTAAAAATTATTAAATTATTATTAATAATTTACAGAATAATAAAATGAAATAAAATATAATTAGACATAGTAAGATAATAATAATAAAAATTTAAAATTTTAAAATGCTTAATTATCTATATATATTTATCTATTAAAAAAAATATATATATATATCCTATCAAATTATAGAAATTATATATATATTTTTAGGTTAAAATTTTTTAATTAGCTAAGAGTAAGGTTATTCTATGATATCTTAAATTTCATAAGGACAATTTCTGCGATCACATTATCCCCTCTCCTATTTCTCCTTTTATATATAGTATAGTATAGTATAGATTTAAACTAATTGATTAACTAATGATGGTGTATATTAGGATTGTTCAATTCGGTCCACTTGGACCTGATTTAAACATATTGTTTGAAAAAGTAACGAATTTGTTATTATATATTTAACTATATTTTTCACTTTTGTATTATATCAGGAATTAGGAAGTGAGGAATTTGTTCGAATAAGAACTATCAACTTGGATGGAAAGCCACAAGTGCTAACATTGAAGCAAGACTTGCATTATTGGCCCACGTGGGAACTGAGATTTGATCCGGACACTGCAATCTGGCGTAGAGAGACAATCAAGGCATTGCAGTAAAGTGCTTGTGTATCCTTTGAAGAGTGAGATTGTGATTGGACCATCAAAAGTCTATTTCATATTGTCAAATTGTAAGTTTCAATTTGCAACCTTATAGTGGTTTTCTGAATGATAAATGTTTCTTAGTTCAAAATTTCAATCCATTTACAAATTGTTCTGGTTTCATCAGAAGAGTCATTTTGCTTGTTGGATATCTTCTATTTTCTTTTAAAAATTACTTCCTCCTTTTCCACCGGTGAGACTTTTGCTTCGTGCAATACAAATAATACTATTATTTGTATTAATGATAAATATTCACATAATACTACATATTGTTACTCTTCAACAATTCTCATGTTTTAGTTAAGCATTTTAGGGTTGAATTTTGTGCATTATTATAATAACACCTAGCTTCTTTTTTTTTTTTTTTTTTTCTCAATTAGGTACATAACAAACATATATGGCTTCTGCCTCAACATATAGCCTCTAATTTTAATTTTGGCCGCTCACTAAATTTACTCCTAGTGCATTATATCTTAGCCATGGTAATGTCAAGCTCTCAAAAGCATCACAATGTACATGAATAATTCTAATTGACAACATTACTCCTGGTGCGAATGATTTTAATACAGAGTAGTGTAATTTTCCAATGGAATGCAAATGACTGATTGTAAAATAACCGCGAGTTTGACTATAATTTTATATTTAATTACAAAAGATTTGTCTTTATATTCTTCTTCATTCATATCAGAAACAAAAGTAGTGTAAAATAAAATGTATAGAATTACTTTTGTTAGCATATCTGTGATGCTAGTTGAGAATAAATAAAGGAAAAGTAAATTGTAGTGAATGAAGAAAGAATGAATGATATAAATGGTGATTAAGGGTTAATTAGTGCACAAAAAAGTTCAAGTAACTAAGTTTACTTATTGAAGAGATATGAAGCTAATTTGCTCTTTTTAATGATATTAAAATCAAAATATGCCTCCCAAGCACAAATGACATATGTGATGAGACGTTACTCCCTCTTTAAATTGATTAGTTTCCTCACCCATCTCACGTGTGATTTTGTGCCAATAATACAAAAACTTGTTTAAAATGTAATTTTATCTAGATAATTGATGGAATATAGATATATAACCTAGCAATAAAGTTAAATTTAAATTTCTTCTCTTCTAATACCTAAAAAAAAAGTTTTATTTTGAACATAGAGTTTCACAGATTTAAAAAGAGATCTCTTTTATTTCTTCAGCTTCAAAAATTATTATTACGTTGATGCAGCCTTGTACATATATACAAGGAAAAGCAAGACATTGAATGAAAGAATAGTTAGGTTATCCATTACAAATGCATGATTGAATAATTTTATTTTTTAAAACTTATAAATGATGATTGAATGATAGTTAGGTTATTTATATTTAATGGATGATTGGCTGTGTATGCAAATATATATATATATATTTAAAAGCAGAGCAATTTGCATTATATAAAATCCAAAATCAAGTGTAAGTCTTCGAAATTGTCAAGTATGAGAATGACAACAATTATTTGGCACGGTTGTAAGAAGATAAGATGTAATGACAGCAATTGTAAGGAGATAAATTGTTTTATATTTTTAGATAATGTCTTTATCATGATAATATTTATTAGTTACATCACATCAAGATAATGCGTTAAATTAAATTAAAATTTAATTAAAATACAAATAACTCAAGCTATAAAATAAGAAATAATTAATTTCTTGAATGAGATTATGTTGATTTTCCATTACATCTGTACTCAACTAGATAAAGTCTTTCCTAACTGATGAGCTCCAGTTCCTTCTAAATGGAGAATTTTTGGTTTTATTCTTGTAATTTCTGTTTTGTAGTTTTTTTGATATGCCTTATAGCAGTTTAGAAAGTTATAGTAGTCTCATATACCAAAGCTGAGTTGCATGGAAATGAGACATGAGATACAAAACGTACGAGATACAATAATTTTTAAAAAAAGTTAGAACATTCACTCGCTTAAAATACACTACACTATTAATATTTCAAATAAATAAACAATCATTTATAATAAACATAAAATAAAAAAACACTAAATTTCTTATCAACGACACAAAAGCAAATTAAAGAAAATATTTCTTTTTTTTTTTAAAAGTCTTCAACTTAATTGAATTTTTGTTTAAAAAAGTTGGAACTTATTTTTTGTAAATTCTCTCCGTTAAATTTGGATCATTGAGTTGGAATTTCCAATTTTTCATTTAGATATCCCTGAAAGACTATATTGATTGGAGCGAAATAGAAGATGTTATCTGTATGGATAGATGAATATTGTGTTTCCCTAACCTTTCTCTTGCCCTTAGCAGAACTTGAGTTTCCTCTACTTGTCATTATAAGAAAATAATATGTAAATTGGAAAATTGAACAAAAAAATTAGAGAGAATAATTAGAAATTGGATTTTGAATAAATTAATTGACAATAATTTGGACAAATAATTAGAGATTGGATTTTGAAAAAATTATTTTGTAATATTTTAGATAATAATTTATAAATCAAAATTGGAGAGATTGTAGAGTAGACAATAATATTGGTAAATAAAAAAACATCGGTTGATTAGCTTGATATACGTAGTATCATATATCATGAGCTAGGTTGCACGAACACGAGATACGAGAACTTATGGATACGATAATTTTTAAAAAGTAAAACATCCATATACTTAGGAAATACTCATATATTAATATTTCAAATAAATAAATAATCATTTATAATAAATCATAAACATAAGATAAAAAATACTTAAATTCTTATTTCAATATAATTAGTTAGATTCTTAAAATTATTATTACTATTGAAAAATACATTAATAGTGTGTATGCAATTTCTTATGTAGGTCATACCATGCATGACTTTTGCTATTGCATACTTTATGAAAAATTTCGGATAATATTTAAAAATACATATTTTAGCATCGTAACTTTTCAGCATATCTCAATAAGATACATTTTTATCATATATAATTTACTATTTTTGAATGATATTATAAAATACTATTTCATCTTTTAATATTACCCTGCACATTGTATAGATTATAAGGGAAAAAAATTATATCTTCAGATAATATCATATAGGAGGAAAAAACTAAATTGATATTAATAAGTAAAAACTATTTTATTTGGAAATAAGAAAGGAATATAAGGGAAAAGAATTGTGATAATTTTTTCTTCAAATTAGAAGGAAAATAAAAAACTATAAAAATAAATTTGTAGAGAAAATTAATTTTATTTTTCTTTTATATCCAAAAAAAATAAGTAACAAATTTTTTTCAAAAGCAAATTTAGTCCCTTCTTATTTTTTCCGATTATTCATGAACAAAAAGATATAAAAATAAATTTAAAAAAAACGCTTCATCACATGATACGAGAACGTAATGCGAGAACGTAATGCGATGCGATAATTTTTAAAAAAGTAGGAGATCCACACGCTTAGGACACACTATACTAAATAAGTATATATTAATATTTGAAATAAATAAACAATCATTTATAATAAATCATAAACATAAAATAAAAAATACTTAATTTATTATTTAAATATAATTAGTTAAATTCTCAAAATTATCATCACCGTTGAAAAGTACATTAATAGTGTGTGTGTATTTTTTTATGCAGGTCATATTAGGGGTGTCAAAAAGGGTCACAACACGCGAACACGATTAGCCTAGCACGCGAAATAAATGGGCTAGTGTTGAGATCAAACGAGTTTGTGCTATAAATGACTCACCAATTTATGACACAAATATAAATATGTTGTATCGCGGGTTGACATGTGGGTTAGGCGAGTGACCTTTTTATTTAAGAGTAAAGAGGTAAGTTTAGTATTAAATATAAATACTCCAACTAAAATCTATTTAAATTTTATTGCTGTATTACTTTTTTATTTTAATTATAAATCTTAAAGAATTTATGCATTTTACACGTGAAAATTTATTTTTAAATATGATTGGAGTTAAATAGGTTAAAAGTTAAAAATAATGTAAGCAGGTTAAGTGAGTCGTATATAGATCAACACGACTTACTTAACCTGTTTATGATATTAAGCGGGTTAAATATGTCACGTTCATGTCAACCGTCTAATTTTCATATTCTATTTATGTCGAAATTATAAAAAATTATTTCATCTTTTAATATTGCTTCGCACATCACGCGAGTTCTGACACTAGTAACAATTTAAAAAAAAAAATCTCCAAAAATGCAAGTAGAAATTAATTATTTATAACTCATTTTAAAAATAGGATCTCAAATCTCAACAAACGCAAGAAATTTTTTTTAAAACAAATCATTAATGATTATAAAATATTTAAAAGAGTCTTAGCTAAGAGCATTATTTTTGATAAATTCAGTTTAAATTATTACATAATTGAAACAATAAATTTTTTTGATAAGAAAACTGAATTAAACACTACTGAAATTCTAAAAATAACCAAAATAATTGATTATTTTGGTTCTTTGCATTGGACTTGATATCGGGGTTACGGTGAAAAAGTATTTCAATGCATTTTTTATTTTTATAATATAGCTTCTATTATATACTTTATAATTAATTTACATATTTTGTTAATAATTTTTATTGTAATTTTTTTAGTAAATAAATATACGTTAACAATACAATAAGAAAGCTATTTAATAAATTAAATTAAATATTTATAAATAATTATAATTTTTTTATTTTTTAGCCAATCCAAATCATGAAAGCATTTTAAAAAATTATTAATAAAATTATATTCTTTAATAGAAATAGGATTTGAATTATATAAGATATCAATATAACGAATTAAATTCGAGATGTTTAAAAATAATAATTTTTATCTTATTTTTTGGCTAATCAAATTAGAATGTAATATGTAATTAAAGAAATTTAACTATACTCTTTTTAAATCATATCTGAATCATCTAGATATATTTATTTAAAATAAATTCAAAAAAATATAAAAATCTTCAAATGCCTCATTTACATATATTATTTACAATAATAATGTTGAAGCTAAATTATAAATTATAATAATAATAAATTATTAAAAATTATTAAATTATTAATAATAATTTAGATAATAATATAAAGAATAAAATATAATTAGACATAATAAAATAACAATAGTAAAAATTTAAAATTTTGAAATGCTTCCTTATCTATATTTATTTATCTATTAAAAAAGTCAAAAAAACATCCAATCAAATTATAGAAATATTATATATATTTTTAGATTAAAAATTTTTAATTGGTTAAAACTAAGGTTAATTTAGAATATCTTAAATTTCACAAGGACAATATCAGTAATTCTATTATTCCCCCCTTATTCCCACTTTTATATATAGTATATAGATTAATTAATTATTTTGACAATTATACCCATTGTTTTTCCTCTAAATTTAGATAATGTATTTTTTTTTGTCATTTTAAGTTAAACAACTAATTAAATAGCTATTTTTATGGAGCACTTCTAATTTAAACCGTTATACAAATAATTATCAATTAACCGCTAATAGAATAGTTAAAAGTTACTAAAAGCCTATTTGGTTCAACGATTCATACCAACTGATAGTTAGTGGCTGATGGTTGATAGCAATTAGCTGATTACTATTAAAATATAAAATGAATATTAAAGGCATAGTTGTTTTTATATATTACTAGTCTTTTGTATGATGTGCGTTGTATGTTGACTATGGTCGTTATATACTCATTTTTTATCCATATAATATTAAACCATAAGTTTTGTTTAAATTTAAATAAATACAAGTAGTTAATTTGTATTGTACTTTACCGTACAAACTACTTGCAACGTTATTTCTTACATAGTAAAATCTTTAGACCTAATCTTTAAAATAACAAATACGATAAAGACAAGTAAAATCAAATTTTGCTAGGTTAGCAATCTAGTAACGACCAAAGAATATGGTAAAAGCACTATCCAAACTAAAACAAATCCCTCTTTGTTCACCTCTATCAATTTCAGAGAAAGCTGTAAAGCGATTAGGTTCTTTCTTAAAAACCATATCATCCTCCACTACCGACATGACTTTTTCAATTGTTTTTTTGGTGGTCTTCTAATAACTGATATCCATAGGCAACTCCTTGCAAAGGCAACATAAGTTTTGCACTATTATTATTTAAATCCAACAAAACTCTATCTTGTTCTGTCTTCTTCAAAGGCTTTAACTTCTTATGAGTCATCATCTTTCGGAGTTTGTTTAGGGTTCCACATCCAAACAACTGGGTTTGATCGGTGTTAAATTTGTTCGGATTGAAGTACTTTTTAATGGTTGAAATGGTTTAATTAAGGAGAGGAAGGCAAGTTTAGAAGCCATGGCAGTATTAATACTAATGGTAACATTTAAGATAAGTGAAATGGAAGAAAATGGGGAGAAAAAAAAGGTTAAAGAGGGGATGGGATAGAGAGAGAAAAGGAGATAATTGAAAATAAAAAAGAAATGACATTTCTTGTCATTTCAAAAAATTCATCTCTATCTCTTTGTTGCTTTCCCATTGATTTAAGATTTTTTTGGATGGAGGAAAAATAAAAGGTGAAAATGCTTTAAAAATTTCAAAATCTCTTGTTTGGCTTGAGTGAAAATATTAAGAGAAATATAAAATAAATTTATTTTACACAATTTTTAGCATAATTTTCACTTCATTTGGTGAGAAAAATGAATAATATCATTTTACGCTTTTATTTTACTTTCACCCTTGTTTTACTTCCTTACTCTTTCCAAACATAACATTAATGACCAAAGCTCCAGCAATTGGATAAAAAAGGACTATTTAGGATGACGAAACCAAACCTTTGATATTCGATCAAACAATGAGACTACTTAAATAATTTGGTCATATTTCAAGAGCTTAATGTGTTGTTTCACCCTGAATTTTATGTTTCATTGCAATTTTACTCCGATTTGAGCTTTATATCAATTTCACCCAAAATTTTGACATTTTATTACAATAACACTCTAAATTATAATCAATACTTAAATTGTAATAATATATATGTTTATCCTTGACGCTAGACTTGAGTTAACTTAATACATTTGTGTTAGTGAAAGAGCTTCGGTTAATAGTAAGGACAATTATTATTATTATTTTTAATATTTTTAAAGTATATCTTTAATTGATGATAAGTAATATCTAAAAATTATTTATTTGATACATGGATGCTGTTTTTTTTAAAAATAAAGAATATAATTATTATTATGATTTGATTTTAATATAAATTTTTAAATAATTATAAAGCAAAGCAAAGCTAATATCATTTAATTTGACTCATAAATTATTAAAGATTGTCACTGCCTTTTTCTTTATCAAAATAGAATATAAGATATCATATAATTAATTATAATTGATAATTGTAGAATAGAAAATATATTTATTTAATAATTAAACTTAATAAACTTGTATGAATGAGTAAACTCGTATTAAGTTAACCAAAAGTCAAGAGCAAGTTTCATAAGTATTAAGTTAACCAAAAGTCAAGAGCAAGTTTCATATTAATGTTTTTTTTTTTTTTTTAAATTTTAGGATGTTATTGTAATAGAAAATCAAAATTTAGGATGAAATTGATATAAAAGTTAAAATAAAGTGAAATTGTAACCAATATAAAATTTAAGCAGCAACGAGCGTATTTCAAGGATAAAATAATGATTTTGCCTTGATTATTTTTGTTGCGATCGTTACAAACAAAAAAAAAAAAAAAAAAAAAATTAAGAGTATCCAAAAACAGTAACAGATTCACTTCCCATACAAAAAAACAAAGTATCTCTTCTCCCTTCTTAAAACAACACTTCCCTGCTAAAAGCCAAATCTCACTTCACCACTCTCTTCTCTCTGTCACTTTCCCTGCAAAACTTCAATTTCCAAAACAGAAAGTGAGGAGCAGAGTTGTTTTTTTCTATGGGGGACCCGCTAGAGAGATTGGGATCGGAGACTGAGGTCGCAGGCCTTGAAACGAAATTGAAAGAGGACCTCTGCATGGAGATCGACCCGCCATTCAAAGAAAACGTTGCCACCGCAGAAGACTGGCGGAGGGCTCTCAATAAGGTGGTCCCCGCCGTGGTTGTATTACGGACAACTGCTTGCCGCGCTTTCGATACTGAGTCGGCTGGTGCTAGTTATGCTACCGGTTTTGTTGTTGATAAGCGTCGTGGGATTATTCTCACTAATCGACATGTCGTAAAGCCTGGTAGGATTATGTTTGTGTGAATTTGAATTGGGATTAATTGGTGTTTGTGTAATTTGGAGGAATTGGCAATGTTAATGTTAGTGAGAATGGTAAAGCTAGAAACCTTACAATGTGCGATCAATAGACATGTTATCAAGCCAGGTAGGGTTATGTTTTGTGTATGTTTTTATGAATTGGTATTAGTTGGCTTGTGTAATTTTGAGTAATTAGTGTTACTAATGTTAATTGTAAAGCTGTAAACTTTATAATGCGTGCGGTAATTATTTCTTGAGAAAATATGGAAATTAGTACTATTGAGCAATTAGAAACATTAATCTTAAGTAAGAATGAGTAAATTTGGAAACTTTATAATGTGTGTGCTTATCGTCCCTTCAGAGAAAATGGATAGTAATTTCAATCAATCGGTGATGTTAATGTTAATGAGAAAGGAAAAGTTATAAACTTTATTATGTGAGTGCTTATTATTGTTTGAGAGAATTGACATTAATAATTTCGAGCAATTAGGAATAGTAATGTTAATGAGAATAAGCAAAGTTAGAAACTTTATAAATAAGACGTGTGTGTCTGGAGATTGTTGGTTGAGAAAATAGGGAAAGTGAAACAATTGATATATATATATAATTTTTTTTTTTTTTTTTTTTTGCTTTTTAGTTATAAGGTAGGCAACGCTTATGTTTTTGGAGTGGGAATCACAGTGCTAGTTCATTTCACCATGATTTGGGTTTTGTATTATGATTGGGAAGAATGAACATTTTCTTAGTAGGAGTGGAGAAATCCAAGAGTCTTCTCAGCTTAGGTGGAAGGCGAAGAAGGCCCCTTAATTCATTTTCTAATTAGAAAAAATTTTGAATTATAATGCAAGGTAGAAACTTTTCATAATATTTGTCAATTAGATTTGTGGATGCTTATGTTGATGGAATTGAGAACTGATTAGTATTAAATTTGCTTGCAAATTATTGTATTTTTTTTAACAATCCATTTCCTTTTAGTTTGTTTCTGTTTCTTTGAAGTAGGGGATTCAGGAGGTTAGACTTTTATGGTATTGGGTTGCCATGAATTCTAATTGGTCCTAATTGTCTGAGTGTTTGCAGTAAAATTGTTATTGAATATAGCATTTTAATTAGTTCCATTTTTAAAATGCTTTTAAATTTACCATAAAAACAAAGCAGTATTCCTTCACACCCCACTTTCTCTTCTGGATTATGAGGTTCCTTTAATGTAGGTTTGATATCGTGGTGATTGCTATATTGCTTATCTCATTGCTGAAGTTTTTGAACTGCCATAATGTCGGTTTGAATATTTCATGTTCTAACTTGAATATCTGATTTTGGAGATTAATATAAGATAGTGATAGTGTTTGGATATGTTCTCGTCAGCAATGAATTTTATTGTGATTATTGTTACGAATTAGTATTAATTCCTTCATATGTTAGAGTGAGATGAGATACTTGCACTGTGAAGGACTTATTACACATTCAGGTTCCACATAAGAAATATTGCAGGTGCCTGGTTCCTGTGAATGAAACTGTGAATTAAATGCTTTGATGAAGAAAAAAGTTAAAGAATATTTGGACTAAAGAACTAATAAAACAGAAAAAGAAAAAAAAGGAGAAGGGGTGGGGGGGGTTGGCGGATGTCAAAAACTACTCTCACTTTTGATATGAATAGTTAGGTTTTACATTCTAAAGAAGGGTTCAAGGTTTTTAATCTTGGAAATTTTGGTATGCTGAGACAGAGAACAAGGTATGTTTTTTGCTATTATGTCATGAGAACTTTCAATTACCTGTGGCATGACATGGCTAGAACAGGAAACAATATTTTTTTTTGTGGTAAAAGAAAATACATGCTGCATGTATTTGGAAATCCATACATGGATGCATAGGTATATGTGTGCATATATATGTGGATGCAATTTGAAGCGATTATGTTGTCCCAGCCGCATTGTCATCATCTCACTTCCTGTTCAGTGACTGCTTCAGCCAAGTCTTCAGAATAGACGCAAACGCAAATTAGAGGCTCAGCCAGTAGCTACGTGCTTATAGGAAGGATCCACTTCTCTAATCGGAGTTTGAAACTTAGCCAATATCTAGACTCGGTTTTAGCTGCTTTACAGATTTGATAATTTGTCTATGGATTGTTCTTTGGATTTCTTCTCATGTTTTATTTATTCTATTTTTGCAAAATGTACTACAGGCATTTTATTCAAGAGCTGGCCTTGATAGGATAGGCATTCTGTTTTTTTGAGAATAAATAACAATTGATGAATACACCTTTTGTATGTGTAATGCTATGTTCACTTTATGTGAATAATCAAGCACATAGGGACATTTCTTGCCTAGGCTGGATTTATCTACACCCATCTTACTTTAGGTGGGTTAAACTTGTGATGGATGGGACCCACCTCATGGGTCACATACACCCAGAATAGGCAAGAATTCTCCCAAGCATAGACAATAGAAGCAAGTTGTGAAGGATTACTGTACTTCATATTTCTTGGATGTCTCAGCAAGCAAATGAATGGTGGCTATGTAACATGGAGCCTATTTTCTTTTTGTTAAAAATTTATTAACCTCACTAACCCTCATTTTTTTGTAAGTACTTAATTTACTTTTTATTTTTGATTTGTAGGACCTGTAGTCGCAGAGGCAATGTTCCTAAACCATGAAGAAATTCCAGTACATCCTGTGTATAGAGATCCTGTAAGTAGAATTTTTTTTTTTTAAAGTTGTTTTCATGAATTTTTTGTGATCATTTTTCAGTTTTTCATTGTGGTTTCAAATATGCATGATACTTTCCCCAGAATGAAAAACTTTAAAGCAACAATCTCCACAATAAAGCCTTAATCCCAAACTAGTTGAATTTAGAAACTTAAAAACGTTATGAGATTTTTATATGCTAAAATGAGTTCAAGAAGTTAAAAATAAGAGACTGATAACTAGGGATTACTATGGTGGCCAACAATCCTTGATTTAATATCTACTTTCACAAGTGCAACTCCATCAATTGTTGTCTGATTCATTTTGAAACCTCATTTGTGAGATGGGGAGGATTTGGTGATAGGAAGAAGAAGTTGAGCCAAAAAAAAAAAAAAAAAAACCGCTTTTAACTTGTACATCGAAATGGATTAAAGAAATAAAACCAAATAACTAAGGTGCTGATGCTTTAGAGATGTTTGTCAGATTAAATGGGGAGAATTTGGTGTTAGAAGGGGTGCTGAATTCCTGCAGATTATGCTTTTTTTGGGAGTAATGTGGGCCATTTTTGTGTTTTAATGTATTGTGGGGAAGATGGTTTTCTTAACTTATTTGTGGGCTCTTGAAGAAGTGTCTTTAGGTGCTATTAAGAATGATTGGAGGTTATGTATTAATTGTTTCCATGTGTTTTGCTTAGTTTAGGATGATACTTATCCTTCAAGCTTTAATCCTTATTCTTTTGGCTTAATATTTGTTTATTTGTACAATAAAGTATGCTTTTCCATTGCATCTCTTATAAAAGGTCAAGGGTGGTTCTAGAACGAATTTGGATTTATAATTATTTTTGGGTAAATCTCATTAATGTGTATATCTTTCGTCTTGGTGTGGTTTTAACATTTTCCATGTATCTCAGGTTCATGATTTTGGCTTCTTTCAATATGATCCTAGTGCAATTCAATTTTTAACCTATGAGGAGATTCCTCTTGCTCCTGAGGCAGCTTGTGTTGGACTTGATATCAGGGTCGTCGGTAATGATAGTGGTGAAAAGGTATTTCCTCATGAAGTTCTTTTCTATTCTTAAGATGGTTTTTTTTTTTTTTTTTTTTCTACTGTTGAAAGGTTTTCTAAATTTACATTTTATTTGTCCATTTAGAGAGGTTGAAGAATTTAAGTACTTTTTTACAATTTGAAAGTTCTGGATCCAAACACAATTCAAAATTGCAATCAGAGAACCCATGTTACTTACAGAATAATGTCCAAAATACATGAAAGAGAACTGACTATAAAATCGAATTACTTCACTATTAAACAAATCAAGACACGTGTTTGAGATCTCAGGAGAAAAGTTGAACTAGTTATTTCAATGCCAAACATTCTCTTGAGAAAAAATTGCAGTTTATAAAACTTAGGCTAGCTTTTAAATATGCATGTGTACTCTTACACTCTGTTTGGAAAGGGGGGATGTGAGGGTAGGGAAGGAAGGGTGGGACGAGATAATGGAATATTCTCGTTTACTTGTTTGGAAACTAGTGAAAGTGAGGGGGGAGAAGAGTTTTAGGGGTTTTTAGCCTCTTGGGTCCACCTCAATCTATCACCCCAAATTGGGGTGAAAATGAGCTGAAAATTAATGGATTTACAATTTTAGCCCTGTAATTACCTTTTATAAGTGAAGGGCAATATAATAATTTGGACACTAAAAAATTAATTTTTCCTTTTTTCCCTCCTCTTTTCACCTTGTTTTCCAAAACTAGAGGGGATAGCAATTTCCACTCACACGCTTTTGGATCTCTCTATCTTCACCCCCTTCCTTTTCTCCCCCCTCTTGGTTTTTTTCCAAACAAAGTGTTAAATAAATTGAGAGGGCATAGAAATGCATATAGAGGGAAAGTAATCCATGCCGGTAGTTCTTTAAGAAAAAAAATTCAATTGTGCAAGCATCAAACAAGTGAAGGCATTACATACTTGGAGAACTCACAATTTTTTTCACTATTGATATTCCTTTGTTGGTTTGCTGAATTTCAGGTTTCTATTTTGGCTGGTACTCTTGCTCGTCTGGATAGGGATGCTCCGCATTACAAAAAGTATGTGATACATTTGAAAATATTGTCTTTGAATGTCCCCTTCATTGTAGGACAATGCAAATTTGCAATAATAAATAAAATGAATTGTTTTGAAGTTTGAACTTGATTCCTTCCATGATTATTGCACGCATAGTACTCTCATTCTCATTATTATTTTTGGTTTTCTTTTAGCCTGCAAGTTCTTATTCATTGTTTCTTCTTTTAATTTGATGGAAGAGAATATGGGATGAGCTACTGATATCTACCCAAATATATTGCATCTTTGATTTGAAAATGATCTAGAGGATGGTTTACATGAAGTATGAGGTGGAACCAAAACAAAGTTCTGACTATTTCCTTTAACTGGCATAATATATTAGATTGGAAGAGAATATGGGATGAGTTAATGATATCTACCCAAATATATTGCGTCTTTGATTTAAAAATGATCTAGAGAATGGTTTAAATGGAGGATGGTTTAAAACAAAGTTCTGACTATTTCCTTTAACTGGCATAATATAGTGGATCATATTTGTTATGAATAATATGTAACTTAAAATTACTTTTATAATTTAATCTATTGACAATATCTCATGAGTCATAGATGGAAAAGGGATGGATGGATAACAAGTGAATTGGCATTTGTCTTGCAAAAACATACGATAGTTGCCCAGATGTAATTATATAGCAGTCCTTTTGGTATTTATGTCCATATTATTGTGCCATATAACCCTGATAGTCAAACCAAGCACATTATTTTTATTGATGCAATTCTATTATTGTCTTTCTAGAACTCTGTTAACCATGAATGTCTTTTGGTGTAGGGATGGGTATAATGACTTCAATACATTCTACATGCAAGTAAGTAGCTCAATTTTGCATACTAGTTCTACCCGTTGCAGATATATAATTTCAATTAGTTCAATAAGTGGGTCACCAATTATTTTGTTGTTTTTACATGTTGCCATTTTTGACTTGACTTTCTCAACTAGGGTACCTCATGGGTGTTGGGGGTGTGAACCACAATAACCTGTTATTTTTCTGTAGGATTGCAATATATATATATGAGGCCATGGTATAATATTTGTGATGACCGAATGGTTTTGGTCATTTTGGTAAATTTTTTTAATATCTAAATGCTTTGAAATGTTAGGAGTTTAAGAAACTAGTTAATTAGCTTAGCTACATAAATTCGTTGTGAATAGGTTAAATATTTTCATTAGACTGCTTTTGGGATTCCAAATTAAATGTCATATCTTTCTCTAATTTTGTTGAATATATTTATGCTGAGAAACCTTCTGTTGCTTCTGTGGAGCATGTGCTCGTTGTTAATTTGTGGTATATTACTTTGGCACGTTGCATGCATCTTGCTACTCCTTGTTGTTTTGACTTTTGTTTTTCTTATATTTAGGCTGCATCTGGTACTAAAGGTGGTTCGAGTGGCTCCCCAGTGATTGATTGGCAAGGCAGGGCAGTGGCCTTGAACGCTGGCAGCAAGTCTTCTAGTGCTTCTGCATTTTTCTTACCTTTAGAACGTGTGAGTGTTCTATTATTTACAATTTACTAGATACTTGGAATGCCATAAAAAAGGTGTAACTAGAGTGTCTAAGGTTGTGAATTAGTTGTGACCAAAATATTTTCAACACAATAAGAGAAAAAATTGCTGTGAAGCAAGGTGAAGGAGAAAATTGCTGAGGGAAGTTAAAATAGATATTTAGAAATGGGGAGGGCTAACCATGCAGAGCCACAACGTACTACCTGGATTGGTGGAGTCGAGAAAGTCATTTTGGGGTTACTCTTTGGCTGTCATCAACTTCCACAATGATGTAAGGAAATGTTTAGGTTGTCTTCTTCTTCATCTCACTCGCCAAGTTCCTCAATGGCATGAAACCTTTAGGTTTATTTATCATATCTAAGTTATACACTTGAGGAGCATCTTTTTTATGTTTAGTGATTAATGTAGTCATGGGGTGTGCCCAAGTGAACGCACCTTAGGCCAAGGATTGATCACATGTTAGGCTTTGGCTTTGCACTTTTGAAATGGGCATGTTGAAGGTGCTGTAATTGATTAATAACTTTAATGCGTTAGTATATTAACTTTAGATACTGACCTTTGTTTTATAGAAGTCTTAAGAACAGGAAGCTCACATCAAGTGCCCTAAGTTGTGTTGTGGTTTCTGTCTTATGTGTGCCTCTTCATAGTAACATATCATGAAAGTCTGATATGTATGCTCCTCATATTAGGCCTGTTTTTCTCTGCATGTTTAAACCCATGCATCCGTAATTGTCAAAATCGCGAGTTAAATTGCATGATTTGTGAGTTTACAAGTCAAAATCAAAGAATCAATTGACATGTACCTAAAATCAAATATGGATAAAATCGCATAATATTGCCTGAAAAAGGTTAAAATCATTGAACAATTTTATGATGTTACTATTTTTTGTTCTTAATATCTTAACTATATTTTATTTTTTAAATGTCATTTTATTAAAATATTATTCTTTCCGTCCCATTTTGTTTACATGGCTTGATAAAACACGCATATCAAGAATTTAGTTAATAAAAATTATTTTGCCTTTTTTTTATCTTTAACTCATTAAGATATTAATAAAAGTTATTCATTTGATGAACAATCATTAAGGTTATTATTGGAAAAATAATTGTTAAAATATATAAATTTGGAAACCTTGCAAACATTTTGGGACATTCCAAAAAGGAATAACAAGCGAACAAAATGGGACAGAGGGAGTATTGTTTATGATATCTAAAACCTTTATGATCCTAGTTTACATTTGGTTTTATCAACATCTCTCTCTTTGATCCTAGGTGAAAAAACGATTTTCATAACCATGCATATTACTTTTATTTTCTGTTGATTTGTTAATATTTGTTTTGTATCTGAAAGGGGTATTCAAGACAGAAACCTTACTTTTTAGCTGCCAAAATAAGATACATTTATATCCAGCAGCTAGTTCGATCTTTTGGTTGAATTTTTCTTTTTTTCTTTTTTTTTTTTTTTTTTTTTTTTTTTTTTTTTGTGGAAAAAAGGCTGAAGGCATAAAAAGAATATAGTCTAGAATATATCAGAAGAGTACAAAGAGTGCACAAGAAAACACAAGCCTTGCTGCTGTAAAGATGAGAAGTTACAACTGGATTCTGCATCATGAATCGATTAATTTGAATTATTTAATTAGTTGTAGTGAAGTATGAGCACTCTCGACCATGTGTAAGTGGCTTGAAAGACAGGAAGATTCATATAGCAGACCTTAGTTAGTTGTCATTGGCTGTCTTATGTTTCTATTTATTAATAACAAATGATCTAAAAGTTCCTGTTTCAAAAATTTCTTTCCCGCAAAAAGTATTTCAAATTCTTTTCCTCTTTATAATTTGCACTACTATTAGTTTGATCAGAGCGGATATTGGAAACAACGGATTCATATAGCTGATCCCTACTAGTTTGGGACAAAGGCTTAGTTATTGTTGTCATTGTTGTTGCGCAGACAAGTAGATGCCAAAACTATGACAATCCTTGGCCAAAGTCATGGTTTACTCCTTTGAGTTTCAAATGGATTCTGGTAGCTGCATTGTTTCCCTTTCAATTATTATTGAATTTTTGAGTTAGTTTAAGGATCGGTACTTGAAATTTATCAGCTGGTGGCATTATGCATTCATGTTGTTGAAAAACTAACTAAGCAAACTGCCTGGTACCCTAGCTGGTAAAGGGAATAGCTGATAGCAGCAGCCCAGTATAATTTAGGATAACCTAAAATTTAAAAAGATTGTGGAATTGGCTATCCTATTAAAGAACAGATGGGAAATCAAAGCTTTTTACACACACCTGATTGGATCTCTTCTCAAATTTACAATGTCATTTGATTTGCAGGTTGTAAGGGCTCTAAGATTTCTGCAGAAGGGGAGAGATTCTTATGCAAATAAATGGGCAGCTGTAACTATACCTCGTGGTACGCTTCAGGTTTGTTGTTGATGTTATCCTTGTAGAGTTTTTGGTCAAATATACTTTACCTTTAACATTTCCAAAAGTAAAATCTTGCAAACCAAAAGGTTGAACATCTGTCTGCAGGTTGGGCATGATTTCTTTTATTGCTAATTTATGTCAATAGAAATTGATACTTCCACTATATAACTCTTGCAATTTGCTGAAAGTCAGCACATCTCTTTTCTTCCTGTCCCTGTTTAAAGTGAAATATTTTGCAGCAGTCATATGAATTATAAAACTTTCTTTTTATTATTCATGTAAAACTGGTATCTGCACTGTGCTACTTTTAAACATATTTTATTCTTTTTAGGGCTGGTTTGGGCCGTTTGGCCTTATAATGTAAGTATCTTACATTGCGAATTGTGGATCTAGATATAGACAGATTTAATGGAAAATCAAATTGAGGGTCATATTGCTACTTATTATGGGGTTCTTTTCCTTGTAAGCTATTTTGAATTTCTGGAAATAAGAGCTTATTAGAGTACAACGAACAAAACCACCACCTTTAGAGGAAAGAAACAAAAAACACCTTTCCTTTTAGAGGAATACTGATTTCGTTTTCTAGTTAGTATGCTAGAGGGATTCTTTTATACCAGGTAGTGGCACTTTAGGGAAATCCAAATTAAATACAAAGGACATGAACAAAACTAATGTTAACTACACAAAAAGGAAAACTAATTCCTTATTCTAAGCTACCCATAAAAGAAACAAGAGAAAACTATAAAGAAAAACTAAATATAATTGGCGTCTTTATTTGTCTGCACATTTCTTGTGCCTCTGAGAAAATATGCACAGTCTTGGTCAAAGGGAACTACCTTCATTAAACTCTGTTCACTGGCTTGCTGCTGCTCCTAATCCCAACATTTTACTGCATTATTTTTTGGACCCTTAGATAGGGAATGCATCTCCTTATAAATCCTAAAAGAAGAATGGACAAATCATGCTTTACACGCTTGATAGAAGCCAAAAAAAAAAAGTCCCTAACTTTTGGTCATGCATGACTACTTGATGTGGGAATAGTTTACTATATCATTACAGGATTACTTGCAAATATGGGATACCTAACATCTCTGAACTTTTGAGAAATTCCTTGTGATGAAGCTTAAATGATTTGCATGGAATATGAGAGTTGCAAGTTGACAGAACCACTAAATGTAATTTAATGATATAGATATTCTATTCTAGTGTGGTAATGATATTTGTCCAGGAAATGAGTTCAAGCATATAAAACTTTGTTAATCCTATTACTCCTTCGAGAGATGGAGTACCTTGGGTTGGGTAGTTGATGAACAGGTTTGGTTAGTAAATTCACTATGCGTGACAGGTTCAGCGGTCTGGGTACCCGCTATATGATACTCGTTTAAGGCTTAAAAAATTTTAATTTTCGGTGGAGGTGAGATTTAAACCCATGACCTCTTCGAGATATTAAAACCACTTACTATTAAGCTTCTCTAAATAACTTTGTTAATATTATGGCACATAAAAGTTATATTTTAATTTTTTTAATAATAGTTATATTTATAATCGGTGAAATACAAATATTTTGAATAGTGATTATGTAATTCCTCATATATAATATTTGAGTTGAACTATGTAATTCCTTATATGTAAATAATTTAGTCATTAATTACATAATGACTTATGTGGAGTAAGACGTTTTATGTACATAAAAAAATATGATTTAGATATTAGACTTATAACTATGCATATGCATATGCATATTAGTATTATGAATACATATATCATTAATTTACCTATTCTATATGAATTAACTATACATAAAGAATATAATCAAACATAAATAATTGAAATAACTATTTAAGTAGGATGGATTGATAAAGAAATTTAAAGCCGTCGAATGAGAAGGTCTATACTATTACAATTTGACTGGCTGTTACGCACAATATCGAGTTTTGGGAAGAGAAGAAATGATATGTCCACAAGCCTAGTATGGCAGAGTTGAGCTTAACTAGTAAGGATGTTTGGAAGTTCAGAAAGGATTGGATAAGAAATGAGTTCATTTATGGGAAGGCTATGATGCACATCCAATTAGAGAATCAACGGAGATGGTTTGGATGTCTATCATTGGCTGATTAATGCTGGTTGGGAAGTTAAACATATCAAAGTTGTGAGTAGAATAAATGAGGGGTAGACCTAGGATGATGAGGGGCGAAGTACTTTAGGACAATTGCTTTATTATGTTAAATGAAATGTTTAAGCTAAAGTGAACATTTTGTGATAACCAGATGGTGGTTGTTGATGCCATGCAAGTACTTCTACATAATGATAGAGGGATTATCATTTTATGATTTAGCATTGATTTTTTTGTTGTCTAGGTGACATTTCTCCACAAAGGATTTGATGAGATACGCCGACTTGGTCTCCAAAGTGAAACTGAGCAGGTATCTAGTTCTTAAGTATTTCTTTATTCTTTTGTTGAAATGGATAAAAGCTATGAAGGTTAGTGGTTCATGGGTACCTTATTGTTCTTTTGACTGCTTTAGATGGTACGGCATGCATCTCCACCAGGGGAAACTGGAATGCTCGTAGTTGACTCTGTGGTGAGTGAAGATATTGCCTAAATTCTTGAAGCAAAAGAATAGAAGGAAAGTGTAGATAATGTTGCCACTTTTTTCAGGTACCAGGTGGCCCCGCTCATACACAGTTGGAGCCAGGTGATGTGCTTGTTCGAGTGAATGGTGAAGTAAGTCATGGATTTAATCACATGGAACTCAATGCTTTATTGCAATTATGTTTTTCTAGATGAGTTTAGGTATTTTAATTGCTGGAGTTATTTTTTTATTATTAATTGCTATCATTATTAAAGATTACGAACTGAAATTGATGCTCTCCTTCATTTCTACTTCTCTCTCTCTCTCTCTCTCTCTCTCTCGCTCTCTCTATCTATCTTTTGTGCCTCTTAGGCTTTAACAAACATTTGATTTTTGCTCTCTTTCTGGCATGTCGTCCTGTAATATAATTTATCTTATGGCAGGTAACTACACAATTTCTTAAGCTGGAGAGTTTGCTTGATGACTATGTTGACCAGAAGATTGAGTTACAGATTGAAAGGGGTGGCACTTCCTTGACCGTCAATTTGGTGGTAAGACTTATTCTTGGCTCCGGCTAACATATTTTCTCCTTATTCTTCTTTCTCTTTAAATTCTTGATATTTGTTACGAACATTTGTTGATTCTTCATTTTTCATAGGAGAATGTTTGAATAAGTTGATTGGTCAAAATTTGAATTCTACCAACTTCATATTTGCTTGATCCTGGTGCAGCATCACGTTTAATGGATGTGCAGATTCATCAATTCAGCAAAACTTGCAAGAAAAACCCTAGTTTTCTGGATATGATGTCAGAATCTATTATAATGGACAAACTAGAGAGCATTAAGTAATTCAGTTAATGATAGAACTGCTGTGTTGATTACTTTCTTGTTAGCACAATGAATTACTAGAAAGTGTGCTTTCTGTGGGCCTTTAAAACAGTTGTCAATTTGTGCCAAAAATGGAGCAGATAAGCTTACAACATTAAAAGGCCATTCCAAATGGAGATTGGCAATTTAGTGAATGTTTATTGTTTTGACAGATAATTTCTTTCACAATCAATTGCTGGTTTTTCTGCACGTTTCCTTGTTTACCATATTAAATATCTATCTGTTTGCGTGCGTACGATCCAAATTTGCCTTTGACATTTCAGCATGCATGAATTTCTGAAATGGGGCTATTGATTGTAAACTCATTTCTCATTAGTGTTGCAGTAAAGGTCCTGCAAAAGAATATGTGCATGTTTGTTTTAGAATGTCTGTTCTTTTGTGGTGGCCTTTGCTGGTTTGTTATTATGCTCTTTTGTCCTTAAGCTGTGATCTCATATCTTTTCTTATGTAACAGTTTTTAACCTATTTATGCTTCAGGTTCAGGATTTGCATTCAATAACTCCTGACTATTTCTTAGAAGTAAGCGGTGCTGTGATACACCCTTTGTCTTACCAACAGGTATGTCGAATTTTGCAGCCTTCTCTGTAATATTTTTCTTTATCACATATTGGATTCTCCGTTTCACTCAATTTATCATAGGGTTGAGCAAGTTTGGATGTATAATATTGAAGCGCTCAGTTTGTTGCTGACCAGTTGGGCAGCTGATGTATTTCATGTAGTTAACATAGTGTGCCGCGTATCTGCCTTCCATATTTTTTGGAGTATTATTCTACATGGTCTGTAGAACATACCATAAATTCTACTGACATTTTTCTGTTGTACATTTTAAGTAGCATCATCTTTGATCTTGCTACCTTACTTGGAGCATATTCTTTTCTATAAGTGATTCCTTTTCCTTGACTTGGTTAATTCACTCTTCCTTTGAACTTAACTAGAGTGTACTGTGTAGAGTCAGATTTGCCTGGGATTGATTTGCAGTCTTATCTATCTTATTATTGTCAACATCTTGAAATTTTACCTTTTGTTTCAAACAGGCTAGAAATTTTCGTTTCCAATGCGGCCTGGTGTACGTTGCGGAACCTGGGTAGGTTTTATTAAATTCATGCTGATATTCTGCTTGTATCACATCTGTTTACTTCTGTATATTAAACGCATTACTTTTGCATTTTTTATTTGTGATTACTCTTTATTTATGTTAACCACAAAAAGAAAGATTTCAATCATAATCTGATATCTGAACTGAATGCATTGCCAGCAATTCTGATCAATGATCCAATGGAAATTAAAATTTTTCTATGAAGTTTAAGAAAGTTGGTAGGCCTTCTATTAGCTGGCTTAAGTTAGAGTAGCTTGTGTTTATTCATCAATATTCAGTCTTTTGACCATACTTGTAGATGTTTAATGTCAATAATTACAGTGAACTGAAGCAATAATGACTAATCTCACAACACCTCATGGAAATATTACAAACGCCCTTTTAAACAATATTGTTTCATTTGCTTGTTGCAGATATATGCTATTTCGAGCTGGAGTTCCTCGCCATGCAATCATTAAGAAGTTTGCTGGTGAGGAGATATCACGGCTTGATGAACTAATTTCTGTTCTCTCTAAGCTGTCCAGGGGTGCTAGAGTTCCATTAGAATATGTTAGCTACACAGATCGTTATCGAAGTAAGGTATGAGATAGCTATCTATTTACCCTTTTGGATTTAGGTAGATAACGTTGTTCCAGTTTTTAATTAAGGGAAATTGTAGAGCAATTCAGTAACTTAACAAGTTGCTGCTCTTCCTCACCTTGCTTTGAATGGCCAAATGCATGCAATGTGAGTGTTATTGATTGTAATTAAAAATGAGCTTTGGGCTGTTGAGTAAATAGTGAAGTCTCTTCACAAGAATATCAGTCTGTGTGGAGTGACACTAAGTATGAGGATATTGGTTTAAATTTGTTGGTTCCTGTGATGCAGTCTGTCCTTGTTACAGTCGATCGCCATGAATGGTATGCCCCTCCACAGATATACACTCGTGATGACAGTTCTGGTTTGTGGACGGCAAAGCCTGCCTTTCAACTTGAGTCACTGCAAGTTTCATCTCATGCTAATGATATGGCACAGGGCCCAACTAGCCAAACTATTTTGCTGAGTGGAGGGGCAACTCATATGGAACATGTAAATCAAGGTGATAACCCAGAATTGACTGACGGTGTTACCAGTATGGAAACCAGTTTTGAACATTCTTCTGTGGAACCACATTCTCGGGATGAATCTGATGTAGGAACAAAGAAGCGGAGGGTATCAGATTTATCTGCCAATGGAATTGCTGTTGCTGACTCTTCCTTACAGATTGAAAGTACAGAAGTGAGGTTGGATAATCCAAGGACCGTGGAAGATGAAGTTTAAGAGACTATCAAGGTGCAACGGCAGCAGCAGCTAATGCATCACTTGCAGAGAGTGTGATAGAACCCACTCTTGTAATGTTTGAGGTAAAACTTGATCCAATCTATGTTATTATTGTCTGCAATCAACCAATCTCTTTTGTTAGTTGAGTTGATTTCTTGTGATATGACTCTTGTTTTTGTTTCCTTGTTAGTCTATCACATGTTTTCATTATTTAAATATTTTTTTAACCAATATGGCTCCTTTATTTTCTTGTACTGATTAAGCTGGTGAAGCAGTAGGCTTAGAAAAATGGCTTAACCTTACGTTACAAATGAATTTTTTCATCCCTCCTGTTCCTTTTCAGCTTATATGTTTTTGAATGTCCTCTGCTCCATTGAGTATGTTTCAGTGTGAAAGTAACCTTGTAGTTCTTGTTGCATTCACAATATTTGATAGTAAAAATAGTACTAGTGGAATCTGATCATCTTTACTTCACATTGGTTTAGATGTTATTACCAAACATAAGCATGCCATTATATGTTTCCATCTAATAGACTTTATATACAATGGCATTTCTGCAAAATAGCTCCTCTCTTAGTTTGTGTTCTGATTCCTGAAGCGCCAATCTATCTTCAGTATATTGTGTTAGAGGTTTAAAAGGCACTATTTTCTGTTACCATTTTATTTAGGTATTCTTTTTGCTATATTAGCAAAACTAGCATGAGTCCTTCAAAGTTTTCTATTCTGTCTGCCTTATGAGATCTTATTTACTTGTAAAAAAATAATATCTAACATGACTTGTTGACATGTATAACTGCAGGTTCATGTTCCACCATCAATTATGCTTGATGGTGTCCATTCACAACATTTTTTTGGTACTGGTGTTGTTATTTATCATTCTCAAGATATGGGATTGGTTGCAGTTGATAGGAATACGGTTGCAATATCCGCATCAGATGTGATGCTGTCATTTGCTGCATTTCCAATTGAAATTCCAGGGGAGGTAAATTCTTTACTAGCAAGTGATACTGAATGAAAGCATATTGTTTTGACTGATTCGTGTGTACCACTCCAGGTGGTTTTTCTTCATCCCGTTCATAATTTTGCTCTTATTGCTTATGACCCCTCGGCCCTTGGAGCTGTTGGTGCCTCAATGGTTCGAGCTGCTGAATTGCTTCCTGGTAGGTTCACCTATACAGCTTTCTGTATTTTCAGCGCTAAAGTTGTCTTTATGTTTTAAGTGTGTACTATATGACTTAGATTCTGATGTTCTCTATTTTTGCTTGGTTCAAATTTTTATCCCCAATTCTTAATCAGGACATCTTTGGTTCAGTTGGTTAGCAAAATTTGTTTTTCAAGTGGAATTTTTTGTTATTCCTTCCTATGAATTCATTTCTGAGTACACTTGTGTCTTCTTTCTTTGGAAATGCTTGCTTTTAAGGACTGATATTTATGTTCTTGGATAGAGCCGACATTACGTCGTGGGGATTCGGTCTATCTTGTGGGTTTAAGTAGAAGCCTACAAGCAACATCAAGAAAATCGATTGTTACCAACCCTTGTGCTGCTTTGAATATTGGCTCAGCTGATTGTCCTCGTTATAGAGCAACAAATATGGAAGTCATAGAACTTGATACTGGTAAGGAATTACATCATAATGAACCAAAATTGAGCTTTGATCTTGTGTTTTAAATCTTCTACTCTAATGGCATCTTCCAGACTTTGGGAGCACATTTTCGGGAGTGCTAACTGATGAGCATGGAAGGGTTCAAGCAATCTGGGGAAGCTTTTCAACTCAGGTATAGCTATTAGTTAGTTGCCATTACCCATGTCTATTCTGAGATCGTGACGTTATGATGCTTTGGTTTTTATTCCAGTTGAAATACGGTTGCAATACCTCAGAAGATCATCAATTTGTTAGAGGCATCCCTATTTATAAAATCAGCCAAGTTCTTGACAAAATTGTACGTGGTGCAAATGGACTACCTCTTCTCATTAATGGTGTCAGAAGGCCAATGCCACTTGTCAGGATTTTGGAGGTTGAGCTTTATCCTACTTTGCTTTCAAAGGCTAGGAGTTTTGGTTTGAGTGATGATTGGGTCCAGGTATATGTTTTTCTGTACAACTAATATGCTCTCTTTCTTGGGAAACATCAATTTTTTTCCATTTGAATTTCTGAAGATGTAAGAGAAAACAATCTTTCTAATTTTCTCATTTTCTCATTTAAGTACTTTGTCAAAATGTAGCATTCACAGGATTTCAGTGAACAATATTTTGATATCGGCTATTAAGTTATCCTAAAACATAAATTTTTTATATGGTTAAAGCCGAGTAATTGAAATTAATACTCATGTTCTATCTAGATTTAATATGACATTTATGGTGCATAGATTTGTGGAATTTGATAGTTTTTATCGTTTGTCAACTGAATGTCTCTTATCTTTGCAATTTCTTCTATGCCCTTTGGCTAACCTGACATTTGTGACTAACTTGATAATAACCAATATATTTCACTCAGTAAATTTACAGAATTTCAAGCTTTATCATTTTGTTAGTCTAGATACTGCATTGATTCTTAGATAAGATACCATCAACCTATTTTTGAACTTCATAGATAAGTTACCATCAACCTATTTTTGAACTTCACTTATTTGAGGGATGGCAAAACCGGATCCATTTAAATTTGGCTTTAAAAAAAAAAAACCCGATCCTCTCATTGAGCGTCCCTTTTGTTTACTTTTAAGCTAAGCCTATGTTTTTTTTTTCTTTAATTTTTTTTAGAATAGAACCCACTCCAAACCTAATCCACTCTGATACGGAGCAGATGTTGGGGTGAGTGGGCGAGTATATATTTAATCTTGCGGGTAGATACAGCTATAAGAAAACCTGCCCCGCACCCGACCTATTGTCATACCTAATTTATATATTTATTCAAGTATAGGAAATGGCTAGCTTCTCGAAGTTGTCAATTGACTAGTTTAATATGTCTTCTAGGCTCTTGTCAAGAAAGATCCAATTAGACGACAAGTTTTACGTGTTAAAGGATGTTTGGCTGGATCAAAAGCTGAAAACCTATTAGAACAAGGGGATATGGTTTTGGCAGTCAACAAAGAGCCTGTTACTTGCTTCCGAGACATAGAAAATGCTTGCCAAGCTTTAGATGAGAGTGGTGGCCATGAAGGGAATCTTAACATGACCATTTTTCGACAGGCAAGAAACTGTATGCTATGTATTCTTCAATTTTTCTGCTCTCATTTGCTTATAAAGGTAAATGATGTGAACATGTTCTTTGTGTTTCCAGGGACGTGAAATTGATCTTCTTGTAGGAAACAGATGTTAGGGATGGGAATGGTACAACACGTGTAATAAATTGGTGTGGTTGCATTGTTCAGGATCCTCATCCAGCAGTCCGTGCTCTTGGATTTCTTCCTGAAGAAGGTCATGGTGTATACGTGGCTAGGTAAGGCTTTTGCTTGAGTTTGCAAAATATTGTAACTTTCTTTAATTTGAAATAGCCATGAGAACAGAGTTCCTGTGACCGACAGGAATTATACTGTTTCCTGTATTGAGTTTTTCCTTGAAGCATTAACGTGCTAGCTTATCCACCTCTAAACTGGGTGTGGCAAAGCTTCATTAGTTCCCAGATTCCCAGAGCATATATAAAGTAGTATCTTTCCAAATAACCTTCAGTCCTGGCCAATAATAGCTTGTTCTTTTTTAAATCAGCCCTGACCACCGAGCAACTTTTATTTAATGATTTGTGTTGTAAAATTTCAGCCAATGATTCGTTTTTTTGTTCTTGGGTTTTAGGTGGTGTCATGGAAGCCCTGTACACAGATATTGTCTATATGCTCTTCAATGGATTGTTGAAATTAATGGAAAACCAACACCTGATTTAGATGCTTTTATTAATGTGACAAAGGTAATATCTTTATTAGTTAAATGTTGAGTTGTGATAACGCATAGTTTTTGCTAATGGTAGTATTAAAACTTATCAGGAATTGGGGCATGGTGAGTTCGTCAGAGTAAGAACTGTCCACCTTAATGGGAAGCCTCGAGTGTTGACATTGAAGCAAGATCTGCATTACTGGCCTACATGGGAATTGAGATTTGACCCCAATACTGCAATGTGGAGTAGACAAACGATCAAGGAATTGGATAAATAAAAAAGGAGTCTGTGCACATACACTTTACTTTAGGAAGGAGAAGGAATAACAAATCATGTAAAGGCTATTGGTAATGGGTGTATATCATATTAGTTTTTACATTTAAAAATATAATGACCACTTATTAGCAAAACTCCTATATTTTGAATTGAATAAGGGAAAATTATAATGTTTTAGGCCTTTATCTATTATTATTATTTTTTTTTTTTTTTTTTTTTGCTTTATTATGCAACTTTTGCCAAATTTACTGTTTATCCTGTGAAACTTTCCTCTCGCTCTTGTATTTTCTCTGACTAGGCATGCACACAGTCCGAACAACCTGATCCAACCAAATTCAATCTGATGGATTGGAAATCATAATGGCTTGGTTGGGTCAAATTCTTTATGGTTCACGGGTTGAATTGAATCATGGTTTGAATGGATAATCTTGTAAATCTGACCTAATCTGGAAAAATTAACAAATGTAATTTTTTGAATTTTTTTAGGCTAAATGCGTCATGGTTAGGTTAAATTCTTTTTGGTTTGTTTCAAAATATAGTTTATTTTCATTTTTTGTATTATAGTTAAATCCTTAAATTGTTTATTATATTTGTATTAAATTTTATATTATTTTCAATAATTCTCATTAAGTCCCACTTATTATTTCAATATTATAATTATTTATGGGCATAATACGAAAGATATACGAATAAAATTGTCCTTTAACCATAATAATTGTTATTTTTTAGTCTGTGTAAAAATAATACGTGTAATATTTTTTTGAAATGGAGGGCGCATTTGTTTACCACACTAATGCGGAAAAAAATTATGAGCTGACGTGATTTTTCTTTTTAAAGAAGTGAACACAACTGTATTATGTAGGGATACGTTGTAAAATTTTAATTAATAAATTTTAAACTCAAGCATTTTCAATCTTTTTTTTTTTATTTTTGAACAAAGAATCAAATATTGAAGAGAAAAGAAGAGAGAACTAAATAGTATATTTTTCCACTCAATTATTAGAATAAAAATTACAAATTTCCTATTTTGTTAAGATTTGGAAAGCAGTAAATAACAGATCCGATTTGATATTTAAAGAAATAAAAAAGAAAAAAAAAAGGTCAACTTGCTCAAATATTATTATAAAGAATCAGAATAATATCATATATATTAATTTCTCATTTAGTATATTCCTATTATGGAAAATCTCTAATCAATAGTTATAGGGCATCATAAATCTCTCTCTATATATAACGTGGTTGATGAGTTGAACCACCATCCTCAATCTCTCTCTCTCTCCTTTACATATTCTGAACTTAACTCTTAGTCTTAGTCTGTCTCTCCCTTTTAACAATGAAGAAGAGAGAACTTATAATGACGCCTTTTGATTATTGTACTTTTGCTTCGAAATATCCGGTGATCCCAGCATTTCAGCGATTTAAAAAACAGCATAAAAAGAACGTGGCCAGGGGCGTTGGTGGTGGAAAGAAAATTTCGGATTTGTTTTGCATGAGTTGCTTGAAAGAGATGATTCAAGTGTCTCCTACATATCTTGAGAATCAAGAATTACTGAAGAAAGCTAATCCTGAGAATCAAGAATTGATGAATCTGATCAGAGATTCACAAAAAGCGGATTTGGAAGCTCTTCAGAAACGCGTTTTGCTTGTCCAGACAATAGTCGAACGTAGGTTGGAAATTTTACGATCAGACGAATTTTAGTTTGTTTTATTTGCTTCGCTTTTTTTTCAGTTAATTAATCTTGATTTTACAATTAGTTATCTATTGTAAAATTAAGTTAATTGACTAGAAACAAAGCAAACAAACAAACTAAAGTTGAGGGTTTTTGTTTGCTATTAGGCCTTCAAAAAATAAATAACTACCAATTATGTGCGAACATGTTTAGAAATTTAATTACTCACTTCGTTTCAAAAAGAGAGTCCATCTTTTTTTCGCATTGTGGTTAATCTTTTAATTGTCTACTAAATTATTTTATTTTCAATAATATTTATTAATTATTAATTATTATTTCAATACGCGTGTTATTTAAGATGAGCATAATAGTAAAATTATATGAATAAAATTATTTTTTAACTATATTTCTTAATCTGCGTGAAAATAAAAAGTGAACGATCTTTTTGAAATGGAGGTAGTAATAAGTTTTAAACTCTAGCATTGCCAATTTTTTATTTTTATTTTTATTTTTTAGTAAAGAATCAAATAATGAAAAGAAAAAAATCCATCATTAATAATAAAAAAATATAAGTTTCCATTTTATTATGCGAGGAGTGGTTTTGAATTCGAATTCTTTCAATCACAATAATTTTCATCAGTTTGGTTATATATATATTATTTCTGTCCAATATTGACCCCTTAGTAAATTTAAAAAAAAAAAAAAAGAAAAATTAATACTATAACCATTCTCAAAAAATAATATCAATAATAATAATACTATAACTTCATTCATATATTCCTTTAAAGAAAAAAAAGAAGCACGTGAATTCAATGGGGGTGTTGCCCACTCAATGGGAGTTAAAACGACTTGACTCCTTTGTTTTATTTTTTACTGCATTTATTATTTTAATTTGCACATTTATTACCACAATCCATAAAGTTTTAAATTTCTGACCTCATAAATCAAGTTCACCTAAACATTATTGCATATGATTTAATCATATTGATTTTAAATTCCACTATTTCCTCGATGGAATCATTTAAATAAAAAAGAAAATCCTTGATAGAAGTTTATAAAAATTCCAAAATGCAATTTTTTTTTTTCCAGCAAGATTATGGTAGGCGCAATTAATAATTAGTGAGCAGATTCTCAACCTCATAATCCCTCATCGTTATCAGTATATGGGAGTGGCATAGAATGTGTGTATGTGTATATACATACAGTGGTCCATCCAAAACTAAGAATTCAGAAATAAGTAGATTTCAGCTCTGCTTATCTTGTACTTTTATCAAGTACAAAGTCATAAATTTACTTATTTACTCAACATTTACTTCTTTTATAAACTTTTCCAGAGGAAACTTTTCTTTTCTTTTCTTTTTTACCTTAAACGGTGTAAAATTGAATATTATTAATTATGTGGTTGAGTGCTCCACATCTCTTTATACAGCCAAATTAATTTTTTATTTTTGAATTATTTGAATTTACATTACTAATTTCACGTTGGCGGTTGACAAGTTCCTTAAAGTTTTTTATTTTTAGATTTGCATGAAAATTAATTTATTGAAGCAAATTCAATTTTATTGTCATTAATTGTAAAAATTAATCATAAATGCATAACCACTAAAAACACTTTTCTTTGCCAATACTTAAAAAGAAAAAACAAGACCACACTATATAAAGAAAAAGGGGAAAAATGAAAATTTCTTGGGGAAAAAAAACATATTCTAATTATTTTTTTTAATTTATAGAAATTAAAAATACAACAATCTTTATACAACATTGCACATAATCATGCATAAGAAAGAACAATAAATTGCTTGTTGCTACACTTAATTAAATTAAAACCATGAAGTAAAAAATAATACCAAAATCAAAGATGAGATGATTAACATTCCTTCCTTTGTAACGTATTGCTAGGGAATATTCCGGTGGAGGAGGGTATTTGTAGTACCATGGAAAATAAGGCAAGATAGGGTTAGGAGGAGGTGGTACATGGAATTGAGGAAAGACATTTGGTACGTCCCAACCGGGTGGTGGATAGTCAATTGAAGGAGGTAGCAAAGACGGAGGCGGCGGGGGCAACAGCGGCTGTTGTGGTGACGGTGGTGGTGGGCATTTTATAGTGGGTATTGGAGGAGGTTGACAAGAATAGGGACATACATTATTAGTAGGTATTGAAGTTTGGGTAGGGATTGTGTTTGTAGTAGTTTGTGACATAAATTTGGAAGGTGAACCAAATAAAATTAAAATGAAAAAAAATTTTGCTTGAATGAAATTTTTTTTGGCCATTTGGGCATTCGATATGGAAAAACAAAAAGGAGAGAATGAGAGAAGCTTAAGTAATAAAAGGCTAAAAGGAGGATAGCATGTGGGTATGGGATGTGTGGTGTGCTATTGAAAGGCTTTGAGGCAAAAATATTTGGTGTGTGAGTGATTGAATCATTATTGGGAATTTTGAAAGCAACCTCTATATATTTGGATAGGTGTATTGTTTTATTTTTTAAAAGACATAAATGGATATTTCTACTTTATTTATTTGGATAGTGACTTTGATTTAACGCTTGGTTGAAATAAAACAAACAATTACTTGCATTTATAGGATATTGTCTTTATTATTGAATTATAATAATTCCAAATTTTTATTATATATTTATATTTAAATTGAATTTGAATATTTGATAAGATTTGTATTAAGAGTTAGATAATAAGAATAAGAGTTTCATTTTCTTATGATCAACAAAATTTGACTCTCTTTCAAAAAAAAAAAAAAAAAAAAAAAAATTTGTGCAATGAAAAGATTGTATGCTTAAAGACAAACAATGCAAATTGTAGGGTATTATGTGTAATCAATGATTGTGTTATCGTATTGTGAAAATTAATCACTCGACAAACTAATTTTAGTATGCTTAAAATCAATTTATTTTAATTATTGGCCAAAAACATAATTTCACCCTGAAACTTTACTCTTTTTTTATGTGGATCTTTGAACTTTACACATATTACAATACGTAGCAAAAATGCAATATGAATTGTCAAAAACAATAATATTAATCCAAATTGTACCCCATATAGCAAAAACCCTGAAATTTACCGAACAAAAATATAATTTTTTAAAAAGATAATCAAAAATACAGATAATATAAACAAATAATTTCATATTTTTCCATAAATAAATATTTTACTTATACATATTTCATATTTATGTGAAACAACCCGAATTTTTATTTTCAAAACATTTTCCAATTAAATTTAATGAACCGACAGCCTAGAAATTTATATTAGTATTTTAGTGCGAACACTGTGAGAAACCAAACCGAAAATCGATTGAAAAAGCCGTAAACCAGTTGAAAATCAAAGATTTGGGCCGAACCGAATCAAATCGAACCGGTTTGACCCAGACCATCTAGAATTCTCTTCTTCCTCTATTTCCAGCGTATGCCTCACTTTCCTCACCCATATTTTTCCTACGCCTTCGACCACCGCGTAGCACCACCAGTGCCACCGCCATCCTCTCCTCTCTTCTTCTTCTTCTTCTTCTTCTTCTTCTCCTTTCTTTTTCTTCTTCTTCTTCCATTCTTTCTTTCCTTTTCCCTTCACTGCATCTGCATCCTTGGCGAGACAGAGCTGTAGCAGCGCCGCGCGACACCTCCAGCTCAATCGGACTCCTCCGCGCGCCACATCCAGCCGCTCCACGTCGCAGCGACTCCACCAGCTCCCTGGATCAGATCGCGCGGCACGAGCAGACCCGGCCTCCCTCTGCCTTCGATCGCGCAAGCATCGCGCCGCATCCAGCTCGTCGCGCCATCGCCACTGCCCAGCCATCGCTCCAACGTGCCTCCGACCACCAGAAATGAGCCTGTCCAGCTCCTTCGCGCTGCCTCTGCCTCCCTCCGCCACTGCCAGTCAACCTCCGGCCACCAGCCTTCATTTCCGGTTAATCAAAATTCCGGTAATAATATATATTGGGTATAATTTAATTTTAGTAATATTAGTTAATTAAATTAATTTTATTATTTGTAGTTAATTAATTTAGTTAATTTAATTTAGTAATTGTGAGTAGTTAATTGAGTTATAATGTAAGTGTTGATTAATTCAAATTACTTGGTTAATTCACGAATTTAATTCTAGTAATAAATAAATTGTTAGGAAATTATGGTTTATGGAATTAAAGAAAAATTTATGAATTAATGTTGATATGGATTATAGGATGTTAAGAATCTAAGTTTTGATGGGAAATGAGTGAAATTTGTGTGTATATATATAAGTCTAAGTTATGGAGAACCTATTGCATTTGGTAGGGAGTAGCTATTGCAGGTAATCGTTACCATTTTTATATGAACTAACGAAGGAATGGATATATTGTTAATATTTTTGTGATGTATACCATTGGTTAATGCTCAATAGCTTCAATCTTGTTAGGTAACGATCGATGGTAAACATAATTTACTATAATCTAGAAATTGTATTTTCGTGGCAAGATGAAGGAAATTTAGGAAGCTTTAGTTATATGTTCAAGTTGTGAGTTGGGTTACCTAGTAGAAGTATTTATGAAATTGTAATTTAATTGAAGCATTGGTTCTTAGTAGCTAGTTTAGAATTTTAGTAAATGTTTAAAGATGTTGTTTATACCTTAAGCAAGGATGATGAAATAAAGGTTTAATAAGGAGTTTTATAATAGTTAGAAGCTAATTAACTTCTGTTTATATGTATATGTATAAACGATTTCATTTATTTGTCAATTAGCTAAAAAAAAAAGCTGATTATATTTACGTAAAGCAATGAATGTTCAATAATATTATTGGAACATGTTTGGAGGTTATTATAAGTTGTGAATTAATAATTGAATGTTGACAATATTATTTAGATGGAGGAAGGGAAATTTAACTGTCTGATCGCCCGACGGATGGGCTGTGTGCATTAGTTGATAAATATATATAATATTGTGACATTTGAGCAGGTAGATAGTCCAATTTTTAGGGGAGGTGCTGCCGAAATTTCTATAGAACTTAGACTTGTTTTAATTAACAATATAATTAATAAGTTTATTTAGATTAATTCTATAACTTGTTATGATTATTTTACTATTATCATGATTGTTCATTTAATTATTCAATTATTTATTTATTTCATCATTGTTGTTTATTGTCAATATTATTTATTTATTTATTTATTTGTTTGTTTGCATTTGAGTATGAATGTCTAATCGTGCATTACATTTCGATATGTAGTTGATCAATATGTCTGCATTTAATTGCAATGTTTGATTAATTGTGTTGTGATATTGTTGTGCTTTGTTTGTGTGGAATTGGGATGAAGTGGGTCACCATGGGTTTGTGAGGACGGTCGATAAAGCATGGATCCTGATTATGATAAATTATGAAACTGGACCGTCGGCCGGGTAAATGGGAGATCGGCGCCCCCGTGTGCACCTACCGTTGTGATCTATATGATATGTAAAACCACAGGTTGGCTTCTTTATTGGGCGCACCTGATAATCTAGATTTGATCGCAGCCCGCAGGGTGGCCTCCTGTTGTGAGCGCCTGATGATCTAGATTTGATGGAGACGACCGGGTAGCCACCTGTTGGTATGGAAAAGAAAAGAGAGAATGAAAAAAACAATGAGAGGGCTGGTCAAGTGAGGATTAGACCGGTCGGCCAGAATGGGGGATCGGCTCCCTTGTGCACACGTGAGAGGATGGGCCATGTGGGAGGACGGCTCATCGGGGGTTTCGGTGACGCCGCAGACCAATTTCCACGTGATGTGATTATATGAAGATGTTTATGATTGTGAGTGCTGGTGATATGCCATTTGAGTGACTGGCTGCGTGAGCATATAACTAGTCGGATGACTAGATTGATATGTTTACACATTTGTGTGACTGCGTGTGTTGTGCAATAATTATTACTCCTTAGAAAACTCACTTGTCTTGTTTGAATTTTTCAGGAAGTAAGTTTCTCTTTAATACGGTTTAAGCTATATTTCTTCGCCACAGGGCTATTAAGAAGTTTTCCTAGTTCCATAATTATTTTACTATGTAATTATATGTATAAAAAGCTATGTATACAAAATAGTTAGTGACTCCGCAGTTGTAGAATTTGTGTACAATTAGTCGTGTATTAACATAGACGATATAATTATGTGAGCCCATATTAAGATGTGATGTATTGTTAATTAGGGCCGAACTGTGGAATTTTGTAGAAGATAAATTTGAGCCGAGATGTAATAAAATCTTGAGATTTATTTATTTAGTAATATGGGCTGAATACTTGAAATTTATATTGGAATAGTAAATTTTAGTGTTTCAGGCTTACTACGGGCCTCGGGGGCCTTAAGCTTACCTGGGCCCTAGTGCCGGTCCGGTCCATGGAAACGGGTCGTGACATTATGCATTTAACCTTTAATTATATGTAACATATTTTACTTATATAGAATTTATTGGTCTTATGCATATCAATGATGGAATATAATTTAATCTCTGAATTTTGATAAAAAAAACTTTATCGCAACTTGAACTTTAAATTAATCTTGTGACACTTTGAATTTCATTTTTTTTACTAATCTCACGTCTTCTTACACTAAAAGAAATAAATTTTAGAATTTTTTAACTTTTATATGTAAATTATTAATTTGATATAAGGTTAATATAATATTTGTATCAATAATTTTATATTTTTAATTGTTCAATAGGTGTTTAATTGATGTAATTTTATAATTTGAGGTGTCCAATAGATCAAATAAAGTAATTAATATATCTAATTTAATAAGTTGAAGTATTTAATAGGTCAACGTAAAATAGAAGATACCATAAAATTTTTTGTAAAAGATACGCGTGAATTTATGTATGGCTGAATACATAAATTCACCCTTTTACTTTTCACAAAAAATCTTCAGTACCCTCAACTTTTATTTTGACTCGTTGAATATTTCAATTTATTAAATTATACTTATTAAATATTTTATTTGACCCATTAACCATCTAAGCTTATAAAATTAGATCAATTAAATATTTATTGAAAAACTAAAAACTGTAAAATTATTGTTCTAAAAATTGTATTAACCATATATCAAATTAATGTTCTATATATAAACATAAAAAACTTTTAAAATTTACTACTTTTAGTTAAAAAACGTGTGAAATTATACCAAAAAATGAAGTTTAAGATGCCAAAGTTTATAATTCAAAATACCACAAAAAAATTTTTTTGTAAAAGTTCAGAGTTTAAATGATGTATTCCACGGTTTATGCATTGAGCTGCAGATCAACTCTACCTAATAATACCTATACATAAATGGTGACATGGACATAAAAAAAAGAGGGAAAAAAAAAAAAAAGGCAAGTAGAGAAAATGACTAATGTGTCCTAATCTTTGTCGTTAAGGAAAATTCCTTCAACTATTTGATAGAAACACTTGTGTTCTTTTCTTTGTTAAATACACAAATTAAAAAAGGTTTAATATTATGCGGAGAATCTTCTGTTGTAGCCAACATCACGAGACAGGAGAAAGTGACCTATTTGAAATTGATACAAATCAAACAATTTCATTTTTTTTTTTAAGGAAAATTGAAGGAAAAATAATGAGCATATACATTTGAATTGTTACAATTCACCCATTTGATTTGAGCTTTATGTAATTATATGTATTTTTTAGTTAAATATTACATCAAAAATAAAACTGATAATACTATATTACGTTCCTCATTAAATTTATATATATATAATTCTAAAGCAAAAAATATTTCAAAAATGTTGATATGGCACTCTACTCATTGAGCACACCTATTTTTCTTTTTCTTATAAATTTTTGAGCTTTTTTTTTTTTTTTTACTATCATTTTTACAATTTGATTGGCCACTAAAATATTTTCTAAATTGAAAAATTAATATTTTATGATATTAATCAATATTTTTGAAATTTAAAAATTAATATTTTTATATTAATCAATACTTTTGAAATTTAATCTTAGCTATCTAACACTATCTAGCTATATATATTATCATTGTTGAGTCTTATGGTTTCATTAATCAATACTTTATGGTTTCATTTTCTTTTTTTTGTTGTTATTTCTTTCGATTCAATTCTTTAGATCATTATGTGTATTCAATTATTCATTAAGTATTTTTATTTTTCATATTTGCCGATAGTTGCTACATCCAAATACTCCAAGACTAGGTATGATGAAATCCTGAAGGAAGATGAGTTCTTATCTGTGTATATTTTTTTTCTTTTAAAATGATGCTTGATTATGAGATTGATTTTTTTTTTTTAACAAATCAGTGCTATTATCTAAGAATTTATTCTCTTGCTTTTATCTGTTGTTAACTGAAACAACCCGAATTTTTATTTTCAAAACATTTTCCAATTAAATTTAATGAACCGACAGCCTAGAAATTTATATTAGTATTTTAGTGCGAACACTGTGAGAAACCAAACCGAAAACCGATTGAAAAAGCCGTAAACCAGTTGAAAATCAAAGATTTGGGCCGAACCGAATCAAATCGAACCGGTTTGACCCAGACCATCTAGAATTCTCTTCTTCCTCTATTTCCAGCGTATGCCTCACTTTCCTCACCCATATTTTTCCTACGCCTTCGACCACCGCGTAGCACCACCAGTGCCACCGCCATCCTCTCCTCTCTTCTTCTTCTTCTTCTTCTTCTTCTTCTCCTTTCTTTTTCTTCTTCTTCTTCCATTCTTTCTTTCCTTTTCCCTTCACTGCATCTGCGTCCTTGGCGAGACAGAGCTGTAGCAGCGCCGCGCGACACCTCCAGCTCAATCGGACTCCTCCGCGCGCCACATCCAGCCGCTCCACGTCGCAGCGACTCCACCAGCTCCCTGGATCAGATCACGCGGCACGAGCAGACCCGGCCTCCCTCTGCCTTCGATCGCGCAAGCATCGCGCTGCATCCAGCTCGTCGCGCCATCGCCACTGCCCAGCCATCGCTCCAACGTGCCTCCGACCACCAGAAATGAGCCTGTCCAGCTCCTTCGCGCTGCCTCCGCCTCCCTCCGCCACTGCCAGTCAACCTCCGGCCACCAGCCTTCATTTCCGGTTAATCAAAATTCCGGTAATAATATATATTGGGTATAATTTAATTTTAGTAATATTAGTTAATTAAATTAATTTTATTATTTGTAGTTAATTAATTTAGTTAATTTAATTTAGTAATTGTGAGTAGTTAATTGAGTTATAATGTAAGTGTTGATTAATTCAAATTACTTGGTTAATTCACGAATTTAATTCTAGTAATAAATAAATTGTTAGGAAATTATGGTTTATGGAATTAAAGAAAAATTTATGAATTAATGTTGATATGGATTATAGGATGTTAAGAATCTAAGTTTTGATGGGAAATGAGTGAAATTTGTGTGTATATATATAAGTCTAAGTTATGGAGAACCTATTGCATTTGGTAGGGAGTAGCTATTGCAGGTAATCGTTACCATTTTTATATGAACTAACGAAGGAATGGATATATTGTTAATATTTTTGTGATGTATACCATTGGTTAATGCTCAATAGCTTCAATCTTGTTAGGTAACGATCGATGGTAAACATAATTTACTATAATCTAGAAATTGTATTTTCGTGGCAAGATGAAGGAAATTTAGGAAGCTTTAGTTATATGTTCAAGTTGTGAGTTGGGTTACCTAGTAGAAGTATTTATGAAATTGTAATTTAATTGAAGCATTGGTTCTTAGTAGCTAGTTTAGAATTTTAGTAAATGTTTAAAGATGTTGTTTATACCTTAAGCAAGGATGGTGAAATAAAGGTTTAATAAGGAGTTTTATAATAGTTAGAAGCTAATTAACTTCTGTTTATATGTATATGTATAAACGATTTCATTTATTTGTCAATTAGCTAAAAAAAAAGCTGATTATATTTACGTAAAGCAATGAATGTTCAATAATATTATTGGAACATGTTTGGAGGTTATTATAAGTTGTGAATTAATAATTGAATGTTGACAATATTATTTAGATGGAGGAAGGGAAATTTAACTGTTTGATCGCCCGACGGATGGGCTGTGTGCATTAGTTGATAAATATATATAATATTGTGATATTTGAGCAGGTAGATAGTCCAATTTTCAGGGGAGGTGCTGCCGAAATTTCTATAGAACTTAGACTTGTTTTAATTAACAATATAATTAATAAGTTTATTTAGATTAATTCTATAACTTGTTATGATTATTTTACTATTATTATGATTGTTCATTTAATTATTCAATTATTTATTTATTTCATCATTGTTGTTTATTGTCAATATTATTTATTTATTTATTTATTTGTTTGTTTGCATTTGAGTATGAATGTCTAATCGTGCATTACATTTCGATATGTAGTTGATCAATATGTCTGCATTTAATTGCAATGTTTGATTAACTGTGTTGTGATAATGCTATGCTTTGTTTGTGTGGAGTTGGGATGAAGTGGATCACCATGGGTTTGTGAGACCGTTACCGTTATATGGATCCATTACCGTTAGCCGGGTAAATGGGAGATCGGCGCCCCCGTGTGCACCTACCGTTACCGTTACCGTTAACCACAGGTTGGCTTCTCGTCGTTGCGCACCGGACAGTCTAGATTTGATCGCAGCCCGCAGGGTGGCCTCCTGTTGTGAGCGCTTGATGATCTAGATTGGATGGAGACCACCGGGTTGCCTCCTGTTGGTATGAAAAAGAAAAGAGAGGATAGAAAAACAATGAGAGGGCTGGTCAAGTGAGGATTAGACCGGTCGGCCAGTATGGGGGATCGGCTCCCTGGTGCACATGTGAGAGGATGAGCCATGTGGGAGGACGGCTCATCGGGGGTTCGGTGACTCCACTGACTAATTTCCACGTGATGTGATTATATGAAGATGTTAATGATTGTGAGTGCTGGTGATTTGCCATTTGTGTGACCGGCTGCGTGAGCATATAGCTAGTCGGATGACTAGATCGATATATTTACACATTTGTGTGACTGCATGTGTTGTGTGATAATTATTTCTGCTTAGAAAACTCACAAGTCTTGCTTGATTTTTTTTCAGGAAGTAAGTTTTTCTTTAATCCGATTTAGGCTATGTTTCTTCGGCGCAGGGCAATAGAGAAATTTTCCTAATCCCATAATTATTTCACTATGTAATTATGTGTATAAAAAGCTATGTATACCAAAGAGTTAGTGACTCCGCAGTTGTAGGATTTACATATATTTAATCGTGAATTAACATAGACAAAATAATTCTGTAAGCCATATTAGAATGTGATGTATTGTAAACTAGGCCCGAACTATAGAATGCTGTAGAAGATAAACTTGGGCCGAGAAATAATAGAATATTGAAATTCATACCGAGATAATAGATTCTAGTGTCTCAGGCTTACTACGGGCCTCGGGGGCGTTAAGCTTACCTGGGCCCTAGTGCCGGTCCGGCCCATGGAGTCGGGTCGTGACAAAGTTGGTATCAGAGCTTAGGTTAGGGATTCTAGGACACAACTGCGGAGTATAGGAAATTTCTTTATGTTGCGATCGGCCGTAACCAGCATAAGGAAGGAAACTTGTGATTTTCCCCTCCAGGGATGGTGGACGCACTAGACCCTATGAGGTGGGAAAATCCACACCTATTGTGTAGATCAATAGGCTATAGAAGAAGTAATTCAAGGTTTGAGGTGAAAACACTAGACAATAAGATACATCTATCGCAGTACCTATAGGGGCTAGAATGGTATCAACCCTCAAGCTAGGGAATAGAGTAATACCTGATGGTAGTGGATTGGCCTGATCACCCAGTACACTACTTTTCATGTGAACTCTATTCCTGTCAGTGAGTAGGATAGTGTAGAGAATAAATAGGATTTTCATTGGTATGGTAGATTCATGAACACAAATAATAACTTTGAGGTCATTAGAAATTTGTGTCTAGTTTTCAACACAGCTACTGAATATCTTTAGAGTTTATTTAAAAATATAAACCTTTTATTTTTGTTTTCATTTTATTTACCTGACATTTTAAATTTAAAACCCCATTTTAATTTTGAATTCAAATTGTGTTATGATAAATAATTTGAAATTGATTATTTATATAGAAAATTATTTTTTTGAAAGCCGTCTATTTATATCACGGGGCGAATTGGATTAGAGCATGAAATGAAATGATTACAAGGATAGTAAAATTTTGAAAGAAGATTGGGAAAAGAAGAATGAGACTGGTGGTGATAATAATAAGTAAGTAGACAGTTAGCAGTCAAGTTTAGAACATGAACGCTGGAAATGTCGGGTAGCCGATTTTGGTATAGAAGGTAAGTGGTGATTAGATGTGGAGTATAGGATTGTTTAATGTAATACATGGAAGACATAACATTAGGAATGGACTTGAATGATTTAAGGGTATAGAAATGATATATATAACGAGTTGTAATATATATATGAGGAGTAAGTGGTAGATAAAAGTTTGAGAATTTATAAACACCTTACTAGACTTGAATAAGGGGAAGATTGATTGACTAAAGATAGATAAAATAAGTAAGTTGATATATGGAGTGGATTCTTATCGTAAATACAATTGATAAAGGTGTAGAAATAGGAAATTATTACGTCTATTGAAATTTAGTATGGTAACAATTGTCTAGTCATTAGCTTGAGTTTTGATATAAGGTGAATGGATGGATAGTATATTTTTAAACTTGAAGATATATAGGTTATAGGATGGAAAATAAAACAATTAACTTATGTATTATAGGTACTAATTAGGGACTTGTTATTGTTACATGATTGAAGTATAAATTGAAAATTTCATGTAGAAACGAATAAATTATTTAGCTAAAGAATTTGGTAAAGGAAGTTGAGTTATTATGGTCTATTTGTTTGATTATATATTTTGATGGTAAGGCACCATTAGGTCAAGAATTAAGAAATTTTATTAAAAACCTCAGTATTGATATATTTAGGGCATGTAATAAATGGTAGGTTAAAATGTTAGCGAGTAGGTAAGTCATGAGTGATGATGATTAGTAGTATGGAAGAAACCAAGTGGATAAAATAATTAATAAGAGTATTTAATATCCTTAGGATGAACTAATAGCAACATTGGTGGAATGAAAAGTTATTAAAAATAAGAGCTAAGAGGGATGAAAGGTATTATTATGAAAGTCCATTAGGTGATAAGTTTTAGAGTAATTAGAGAGATTAAGTTAAAGAGAAGTTGATGGTTGAGTCAAAAGCATGAGAATCTTTGTAAAGGTAAGATATTTATGTAGTGCAGTGAGATCCTTTAGTCCAGGAGTCATCGAATAGTGGAACTGGTATAGGATAAGAATATCATAGGAAGAATAGGACTTGCATAGGTAAGAACCAAGAGAATGAGCTTGAGTCGCCCTGTGATACTAATAGACAACGAAAGTTACAAGACGACTTTTTCTTAAAGTTTTGGATTAAAGTAGTGGTTTCTAAACTTTTGATTAAGAAAAGTTTTAGTACTAATATATGTAATTAGACAAGTTCTTAGTATATAAATGAATTAAATTTCAATTGTTTTGTGTTTGAAAGCTATGTGTTAAGTTTTCCTGAAGAAATGCCTAGTGAAAGTTTAAATTTTCATATGAAATTATATAATATAGAAAAAAAAAAAAAAAAAACTATATATTTTCCTGTTAAACCCAGTTTTATCGTAAGATTTTATTCAAAAGAGATTTTCTAAAGAGATTTCAGTAGCTGTCTGAAGATAGTAATTAGAGAATTAGACAATAAGCTTAAGTTTCTCGTAAACTTCAGCCAAGTGGCACTAAATATGATTGTTAGCAATAGAAATACAATTAGAGTACTTGACTCTTTTCTTTCCTAGGTTCATATTATCTACTCTCGAGCTGTGCCCATGGTGTTGGGAGTAATTTCTTATAGCTTTGAAATTCTCTGTGTGTTCATTCTTACTCTCTCCTACTAGACTTCAATTCGAGGACGAATTGTCTTAAGGGGGGAAGACTGAAACAACCCGAATTTTTATTTTCAAAACATTTTCCAATTAAATTTAATGAACCGACAGCCTAGAAATTTATATTAGTATTTTAGTGCGAACACTGTGAGAAACCAAACCGAAAACCGATTGAAAAAGCCGTAAACCAATTGAAAATCAAAGATTTGGGCCGAACCGAATCAAATCGAACCGGTTTGACCCAGACCATCTAGAATTCTCTTCTTCCTCTATTTCCAGCGTATGCCTCACTTTCCTCACCCATATTTTTCCTACGCCTTCGACCACCGCGTAGCACCACCAGTGCCACCGCCATCCTCTCCTCTCTTCTTCTTCTTCTTCTTCTTCTTCTTCTCCTTTCTTTTTCTTCTTCTTCTTCCATTCTTTCTTTCCTTTTCCCTTCACTGCATCTGCGTCCTTGGCGAGACAGAGCTGTAGCAGCGCCGCGCGACACCTCCAGCTCAATCGGACTCCTCCGCGCGCCACATCCAGCCGCTCCACGTCGCAGCGACTCCACCAGCTCCCTGGATCAGATCACGCGGCACGAGCAGACCCGGTGTCACGACCCGTTTCCATGGACCGGACCGGCACTAGGGCCCAGGTAAGCTTAAGGCCCCCGAGGCCCGTAGTAAGCCTGAAACACTAAAATTTACTATTCCAATATAAATTTCAAGTATTCAGCCCATATTACTAAATAAATAAATCTCAAGATTTTATTACATCTCGGCTCAAATTTATCTTCTACAAAATTCCACAGTTCGGCCCTAATTAACAATACATCACATCTTAATATGGGCTCACATAATTATATCGTCTATGTTAATACACGACTAATTGTACACAAATTCTACAACTGCGGAGTCACTAACTATTTTGTATACATAGCTTTTTATACATATAATTACATAGTAAAATAATTATGGAACTAGGAAAACTTCTTAATAGCCCTGTGGCGAAGAAATATAGCTTAAACCGTATTAAAGAGAAACTTACTTCCTGAAAAATTCAAACAAGACAAGTGAGTTTTCTAAGGAGTAATAATTATTGCACAACACACGCAGTCACACAAATGTGTAAACATATCAATCTAGTCATCCGACTAGTTATATGCTCACGCAGCCAGTCACTCAAATGGCATATCACCAGCACTCACAATCATAAACATCTTCATATAATCACATCACGTGGAAATTGGTCTGCGGCGTCACCGAAACCCCCGATGAGCCGTCCTCCCACATGGCCCATCCTCTCACGTGTGCACAAGGGAGCTGATCCCCCATTCTGGCCGACCGGTCTAATCCTCACTTGACCAGCCCTCTCACTGTTTTTTTTTTCCATTCTCTCTTTTCTTTTCCATACCAACAGGTGGCTACCCGGTCGTCTCCATCAAATCTAGATCATCAGGCGCTCACAACAGGAGGCCACCCTGCGGGCTGCGATCAAATCTAGATTATCAGGTGCGCCCAATAAAGAAGTCAACCTGTGGTTTTACATATCATATAGATCACAACGGTAGGTGCACACGGGGGCGCCGATCTCCCATTTACCCGGCCGACGGTCCAGTTTCATAATTTATCATAATCAGGATCCATGCTTTATCGACCGTCCTCACAAACCCATGGTGACCCACTTCATCCCAATTCCACACAAACAAAGCACAACAATATCACAACACAATTAATCAAACATTGCAATTAAATGCAGACATATTGATCAACTACATATCGAAATGTAATGCACGATTAGACATTCATACTCAAATGCAAACAAACAAATAAATAAATAAATAAATAATATTGACAATAAACAACAATGATGAAATAAATAAATAATTGAATAATTAAATGAACAATCATGATAATAGTAAAATAATCATAACAAGTTATAGAATTAATCTAAATAAACTTATTAATTATATTGTTAATTAAAACAAGTCTAAGTTCTATAGAAATTTCGGCAGCACCTCCCCTAAAAATTGGACTATCTACCTGCTCAAATATCACAATATTATATATATTTATCAACTAATGCACACAGCCCATCCGTCGGGCGATCAGACAGTTAAATTTCCCTTCCTCCATCTAAATAATATTGTCAACATTCAATTATTAATTCACAACTTATAATAACCTCCAAACATGTTCCAATAATATTATTGAACATTCATTGCTTTACGTAAATATAATCAGCTTTTTTTTTAGCTAATTGACAAATAAATGAAATCGTTTATACATATACATATAAACAGAAGTTAATTAGCTTCTAACTATTATAAAACTCCTTATTAAACCTTTATTTCATCATCCTTGCTTAAGGTATAAACAACATCTTTAAACATTTACTAAAATTCTAAACTAGCTACTAAGAACCAATGCTTCAATTAAATTACAATTTCATAAATACTTCTACTAGGTAACCCAACTCACAACTTGAACATATAACTAAAGCTTCCTAAATTTCCTTCATCTTGCCACGAAAATACAATTTCTAGATTATAGTAAATTATGTTTACCATCGATCGTTACCTAACAAGATTGAAGCTATTGAGCATTAACCAATGGTATACATCACAAAAATATTAACAATATATCCATTCCTTCGTTAGTTCATATAAAAATGGTAACGATTACCTGCAATAGCTACTCCCTACCAAATGCAATAGGTTCTCCATAACTTAGACTTATATATATACACACAAATTTCACTCATTTCCCATCAAAACTTAGATTCTTAACATCCTATAATCCATATCAACATTAATTCATAAATTTTTCTTTAATTCCATAAACCATAATTTCCTAACAATTTATTTATTACTAGAATTAAATTCGTGAATTAACCAAGTAATTTGAATTAATCAACACTTACATTATAACTCAATTAACTACTCACAATTACTAAATTAAATTAACTAAATTAATTAACTACAAATAATAAAATTAATTTAATTAACTAATATTACTAAAATTAAATTATACCCAATATATATTATTACCGGAATTTTGATTAACCGGAAATGAAGGCTGGTGGCCGGAGGTTGACTGGCAGTGGCGGAGGGAGGCAGAGGCAGCGCGAAGGAGCTGGACAGGCTCATTTCTGGTGGTCGGAGGCACGTTGGAGCGATGGCTGGGCAGTGGCGATGGCGCGACAAGCTGGATGCGGCGCGATGCTTGCGCGATCGAAGGCAGAGGGAGGCCGGGTCTGCTCGTGCCGCGCGATCTGATCCAGGGAGCTGGTGGAGTCGCTGCGACGTGGAGCGGCTGGATGTGGCGCGCGGAGGAGTCCGATTGAGTTGGAGGTGTCGCGCGGTGCTGCTACAGCTCTGTCTCGCCAAGGACGCAGATGCAGTGAAGGGAAAAGGAAAGAAAGAATGGAAGAAGAAGAAGAAAAAGAAAGGAGAAGAAGAAGAAGAAGAAGAAGAAGAAGAGAGGAGAGGATGGCGGTGGCACTGGTGGTGCTACGCGGTGGTCGAAGGCGTAGGAAAAATATGGGTGAGGAAAGTGAGGCATACGCTGGAAATAGAGGAAGAAGAGAATTCTAGATGGTCTGGGTCAAACCGGTTCGATTTGATTCGGTTCGGCCCAAATCTTTGATTTTCAACTGGTTTACGGCTTTTTCAATCGATTTTCGGTTTGGTTTCTCACAGTGTTCGCACTAAAATACTAATATAAATTTCTAGGCTGTCGGTTCATTAAATTTAATTGGAAAATGTTTTGAAAATAAAAATTCGGGTTGTTTCAGTCTTCCCCCCTTAAGACAATTCGTCCTCGAATTGAAGTCTAGTAGGAGAGAGTAAGAATGAACACACAGAGAATTTCAAAGCTATAAGAAATTACTCCCAACACCATGGGCACAGCTCGAGAGTAGATAATATGAACCTAGGAAAGAAAAGAGTCAAGTACTCTAATTGTATTTCTATTGCTAACAATCATATTTAGTGCCACTTGGCTGAAGTTTACGAGAAACTTAAGCTTATTGTCTAATTCTCTAATTACTATCTTCAGACAGCTACTGAAATCTCTTTAGAAAATCTCTCTTGAATAAAATCTTACGATAAAACTGGGTTTAACAAGAAAATATATAGTTTTTTTTTTTTTTTTTCTATATTATATAATTTCATATGAAAATTTAAACTTTCACTAGGCATTTCTTCAGGAAAACTTAACACATAGCTTTCAAACACAAAACAATTGAAATTTAATTCATTTAATTCATTTATATACTAAGAACTTGTCTAATTACATATATTAGTACTAAAACTTTTCTTAATCAAAAGTTTAGAAACCACTACTTTAATCCAAAACTTTAAGAAAAAGTCGTCTTGTAACTTTCGTTGTCTATTAGTATCACAGGGCGACTCAAGCTCATTCTCTTGGTTCTTACCTATGCAAGTCCTATTCTTCCTATGATATTCTTATCCTATACCAGTTCCACTATTCGATGACTCCTGGACTAAAGGATCTCACTGCACTACATAAATATCTTACCTTTACAAAGATTCTCATGCTTTTGACTCAACCATCAACTTCTCTTTAACTTAATCTCTCTAATTACTCTAAAACTTATCACCTAATGGACTTTCATAATAATACCTTTCATCCCTCTTAGCTCTTATTTTTAATAACTTTTCATTCCACCAATGTTGCTATTAGTTCATCCTAAGGATATTAAATACTCTTATTAATTATTTTATCCACTTGGTTTCTTCCATACTACTAATCATCATCACTCATGACTTACCTACTCGCTAACATTTTAACCTACCATTTATTACATGCCCTAAATATATCAATACTGAGGTTTTTAATAAAATTTCTTAATTCTTGACCTAATGGTGCCTTAACATCAAAATATATAATCAAACAAATAGACCATAATAACTCAACTTCCTTTACCAAATTCTTTAGCTAAATAATTTATTCGTTTCTACATGAAATTTTCAATTTATACTTCAATCATGTAACAATAACAAGTCCCTAATTAGTACCTATAATACATAAGTTAATTGTTTTATTTTCCATCCTATAACCTATATATCTTCAAGTTTAAAAATATACTATCCATCCATTCACCTTATATCAAAACTCAAGCTAATGACTAGACAATTGTTACCATACTAAATTTCAATAGACGTAATAATTTCCTATTTCTACACCTTTATCAATTGTATTTACGATAAGAATCCACTCCATATATCAACTTACTTATTTTATCTATCTTTAGTCAATCAATCTTCCCCTTATTCAAGTCTAGTAAGGTGTTTATAAATTCTCAAACTTTTATCTACCACTTACTCCTCATATATATATTACAACTCGTTATATATATCGTTTCTATACCCTTAAATCATTCAAGTCCATTCCTAATGTTATGTCTTCCATGTATTACATTAAACAATCCTATACTCCACATCTAATCACCACTTACCTTCTATACCAAAATCGGCTACCCGACATTTCCAGCGTTCATGTTCTAAACTTGACTGCTAACTGTCTACTTACTTATTATTATCACCACCAGTCTCATTCTTCTTTTCCCAATCTTCTTTCAAAATTTTACTATCCTTGTAATCATTTCATTTCATGCTCTAATCCAATTCGCCCCGTGATATAAATAGACGGCTTTCAAAAAAATAATTTTCTATATAAATAATCAATTTCAAATTATTTATCATAACACAATTTGAATTCAAAATAAAAATGGGGTTTTAAATTTAAAATGTCAGGTAAATAAAATGAAAACAAAAATAAAAGGTTTATATTTTTAAATAAACTCTAAAGATATTCAGTAGCTGTGTTGAAAACTAGACACAAATTTCTAATGACCTCAAAGTTATTATTTGTGTTCATGAATCTACCATACCAATGAAAATCCTATTTATTCTCTACACTATCCTACTCACTGACAGGAATAGAGTTCACATGAAAAGTAGTGTACTGGGTGATCAGGCCAATCCACTACCATCAGGTATTACTCTATTCCCTAGCTTAAGGGTTGATACCATTCTAGCCCCTATAGGTACTGCGATAGATGTATCTTATTGTCTAGTGTTTTCACCTCAAACCTTGAATTACTTCTTCTATAGCCTATTGATCTACACAATAGGTGTGGATTTTCCCACCTCATAGGGTCTAGTGCGTCCACCATCCCTGGAGGGGAAAATCACAAGTTTCCTTCCTTATGCTGGTTACGGCCGATCCCAACATAAAGAAATTTCCTATACTCCGCAGTTGTGTCCTAGAATCCCTAACCTAAGCTCTGATACCAACTTTGTCACGACCCGTTTCCATGGACCGGACCGGCACTAGGGCCCAGGTAAGCTTAAGGCCCCCGAGGCCCGTAGTAAGCCTGAAACACTAAAATTTACTATTCCAATATAAATTTCAAGTATTCAGCCCATATTACTAAATAAATAAATCTCAAGATTTTATTACATCTCGGCTCAAATTTATCTTCTACAAAATTCCACAGTTCGGCCCTAATTAACAATACATCACATCTTAATATGGGCTCACATAATTATATCGTCTATGTTAATACACGACTAATTGTACACAAATTCTACAACTGCGGAGTCACTAACTATTTTGTATACATAGCTTTTTATACATATAATTACATAGTAAAATAATTATGGAACTAGGAAAACTTCTTAATAGCCCTGTGGCGAAGAAATATAGCTTAAACCGTATTAAAGAGAAACTTACTTCCTGAAAAATTCAAACAAGACAAGTGAGTTTTCTAAGGAGTAATAATTATTGCACAACACACGCAGTCACACAAATGTGTAAACATATCAATCTAGTCATCCGACTAGTTATATGCTCACGCAGCCAGTCACTCAAATTGCATATCACCAGCACTCACAATCATAAACATCTTCATATAATCACATCACGTGGAAATTGGTCTGCGGCGTCACCGAAACCCCCGATGAGCCGTCCTCCCACATGGCCCATCCTCTCACGTGTGCACAAGGGAGCCGATCCCCCATTCTGGCCGACCGGTCTAATCCTCACTTGACCAGCCCTCTCATTGTTTTTTTTTTTCCATTCTCTCTTTTCTTTTCCATACCAACAGGTGGCTACCCGGTCGTCTCCATCAAATCTAGATCATCAGGCGCTCACAACAGGAGGCCACCCTGCGGGCTGCGATCAAATCTCGATTATCAGGTGCGCCCAATAAAGAAGCCAACCTGTGGTTTTACATATCATATAGATCACAACGGTAGGTGCACACGGGGGCGCCGATCTCCCATTTACCCGGCCGACGGTCCAGTTTCATAATTTATCATAATCAGGATCCATGCTTTATCGACCGTCCTCACAAACCCATGGTGACCCACTTCATCCCAATTCCACACAAACAAAGCACAACAATATCACAACACAATTAATCAAACATTGCAATTAAATGCAGACATATTGATCAACTACATATCGAAATGTAATGCACGATTAGACATTCATACTCAAATGCAAACAAACAAATAAATAAATAAATAAATAATATTGACAATAAACAACAATGATGAAATAAATAAATAATTGAATAATTAAATGAACAATCATGATAATAGTAAAATAATCATAACAAGTTATAGAATTAATCTAAATAAACTTATTAATTATATTGTTAATTAAAACAAGTCTAAGTTCTATAGAAATTTCGGCAGCACCTCCCCTAAAAATTGGACTATCTACCTGCTCAAATATCACAATATTATATATATTTATCAACTAATGCACACAGCCCATCCGTCGGGCGATCAGACAGTTAAATTTCCCTTCCTCCATCTAAATAATATTGTCAACATTCAATTATTAATTCACAACTTATAATAACCTCCAAACATGTTCCAATAATATTATTGAACATTCATTGCTTTACGTAAATATAATCAGCTTTTTTTTTTAGCTAATTGACAAATAAATGAAATCGTTTATACATATACATATAAACAGAAGTTAATTAGCTTCTAACTATTATAAAACTCCTTATTAAACCTTTATTTCATCATCCTTGCTTAAGGTATAAACAACATCTTTAAACATTTACTAAAATTCTAAACTAGCTACTAAGAACCAATGCTTCAATTAAATTACAATTTCATAAATACTTCTACTAGGTAACCCAACTCACAACTTGAACATATAACTAAAGCTTCCTAAATTTCCTTCATCTTGCCACGAAAATACAATTTCTAGATTATAGTAAATTATGTTTACCATCGATCGTTACCTAACAAGATTGAAGCTATTGAGCATTAACCAATGGTATACATCACAAAAATATTAACAATATATCCATTCCTTCGTTAGTTCATATAAAAATGGTAACGATTACCTGCAATAGCTACTCCCTACCAAATGCAATAGGTTCTCCATAACTTAGACTTATATATATACACACAAATTTCACTCATTTCCCATCAAAACTTAGATTCTTAACATCCTATAATCCATATCAACATTAATTCATAAATTTTTCTTTAATTCCATAAACCATAATTTCCTAACAATTTATTTATTACTAGAATTAAATTCGTGAATTAACCAAGTAATTTGAATTAATCAACACTTACATTATAACTCAATTAACTACTCACAATTACTAAATTAAATTAACTAAATTAATTAACTACAAATAATAAAATTAATTTAATTAACTAATATTACTAAAATTAAATTATACCCAATATATATTATTACCGGAATTTTGATTAACCGGAAATGAAGGCTGGTGGCCGGAGGTTGACTGGCAGTGGCGGAGGGAGGCAGAGGCAGCGCGAAGGGGCTGGACAGGCTCATTTCTGGTGGTCGGAGGCACGTTGGAGCGATGGCTGGGCAGTGGCGATGGCGCGACGAGCTGGATGCGGCGCGATGCTTGCGCGATCGAAGGCAGAGGGAGGCCGGGTCTGCTCGTGCCGCGCGATCTGATCCAAGGAGCTGGTGGAGTCGCTGCGACGTGGAGCGGCTGGATGTGGCGCGCGGAGGAGTCCGATTGAGCTGGAGGTGTCGCGCGGCGCTGCTACAGCTCTGTCTCGCCAAGGACGCAGATGCAGTGAAGGGAAAAGGAAAGAAAGAATGGAAGAAGAAGAAGAAAAAGAAAGGAGAAGAAGAAGAAGAAGAAGAAGAAGAAGAGAGGAGAGGATGGCGGTGGCACTGGTGGTGCTACGCGGTGGTCGAAGGCGTAGGAAAAATATGGGTGAGGAAAGTGAGGCATACGCTGGAAATAGAGGAAGAAGAGAATTCTAGATGGTCTGGGTCAAACCGGTTCGATTTGATTCGGTTCGGCCCAAATCTTTGATTTTCAACTGGTTTACGGCTTTTTCAATCGATTTTCGGTTTGGTTTCTCACAGTGTTCGCACTAAAATACTAATATAAATTTCTAGGATGTCGGTTCATTAAATTTAATTGGAAAATGTTTTGAAAATAAAAATTCGGGTTGTTTCACCCGGCCTCCCTCTGCCTTCGATCGCGCAAGCATCGCGCTGCATCCAGCTCGTCGCGCCATCGCCACTGCCCAGCCATCGCTCCAACGTGCCTCCGACCACCAGAAATGAGCCTGTCCAGCTCCTTCGCGCTGCCTCCGCCTCCCTCCGCCACTGCCAGTCAACCTCCGGCCACCAGCCTTCATTTCCGGTTAATCAAAATTCCGGTAATAATATATATTGGGTATAATTTAATTTTAGTAATATTAGTTAATTAAATTAATTTTATTATTTGTAGTTAATTAATTTAGTTAATTTAATTTAGTAATTGTGAGTAGTTAATTGAGTTATAATGTAAGTGTTGATTAATTCAAATTACTTGGTTAATTCACGAATTTAATTCTAGTAATAAATAAATTGTTAGGAAATTATGGTTTATGGAATTAAAGAAAAATTTATGAATTAATGTTGATATGGATTATAGGATGTTAAGAATCTAAGTTTTGATGGGAAATGAGTGAAATTTGTGTGTATATATATAAGTCTAAGTTATGGAGAACCTATTGCATTTGGTAGGGAGTAGCTATTGCAGGTAATCGTTACCATTTTTATATGAACTAACGAAGGAATGGATATATTGTTAATATTTTTGTGATGTATACCATTGGTTAATGCTCAATAGCTTCAATCTTGTTAGGTAACGATCGATGGTAAACATAATTTACTATAATCTAGAAATTGTATTTTCGTGGCAAGATGAAGGAAATTTAGGAAGCTTTAGTTATATGTTCAAGTTGTGAGTTGGGTTACCTAGTAGAAGTATTTATGAAATTGTAATTTAATTGAAGCATTGGTTCTTAGTAGCTAGTTTAGAATTTTAGTAAATGTTTAAAGATGTTGTTTATACCTTAAGCAAGGATGATGAAATAAAGGTTTAATAAGGAGTTTTATAATAGTTAGAAGCTAATTAACTTCTGTTTATATGTATATGTATAAACGATTTCATTTATTTGTCAATTAGCTAAAAAAAAAGCTGATTATATTTACGTAAAGCAATGAATGTTCAATAATATTATTGGAACATGTTTGGAGGTTATTATAAGTTGTGAATTAATAATTGAATGTTGACAATATTATTTAGATGGAGGAAGGGAAATTTAACTGTCTGATCGCCCGACGGATGGGCTGTGTGCATTAGTTGATAAATATATATAATATTGTGATATTTGAGCAGGTAGATAGTCCAATTTTCAGGGGAGGTGCTGCCGAAATTTCTATAGAACTTAGACTTGTTTTAATTAACAATATAATTAATAAGTTTATTTAGATTAATTCTATAACTTGTTATGATTATTTTACTATTATTATGATTGTTCATTTAATTATTCAATTATTTATTTATTTCATCATTGTTGTTTATTGTCAATATTATTTATTTATTTATTTATTTGTTTGTTTGCATTTGAGTATGAATGTCTAATCGTGCATTACATTTCGATATGTAGTTGATCAATATGTCTGCATTTAATTGCAATGTTTGATTAACTGTGTTGTGATAATGCTATGCTTTGTTTGTGTGGAGTTGGGATGAAGTGGGTCACCATGGGTTTGTGAGACCGTTACCGTTATATGGATCCATTACCGTTAGCCGGGTAAATGGGAGATCGGCGCCCCCGTGTGCACCTACCGTTACCGTTACCGTTAACCACAGGTTGGCTTCTCGTCGTTGCGCACCGGACAGTCTAGATTTGATCGCAGCCCGCAGGGTGGCCTCCTGTTGTGAGCGCTTGATGATCTAGATTGGATGGAGACCACCGGGTTGCCTCCTGTTGGTATGAAAAAGAAAAGAGAGGATAGAAAAACAATGAGAGGGCTGGTCAAGTGAGGATTAGACCGGTCGGCCAGTATGGGGGATCGGCTTCCTGGTGCACATGTGAGAGGATGAGCCATGTGGGAGGACGGCTCATCAGGGGTTCGGTGACTCCACTGACTAATTTCCACGTGATGTGATTATATGAAGATGTTAATGATTGTGAGTGCTGGTGATTTGCCATTTGTGTGACCGGCTGCGTGAGCATATAGCTAGTCGGATGACTAGATCGATATATTTACACATTTGTGTGACTGCATGTGTTGTGTGATAATTATTTCTGCTTAGAAAACTCACAAGTCTTGCTTGATTTTTTTTCAGGAAGTAAGTTTTTCTTTAATCCGATTTAGGCTATGTTTCTTCGGCGTAGGGCAATAGAGAAATTTTCCTAATCCCATAATTATTTCACTATATAATTATGTGTATAAAAAGCTATGTATACCAAAGAGTTAGTGACTCCGCAGTTGTAGGATTTACATATATTTAATCGTGAATTAACATAGACAAAATAATTCTGTAAGCCATATTAGAATGTGATGTATTGTAAACTAGGCCCGAACTATAGAATGCTGTAGAAGATAAACTTGGGCCGAGAAATAATAGAATATTGAAATTCATACCGAGATAATAGATTCTAGTGTCTCAGGCTTACTACGGGCCTCGGGGGCGTTAAGCTTACCTGGGCCCTAGTGCCGGTCCGGCCCATGGAGTCGGGTCGTGACATTAACTGGATAGTTTATTTAATTAAATAATTTTGAATTGTTGTTAATTAGAGTACTCATTTATCAATGTAATCTGGGTATAGTTCCAGTGTAATCTTCATTTTTTTTTTTTTAATTATGATCATTTTAGTTTTGTATAGTAATGACATAGTTTATATGTCTTTATTTAACTTTTAAATTAGATTGTAAAAAAACACTCACGCGATGCACAGTCCTTTTTTCATTTACTATAATATAAATACATTTCACATAACTATTTGATATAAATTTTATATTAAATCAAACCTTATATATAAGGTGAGTGATTTAAAATCTAGAATTGTTACTATTAGAATGTTATATATAAATATCACTCCGACCAGAAACACAAATTTACTCTTAAAACTAAAATATTAAATGATGGTAAACTTTGGTTTTGATTAATTAATTTACAATGGTAAAAAAAGGTGGGCATGCCCTATGGGCCCTTGTTGCAGCTAGTTCAGGCTTTGTGCCAGATGAGATGGGCCACGCTCAAGCCTCCAAAGTTGTTGGGATCAAACATTCTTACTCACATTAGGCAATTATTATTTATACTTAACCAAATGAATGAATTTTATTTTTAAAAGTTCATTACTAAAAAACAGATTTTTAAATAAAAACTAAGCTGACATTAATTTTTATTTTTAATATAAATATTGCACTGAAAATACATTTAAATAATATAATGAAAATAAATGTATTTGTAATGTAAATTGAATTACATTGGTAAGGTAGACAAAACTTCATTTATGACAGTTGCGGCAGCTACCACTGACTCATTCTGACAGGTAGTAGCTGATCAAAATAGTTGCTCAAAATATAAATGCACCCATTTTTGATTGCTATCTCACACATTCATAGTCGATGACGACCTTCAACTAGCTCCTGCGCAAAATAAAAAGAAAAGGAAAAAAATTTTATTTTAAAGGTTTTTTTTAATGCATTTATGGATCAAACCATCTTCTTAATACTAATCCTTCTAATAGCTACTAATTAATACAATAATTGTTTATTTTACTCTCTCTATCCTGTTTTGTTTGCTTATTATTATTTTTTTTGAATGTCCCAAAATATTTATAAGATTTCTAAATATATATATATATATAATTATTTTTTCCATGATAACTTTTATGACATTTCGTTAAATGAAAGACTTTTATTAATAAATGAGTTAAGGATAAAAATGACAATAATTTTTATTGACTAAATTTTTAATATGCGTGTTTAATCAAACCATGTAAACAAAATAGGACGGAGAGAATACCAGTTATTAATGGTTATATATTATTATTATTAATTAACTCTTTATGTCGTACTTTAAAACATAAATCTTCAGTAAAAATAGTTGTTAAATATAAAATAATTAAAAATTTTCAATTAATTATTGTAACATGTTAAACGTTAGAAATGATAAAAAAAAAAATCATTTAACCTCTGAACGGTATTATAAATATTACGTTACTGTCAATTGGATGATAGTATAATTGATCTTCTCACTTATGTGAAGAGTGAAAGATCTTGAGTCCGAGTCTGTTACCAAAAAATATAATTAACAAAATTATCTCTAATTTGTTCCTCTACATAGTGTTTTTTTTCTTTTTTTTTTTAATTTTTAAAAACTGTCCTCATATTCTTTTTTTTTTTTTTAGTTTAAAAATAATTTTTATTTTGAAATTTATAATCGCATCCTTCGAAAAGTATTTTTTCACATGCTGAACTCCTAACACTATAGGAAGTCATTTGTTGAACTCAAATCTACCTTATAACTCGAGGCATTTCTAATGATCATCTAGATAATGTATACACGCGTGTGATAGATTTTTGGATTATATATATATATTGAAAACAAAAAATTAATAATATATGATTTAAGTTGGATGCTGTTTGGACTTTGGATAGTCTATCATTTGTATTTTCTAGGAAGAATTTATTTTAGATTTGTAAATAAAAAATCGTAAAATATTATAGTGTGTATATATATATATATATATTTTTTTTTTTTTTTTTGTTAAGAGACAGAGACAAAAAACACAAATCATATATATAATTATAAACTTATGCAATTGACTGATAAATTAAGTTTAATAAGGAATTTTATATCTTTTGGAAAGTTATGTGAAATTCTGATTCCTTTCTTGAGCAAGATACCATTTTCATTAAAACTTTTTGTATTAATGTTTATAAGAAACTTTAAATATTCTACTGGATAGCAAAACTCTAAAGAAGAAATCAATTAAGCTAAGTCTTATCCTTAAGGCAATACATTATAAGAATAATTTTTTCTTTTTAATAAAGAAAACCAAAAAAAAAATATTTATATACTATTAAGAATATTTCTTCAGTTTAATTAAAAAATATCATTCATTTTGAAGTTAAAATTTTATAAAAAGAAAAATACCTACATTATAATATTACTTTGAAACTTAATCATAATCAATAAAATGATATGTAAATTCAATTTCTATAACTAAGCTAACACATATATCTAAGGTGTTAGTAAGAACATTAGATGAAGATTAATTAATGTTTAATGATTGTTAACATTAATCAGTCAAATCTATGTTTTTTTAGAAAAGAAAATTGAAAAGATGGACTTTCTTTTAATTAATTTGTTTTTCCTTCTTTTAAATTAATTAATTGTCCTGCATGTTGTTTTGTGGCCTTGTCTTATTCCTAAACCTCTTAATACTTCAAGTAATCTTTTGCCACCCAAAACTCTGGCAAGGCGTATAGCTAAATAATGTAAAGTTGATATGCGAATATAATTTATATAAAATAATTAAAAAGTAAAGTAGATGGATTAATTAAACATTAATCAATTTCATATCAAATCCAATCACGATCTCTTTATTTTATTATTATTATTATTATTTTTAATGATCAGAAGGTGTAATCTATCGACCATAGAGTGTAAAATTAGCAAAATGCCATTTGCAGAAGTCGAAATTGTATTCTTACCCTTACGGGTTTGAGGTTGCTTAGCACCCAATCAACATCTTATTGATTTATTTTAATAATTATTTTACAATATATTACTCAAAAAATTATTTAAATTCTAAGACAATTTAAATATTGAATATAATATTTTAATAAATTACAATTAACATTCGTCAATTATTTTATATATAAAACACAAATTAATTATATAATAATGAAGTTTAGAACTCCGAAGCCAGTCAAAAGAAGCAGCAGCAACATTGTAAGAGAATTCTGTTTATTAGCATTACTGTAATAATCCCAGTTATTCCGATAAGGATCAATCACGTACAAATTATTCCCGGGCACAGCTGTCACATAAACGAACCTTGGCGGCGGTGGCGGAAGCTGCAGAGGAGGACAGTATATGGTCTTTGGCGGTGGTGGTGGTGGTGGCGGCGGAGGCGTTGGTGGAGGGGGCGGCAGTGCACATGGATTCACACAAGGGCATGATCCACACTTTATTTCTCCAGTATTTAGTTCTGGTGGCACTAAGGTTGGATCGTCCATCTTCTTTGTAACTTTAGTAGTAGCATTGATTATTGGAACTGAAAATAAAATGAAGAAAAGAAAATGCATCGCCATGAAAACCAATTGAGTGTTCATTTCGTGGAGAGATAGAGAGAGAGAGAGAGAGAGAGAGAGAAGTTACTATATATGAAGAGTTTTGAGGAGGAGAAGAGTGGAGGGTTATAATAGTGCTATGGGAGGGAGACTTTAGCATATAATAGATACATAAGATTGTGATCCGTTTATTAGGTTGATGTTCATATACCTTTAGATATTATAATAAAAGTTAAAAATTTTTATTTTTTGTAATTTTTAATGGTTGATTATTGGATTTTGAAGTAACACCAAATATTAATTTCTAATTGCTAACTGAAATAGGTCTACAATAATATTTTTGGTCATTAAAAATCAATTCGGTATTAATTAAATGTCTCTTTCTCCTTTAACTCCAAATGTCTCAGTTTTGAGTCGTAGATTTGAAGTACCTTTAAATTTTAAAAAGAGCAGTTTGTGCCTTCTTATGAACCTGTTCTGCACGATTTCTGATTAGTAAAATAAGTTGTGGATATCAAATGATTTTGATAAAAAAACGGATTAATTAAGATTCATGTTTCTTCTTTAAAAAATTTATTTATGTGAAAATATTATTTGGGTCTGTATTTATCTATTTTTGACTTTATTATTAAAATAAATGTAATTTGCATTAAATATATAGTGTTATAAATATATAGTCCTCCTCATTTTAATAATAATATCAAATAAATACTTATAACTAGTCACAAACATATATTATAAAAAAAAAGTCTAATAATAATAATCAGTCGTTAAAACGTATAACAATAACTAAGAGTGATGGAGCTTATAATCCAACTCATAAATCACAGCTCTGGACTTTTTTGAAAACCAAAATTCTATCTTTCTCTCTCTTTCAATTAATTCTAATTCCGGTTTCAAAATTTATCGATTTTACAAGATTCAGCTTCGACCCTAATTCTGATTTCAAATTGAACTTTGACTACCCCTAACTAATTATGGTCACTAGCATTAGAATATTAACTTGTCAAGTTGATTCATCCACAAACTGAACTAATTATAATAGAAATTTTTTTAAAAAAAATTATTTTCATCATTTTTTTTTTAGTTCATAGATAGAGTCATAGACTTTTTTAAGCAAGTCATTCTTGTGGGATTAAGCGGGAGGATGAACATTATTGCAGAAAGGGTGAGGTGTATAGGTGATTAGGTAAATTTAGTTGTTTGAAGAGACAGAAATTTGAATGGTGAGAGGACTTGATATTATATGAAAGACTTTGTCAATAGGTTATGTAATGTTTTGAAAACGAATTGCATGTGAGTGTTGTAAATGTAGGGGACCCTATTATCTCATCTTTCACTTTGTCATTTGGGGTAGGCATGCATGACTAGAAGGTTAGTTGTGTGAGTATATATAAATATTACTAAATATTAATTATATTTGTAAAAATACTAAATAAAATGTAAAAATAGTAAAATAAAATAAAATATATGGAAGAGGGGTGCTCGATTCACTGAATCAAATGTTTTGGTTCAGTAATTCAACGGTTTCAGGTTGATGAGATTTAATATTGAGGTCAAAATTACACTTCCAATTTCGGTTCGGTTTTTCTTTTCATTGAAATATGTCAAAATTAGAATCAAAACTAGCCAATTTCTATCTGGTTTCAGTATGATTTGAAATCAAATTCCTCAATCGGGTTTTAAGTCTAATTAAATTTAAATCAATTTCAATCAGGTACTGATTTGAACTGACCGGATGACACATCTATATAATAACTTTTCCACAGTAGCTTCTAAATATTTATACTTTAAAAAAAAAAATCTATAACAAAGATTTGAAGGAAGAATTTTACAGAATAAAAGAAGAATATATCCTTGTAGAAGCTTTACATTCATGCCATACGGTAGCATTGCATAAAATTGAAAGTAGGCTTATTCCCATTATAATGAAGCTGAAATGATTAGGTAATATCTTTTATTATTTTTATTTTTTAAAAAAAAAAAGAAGATTTAAGTTCTTTTTAGTTCGTCATCACCAAAATTAATACTTAACATTTAATTAAGTTTATCAAATATTATTTAAGTATTAAATTAAATTGATTATTAACCATTGATTCTCAACTGCTGCTCAAACATGCTCTTGAATTGAAAGAGTAGGAATGTGAAGCAATGCCCCAAATTAATTAAAATAAATAAAAACCAAAAGAAAGAAATAATTCCACAAATTCCTATTACTTTATTGCTTTCTGGATTATATAGATAAGGATTAAATTTTCAATTAATATAAAACAAATTATCTTATTATAAATTGATTCTCAAATTAAAAAAAGAGTCCAGCTTACATGCTGTGTTGTTATAAGCTCACCTTTTAATAGTGCTAGCCTGGCATTATTCTTCTATTCCATTTTCTACCTTGGGATAAAATAATCATTAAGCAATATCCTTCAATGATTTTTACGCATCCTTTTAATTCCTAAAAATTAATTAATTAATTAATTAATAATAAGACATTATTCAATGATCGGATAATTAAAATTTCTTTTAGTAATAAAATAATATTATAAATCAATTTCAATCATCTAAATCGAGCTAAGCTTGACTATTTTTAAACGAGATGAGCTCGAGCTCATCAAAACTCTGCTCGATTTGTTTACAGCCTTACTAAAACGATAATATATTGTAAGAGAAGCATTTTCCCGAAAAAATATTTGTTTACTATCACTTTCCAACCCAACATCAAGCAGGGGGAAAGGAAAAGTAAGAATCATGATAATGAAATCAATGTTGTAGCCATTTTGGCTCTTTTAATCTTATCTCATCAAGTAAAATCAAATCCTTAGTTGTTGTACATCCATTTCTTATATACTCAGTCAATAATTATTTAAAAACAATTATTTTCTATTATTATTTTATCTTATTTTATTCAATAAAATAATAAAACTACTCGCATTTTCTTATTTAGGTCGATTATCATTGTTAAATTTAGTAGATATATATATCGGTTATAAATAAATCTTTTTGGAAAATAAAAGGGAAGTGGTGATAAAAGATGGGAATTTATTTTGCTAATCAAATTGAGAAAGAGTTATTACAGGTTTCTTTGTAGAATGTTGGTCCTAAAAAGCAGTTCCCTGAGTGGCTCATTTTGTGTAATGAGGAATTCCTTTTTTTCTTCTTTTTTATAAGGAAGAGAATCATATGCCCTACCAAAAGATGAGGAAAGCAAAAGCCTTTTGCCCTTTTTATTACAGGCACTGAACCATTCTTTAGTGGCAGAATTAATTCCCCACAGTTAAGCACCTAGCTGATCATCATATTGTTCTGAAAGTTACCACAATCAATATTCTATATATTCAAAATGTCACAAACATGTAACTTGCAATCACATTTAATTTTAATTTGTATTCATTTTTTTAGTGGGTTATATTGATACCGATGGGCTTTCAAATTGTTGTAACTGCTGCTGATAGTGCAAGTGTATAAAATTTATCGTATGTAATATTGAATGGCAAAAAAAAAAAAAAAAAATCATACTTGATATATAACTAAAAGAAATTAATGAATATATAAATTGTAATCCCAAATCAATTCAGAAGTCTTGACGTTTTCTTAAACTAATTATAGTATTTCACATTTTCACTACATCGTTGATAAATTTTGAATCAGTTAATTTACTCCATTTATGTATATTTCACTCGTTAAATATTTGTATTTAACTTGATTTTGCGTTTAATTAGCACTACTATTTGAACTGTTTTTAATAAAATATAATTATAAAAATATCAAAATAGTTAAAAAAAATACTTCCAAATTTTCTTTTTTTAAATATGACTCAAATGGCTTACAAAACCTAATATTGTATTTACAAATTCATGTAACTTTTGCATTTACATGAATATTGAGATTATAATTAAAAATTTTGATACTATACATGTAGATGGTGCCTAAAACTAATCAATTCAAATCCATATGCAGAATTAAGTCCTTTTTTTTTTTTGTTATCAAATCAAAATTAAACGAAATAAAAGTAAATTATTAAAAAAAATCAAATTAAAACAATGGAAATTAAATCAATTTGATTCAGGTTTTTATTAACAGAACCAAATACTCATCCCAAGTAGAAGTTTATCATGTTATTGGCAATGTGGTTATGGGCTGACGCCTAATGGACTTGAAGCTTCAGCCCACTTACCAAAGGTCTCTCTTCACAGCGCCCTTTCTCACAAATGCTTACACAATATTAAGCATCATATAACATCTCTACAGTTGGAACATGAAAACTAAAGTTCAGTGGGTATAAGCTTCAAACCAAATGTTAAAGCAATAATCAGACATTTCAGGATCCTCACTGTAAACAATTTTAGACATGGTTTTTAAACTATAGACATTACATTAGATAACATCAATCCCCCACCATGCCTTATTTTGGGTCTGATGATTTTATGTTGTGGCGCTTGAAAAACTCTCGAAATCCATAGGAACTGAGGTCATAGTTGAACTGTATACATGAAAAAAAAAACGCTCAACCAGAGGATATAAAAAAAAAACAAAAAAGACAACATGTCACAGAAAACTTTCAAATGTTTCATATTTCAATTTCAACTAATTTTGCTTGACTAAGTTTCAGCTCTTTGAAGTAATTCTGACCTGAAACATCAAATTTGTTCACCAGTCCGCGAAATTTAATTTTATCCAGATACCACATTACTCGGCAATAATATCCGATGCATTGTCCAGTTGTGGGCCAATTTTGTTACCCTCCTTTTAACCAGAAACAGACAGGCTGGCTGGTCTCATCCCAGCCAGTTACTGCAATAGTTATTTTTTTTCTAATCCATTTCAGAACCAGGTGGTCCAGTTAGTTTTTGAGGGGATGAAGTGTTGGTTCTGGTCCAGTTTGGAACCATGGGACTATGTTTCAGGTCCTGGACCAAGTCCAAATTAAAGACAATTAAATGAGATGAGTTGCTAAATGTGCTGTGATGTGGGCACTATTTGAACAACGAACATTCTAAAGGTTAAACATGATTCTGTACTCACAGGTAGAACTTTTACAGAGTATCTTGTGATCCCTGGATCAACAACCCTTCCTTGATTGTTTGCCTGCATCAGAGAGACATGAAATTAAGAGAGGAAAAAGGACTAGTTTACAATTCTAATATTGGTCACTGTGGGAACAATATGGAACAAAAAAATATTCAAAGGATCACTCGAATATTTGTCTTAGTGGATGCGACTCTATGCAAAGAACCACAAGGCAAAGAAACAATTCAACAATCACTAGTACTACCAATACCACTTCCATCCTTGCCACTATCAGCCACCACACTATACTAGGTCTATGTCTGCAACTAACTCGTCATAAATGTCTCACTTTCTTCACCCAGCATATAAATCAAAAGGCCATTGTTTGGATAATGTCCATTGTAATTGCAAAGCAAGTTTATGCTAATCATCTTCTCCATTCTCACATCTGATTTCTCTCCAAAATACCTCCACAAATTGTGGGCACTCGTAGGTGATAAAACACCTAATATTGCTTCTGTCAGCATAAGATACTATTCTTCAACCAAAGACAGCAATATTATGCCAAAACTTTAAGACTGAAAAAAGGATAATTTCTACAAAGTTATTAGTTCATGCACTCACAATGACTTAATTGACACAGGAGAAGAATGTAGGATAATTAGTTTTCAACAATTAGGGCTACAATAGGGTGATTGCAGTAGGAATAATATAAAATAATTGATTTTAAAGAAAATCTTAGAATTAATATTTTTCAAAATTAAAAGATAAAATACAACATATAAAACTGATTGTTCATGCTATTCATATTAGTTAATATTCTATTACATAGGAATCCTAAATAAAAAAGGAAAATTGAATACTTCCTAATTAATTAACATGCTTTATAGGAATTAATGAAGGAAAACTAAAAAACTTTCCATATTAATTTGGATGCTCCGGCATCACTAATGCAACTGTTTGGTTATGGAGGCAAATAAATGGCACAATCATATCAATATAAGAACAAACATGATTTGCTAAAAACCTTCATACTTGTTCAGGACTATGGAATATTTCAACAAATGGATATTCCTTCCTCTGTCGTGTTATACAGAACCCAGGATATTTTGGACATTCAACCTGGAAAAATAAAACATAAAAAATCTTGATTAACAAAAGATTAAGGGTGCTAAAGCACAATGTTCTATAAGAATCACAAATTAATCCAAAAGAAAGTTTGGCAAAGGAGTCTACACCTTGCAAATATGTATGAAAAAGATGGTTCAACTACAACATGGTAATTTCCAAAATATAGAACAATTACAAGGTTGTTTGATAAACTGTATCATTTTGGTTCTGTATAAAATTTTTATTACATCATCAAGAATAATTCAATTAGATGAAACAACTTACACGGACAAATTTTACATGTGGATAAAATTCAGAAGCAGCTTCCTCAAGTACTCTATCAAGATGTTTTGTATAATTACCTCTGCATTACACAAAAACAATAGTTAAACATTCTAGAGCTACTATTTTTACTTTGATTGAATGCAACAGAGGAAGATTTTGGCATTTAATTCCTATTACCTAATGGTAAAAGCAACAACAATAGGACGGCCCTCATGAAGAAGCTGGACAAATTCACGCTCTGACTTAAAATGAACAACCTTTGATGGCCCAAGATCTTTTGGATACCCGGTGTAATACCTTGCAATTCATATTAGACAGACCAAAAAATAACAATGCGCTTTCAGTACTTAAAATGCATTACATAGATAAAGAAAGTGAGATCAGCTGTTGTCATGAAGATATTTTATCCTGCAAATAATATGAGTAACAATTTGCATAGGCAGAAAATGAAAGGTGAAATAACAATTACTTGCAAGTGCTGCGAAGGTGGCTGATCATTTTATCAAAAAAAGCTTGCTCCTCCATTTGATTTACGAATGCAACAAATCCACCTCTACACCTGCAAGATGTAAATTCTTTATCTATTATTAAATCCCTTTGAAGCATTTTATCGAACATTAAGAATGCATTTCTACTTCTCCAACCCAAGATATAACTCAAACAAAAAGGTAAATAATCATTAAATAGATCCAAATTGAAAAGGGGAAATAAACAAACATTTGTTTTTAAAAAATTTAACACAAGGAATCAGATATCACTACCTACGCAAAAGGTTAAAAAAAATTCCTCCGAAGCATTTTAACGAAAATGTAAATGCATTTTAAAAAACAGTAACTAAAATGCTCAGTCCGGATGATTGCCTGGAGGATGAAGGAAAAGAAACTTACTAACCGCTGGGATTAAACTTAATCTGCGAATGAGTCACAGAGAGGGCATGTTCTGGATTGTTCATCAAGCTGAAACACCACCATACAGAAACCTCAATATCTTATGCACTAATCTCCAAAAATATTAAATATCCATTTGTCAAAATGAAAACCCATAAATATCAATGCTTGAAAATGAAGTACCCCACAAGGATTCTCCTCAAACATAGACATATTCACATACAAAAACCATGATTCTAACAACTGGTTTGAAAACCAATTAATCCAATAACAAAAAAAAAAAAAAAAAAAAAAAAAAAATCTTCTAGAATTCTTTGAGAACTTTTATCAAACGAAAAGTGAACCAGCAAAAAGTAACTTTATTATAAGCCAGTAACTAGAAGAAACCCTCGATACAAATGTAACAAATAGAATAACCCAACTTAGTAAACGCCCAAACAAACGAAGTCAACAAATGAATCAGATCAAAATTGAAAACAAAAAATAATAAGAAGAAAAGACTACTGGTATTCCTGTTTGACGTGATATATAAGACTGCAGTGATATTACTGGTCTGAAGATAACATAAATTGAAAAAAGAAGAGATTACCGGAAGAGAAAAGAGAAAGAGTGGATCTAAGAAAGTAGTGATTTTGTTTTTTCGGTTTGGCCCTCTTTCGTCATCGGAGGTTTTGAGGGTTTAGGTACCTCTTCTGGTTTGGCCTTGCTTTTGTTAAGCGTCAGCTAGTGAGACGGCGTGGAGTGCTATGTTTGTTTGTTTTAGATAAACTCAGTTACTACGGGCTTGCATTAACATGAAATTTAGAGGCCCAATCAAACTGAGATGGCCCATATAGTATTTGGATTTAATGTTAATCTTTTAAACGAGAGATTATAATAAATGCCCTCTTTTGAAATTTTGATTTAAAAAAATGTCAATTTGATCCCTCCGTCTAAAAAAGATAGTCTTTTTTTTATTTTTACATAAATTAAGAAAGTAGCTATTATTATGATTAAAAAACAATTTTATGTATATAACTTTCTTATTATGTCTATCTTAAAGAATACATGAGTAATGTGAGAAATTATTATATTGGAATAATAATTAAAAATTAATGAGAATTATTAAAAATAAGATAAAATGTAATGAAAGTATGATAAATAATTTAAGGATTAACTATAATGTAAAAAAGGGAAGTGGACTATGTTTTGGGACAAATTAAAAAAAAAAAAAAAAAACTATCTTTTAGAGATGCAGGGAGTAAAATAATGTCATTTCCGTTATTCATGTTAGCAAAACATGAGTAAATGGCTTATATATGTTTAAAACAAGTTTGTTGCATGGTTGTCTAAAAAAAAATTGTTTTATTATGGTTTATAAATTCAGTAAACTTAAATAGGTTACTTGAATCCAAATTGCTAGATGACAATTCTCAATCACACTCAATACTCAATTACGATGGTTAACAACCATTTTATCATTTTATTGTCTTCGTTGTCTTTCGTTATCGTCGTCACTGTTGTTGTCGTCGATTGCCATTGTTATCGTCGCCTTTGTCAATGTTAATCATTGTTGCTATTGTTGTTGCTAGTAGTTAGTCATCATAGTCATGGTTGAATTGCCGAAGTTGAGAGTTTTTGGATTTCTGATTTATTTTTGACTATTATTGATATTCTCTTAATTTTTATATTGTTTGTTGACATCTTGTTAATATAAAAACATAATTTATGATTTCTTAAATTGCCCCATTTTAAAATATAACCGGTCAAATATTATTATTAATATTATTATAAAAATCCAGAAAATATAAAAACTTCCATAAATTTTTCAAAATTTATAAAATTAAATAATAAAGTAAGAAAATTATTTGAAATAAATTTATTTACATGTTAATTCAGTAAAAGTAGACTGCACCTTAAAGTGAATTTTACCTGTGAAATTAAATTTAAACTTTGAAATTATCGGAGGATATGTTATTTAATCATTCTTCACCTTCATCCAAATATACTCTTAAAATTTGATTTAACTTTAGGAAATGTTATTCTTTAACTACCATGGAGGAATTTGGGAAAGACAAACGGTGCATTAGTAAAGCAAGAGCATACACAATTGGAGAGAATTTAAATTCTTCGCGACACTTATTCATGGAGGAGGGTTATTTAATTATTTAGATTCAGACATATGTAGCCAGAAGCATGTATTTCCAATGCAAGAAAATAACACGCCACGTGTGCTACTTGCAATTTTAGGTGTTGACACGTATCGTTGTCACCGACCTAAATCAACAACCCACTCTTATCAGCTTCTCTTCTTCTCCTTCCTCATCCCTATAAAAACTCAAAACCTCTTACATTTCTCACACGTCCGGTGTTATTGTTGCCTCTACTTAAGCTCCTCAGTTCCATACTCAGTGTTGTCGTTTGTGTTCTACACATTTATTTGATCGTGTATGGCTGGAATTCCAATATGCGTCCAATGCGGCACCACTAGCAACCCTTGCCGGTGCAAGGTGGTTGGTCCAACTCTGGGGTTCTTGGCGTTTGCCGTGGCGGCGGTGGTAGAGTGGCCGGTGGGAGCTTTTGTTTACCTCTTTAAACACAGGAAAGGTCGCAGGATCATGGCACATCCAGCGACTGTCGTTTACCCATCAGTCACCAATTCAATTCCCGTTTAATTAATAGATTTGATGCTTTTGTTTTGTTTTCAGGTTCTTTGTGTTCCTTTTATGTAATGGCCACTGTGTTTCTTATATATGCTATAATAAAATAATAGTGTGGCTTTGTGTACGCTATTTAGTATACATTTTTGTCGTTTTGGCAAAATATGGTCACTTTTTATCTCAATTTTTCTATCTCTTATATTACAATGTAAATATTCGATTAGGAAACAGCTAATTTGTCTTTTTCTTTTCTAGTGCAGACCACAAACTTTATATTGTTTACATATTACAATTTGAGAAATTTCTTTTTATCTAAAAAAAAAAAAATCTGTATGTTGCGTAAGCATTATGTGTTTTCTATTTAAATTAATATATTTAAATTAATAAAAAATTCCGCTCATTTTTATTATTTTATGTTGTATTTTATTATAGTAACATATCAAATTTAATTTAGTGCTTAAATTACTAAAAAAAAAATCATTACACTTAATTAGGATATAGATTTTTTTTAATATAAATATATTTTTCCAAATTTATAACATGTTAATATTGAACGATATATATATATATATATATATATATGTATGTGTGTGTGTGTGTGTGTTTATTTTTTTTTTTACTTTATCAACTTGCATTTGACGTTACTCATACTCATTAAATCATATGTATTTCGTAGTTTAATTTATTTATAGATAAATATTATAGAAGTACTATTAAAATCAATTTCATAAAAAATAAGATAAACATATTAATCAATTAATCAAATTAAGATATTTCATAAAAGAAAATTACAAGCACAAATTACAGCAATTAACACTAAAAAATAAACTTATTAGGAAAAAAATTAAATCAAGTTATTCCACAAGAAAGAATCAGAAGCACAACTCAAATTAATTGACATATTTTACTATCTTATTTATAGTTCTAGTGAAATAAAAATTTGAAAAATATAATAAAAATAATTACAATTAACGACAAAATCAAAATAATATATTTAATACATGTTTAAAGAAATTTATAGATAATTTCATATTCTCATAATTTTATTTACGTTAGTTTGATTATGTTACATTACCAAATAATAGATTAGATGTTTAGATGTGGAAAATTATTTTCTTCCAATGGAGTAGATAATGATTCATGATCATATTAGACTGACTTCGTTAAACCTTTAAAGACGACTCGGAAGTGGAGGCATTGGTCAAGTCAACGTTGAACGTGAACTAGACGCCTGGAATATATTTCACTACTATGCACCACATTGACATGTCAGCATCCGCGGTGGGCCTACACAGTGCAACCTCATTGCGCGTTCCGATTTTTGACCTTTGAAGTTTGAACACTATTTTAACCGCTGATTTGGAGACTAGTCTAGATTAGGCAATTGATTAAAGAAAAATTATAAACTTCTTTCCATGTTATGTTAATTAATTATTTTTTCTTTCTATTTTTTTTAAATACACTATTTTATTTTCGTCCAACTATTTCATCATTCCAAAAATATTTTCATTTTTTTCCCTTAAATTTTCAAAAGGCTAAGATATATTTTTATATTTTATTTTTGTTCACTCTGAGTTGTTTTTCATTTCTGAATTTTGTTTTGAAGTCTAATGGAGGAGTTGATCATATGGTTTTAATTTTTATGCTGGGAATGCCTTTTAATTCTTTTTTTCTTGAATTTATTTAAATTTAGATAGAAAACACAAATTTATGAGGGATTTAAGAGTATTTATATCTTTTCACAAGCTACTTAATAGAAAAAAATTATATTTTTTAAAGGAAAGATAATAGTGTATAATGGTAAAAAAAATATAGACACAAATTAATATAATTTTTAAAGAGATAAAAGTAGTTAAATTCTTAATTTTTTATATTCAATTCTTTGTAATTAATAAATACTCTGTTGATTTTTTTTCACGATGTGTTTTATGCTCAGTTGAGAGTATCATTAAGGTAAAATTCTTACAAATACACTAACTCTTTATCTTAAAATCCTAAAACTTGAAAATAAAGTTTATCTGAAAATGTTGTCCACTTTCGTTAATACAATTTTCTTCATATATTTTATTGAGTTTACGTTAGTTAAACCAATAAATAAATTAATTTAATAATTAATCAAGATACAATAAAAATATTAGTTTCCTAAGTTTTGACTTATATATCTCGGAATCCCTTTTTTACTAATAAAAAATACATATTGATGGACCGGATTATAAATTATATACAGGATCTTGAAAATGAAATTGTAAAGTTTAAATCTCAACCAAAGCCTATCTATTCTCTATATATAGAGACGGCAAGGCCTTTATTAAGCCTCCACAACCAAAACCTTCCAACATACTTACATAGCAATACTCAGTATGTTTTCTCTTACAGCTTTTCCATGTGTTTTTCATAATAAGATCAAGAGATCAAGTAGACAAAAAGAGGAAACAGATAGTTGTTTTTCATCATCATCACACTCGAGTGAAAAAAGACTCCTCTCAAAGTTGAGCAGTAAGGCTCATTTAATGGTGAAGATGGTTTCTTGGAAGAAGATGCCAGCAAATCAAGAAAATTCTTATGATGATGATGATGATGATGATGAAAGTGAAGAAGCAATTTGGAGGAAGACAATTATGATGGGTGAAAGGTGTCGTCCTTTGGATTTTTCTGGGAAAATTGAGTATGATTGTGAAGGTAATCTTCTACTTGATCAATCGCGTGATGAGAATCAAGAAAACATTAGCGATAAAATTTTTTCTTGGAAAAATTAAGGGGTTTTCTTGTAGAGGATCGATGTCCATGTTAACTTATTATTATGCGTTGATTCTTCTTCTTCTTCCTCTGTTTCCTTTCTTGTGTCTGTGCTTACTGCAGAGAGCTAATAGCTTCATTTTTTTTTTTTCCCAATATATGTAAAGAAATAATTTGAACAAAGTGTTAATGAAAATTTTTAGGATCGGAGTTGTTAGGTTTTGAAGTTACAATCTTCTATAATACAAAATCAAAATTTAATTATTATAATTTTCTTTTAATGCTTCGGATCATGTAGGGTTGGATCATTTCAAATTTGGGTGTTATGAGTAAATTTATTAGGTTAACCCACAAAGTGATCTAAGCAAAAATTTAAGGTTGTTTTCTGCAACAACTTTTTAAGTAGTTTTAGGGTTTTGAAATGCTAAATGCTATTTTTTTATAGTGTTCGATAACATAATGTTTGAACTAATTTTTAGAGGATAATATAACATTTTATTTTGTAATTCGCGGCAAAGAATACTATTCTATTCCTCGAATCAATGTATTTTTTATATTTCTGGGATCATGCTTATATTAGTATTGAAGGCTTCATGTAATGTATGACAGTATCCCTTAAGTGAAATGGAATAATTTTTGTTCTTATCCAAATTTGACTATTTAATTGAGAAGTTTGTGCAATTGTTAATGCTTTCATGCATTTTGTTAAACAATGTATGGAAGTGATGATTTTCTTTTAGGCATTTTGTTAAATAGTTACAGTGCATCATTATGGCCTCTGAGACTTTGTTGCTTTTCATTTCAAATGCAAACACAAAACAAATAGAAATTCATTAGACATTTTATCAAACAAGTGTAAGACTTTATTGCTTTTCATTTCAAATGCAAATAAAAAATAAATGAAAATTCTTTTAGGCATTTTACCAAAAAGGTGTAGGAAGTGTAAGAATAACAAATACAAAACCCATTTCAGAATTTGTTTTCTTTTTCATTCCATCAAAATTCATTACAAAAGACAAATATGAGAATCACGGTGAGACTTCCTTGAAATCCTACAATAAACATCGCCTATCTTAATTTCAACTACATTAGTTCACCGATAAAAAATCATCACCAAATTAACACCTCTCATCGCCTCCCATGATCATTACTATAAACTATTATAAGTGAAGTCAATTGAAAATAATAATGAGCAATGAGATGACCACCCACAGCCAAAGCAGCTTCTCCTGCCTCCAATTTATCTACAATTGCTCTTCTAACTCGTTCTTGCTCCTTAATAGGCATGGTATAATTTTCGATGCTGTATCTCCCATGATCAGGTCCATCCACTGAAAATAATCACATCCCCGACTATGATCCACCTTTAGGAAAGTGAAATAGATGAAATTAACTGAATTTTTTTAACTTTCCACGACATAAAGGCTTCAAATTTAGAGAACAAGCTAACATACTAACCGAGCGAATTTCACAGGCCACGAAACGCCTTCCTTGATTTCATTCAGTCCATGAAATTCTCATAAGGCATCCCAATCCACATCTACAGATGCTATAGTCCATTGATTCTTCTTCTGCATTCTCTATTCGCAAAGGTAAAGGATATTTTGCCCTAAAATAGTTTTGAACGTGATGAGAGATGGGAAAGTAATGGTATTTTTGAGATTTCACAAACATATCTACATGGATTCAACGTGTATTTTTCTTTTATTACACGTCGTGTGACACGTCATTAAAAATGGGGCCCACATCTGCGCAGTTAGCAATCTGGTAATGGAAGTGGGCTACAGACACCTGATTATATTTTTAAAACATTTAGACACTGAAAATATTTTCCGGCTACGCACTCAAATAGAAAAAATTAAAGAGTTCAGACATTGAAATTATCAATATCCCTTTTACAATTAAAATCAAATGTGATCTTTCTTTTATATTTTTCTTTTTGATATAAAAAATCCAATTTCGGTTAAAAATCGAAATCGTCAATTTTAATTTTAAAATATAAAGAATTGCAACCAAACCTTAAATATCCAGTTTCGGTTATAATTTAAAACCTTAAACCGTTGACAATGGTTTGGTTCTAGTTTTGATCGGTTTAATTTCGGTTCAGTTTCAATTCATAATCAAACCGTGATCATGCCTAACTCTATTACGTAGCCCATAGTGTTTTATTTTTAATAAATAAAATTTATAAAAATTTTTTCTGTTTAACCTGATAATATACTCAAAATCCATTAATAATTTTAACATTTAGTAAAACTGAAGTACTTGATATGTGCACAAAAAATTAATTAGTTTACATCCATTATTAAAAGCATTTGATATGAATTTAATAGAACTATACCTCAAAAGCTAGATATGAAAATTGAAAATTCTAATTCATATATAAATTGGAGCCAAGCCTGGTAGCGTAGGCTTTTAGTCAAACGATGAATCTCATTCTTTACGGTTGGATACTAATCATTAATCAAATTGAAAATATATAAGTTGGAGTGGATACTAATCATTAATCAAATTGAAAATATATAAGTTGGAGATTTCTAGGATCCACTTTGGGAAAAATACATCTTATTCATCAACATTAATTAGTTTTGATTTAATAGTGTTTGGCTTCAACACATTAAAAATTATGTGACTAATATTGATTCTATATGTGAATAAATATATATGTAGTCATTTCATAAGTAGGTGTATATAAATTAATTTTATGTTATTAAGCAAATAATTTAATATTAGTCGTTGGAGTTCTTGCTTTATACAGTAATTGAAGGGCTAAAATACTTTGATATAGAAAATGAGAAAACCACTTTTTTTTTTTCCTTTTGATATAAGAGAATCATTTTATTAAATTTATGAAAAAATGACAAACTCAAATAGTAAACAAAATAATGTGTTGAATTGGTAAGCCAGTTCTATTATGATTTTCATGCCTATTATAAGCCCTTTTTTTTTTTTTTTATTGGGTTGTACTCATCACCATTGGACTTGGGCTAGTCCATCCATGATCGAGGACCAGCCCATGACAACTTTGGCACTTCTCCTCCTCCTCCTACGCTTTAGGTTTTGTGCAATTTCACTCCGATTTGATTTTTACATTAATTTCACTCTAAATTTTAATTTTTTATTCGAATAACACCCTAAATTATAATTAAGATTTAATAAATTATAAATAAAAAATATGTTCACTCTTGACTTTGGACTTGGATTGCTTAATACATTTGTGTAAATGAAAGAGTTTGGGTTAATAGTAGGGACAATTTCTATTATTATTTTTAATATTTTTAAATTATTTCTTTAATTAATAATAAATAATTTTTAAAAATTAATTATTTGATACAAGAACATTTTTTAAATTAGAATATAATTATTATTATGGTTTGATTTTAATATAAATTATGAAATAATTATAAAATCTAAAAGCAAAGCTACTATGAATTTATTTGACTTATAAATTATTAGAAATTGTCACATTTTTTTTTTGTCAAAATAGAATACGAGATATAATTATAATCAATTATAGTTTATAATTGTAAAATGAAAAAAACTATATATGTATTTAAGATTGAATTAACCCATAGTTGATAGTAGGTTTCATATTAATGTTTTTTTTTTTTTTAATTTAGGTTTTAATTGCAATAGAATATCAAAGTTCAAGGTGAAATTAATATAAAGACCAGAATAAAGTGAAATTGCAACACAGTTCAAAGTTCAAGATGAAACAATATATTAAGCCAAACAGTGTTAGAGAAGAAAAGAAACAAGATTGAAGGCTTGAAGCAGATAAATTCTCCACAACACTTTGTGCATTTAGGCAGGGAACAAAAAGGGATTTTTCCATGGGTGATTAATTCGTAGATCAATTCAATTGGTGATTTTTTTTGTGCTAGAACAGTAATTCAAGTCCAAATTTTGGAATCAACATTCGGTTGATTCGCTTAGGGGTGAGCAAACTTTCGAAAAAGCCAAAAATTGAACCGAATCAAATTATTTTAGGTTTTGATTCGATTATTCGGTTTTCAGTTTCGACTTCGGTTTGAAATCTTTCATAATTTCAGTTTTCGGTCTTTGAATCAGTTATTCCAAATCATTTATTTTTTGAGTAAAATCAAACCGTTTGATCGAACTAATGTCTATCGAACTGACTAGTTTGGTTCGATTTTTGAATTTATTTTGGTTTAGTTCAATTTCAAAGAAAATCTTTTTTTGGTTTGGTATGGTTTGGAACCGAACCGCCCATTTACAAGCCCCTAAATTCGGTTAACCATTTATCAAATTTGAGCTCTGAGTATAAAACATCTTTAAGATTTGACAGAGAGTGGGCTTTAGACACAGATGGTAGGAAAAAAAAAAAAAAATCTTCAATCCCAATTTAATAGATATGAGATTCATTTATAAAAGAATCCCTATATTTCTTCAAGTGTAGACAAAGAAGCTTTTAATTTCTAATATGATGTTTGAACTGATACATAAGATTATAAATATCTCTAATATTAAAAATTATTACTTTAGTTTTGAAAATTATTTTTCTAAATATATATATTTTCCCATGTTTCCAACAACTTCTCCCATTCTTTTGTTTCTAAGCTTAGTTTGATAATATTCTTCTGCTGATGTGATTTGCAACCATATTTGGCCAAGTTTACATAATTAATTTATTTTTAACAAACATATATTTTGTCTTATAGTGAAATGTTGACTTTGCATTTTGTTTATATACAAAAATGATATTTCATTACTTAAATGCTAGGTTGAAGATTATTATCCTAAAACTTAATTAGTTGAACTTTTTAAATCCATTTGACATAATTAAAAAAAAATGCTAAGAAGGTAAGAAATGCAGAAAAAATTTAATGGAGAAGGCAATTAATAAGCTAGGTAAATAGTTAAAAAAAGCACATGCATCGATGTCCACTAGCTAGCTACATACTGATATAAATATATACATCTGTTAACTAATACATATGGAAATTGCATGCATAGCATTACAAAAGGCACCAAAAAATAACCAAGAATTCTGGTTTTCTTCTGTTGAAGCTTTATTCTTGTTCATCATTGCCAATGGGAGCCTACAGCTAATTGAATTTCTCCATCATCTGGTGCAAAATTCACTCGCTTCTGCAAATTTACATCATAAAAAAAATGGGGTTAGTCATATTTTTCTTAATACTTATCGAAAAAAATATATATTGAGTTAATTTACGCGCGTCATGGCTAGTCGCCTCGCTGAACAATTTCAAAAAACATACTTAAATTTATAAGAAAAATTTGACATTTTTCAAGTTCAAACAGTTTTTAATCTCTACATAATAAAAAAAGTAGATTATTATATTTCAATGGCCTAATAAATTATGCTTAATTAGGCCATTTACCCTAAAGTAAGAGTACCAAATTTGAAAATTTGTGGCTCATTTGGCATTAAAGGACAACCAAGGACAACCAAATATTTGGTAGTTGCAACGGTGGAGATAAAAATTAGACTATGTCCAAAGGGCATGTGACCCACTTGAGCCTACTTAAATAAAACCACATGTTGTGCCTTAAAATTAGCCCCCTGGATTTGACTTCTTACTTACATTGCTTTCAAAGTCAAATTGGGCACCTTAATTGTCTTTATTGTTCTGTTTTTAAGGGCCATGCATAAGATTAGGAAATATGTCTTCTTCAATACCCACATTATGAATACAGAAAATGAAAGCCGCTTCAACCTCAACTTTTTTTTTTACATAATTTTATTTTTTAAAATAAAATAAAATATTTGTTATAATATTTCCTTATTTATTTTTTTAAAAAATTTGTAGTTTCTGCAGCAAATGCCCATTTTTTAAAAAATAAGCTATATGCATTCTAATTATGGCATAATTACTACAGTAGAAATTAAACTAAATTTAATAATCCAATTAAGAAATGCAATTTAGTAAGAAGAATGAAGAAATGGCAATGTACCATAATCACCTTATTTATTATAATATATTTTCACTAATTGCTTAATTTGCTCCATAATTGAGGGGATATGCATGTACTGCCTCCATTTCATACTTCTCGCATTTAAGAAAACAATTTTTTCTAAAATATCTGTAGTTTTAAAAAGTAATAAATTTAATTTTTTTATATTTATCCTTTATATATGACTAATAATAATTACTTCAATTTAATGATTTTCTTAGAAAAATTAGTATCAAATTAAGAGTAATATAATCAATTTACTCAATAATTTATTGTAATTTAGACAAATTTTAATAATTTTCTTAAAAAATACGAGATTCTAAATGTGATAAGTATTATATTAATTATCAAATTCCAATAAATTCAAAAAATAAAATATAATTTCACCATACCTCGCGTGGCTTAAGGTTCTCTCCTATGCTACCAAGTTCTGGCTTCCACTGCCGCCGATTCCGGTCACCGGAATTCTCCATAAAAAGATCAACAATCTTTTCAGCCACCTCAACTTCATCTTTGCTTTCTTCTACCAATTTTTCCATCTGGGCTTTAGGAAGCCTCATTTTGACTCTGACCGGCCCGGAGCCATTGTGCCCGTCGTCAGGAATTTGACTCGGTAATGGTCTAACAATAGAAAGGTCAGAAACTGATCTTCTCGACAACATCAAGAACTCAAGCCTATCTTTAGCACTCAAGTGAATTCCTGACCGGACCCGTCTTGTAATACTGATAGGCTCTTTCTCTTCAGGAAGTTTTGGCAATTCAACTAGAAAATATATTTTCTTGGGGTTCAGTTCCATTTCAGGCTCCAATGGCTTGGCACGAATCCCGAAATGCTTAACAGCGTCGGAATCTAACAAAACGTGCCCTGGATAGTCTTTGACTACGTCCATAGCCTTCGCCGGAGTCTTTAACTTGAAGGTTTCGCCGTCAACCTTCATTATCTTTGCTTTCTTTCCTCTGCCTATGCTATTTCCCATTTCTGTCTAACACTCAGTATTGTCATATATGAGACATTGCAACACGTCTTTTGTGTATATATATATATAGAGAGAGAGAGAGTGAGAGATGTGACATTGGTGTATAGTAAGGTGAAGCTAAATATAACAGGATTAATATAGTAATTGTAATTAATAGCTAATTAATTGAATTAAAGTTTGGTGTGGTGTGAATAAGAGGAAATTCTCTCTTTTCTTTTTGTTTTTCTTTTTTTAAGTTTTCTAAGAAAGTCATAATGAGCATGTGAAAGCAATATAAAAAGTGGAAAATTCAAATCCATAACGACAAAATTTAATATTGTCTGATATTTTCACTTTTTAGAAAATAAGTTGAATAAATAATAATTATTTAGAATAAAATAATCATTCAAACACTACTTATATTTTGAAAATGAAAGTATAAAATTATAAAATTGTAATTTTATTTAATAAATTAAGATTATAAAATTATGAAATCTTAAAAGTTCGTATAAAATTGAATAATTTTTTTAATTATAATTTTATTTAAGATTCCCACTAAGCAAACTTTGATGGGTTTTCTTTCCATCTTTTCATGCAGAAAAGCAAAAGACGCTGTTGTGTGGGGCTATAGATTGGATTGTTTTTGGAGCACCAGAAGGCAGAAGTAGAACTGCAAGAACGGATAAGCGTTGCACAAAAAGCAAAGAGGATAAATGTTACACCGTACTATGATCTGAAAAGGCTTGGCTGCTAAATCCACTACTTTGAAATTTGAATTGTAAGATAAAATTTTTTTTTTAAAAAAATATTTATAAACAACATCATTGTTCTTCTTTAAAAAATTATTATTGATAAGATTTAAAAATTGACTTTTAATTAGTCTGATTTTAGTTTTATCACTAATCTAAAATGATGATTGATAATATTTTTTTTTTAATTCGTGAAATTTAAGGTATTAAGATATTTAACTTGTCATTAAATTTTAAAAATTTCTATTGATATAAATCAAATACATAAATATAATTGCATTCATCATCTCTATACAATTTTGAAATTAATAGTTGAGATAAGCTCGTTTTTATATAGACAAGCTCATAAAATTTACACTCAATAGTGAGTGAACGATTCAAATCAAAGAACTTGTTACTTACTCACATAGAAAATCATATCAGATTGAATTAATAATTTAATACATTTTATTAATATTTTAAAAATTGGTAAATTCGATTAGTTCAACTGGTGAAATCGAAAATTAATAGCTGAGATCTCACTCCTAAATCCATTTTAATCTAAATCCATTGAGAATCAATCCACCCGCTCAATTAAATTATTAACCTAACTGAATTGAATAAAAAAAAATTAAAATAACCGGATGGATCAACCGAATTTAGTTGATTTGCTAATAAAAATGGTAATTACCATTTTTAAATAAGTTCATTTTAATAAATCTTACAAATTTTAATCCATTTTAATTTAAATCTACTTTTTTTAGTAAAATTTACTAATTTTAAGTTATATTTGTCATTTAACATATATTTAATTAAATCCTTGGCCTTCTATCTTTACTAGATGGGTGATTGACTAAGTCCGTGAAACAGGGGTGTCAAAATGGATCATGATCCGGGAATATAATTCATCTAACATGAAAATTAAATAAAAACGTGTCGTGAAGTGATTCATATATGACATAAATTTAAACGGGTCACGTGCTATATATTTTTGTGTAACCCTTCTAACGCGTTTATTTAAGGATAAAAATATAATTTCATATATATATAAGACGTGCTATACATGTCGTGTTTCTGACCTGTATACGATCAATTTAATTAAATATGGTTGAATTTTTTAACTTATATATCAGCGATTTAATTAAGGGATTACACGCGTGATGTTTATGTCACTCATTTAATTTTCGTGTTTACCTTAATCGTGTCGCATGTTAGTTATGAATCTTACACGTTAATTCATTTTAACACCTTTATTCTAAACTTTACTTCTTTTTTTACTATTTACCAAACTAATTAAAGAGAGTTTCTAAAAAAATAAAGAGAGATAAATAATATTCCCTTTTCTCCAAATTATAGTCTAGTTTTGGCACCAAAATTAAGAAAAGCATTTCCAATGAAGCACTTTGTCAATTATATATTTTGATGTGTATACTAAGCATAGTGTAATAGAAACTTTAATGTGAGTAGTTATTAATTGTGGCTATTTTAGTTTGCAAAAAGAGAATAAATACAGTTTAAAAATATTTATTTATAGAGCTTAATTTGTATTTACATGGTCACTTGTATAATGGGTTTGTATATCGCTAGTGGACCAGTATGGTAAGACGGTTAAAAATATAAATCTAATCCTACAAAAACTTGTGATAGAAAGATCATAGGATCCTTTATAAATAAGCTAAGTCTAGTTTCCATCTTTAACCTAAATATGTCTAGTTCATTGGCAACCGCCTTGTGAATAAGGAAAAGAAACAAAAGACATCTCTTCTGAATCGCTCTTTTATAAATTGTAATAATTATTTGAGTGTGTGATTGCAAATAATCGTAACAAAATAAATAGTAAACTCTATTTTAAATCACAAATTAAACATTTAAATTATTTCTCCGTAATTAATTAGTTGGTATTCTAAACTAATACAATGGATACGATAATTTTCTTCTACGTTAATGAGCATGAATTATTTGAAAGGTTCGTATTTTTTACAATATCCTTTTAATTTGTTGATTTTTTTTATTAAAATAGTGAAATTGATAACTAATTTAGGATATCCAAATTAGTGATGTGTGAACATTATTTGAGATAGGGAAAATATCTTGTACGCAACAAAATAATCAATAATAACAATCAGCATAATAATAATAATAACACTCCACTATCTAAATGTTCTTATTCTTTCTTCATCCACTAATAATTAGGGCATCATATCGCAGAAAAACTTTTTTACTCTCAATGATGACATTTGAACAGTAATATTGTCCTACTTGGGATTATCTCGCAAATAATCATATTAATCAAGTAAATCCAGTGATGGTCTTATTAGTTTTCATCTTGGTATAATTAATTTCGAAATTTTAATACAGTAATCATTCATCCTATTTTAAAAGTTAAAAATAAGAATAAGTGCTATAGTTAAACAATTTTAATTAACTATTCTTAAAACCATGCAAAAAAATCTGGTCTATAATTTTGGAATAAAGGGAATATTTTTTTTTATATATAATTCAACTAAAAAAAAAGTAATTATGGAGCAGATTTTGATGGAGATTTCCTTTTTTTTTTTAAAAAAAAAAAAGGAAAATGAAATGTTGATGGGAAAAGGATATTAGGTTGATGGTTGACAATATCACAGGTAGTGGTTCAATCTGGGTTTCAAGGAACCTAACAGTTGTTTGGATTATTAGGCACAGGTTGAAAGATCTAAGTTGAAATTAATTAATCGTTTGAATATATGCATAAATGGTTCAATATGAATTAGAAAGATTCGTTTGGCTGAGTCTCGTTAGTCGTTATGTTCTAGTTAGATCACATGATATTTGCTTGAATTTTTCAATCTTATTCTTCATTTATATTTGAATTTAAACGGTTTTGTTGGGGCAACAGTTGCAGTAACATGGGGTTTAGCTTAATTATTTATTTATTTGGTCAAAGGTTTGGTTGGTCTTTGAGGTCTACAACCCCAAATGCTAGGAAAATGACCGACAACAGTAGTCCATCTTACAGAAAAATTCAATCGAACTATCCTATTTTACCTTTTGTTTTTTCGAAACGGTCAAGAGCAAGGCTAAGAATAATTTGATCCAACTGACTGAACCGGTTTGATATTTAACAAATAAAATTTAATTGAATTTCTATAAATAAAAAGCTAAAATTTTTATTTCGACTCGATTGGTCCAGTTTTTATAAATATAAAAAAATACGCTCAAAATCATAAGAATAGTTAAAAATCAATCAATTCGATTCAATTTTCATTTCAAATATTTCAATTTGTCTTACTCCAGTTAGGTTTGATTTAAACCAAACTGACTATTTTGCACACACTAATTAAATTATTCTCGGTACTTTATGCATTTGGCAAGATTAAATTCCTGTTTCTGAGTTCATTCAAAAAAAGAACATATTTTTCATATTCATCTGAATGCATTTAGAAATCACTATCAAAATATATACCGCAGGAGATAAAATATGCTCACTGCCTCTATTAGTCCACAACAATTTAAAAAGTCCCCGAGGCCGAATGGTCTAAATCATGCATTTTACTCAGGATTCAATGTCGCTATTCCTCTATTCTTGGATCTCTAGAAAAAGTACACGTTTACTCGGATAATAAAGTGCATTTTGTAAAAAAAAAAAAAAAAAAAGAAATCATTAAATTATTTTTCTCAAATTTAAGAACTGCATTCTGTATTAAAAAATAATAATAATTGTGGTACATTTGTTTTTCGATTGTATCAGGAATAGACAGAGGTTGACTTGTTGGATCATAAGAGTTTTGATCAATTTGTTAGTAAAATAAAGAGTTTTTCCTTATTGTATAATCTACAATATTCTTCGAGCCATTGAATTTTCCGGTGATAAGAAAATAAAAAATAAAAGATAAGCTTACAATTTTGTATTAAATTGTTTTTTTAGCACTTTTAATTGGACCCAATTACTCAAATACCAAATTTTTATATACATCTTGGGTTAATTTAATCACAAGAAAGCCTCAATCAGAACGATATAGAAGAAGCTACAGTGTAGAAAAGCAAGACAAGTAACATTTCTCATGGGAAAGAAATATTAAGATTCAATTCATGTGTAAATAACTTTTGTTTCTAAGAAAATTTGCTGTCGCTTTTCTGTTTATAGCCTGTCCATTAAGGGATCCTATTTAATAAAGTGCTAAGATTATATTGTTGAAAATACAGTTGAATATAACTTTTCTCATCCCAAATTCTTATAATTCACATGCAAACCTAAACTTTTCAATGGACCTCGAAGATTCCATTCATACGAAAAAGCTATTCTTCTTTTATGATCTTAATGTTTATTTGTCGAACTCTTGACCCCGAAAGACATTGTTTTTTGGTAAATACAAATTAACTGGAACATAAGCTGTTATTGGCTCCTATAGCTCAGTGGTAGTGTCTGTCTTATAAATTGGAGGTCCATAATTCGATTGTCCATGAGGGCACCTTTTTTCTTTTTTTTTTTTTTTTCTGGTCCATTGATATTTTTTTTAACTTATATTTCCCTTTGTCCACTCTCTTTTTTTCTTTTTAATTTTCATTTATTTCTTTACTTAATATCCCTTCGTCGTGGGCCCTTGTACCTCAGTGGTGGAGCGTCGAGGCAACTTTTTTGTTTTTTAAGTCCATTGATATTTTTTTTTTTCACTTAATATTTAACTTTGTCCATTCTCTTTTTTTCTTTTTTTTTTTGTTTTTAGTCTTAACTTAATTTGCTTCGTAATACCGTTCTGTTGTGGGCCCGTATAGCTCAGTGGTAGAGCGTCAGTCTTGTAAGCTGAAGGTCCGTAGTTCGATCCTACGTGCGGGCATCTCCCTTTTTTTTATTTTTTTAAGAATTTTACATTTACTTTTTTTTAAGCCCATTGTTATTTTTTTTCCCTTCACATTTCTTTTTGTCCATTCTCTCGTGCTCTTTTTTTTTTTTTATTTTTTTTTTTTAATTTTACATTTACTTTTTTTTAAGTCCATTGATATTTTTTTTTCCTTAAGATTTCTTTTTGTCCATTCTCTTTTTTTCTTTTTTTTTTTTCTAATTTCCATACATTTCTTTCCTTAATATCCCTTTGTCCATTCTCTTAGTTGGTAAGGATGAAAATTTTACTCTGTTGGAACTTTTTATGAGTTTGAATAATGAATAAATAGATAACGAGACAGATTTAGATAATAATTTTAATATTTATGTTGGACTTGGAATAAATTCAAACTTATGACAAGTTTGAATGTCACAATTGATACCTAGTACTTCGAGCTACACATGGGTCGGGTCGAATTTATCAATTTAACGTACCAAACTTGTATGATCAATGCTTGTTTACTCAAATTAATCCATTAAATATATGAACTCGCAAGTTATGAACGAGTTAAGTTGGATATGAGTTCAACATAAATTAACAGATCAAAATAAATAATAAATAATAAAAATAATTAAATAAAGTACAACTATTTAAGATGAATAACCAACAAAAATTAAATTTATTGAAAAATATGATTATGCAACAAATTTTACAAACTGTAGGATATTCCAATAACAAAATTTTAAAATAAATTTCTTAATAATAATAAGCAACAACAAAGGAAAACTAAATTTTCAAATAAAAAATATAACTAATGAAATTTAAAAAAAAGGTCTTAGTAACATAATTATTCGAGCAATTTTAAACTACGTAGAATATAGTTGATTAACAACATTTTAAAACAAATTTATATCAAAGAAGAAACAATAATTTTAAAGGTAATAACTGATAAATAGTTAATTTGGCATAAAATATTCTTTGTTTAAATAATATCTATAGTTACTTTTTGGTTTAAAATGAGAATTTTCATTTGGTTTTCATATTTTAAGTAGATTATGCTAAATTCATTTAGAAAAGAGCTTTGGAGGCCAATTGCTGGAGTTTTGAAGAAGTTTACCAAGTTGGAGAGCTGATTGGGATTGATATGCTTTGCCAACTAGAAGGAAATCATTTAAAGCAGCTAGTACACTATTTAAGGGATTAGGAAAGATAATCATATTTAAATATTATATTTTCTTTTAATTATTGGATTTTCTAAAGATATTTAGGTTTTATCTTCCTAGCTTATGATTTCTTTCCCTTGTTATAAATAGGACCTTAAATTTATTGAGGAGGGCATCTAGTTTTCATCTTAGAAACAACAGTTATTCTAGAGTTTATTTTTCCTTGTGTTTTCTCCATGGCCATGCATGGCTAAGTATTTTATTTTCAATCAAAGGTTGAATTCGAAGTAGAAGTTCTTCTGTGATTGTGAGATCTTAAATTATTTATTTTCTTCTTTAATTTCATCAGTATTTGTTTATTTTTCTACATATATGAGAAACTCATTCTCCATTGTTATCTTATTATTTGTTCAATATGGCCAATTGTAATAACATATAGCTAATCAACAAGATTAAATTCGTAATTGTTTAGTTAAGTTGATTCAAGTAGCAAATAATATAATCTGATTGTAACCGGGCTTTTGGGTTATATTATGAAAAATTCACAATCTAGTTTAAATGAAACTTGCTTGTAAAGTTTGTTAATTAGGGCAGGGTCTTTCTAATTCTTATTGCTACTAGCAAATTAAACTCTATCGCTTGTTTAGGATTGTTTGCTAGTTAGAGATTATTCACAGCGCTTGTCTTTTTTAATCTAATAATACAAAAAGATTGATCGGCGACGCTTGTTTAAAGATTATAACTTGTCTATTGCTGAAATTATTGAGTTATCTTATAATCAATGATCAATCAAGAGAATTTCTTACTAAGAATTGCTTTTGACCGAATTCATCTCCTATGATTTAAACTTTTTTCTTTATTATTTTAATTGTTTGATTCATTCTCTACTACAAATCTCCCATTTTTATTTTTATTGTTTTATTTTCTGGTTATTGAAAGATTTAATCAAAACTAGTCCCTAGGATTCGACCCTAGTCACCCTATCTACAAATTACTTGGAATAGGAAGAGCAAAAATTATTTTTGGTGGCATCGACACCCCCTTCAATACCTACTAGATATTTAAATGATTTAGTATTTATATATACAATTATAAAATAAATCAACTTAATTTAAATAATTCATAATTACAAACATATATACACATATATGATATTATTTAGGGGTTCGATTGGTCTACGAGTTTACCTAGTAAATTTGTACCCAACCCAACTAATGAATTATAGAAATGACACATCCAACCCAATCCATTATGTTATTGAATCGGAACAGAACATGTGTAGCCCTACTAGTACCTATTTACTAAAATATTTCAAGTCATAGGTACCCAACACATTATTCATCATCTATAATCTGTAATCATACAATATGTAAATGTGGGAATAGAACGGGGATAATGAGATTTCCTATACTAGCCTTAGTTTAATTTAAAATTTCTAATATATCCTTTTAGTTAGATTTTTATAATGCATTCTAATCGGAGAAAATAAGTTCATTTATCCTTTTGAAGATCTTTTTGGTTAAATTTTTTTTATGTCTTTTAAGTTGAGAAAATATATTGCATTTATCCTTTTGAATATTCATTTACTTGTATTTTTTTATGCATTTTAATTCTAGAAAATATGTATATTTATATTCTCTATTTGATCTTGCAGCATTATTGTCCAATAATTTTTACAATTAATAGATTTTGATATTTTTAATTATAGCTTCTCACGTGATATTGCTTTCTATGAGATAAATTGAAAACCTTAATTCAAGTATTGAAAAATAAAATTTAAATTATTTTAATTTATTATGTTCTAATTTTTTTTTAAATATGGCTAAATAATTTACTATTAGTATATTAGTTGAATACAATGAAATTAAAATAAAAATTTTTAAATATATTATTTTTCTTTGATTTAGACTTATTTGGATTATATACACACTATTGTATTTTAAAATTTTTTATAATTCTAATTTAATAAAAGAAATAGAAGAATGGAATTATAGTATTTGACTAATATATCAAATAAGAAATTTCCTTTTCGAAATCTTTTTTTTTTAAAAAAAAAAATAGACTAAAAAGTTTGAATTAATGAAAAAAATGGCTATTTAGGCATAGTTGCTATTATTTTTATTTTCAGATTTTATATATTAAGGATGAAATAAAGAGAAAATTTAGGACTCTCTTTTTTATTCAATATTTTATTCTACTTTTTCTGAAATTTATTGAATTTCATTTAATTTTTATTTTTAAATTTATCCTATTAATATTAGTTTCTGTACCATCAAGCCCAACTACCAATAACTTTAGTTCAACCGGCTAATCTGACAAAACTAAATCCCCTTGAGCAAGCTGATCGAAATAAACCGAAATGAGTTTGTACGGTCGGATGTTTTGCAAACCACTAGTTGAAATGTTTAATAAAAAAAAAATTATAAGTTTAAGTATTTGATAAATCAAAATAAAAATTGATGTACTTTAAAATAAAAATAATAATAAATTTCAAGGATGAATTTATGTATTTACTCGTTAATATAAAATGGAAAAAATTATAAATTTGGAGTTTTTTTTTTAATTTCAATGTCTAAACAAAAAGATATTGGTAAGTGTCTGAATTAATAATAGTATCACATTCCACTTTCATTTAAGTAAAATAGACGGTTTTCATCAACTACCTTGTTTTTTTTTTTTTTTTTCTTCTTTTTGGTAAATCAACCACCGCCACCCTAACCAAAACTAACAGTTTCACTTTTGATAGGTGATAAAGAATCACATGCATGACCTTCCAGGCTTCAAAAGCTACTTTTCCCTCTCATTAACTCATTTCCCATTTAATGGTTTTCTAATACTTACTTTCTTCTTATTAATATGCCACTGCCACTCCCTCTAAAAGCAAACCTTTCGATTTGACAAATCAATCTCAAAGTCAAACAAGAGTAGGGAATTGTCTTGACCTTTTTTTTTTTTTTCAAATCCAAATTGGTAGAGCAACTTATTTTTCGAGCTTTTTCTTTTTGGGATTTTGCAAAATTATTTCATGCATTTCAAAAAAATTATTTAAAAAAAAAAAATGTACCATCCATTGCATATCATTTTTCTCAATTATAATGAAAGGTATTAAGTCCTTAAGCTATCACTCGAGATCGATAGCCCCAACAGAATCTGCATCCAAAAATTGTCTAGCCACCATCGAGGGATGATCCAATTTCTCTATCGTATATCATTTGAGCAAAGATTTTTAAACTTATTTATAGTCATAGTATATTATCTCCTTTAATTTTAAAATTTAGGTCTTGAATAGATGTATTTTCATTGAGGTGCTCAATTGCAAACATGAAATGGAAACTCTCACAGATTTAGATAATCCAAAATGCCAATCTACCTGTCCCTCAAAAAAATGCCATTACCTGTTCTTAATTCGTATCAAGTTAATGTTTAATGTATAGAATGATTTCTGAAATATTGAAACATTGATTATCAATGTAGGAAATAATATCATTTTTATGTTAAACATGAATACATCTTCACGTGTTCAGCATTAATATTTCACAAGCATCATGCATGCAAAAGAAAAGAAAGGAAGAAAGAAAAAGCAAAGGAGATGGTAATTTTGAAAGGGTATATTGCATAAGCTTAATGGCCTGAGTGTAGACATCCAGCTTGTTAAGCTCTTTCTGGCTATTTCAATTTTTTCAAATTTAATAAAATTTAAATGTCTTTGCCGATTAAAAAATTTTATTTTAAAAGACTATATACTCGCGCATAAATATTTGTATGAAATTAAAGAGAAATTAAGCAATAGAGACAAATGTTATATAATAACTAATATATTAGTTTTAATTTTGCCTATTCAAAAATACAATATATAGAGACAGCTTCCCCTTTCAAATCATGATTATTTTCTATAGCTAATCTTCTGCACTAATTAGCTTCAATCTATATCTGTCACACACAGTTGCAGCTCAAATTAATACAGCTGCATATGTTTTAATCTGTACATAAAACACATTAGTCGAATTTTCATGATAAAGCTAATCAGCCAATCTCTAATTTATATCTATTATTTCTTTAAAACCCATTAAAAATAGGCTACTTATCAGAATCCTAAGCAGTAATTGGCCAAGATTGCCTCATAAGAAGAGAAGCAAGGAAGGCGAAGTTTCAGTTTCTACTTCATTAAATGAAGTCATTTTGCAATTGTCCGGCCTGGACTGTATAGTTGTAATATGAGTAGGAGAAGGAGCAGCAATGGTGAGATCAAGATTTAGGTCAAAAGAAGCAGTAGTAGTAGTAGTTTCGTCTTCCTCGAGAGAACTTGCTGCATCATCAGAAACCCCATCGACATTATTATTACAGGATTCTTTGTTGGGTTTACATGAATGAACAACATCAAGAGTAGGAGTATTAGAATTAGAAAGATGGTCTGGTTGAGGAGGACGAGGAAGAATTTGGTTAAGACGATGATTGTTAGGGTCAATTCCCATTTTCATTAGCTTTTTCCTTAAATGAGAATTCCAATAGTTCTTCACTTCATTGTCTGTCCTTCCTGGTAATCTTCCAGCTATCAATGACCACCTAAAACACCACAAATCAACACAACACTATTAAAGTGTCAATATCGTAATACAGAAAATCAACAATTCAATCCATTTTCACTTTCCATTACACCCAAAAGACAAAAAGAGTAGTACCTGTTGCCAAGAAGAGCATGAAGTTTAATAATGAGATCTTCTTCATCTTGACCAAAGTTGCCTCTTTTAATATCAGGTCTAAGATAATTTATCCATCTCAGCCTACAACTTTTGCCACAACGGTGCAATCCTAATCAATAATTAAAAACCCATCAGGGTAATTAACTAGCACGCGCAGGCGCGTAGACACATATATGAACACATAGATAAATACATATATAAATACGTATAGATAAATACATGTATAAATATATATGTATCAAAATACCTGCAGCCTTAGGGAGAGAACGCCAGCAACCTTCGCCATGAGTTTTAATATAATCAATGAGTATTTGGTCTTCTTGTTTAGACCAAGCTCCTTTATTGTTGCCTTCTTTATCACAGCAAGGTTTTCTCATTTCTTTCTTTCTTTCTTTCTTAATTAATTTGATTCTCTCTTTCTCTGTTTGAAGCTCCAAGAATAATTGCAGAGAAATTAAAAGAATTGGAGGAAGGAGAAAAGAGTGAAACAAGTTTCATTCAAAAGACACCGAAAGCATTTATAGTGATATATAGTGTAGTTGGAGAAAGACGAGACGGTTGACTTTGACTGGTGGTTTTTCGTGTTTAGGTGAGGTGGGTCGCAAATGCCCTACAGTGTGACTGGATTTAGATTTAGTCTTTCTTTTTATCTTCTTCTATTTTGTTTTACTGTTAAGTATCTGTCTCTTTCTTAGCTTATATGTCAAATTAGAGTTATTAGTGCTCTATTTACTGCATAGATCATTTCAATTAGGGTTTATTCAGTAGTAATTTCATTTGAATAGTGATTATCTTAAGGTAACTTTTTTTTTATTGATACATTTCTCTGTGCTCAGATTTGAATTATGATATTCAGATAAAACCCTTTGTAACAATAATGATTCTAAGTAAAAAAAATTATTAATTAATATAAAAGTGAAAGAAACCCAAGTAATATGCAAGTTTAATTATGCATAGATCAATTTCAGAAGCTGTTCAATTAATAAAAAAATTAAACATAAAAATATAGATTTTAGCAAGGCTTTTTTAGTAGTAGAATCTAAAATAATATTAATTTTTTTGAAAGAATAGTTTCAACCTCAAAACTAAATTCCAATATTGTCTTACATAAAAAGTGTAATTTTACTTTTCCTTTTAAAGAAAAGAAAAGAAAAGTTTGAAAAGAAAAGAAAAATATGATTGTCATTACCTTCCTTTAGTCTGGTCAGCGGTCTATCTATTTTTTACAAGAACTATACATGGGGATGAGATTGGTAGGTTTTACCACTCGAACTAGGTTTGGTGGCTTTTTCACCGGAAACAATATATATATATTGAAGAATTATTGGTGGACCAAATGTATAAATTTCTGTACTTATCGTAGCACCCTCTTAATTTTTATTTTTAATAATTAAATATTTCAGTTTATAAAATTATATATATTAAATATTTTAACTTGTAAATTTGATTTGTTGAACACTTTAATTTCTAAAATCAGATTAATTTAACAATTTAGTATATAATTAGATAATGTGAAAATTATTGTTTAAAAAATTGTATTAAACAACATTAATTTTAATATTTTTATAAACAAAGCCAAAAATTTTAAAACAATTATAATTAATATACAGATGTGTACAATGTTATCAAAATTTATAATTTTAAAAATATAATTGATCTCTCGTAAAGTTAAAAATGTTATAAATCTCTTTTGTCATAAATGTATAAATAACTTTATGTGTTTGACTGTTTTTCGGTGCCTTTTCATTGGAATTCAATATATACATATTGTACATATATATTATTTATGAGCGGTTTCTTTTTCTTTTTTTTTTACTCACCGAACAGTTTATGAAGTTTGACAATTTTTTTTAAAAATATAATTCATTAATAATAACATGGAGAAATACAAATAAATTTATAGATCAGACATAGAACTTTACTAATAGTAGCTAATAGAGTTCGCTGATCTTTTAACGAAACAAAAGAATTCGTATCCTTTTGAATGAAACTAAAACTAAAAAATATAATATTAGCTCTTTCCATTTAAAGTTAATCTTGACAAAATATATAAATTTTCATGGCAACAATTAGTCCTTTAATTGATTTGGACGTCAATATAATAATTCTTCTAGATATTCTATAATTGGATTGTCTTTCCAATAATTTGCAATATATGACGAATATATGTGAGTTTCCGCCGTTATACATCAATAGTATCAATGAGGAACATGTTATATTACCAGACTCCATCGATCGAAGATCCATACCTGCAAGTTAAAATCTAAATCTCCAACCAAATAAAATCAAATATCATAATTTTGTTTAGTATAAAACCCTTATAAAGAAGGGACTACCCTCACAAAGAAGTGACAAAAAAAAAAAAATTCTAAATACGGAGATAACCAAAAAAAAAAAAAAAAAAAAAAACAGATTTGTTATAGAAAAAAATCTAAATTTATTAAAGTAAAAGAAGGTGAAACGAAAAAGATATTAAAAAGTAGGAGGTAGGGGTTACCGCTGATAAACAGTAGCAGCCACAAACTAAAACTAAAGTTTAGAAAACAATTTTGATTAATAAATGAGAATTTTAAGAATTTATATATAAAAACATGTTATGAAGATTGGCATTAAATCTTATTTTCACACACATTGATTCAATATATACAAAAGTATATGTTAATAATTAATTACAATTTATTTAAAATATAACTAGAAAATGATAAAATATGGAGTATTTCTATAAAATAAAAAAACCAATAATTAAATATAACTAAAATTTCATAAGCTTGATTTTCGGGAAGCGCACTTTGTTGGAAAAATAAAAAATCTTTACGCTCTACGATGCGAATTACATTTACTGATTATATAAAAAAATATATATAACTAAAATTTAGTAGTAATAACTAAGTGAATACACTTCAAGTTTCCCACTGTCTGATACTTTGAGCTGTTAATGAGTTATATCACTTGTAAATTACTTGAGGTTTAATTTTAAAAAAATTCATATGCAATCGTTTGAATATGGTGAATTCAAGTTTACTTATAAGCTCATTTAATAAATAAATTGTAAATAACTATATATTTATTTTTAATTATATAAAAATTAATCTCTAATTCAATTTTTGAATAAGCTTATATGGGTTGGTGCAGCTTATTTGCAACCTTATTCAAATTAATACTTCAAAAACGAAAAAAAAAAAAAAAAGTTGAAAATTGAATTTCGGATATTTGATTTTGGCCTAGCTTCGGAGGTTATTTAGTGTGTTGAAGTAAAAAACTGAAATACATAATTTTAAATGGTAAACTTGAAAATAACAATCATAGAATCGCCCGAACAGTGAAATAGACCATTTTACCACCTAAATAGTATTATTTCACCTTTTCACCTCATTTTACATTTATTTCTTGCTTTTATCTATTTTATTTTTTCTCTTTTTCTTTAGAAAAAATTCAATTATTTTCTCTTCCCATCTTTCTTTTTTTTTTTTTTTTTTTTTTTTGGCTTTCATTTTCTAGGTAACGACCAAGCAAGATTTTGTTCCCATTTTTTCTGTACTTTCTTGGAAAAAGTTTGTTCTTTTTGCATTTTCTCTTCACCTTTCTTTTTTTCTTTTGCATTTTCTGGACAAGAAAAGAATATGTAAAACATGTTATAACTTATTTGTAGAATTCGGTTTCAATTTTCGGGTATGTTTGGCAAAATTAGCTGTTTTGTAGCTATTAGCTATTTTAGTAGCGTTTAGCTGTTTAAATAGCTTTTCATAAAACGCTACAATCTAAACGTTACATGAGTTAACTTTTCACAAAACGTTTTCATAACTTTTAAAAGCTTGTCCAAACGCTACCTAGAAAGTTGTTGTCGAACATAGTTTTAATATATTATTTATATCCGAGTGAAAAAAATATATCAACACACGAGAAAATGATTTTGAAAGGAAAAAATAAAGAAAAAAATGTTAAGAGAGAAGAAAAAGAAAAAGAAAAAGAAAAAGAAAAAGAAAAAAGGGCATTAGTGGATTAGAGACCTATGAAGATTACGGTATTTATACAGGTAGTCAGATGAGTAACTCCTGTCAAAAGCAGTAAAATAAAAAAATTTTAACAGTTTAAAATTTGATTGCAAACAAGAAAATTTAAACATTAATGTTCCGTTTGGTATAGATGAATTCAAAAAATGGAATTCATTTATAAATGAACTCTAGTATAATTCATTTGTAACTGAATTCTAGTATAATTTATCTATGAATGAATTTTTATCTTTGGTATGATTAATTTAAAACATGTAATTCAATTGAATTCCACGTAATCACGTGTGAAATAAATTTATAATTGAAAATTCACTTTCTTTTGTTTCTTAAAATATTTTTAAAGTAGTAATTTCACAAAAATAAATAATAATTACCAATTATATTTATGTTATGCTATATATATATATATAACAAAATTAATTTTTCAACTTATATATTGATTATATTATACATCGAAAAATATAAGGTACATACAACAAAATTAAAAACATATATAAACCCAAATTAAATCAATCTAGATTTGATTATTTAAGCCTAAAATGGAATTAATTTCTTGAAGAAAATATGTACATATAATACTAAAATTTCTATATTTTCACAGAAAAAATTGTGCACCGTCAATTATACAAATGCAATCTAGACTGAGCTTTAATGGTAAGTGCATTTCCCATGTGATATGGTAAGTGCATTTCCCATGTGATACTCATCACACATTCAAGGCCTGTATGCATGTGTCTTGTATCAATGCATCTATAAATGGTGGGTACGGTTTATTTAATACTGATTTTTGGGGATTTCTCTCATTAATTTTTTATATAACAAATTTAATTTATAATAATTAGTTTAAATAAAATACTTTTTTGGTTAACTAAATTCACATTGTACATCTTAGGTTTCAACTTTCAACTACTCCTAATCAATGAAGCTATCTATAATATATAGGTCCAGTACATCTATGAAGATATATAAAATTAGGGTTTGGGCTATAAGGATCAAAGAATTGATATAGCTACGATTCTACACCGAAACAGAAAAGGTCATGGTAGATACCAGATAGATAGATATAGTTTCTGAATTGTAACGACAGGTTCAACTGATTTTCCTTTTATACTTTCTGTTGGCATTGCAAAAGGAGTTAAACTAAACAAAAGTCATCTTTTTAATCATTGCTTGTGATATATGTATAGATTGATGAGGCTTTAAATGAATCCAGCAGCTCATGAGTTGCTCAGAGCTCAATTGCATTTGATGTACAATTTTCTTTTAATTATATTATAGAGAAGCCAAGTTTGGATTCAGTGTCCTAAGCTCGAAATAAGCTTAAGTTCAACTCGAGTCGATTTGTTTATAACCCAACGTGTAGCATGCTTGTATGTATGTGTATATAATTGTAAATTTCAAATCTTACTAGAACTAATTAATAATCCCCTCCATCAATCTTTCCAATTTTTGCAAATCTTTTGGTTTTGATTTATTAGGCTGTTTTAATATTGTGATTTGGATTTTTTTTTTTTTTTTTTTTTTTTATCTTCTTATCTCAAGAAGAGATCAATCTTATGTAAGCTGAGGTTTTCCAAGTTTTTTTTTTACTTAGCATTTACGAGTTAAGTTGGGTGTATTCAGAGAAAATGATGGTTCGGATTTAGAAACTTAAAAATACAACTTTTTCCTAAATATAAATTAATAAGATATACATTGCTGATAAAAAAATTTTTACAAAATGGAGATATGCTATCTGTTGCCACTGCAAATTTCAGTTGATAATAATCCATCTAGCCGGAAAGTGCCTTAGAGGTTGTTTATAAACTCCAAAGTATATAATCCAATTTTGTCCAGTCAAATTCTAAAAAGCTGGTACATGCAGCAGAATGAAGCATAAAGACTGGTAGATATTATATGAAGATTAAATTAATTAATGATTAATATATTACTCTACACACCTAGGGAAATATAAATATACCTTAAGACTATATATATAAAAATCCAATCAAGTAAAAGTACATATATAAAATAAAAAAATGGAACATTAATCTCTGCTACACTTCAATTTATTAAGCCTAATTAATTCCTTCAACAGGAGACAATCAATCTTTTGCTTTGTTTAACTTTTTAAACTAAAGTAAGAAAAAGTAAATAAAATATAATATACACACTCTAGTTTTCACCATATATATGAATAGAATATTCTTTGTTTTGGTGTAAACCACCAGTATCTGGATTTTATATCAGGAACCACTTAATGCGGCCCAGGGTTTAGTTAAAGTCAAGTTTTTTCGTCCCTCCCGACATGTGTATTTAGTAAGGATCGAATCTGAGAATTATTTCCACATGCTCAGCCTGTATTACTAACTGAGCCACAATCAACTGAGCCACGATCCGTAGGTTAGGTGGAATATTTTTTTGTTTTGTTTTTTTTTTCACTTGTTGGCTTTTAGCTCTGATTAATGTTTGTGTATCTCTGTTTATAGATGTAGTCTGACTTTCCCGCAACCTTCACAGCTACACATTTGACTTTTAACTAATTGCAATAGGTTTGACAATCCTTTCCTATATTTGCATATCATCTTCTCTCTCATTTGTACAGACTGGTTGGTTTATGGAAACTTTGCCATATCTAACAGTCATGCATATTTGTGTGTGTCTTAGATATTAAAATTGAAAATACTATAAATTTTCTTTTAATTTCTAGAATATTCTTAATATTTATACTAAAAGAAAAGTATGAATGAAATATTGTCTTTTTCAATATTTTTTGTGTTTTCATAGAGATAATCTATTTTCAAACAAGAGAATTATATATATATATATATATATATATATATATATATATATATATATATATATAGATATATATATTCTTATGTAATACAAGAAAAATTTTAATTGATACAATGAACTTTAGTTCGGTGGGTGAGTGTGATATAAGAAATGAGACATTTCAAACAAGAAATTGAATATCTCATATAATAAATTATTAAGTTAGTAAACTAGATTTAATGTAAGGTGATTTTTTCTTTTTTACACGTGTTTCGACCCTTAGTAGGTAAAGTTCTCTCAATTGTAGTGGCTCTAAGTTTCAAATAATGATTTACAAATAAAGATTGTCTGAAAATATATTTCACACGTTTTATCTAATTGTCTGTCAGTAATAGCAAGGTAGTTTTAATATTACTATTTAGTATGTACTTATTGATTTTAAGTTGTTTGATGATACAAATTTACTTGTTAGTTAAAAGTAGAAATCAAACTTAAATAACTTTTCAAGCCAATTATAATTTAGTAATTTAAAATCTTATATAATATTTGGAACCCAAAATTTACTTCTTAATTACTACATAAATTTTAATTTTATCAAATGATATTTCTAAAATATACTAAAATATATATTTAATTACATTAGTATAATACTTCATTAGCAGTGATGTCGAAAATACATGTAAAAATGGAGGTAAATTGATCCATCTTTTTATATAAATTTCTTTTAAATGTCTATAATTTTTTTCAAATTGAACCTTTTTAGAATTAATAATAAACCTTGCTCATAATATTTTACCATATATTTATCCAGAAAAATTTTTTTCTAGATGTTTTTAGTAGGGCTCATCAAATCCCTCTCCCACCCAAAAAGAAAGAAAGCATGCATGTAACTTCCATGCGATTAACTATATTAACCACCACCACTAGTTTGACCAACGGTTGGGAGTCCACCAGTCCAATTGTATTTTCTTTTCCCTATACGGATGACGCATGCCCTATTTGAGTCAAGGAATGTGTGCATGTGTATACAAACAAGGCACAATTTCCTAGTTTATCTTTTCTATTTAATGTTATTACCCATGAATCTTAATTGCATTTCAGTGAAATATATTCCTTTCGAGTGCTTTCATCTGTCATTTTTTTAAAATTATTTTATCTAAAATTATATTTTATTTTAAAGTAGTTATCGTCAATATGACAAATCTATTTATATCTATAATTCTATCTATACCTCTATTTATCTATCTATACTATATATAAATATAGGAATAAGAGAAAAATAATGGAATTTTCGATATCAACCTCAATGAAATCTATAATATCCTTAAATAATCTTAGTCCTATCTAATTTAAAAATTACATTTTATATTAACAAGTGTTTGAATGAGTAGTTCGACACTCTTTTCTCCTTTAGGTGAGGTCAAGGGTTCAATCCTCATGAATGGAGCAAATACTCGCTGAGAGCACTTATCCCTTCTTGGGCCGACCCGGTTCGAGCATGATTTAGTTCTAACCCAGTGGGCTCAGGATATCCATAGTTAAGACAAAAAAAAAAAAATTACATTTTATTATTTGATTGGATATAATTTCTAAAAATTATTTTTTAAACAAATAAATATAGATAATAAAAAAGAAAAAAGAATACTTTTTTTTTTTGATTGTAGGAAAAATTGTAGGTTTATTTGAAGATGATATAACATTTTTTTATGTAATTTTTTATTATTTGATTAACTTATTTATTTATTTTAAATTTACAACTTAGAACAATAGAGAAACAAAATACTTGAATAAACTTATTAACTGACCAATATTGGATCCTAGCATGATTTGCTTTGTAATTTTCATTTATTGACTTGACTTTTTTTTTTTCTCATCAAAATCGAATTTAATTAAATTATAGCATTTTCAGAGTTATTTTTTGAAATTTAAATTAGTAATTTTTTTAATATAATTTAATTTTTGTTATGTGTTGAGTTATTAAAAGAGTTTTATTATTAATAAAAATTCATCATTTATTATTTTCTTTTTCGTTATGAAATTAATTTGCAGCCACTATCACTTTAATTTAGTAAGAGATTTATATTTATCTTGCAATAAATAGATCGCCTCTTGATTAAGCATTTGTAATTTTATTGATATTTTTTATTTTATATCCTAAATATATTTGACTTGAAAGAAAATAGTGTTTATGAAATTGAAAGAAACTAGAACTATATATTTCTCTTTTGGGTTTTAAGAGTTTGTCTGTATATTCATATATTCCTTTCTCTAATGCATTGGGTAAGTAATACTATCATTATAGCCAAAATGATTACAATTATTAATTTAGATCATTTTCTCATTTCTTTTCTTTTACCTACCAGTAAAAAAAAATTTATTAGTATTTTTCATTATAGTTGTATATAGATATTGATTTGGGATTAAGGGCAAGGGTCGGAGATTTAGTGATAACTTGATTTTTTTTTTTTTTTTTTGAGCATCTAGTTATAAGAATCTTTATTTATAAATTAGGGACTGAAGGATTAGGTATAAGGATTGAATTGAATTTTATTTTGAGACCACTTCATTATATAAAATAGAATCAAGTATATAAGAAATAATATTACAAGTAGTTTATGCGACAAAGTCTAATATAAATTAATTAATGTTATTTATTTTAATCTAAACAAAAACTTATGCTTTAATATTATATAGATAAAAAAAATTAAAAGAGTATAAAAAATGAAAATATAATGAGTATTATCAACGTGCAACACAAGTCATATAAAAGATTAGTGGTATTTAAAAATAAGAACTACTTCCTGCTATATAGACACAATGTTATTCCAATCTATTTGCTTTTCAAAAATAAAAGATATAAAAGACTATTAAGTAATTTATTTTTTAATTTTACCTTCATCTATATTAAATAAAGTAAATGTTGCTTATAATTTTTTAAAATCTATTTTATCAACTCTCTTTTTCTCTTAAATAGCATATGAAAGAGGAGAAAATTATTGAAGTTGGTCATTAGACTAATTAGAAGAGATAAATGACAATTTAATTACATTAAGGAATATTTTATTATAATTTGGATGATTTAATTGCTTTTATAATTATCATGCAAAAATCTTAATCTATAGATAAAAGTAGATAGAGAGAGTAATGTAATTAAAAATGAAATAATTTTATTATACTATAAATAGGTTGAGCATTCCATTAACCGAGTCAAATCAAATTGTATTAGTTCAGTGTCAATCTAGTTGAATGTACTTTTTTGGTAACTGAATCCGGACCAGAATGGTACAAAAATCAATCCAAATCAAATTGGATCGGTGTGATTCAGTTCGAATTTTATTATTCCAAACTATATTAGCTATTTTGGATTTAAAATAAATCAATATGGTTAGTTGTACATGATAATTGAAATAAAACTGAAAACCAAATATATTATTAACTATTTTGGATTTAAAATAAATCAATATGGTTAGTTTTATATGATAATTGAAATAAAACTGAAAACCAAATATATGAGTAACTGAATTTCTAAAATCACTATTTGAATTCGATTGAAATGAGTAGATTTGGTTCGATATGAAATCTTTTTTTTTTTTTTGGAAACATGAGTGGTCTAACGGGCTATAATAATATTATGAGTTACACAATAAATGTAATCCTTATTTATGGTGAAAATAATTCGAACTTAGACCTTCTATTCTCGTATCTTCTAAAAATATGCAAAAAGACTAATTAGATCACGTCTGATAAATAGAAATTGAACATTATCCACCTCCAACTATAAAAAAGACAATTCTTTTTTTGCAGGGATTGACATAATATAATTAAAGGACTTCAAATCTACGGCATTCACACAGATTTAGTAAAACTCTTATGCAGGACGAATTAAATCTCTATCACACAACACTTAAATGTGGAATTCATTGTATTTAAACTTTTATTCCATTGAACTATGGATTGTGGCTTAGTTGACAACATAAGCTAAATATGTGGGAAGAGCTATCGAGTCAATTTTCACTAAATGTATCTGTAGGGAGGGGCGAAGAGCCTTAAGACAGTCTCTTGTAATAGGGTCCAGACACCAGTGGTTTATATAAAAAATTTTTTTTTTTGACTTCCATTGATCAAACTTGTCTTGGCTATTAAGTATTAGTATAAATTTTAGATTTTACGAATTTTATTACTCCCTCTATCCATTAAATTTGCCGATATTTAAATTTTTATAAGAATTAAAAAAATGATTGAATCATTTTACTGTTAAAAAATAAAAATAAGGATAATTGACTAATTTACCTATTAATTAATGCTCATTTAATGAAAACAAATTTTAGTGTACATATCTAAGCAATAGTAAACTAATGCTATTTTGATTTCCTAAAAGTATCGTCTAAATAAAAAAATAAAAAAATTAAAACCAATAAATTTAATGAAAGGAAGGGAATAAAAGCGTAATGTTTGATAGTACATGAAATCAAATAATATTAATTTTCAATGAATTTTTATTTATATTTATAGTAAAAGTGACAAAATGGATTGGCGTGTCGAGTTTGACACGAATTCACCTAACACACAATACTATTAAGGTCAATATGCACACAATTCATTTAATGATCTCGTGTCAGATTTTTCAACACGAACACGACATATATAACCCATTTGATTAAATGGTTTGCTACGAGTCAAAAATTCAACACGACACACGTAACATATTTAATTCAAATATCACTTAAAAATGCCTTTTCATGTATAAAATGCATAAATTTTTTGAGATTCAAAATTAAAAGTAGTAAAAAAAAATTAATACAACAATAAAGTTTAAATTGGTCACAAATGGATAAGAGTTCTAATTAAACAATAGACACAATTTAAATTTTCTAAATAAATATATATGAAAAATCTAAATTACAAGCATGGGCTAATCTAAAAAATAAAGAAAATATAATACCAATCACTAATGTGAGGAAAATTTTTTTACTCTTATTAAACAAGTTTCTGGCCTAACACGCGTGTTAACCCTAATATAATATGTTTATATTTCATCTACTTATGACAAAAGCTTTTTAATATCAACCTTGATCCATTTATTTTTCATATTAGACGGATTGTGTTAGCATATGATGACTCGTTTTGATACTTATATAAATCATAGACTTAATTTTTGTTACAAAATAAATTCTAATTAAAATACGAAAAAAAAAAAAAAAACAAAACGCAGAACTCAACAATTTAGGAAAATTGATACTAGTGTCTTGGTAATTGTGAGTTGACGTATCTTATCTTTTATGACATATTTATGAATGGCTTTAGACCTTTAGTCTATAATGACAAGAAACAAGGTAGAGCTAGCTACTGAGAATTAAAGTGGAGTTTGGCAGGACGATCACACATTGCTTGTCTCCCAACTTTAACTTTGGGGGAGGAAAGTGCGGGTGTGCGACCCAACAAGTCGGTGGGAAATGCCGATCTACAGCGAACTACCTTTCTTTCTTCCTTTCTTCTTTTCTTTTTTTTTTTTCCTAAAAAAAAAAAAAAGAAACAGCAAAGTCCACTAAACACAAACTCTAAAATAAGGTATACCATATAAAATGATGGAAAAACGGATCATTATGACCGTCAAACATATTTTCAAGAATAGCGAACCACTTTATTTGGCAGTTAATTTGCAAAAGAGAGAATGATATTTTTAGATTCGGTTTATAAGTCTATCCATAAAATAAATTTATGAAAAATATTTATTTTGAAAATGAGGATTTTTTTATCATTTAGTCACAAAAAAATGTAAAATAAAAAATAAATTTTACAAAATCTTTATTATAATTGATTTTGGCCATCCATAGACGGATTTATGTACGTTTTATCTTAAGATAGAAGTAAGGATGCTCGACTAATTCTAATGCTTATTATAGGTTCAGGTAATCATAAACGAATGTAGAATATGTATGTGTGTATAACAAACTTACTATTTATAATGAGTTAAGATAGAGTACATATTTAAGTTTCTATATAATCAATTACTAGTATCTATTATATTAAACGGATTTAGTTCGGCATCTACAGATATCTTATGTATTACTAGTAAAAGGAATATTTTAAACGTATTCAGCATTTTACCTTTTAAGAGTACTTTAAATCGGTTTGTATTGATACTACAGATAGATACAATACATTCTATTCCGTTTCACTAAAAAAAAAAAAACTTTTAGTGTAATTTTTTTCAAAAAAAATATTTTACTTTGGCCCACATTACGCAAAATTATGTTTTGGCATCCCTAAATTGCGATAAGGAATTTAGGGATTGAAACAAAGAGAGAGATGAGAGGAGCAACTCGATCATTGGGGGAAAAAAATTGAAGGTTTTCCTTTCAGTCGACACAGCATCGTTTTCTCTTAAGGGCAGCAGCTGAGATATAACTGCAAAACGACATTGTTTGCATTTATAGTAAGGTGTGGGCCTATTAACTGCAAGGTCAATATTTTTTTGAAAATTGAAACATTTTAATTAGTCCTTAGTATTAATAAAAAAAATTTTAAAAAAATCAGTTAAAATTACAAAATTGACTAAATATGCATGTCTGTTTTCATATTTAAGTCTACAATTTAAACTCCTTTCTCTTTTACATACCAAAAAATTGTCCAATGATAAATGATGTTTTATCAAATAATAGATCCAATTTGAATACTCTACTTCAATGCTACAAAAAATAATTTTTCTTTTGGTAAATAAAAAAAATACTCCATTCGTCTCATTTTATTTGTATGATTTGATAAAACATGCATATTAAGAATTTAGTCGACAAAAATTAGTTTGTCTTTCTTTATTCTTAATAACTTATTAAGATATTAATAAAAATTTTTTATTTAATGAACAATTATAAAAGTTATTATAAAAAAAGTAATTTTTTATATATGTAAATTTATAAATTTTATAAATTTTTTGAAAAATATAACAAGTAAATAAAATGGGACCGAAGAAGTATATAATTAAAAAAAAAAAAAAAAAGGGAAAAAAATACATTTCCGAGTGGCGCAGCATTTTATTTATTTTTCGGCGTTGCCTTAAATTTCCTCAAACTGTATATAAATAGAAAATCGCGCTTACGATGTTTCTGGATTCTACTGCACTCCTCTCGTAAGGAACTCTCCTTATGAGCCCTCTTCTCCTTTTCTTCTCTCTTGGACTAGAAGCACAAAACTAAAACAAAAGTCCAATTACTTCATCTCAAATGGATCCCGAAACAGCGCTAGAGTATGTGAAACAAGGAGCCACGCTGCTCCTCCTCGACGTTCCTCAGTACACTCTTGTTGGAATTGACACTCAGGTAACCTGCTTTTCTTTTTCTATTTGGTTGCCGAGAAAATCTAGGAAAAATAAAACTTATTTTCTTCAATTTTGAGTATTATAATACACTTATGGCTGTTTTTGCCATATTTACTTTTATCAGGACTGCAGTTTCCTTATTTTATTCTTTTTTTTTTTTTTGCAGTTGTTCACGGTTGGTCCTGCTTTTAAGGGCATTAAGATGATTCCTCCTGGCCCGCATTTTGTGTTTTATAGTTCATCTAGCAGGTTTGTTTGTGTAGTTATCAGTCAAGGGAATTTGAAATTGTTGATTACTGAGTTTAACTTTACTGGTTTATTTGCTTCAATAACTTTGAATTGTATGAAGTTTGTTTAGTTTTTGAGTTTCTTTTGAAATTTGGTTCTTTGTTTTTTGAATATTCTTGTGATTTCCTGAATTTGTTGTAAGATTTAAAAATGTTAAGTGAAGGACTATTAAATTTGATAGGGGACACTAACACTATGGGAATTGAAAATGGCTTATGATTCAAGTGTGCCATATTTATGCGGCTGTGATATTTAGTTAAATTGTTACTTCTTCTAAATGAAGCAGAAAAACTAATAGAAAGATAAACATGAACATCGTTATGTTTAAGTGTTATGGAATTTAAGAAGTTGAACGTTTGTCGTGCTGATGATATCTTGCTATAAAGCTTTTGATTTTAGTCAATCACGTCTAATGTAATATTGACACTGATTACTTTTACCAATTGCGTAATGTGTGATGTTCCTAGTGTTAGGAATATAGCCTTTTTATGTGATGTCATCTGTAAATCTATTTTATGCAGGGATGGGAAGGAGTTCTCACCAATTATTGGCTTCTTTATTGATGCTGGCCCCTCTGAGGTCTCAAACATATACAAGTTTCTTCTATTTCAGTATAGTTTCATGCTTTTGATGTAATTATTGATATTGGATTGCTCACCATTTTCATATATATATATATATATATATATATATATATATATATATATATATATATTTGTGAAGAACAGTTTTGGTGCCTATCATCTATGGCTAAATAGTTGGCTACTTTTTACAATCACTGAAAAGTGTCTCATGGAATGGGTTTTCTGGGCATAGGATGACTGGCTATTTTGAACTTTTGTGGATTGACAGTACAACTAATAATCCATGTGGGAAATAACAAATGCAAAGTAATGCATAATATGGATATGGTATGTATAATCTGGTGTTTGAAATGAGTCTTTGACTTGTGAAGACCACATTCTTGTTTTGAGGAGATGTCTTACAACAAATGAATTCATGAAATGTTGGACTGTGACATATTGTAGAGATAAAGTAATCAGGAAGAAAATACACAAGATGCTTTAGGCAGAACATGGGTTGGGAACTATATTTTCGGTGGAAATGTGATATTAAGTGATTTATATCTAATCTAGAGTTGAAAATAGAATTATTTATTTATTTTGTGTGGGACAGAGGTAGTTTGATACTGAGGAATACTGAGGAAAACGGAGGAAAAATGTATCATCTTTTGGGGTTGAAATCAATGCTTTTTGTTGATGAATGCACAGTGTTGCTGTCAGATATATCATGTCATTTCGAAGAAAGTTTTTTATTAATCTTCTGCAGTGGCCTCATGCTTAATCCATTAGCACCTTCTTACTAAAATGTGAATGGACCTTATGAAAATATTTTTTATTGTTTCCAAGTATGTATTAATTTATGCTGCAACCTGGTTATTGCCTTACTGAATTTTTTATAAAATCTGCAAACTTTGTAATTTTAATTGTTCATTGGTCTTGAAGTTCAGTGCTAATTTTTTCATTTCTTTCACTGGCTGGAATAGGTGATTGTTCGTAAGTGGAATCTAGAAGAGGAACGGCTGGTGAAAGTATCTGAGGAAGAGGTATGCTTACTTCCCAGTTGTCACGTTCCTCTTTCTTATTTTTAACTGGGAAAAGAAAAATTCAAGAGTTGAATTTTAAAAAAATAATTACCTGAGAATAAATAATAGTAATAGGTTTACTTTCAGTCTAACTGATATACTCCTTATGGTTGACCTTGCACTCAACTTTGGACATTTGAGGTAGCAAGGACTTATCCTGTCATATTTAGTACTGGACTTTACTCTGAACCAACACTGCTAATGCACTTCTGAAGTTAAAGGGAACAAGAAAAGGCTGCTGAATGCTGCTTGTAGGAGATATCAATTAGGATATCTTATGTTTCCTTAATCATGTGTCTCAAAATTTATAACTTTCTATCCAACTCAGATGAGTGGCATTACCAATGGTGAAGTCAGATGAATAACAAATGGCTCTGTTGCTAATATTACTAAAGTGTTTCTATCAGTTGTGGGCATCAGTTTCCATCGTTGAGTAACATTTATTTGGTTTTCTCTTGCTTAATACTTCTTGGAACAATTTAATCTGTTAATTGTTGAGAAGATTCAAAAGTTAAAGGAGTAACGGCCTGAGATTCTTCTGATAGTTTAATTTCTATCATATAAAGCTCCTATTTGCTTTTACCTACTGCTTTGTCCCTGATACCTACTATATATATATATATATATATATATATATATATATATATATATATATATATATATATTTTTTTTTTTTTTGGCATGCAAAAATGCACATTCATGGTATGCCTTACATTTTTCAACTCAATCTTTGACTTTAGGTAAAGAAACTCCATTTAGAGAAAAATGATTTGCCAAATCAATCTGTCAATAAATTTGCGATTTTGTAAGTTCTTTGTGAGGAAAAATATACTCTGGTGGCTTATAAATCTATGTTTATTCCTAGTTACAATGCAGTCCATTGACTTATTTTATTTATTTATTTTTTTCCTTACTTTTCCTACCAAGGAAGAGAGATTTTATCAAGCAGTTAAAAGCTTAGAGTTTGACAGACATCTTGGTCCTTATAATCTCAGTCAGTATGGAGAATGGAAGCGCTTGTCTAATTACCTCACGAAGAATGTCATCGAACGAATTGGTATTTAGCAGCTCCAATTGCTTTTCAATTTTGCAGTTAGTTGTTACGAGGAGTCTGTTCATCATTGCTTTTTGAAGATTGGAGGCTTGATTATTTTAGTCTTTTGTTTTCGATTCAATGAATGGATTGTGCAGCCCTGTGAAAGGATATCCCACGTCTTCCATTCAATGACCGGAACAAATGTTAGCATGTGGGTCTCTTAGGATTTTTGTTGCTTGTAACATGGGCTTTTATCTTTGTTACCAAAATTTGTCAATACTTCATTTGGCTTCTATATTGAATCCATATGACAAATGTTTAACCATCCTGGTTCTTTTGAGATCACAATGTACAATTGCCAAAAGTGATTTCTTTGCAACTTCTTCAATTTAAGTTATTCACTAAATTTGCAGAACCCATCGGAGGTGAAATTACAGTTGTCAATGAATCTGGGATGGTTACACGTGCTCCTAAAACAACAATGGAAAAGGCTTTAGATGACCAATTAAAGACCAGTAAATTCTCAGCATCTGCATCTGTTGACAAGATAAAGAAGAGAGGATGTTATTACACATCAATTCCTCATGTTATTAAACGCAGAGGAATGAATAGAGAAGAACTTACAGCTTTGAATCTTGACAAGGTACAAATGGCAATCATAATTAGTACACGGCAGTGTCTCTCTAAAAGTTTTGTATTTGTTTGTTGATATTTTATATATTTATTGACCTATCTAGACAGAATTATTAGAAAGCCTTTTGATAAAAGACTATGGAGGTTCTGAAGACTTGCTTCTTGGAGAGCTGCAATTTGCCTATATTGCATTCTTGGTATGCTTAGCCCAGTTTGGCATGTTTACACTGAGAATAATATTATGAGGTACTTACAAAGTTGAAAAATGTACAGATGGGCCAATCACTTGATGCATTTTTACAGTGGAAATCTTTGGTTAGCCTTTTATTGGGTTGTACTGAAGCTGTAAGTAAATAAATGTTTTAGTTTTTTCTTCTCTTTCTTTTTGTGCGAATAATTTATCTATCTTATCTCCTGTTATGGGAACTTTTTGTTTGCCTTGTTTCTTTGCATCTTGCCGTGGACTTTGTTTATGACATTCTTGCTTCTCTTGGAAAACTATATTTTTGTTGGCTATATTGATTACCATTTTTCTTTTTTATAGAACTAGGAAGGTTTTTTTTTATTCTTTTGAAAAAAAATCTAATTCAAGCTTTTCAGAAGCCATTTTTGGTCTATTCTTACTATTATGAATTAATTATTGTATCACCTTGTCTTGTAAGATTTTAAACTCTAATGTTGGTGTTGCATGTCATAAAGCAATACACGACGCACATGATAGCACATCACGTCAAATGAAATTGAAAGCAACTTTTTCACCTATATTATATATTTAAACAGTGGTCAGCTCATTGCAGACTTCCCATTCATTGCATTATTATTCGTATCCATTCTAGTAATAGATAGGCTCCTTATAGAAAACAGTTATTGGTGTTACATGGTTAGTTCTTTTTTTTCTTTCAGTAATCATTTTTTGATTTCATGTAGTATATAGCATTCACATCTCTGTGATTTTACGTGGTATCAAATAGAGACTAAAGTTTATCATATTTTTATTTTGATTTGATGCATCTTTTTCCCTTTTCCAGCCATTCCACACGAGGAGTCAGCTATTTACAAAGGTAATGTTTTGATTGCACAACCAGTTAATTGTTTCTTAGTGCTCTGTTGAGCACGGCACAGTCATGATGGTTTTGAAATATGATAGTTATCTTATTGACAGATTTACTCTAATTACTTTGGTCTTATTCAGGCACATTTTTTTTCTTTATTTTCGTTGACTTTGACCATTTCATTTCTTATATCCCACAGGATTTCATGCCCCCATGCACCCTTGATTTTTAAGATTTATCTCATAAACTTGATCTGTTATATTATTTTATTTAGTTTTGGGAAAAGAAAAAGCTGATCTATTGGTTTGTGGTTATATTTTTCTAACGGCATTACATGTTTGATCCATGAAAAGACCTATTTAATTTATCCCCTTATAAAAAATTCTTCCTCATCTCTTTTTCAAGACCATCATTGTTATAATTAAGACAGTGGGGAATTTGAATATGACAATACTTACAAGACCTGAAGATGGCAATCATTACTGGAAAACCTGAATTCAAAACAATTTGAATATATCTAAACTAAAAATGGCATAATATGGATCATGTAATAATTAATTGTTAATAATTTTAATATGACTTCTGCCATGACTAAGTTTGCAATTTGAAATGCCATCCATCCGCATATACTTTTACTGCTATTATAAATGCATTCTCATCCACATATACTTTTACTGCTGTTATAAATACATGTAAGGATCTTAACCAACTAGTTATCCTTTCTGCATTATCAGATCAGTACTCTTGGTCAGTGTACCACGTTCTATGGAACATGAATATTTTCAACATAATACCTGCAAATGATACTATGAACATTGGTCCAATGAAAAATGGAAATAAAGGGGCTGAAATGTTTGAGTTGCTTTTCCTTTTTTTCCCTCTTCATTAATTTGGAACTGTACTTCATGGGTGAGCTAGTTTGAAAATAGAAAATAGTTAAAAAATAGTTTAGCAATATCTGGAGCTTCTATGCTCTAGGTATTTCCTTGCAGGTACTCGATCACAAATCTGAAGTCACATTTAGTTCTAGCTACTAATTACTAATTTTCAGAAACAAAATTTCCTGCCATAAATATTGATTTTTTTATTGTTCAATTTCTTTCTTTTCTTTGCTTAGCTGCAAGTCAATACGCACATCTATAGCACTATTCATTTATTCTTCCTGATATTTGTCATTTTATAAACTTCATGCAGTTCATAAAGGTCCTATACCATCAACTGAAATATGGACTTCAGAAAGATAGAGCAGAAACTAATGGTGCAGGGATAGGGATATCGACACTGTTGGATGAGTCCTGGTTTTCTACTGATAGCTTTTTACACCGACTTTGTAAGGTAGCTTTTTGCCTAATAGTTTTCCAATCTTTGTTTCTGCTGACATGCAGAGGAGGCTGTTTTGCATAAGTGAGTTGTATTCAAATCTTGTTAATCTGTTTCTGAAGTCCTAGATATTTCATTGATCTAGTGAATTGACTGCAAGTTATTATTGGCCATCTTTTTTCCAAGAGGCCAAAAGGGGTGGAGAAAAATGGAGAAAAAGGGGTGCAAGGAAAAAATAGAAAAATGGAAAGAACTCAAATCTATAGTAATGTTGACACTTATTACATCACACGTCTTAAGACATTTATATTTAAGGAAAAACTTATATATTAAAGGTTGATTGGAATTGCAGGATTTCTTTATGTTGCTGCAAGATGCCTCAGTGGTTGATGGAGACCTTTTGACATGGGTATGCATGTTAAACTTGACTATCCATGTTAAGATTTTTCTGTTCTGATAGACAACATTTACATTGATGACTCAGTTCTATTTTGCCAGCTTTGTCTTCATAAGCTTTTGATAGTCTGATCATGATTATCATCTGCGCTGCACTCACTCTCTCCTATGCATATTGTTTATCTTTCAACAGTTTTATCTCTCTTATAAAATCATTCAGTTCATTGCAAATTTATTTCCATTTGTTGATTTTATCTATTTATTCGTTCATATATTTTTGCATTTTTGGAATAACAAGTTATGTTTAATTATTTGAAGACATTTTGATGAAATTCATTTGCAAATTAACTTCCATTCTTGGATACTATAAAATTCATTTAAATGTGAAATTATACTAGTTTGTAATTAAAATTCATTAGCTTCAGTAACTTCAGCTCATGTTAAGTTTAGAGTTCATTTGCAAATTTTGTTAATTTTGATAGTATTTTGTTCTAGTAGCCAGTTGTATTGAATTAAGAATATGGAATGTTAAAATCAATTTTCATTTATATACCGAACATGAGGATATAGATTTGTTAATGAACTGTATAAAATTTTAATGGAATTTATTTCTAATGAAACAAGCTCTTAGAATAATTATTACATACTCTAAAGGTTTAAATTTCATAACTGATCCTTTGCTCAGAAATCAATTTCCATCAATCTCTGTTTCATTTAATTTTTTCATTAAACTTCAGTGGTTAAGAACGCTAACTTAATTTGGGTTTCATCAATGGCTGCTGGCTGAATTAAGAGATGATTTTACCATTTTCTGTTCCAATTGTTGCAGACCAGGAAACTCAAAGAACTGCTCGAGACCAGTTTAGGATGGAAGTTCCAACAGAACAATGCAGTAGATGGAATATTCTTTGAAGATGACGACGAGGTGTGTGATTACACGTGTATAAACTTTCTTATAAGATCAATCTCTCTTTCTCTCTGATGCCGTTTTTATGCAGTATGCTCCTGTAGTAAAGATGTTGGATGACACCACCTATAATGAAGCTGGAGCAGCATAGACCGGAAAAACAGACCTCTCCTTTTACCGTCCCTTGTCGGTATCAACATCAGATGAGATGCTTCTAGGGCATGTCTCCAGTTCCTACGATACCACTAGATTTTACAACAGAAGTTAATTCCAATGCGAATCTTTCATCTGATTAAACTTTGCAGATCATAGTATTGTACATAAGTTTGTTAGTATTACTTTTTCTTTTTTACAATGTTTGATCTCCCTTTGAGTTGTATAGGCACTTACGTGGTTTGCTGATTTTAGATTCTAATCAGGTTGGTAATGTTTGAATTAATTCATGAAATTTATTAAACATTATTGAATTATCAATCAAGGTTCATTAAAAGTTTCTTCGTACTAAACATAGCTTGATGATTTGAAAGCTGGAAAGTAGAAACATAAATGACTAAAGAGGTATGAATAGAAACCCATAGGACTCTCTCTTTTCGCAATTGAAATTCATGAAAAAAAAAAAAAAAAAAAAGAAGAAGAAGAAGACGCGGGATGAGGAATGGGGTCCGTACAGTTCGGTTTTGATCAAAGAATCAATTCTGTGACTATTTAATTAATATTTCTCCGCTAAACTTCTGACACGGACCTGTAAAAGTAGAAACCCGTCCCAAAATGTTTGTCTGTTAATTTTTTTATGGAGTTTGAAAAAACCATTAATTGTAGTATTACAGAGTTTAAAAAACACATTAATTATAGTGTTATGTATAGAGTTTGAAAAAATCATTAATTGTAGTATTACAGAGTTTAAAAAACACATTAATTATAGTGTTATGTCGTATAAAATATCTATATTTTTTTAAAATTGTCTTATTTAAAAAAAAAATTTCTAGAATTTAAAATCATTGTATAAAGAAAAAGTAAATATCTCTTAAAATTGTCTTCTTTAAATAAAAAATTCTAGAATTTAAAATCATTATATAAAGAAAAAGTAAATACCTCTTAAGTCGAATGGATAAACATTTTAAAACATAAAAAAAATGAAAATATGGATACATACTATGGGACAAAGGACAAAGGGAATATCAGATTTTTGGAAGGATAAAAATTCTGAGGACAAAGGGGTATTGGATTTTTGTGAGGATAAAAATTCGGATGATCTCAGACAATTAGTTGGGATTTCTGCGCTCCTTTGCACACCCTTGCTAACAAGTTAGACACGCTGCACAACGTGTTACAACTCATTTTTAATACTAGCTCTGTTCATCCAATTTGCTGCATTTGAAATTTTATGTTTTTCAAAAAATTTATTAAATTTATTTAAATTATAATATGTTATTGAATAAATTATTATATTCCTCTTAATTTAATATTAATTTTTTAAAAAAATCACTAAATTGAAATAATAATCATTAATCGTGTATAAAGAGTAAATATGAAAAAAAATATTTATTATTTTTTAAAATCAGTGATAAATATTTTGAAATAAACTATTATTTTCAAATGCGACAATACGTGAAGGAGATAGTAAGTAATATGATTTTTCAAAAAAAAAATTGAAATTTGAAAATTATTCACGAGTTTAATTACAAGTTCATAAAGAAAACGGTAACACAAAAGTACGTTAACCTGTCGATTGGAGGCCGATTGCGCTGGCACAGAGAGCAAATAAATGGCCACTCGACTTAGTTCCCGCCTTTCCTTCCTTCCTTCACTCCTCAAAATATTAAAGCTCCGATCTTTGCATTCATCTTCAAGGTCTTACTCTTCTCACAAACATAAACCTATTTGTATCTCTTTTCGTATGATTTTACTTTGAATAATCTTTTTAGTTGCGAGTTCTGAAAAGCTCCATTCTTTCTATCTTTCAGATTAGAAGCTCTTTCTCGTTCTGTTGTAAATTCTTCAAGGAATCACTTTTATGCTGGGTTTGGTCCAAATTTTCAAGGTTGGTTTCATTCTTCTTTTCAAGTTCGATATCCATAATTTATTTTGTGTGAGCGTAAATATGTATTTTTTTGTGAATGGGTGTTTTCGTGTTTTCATTTATTTTCTTCCAATTAATTGTTGCTTAGATGAACTTTAGAAAGTGCACTACATGTGAAGGATAATTTACAGTTCGTAATCTTCTAATTAACGGATATCTTGGTAATGTAATCTATGTATTCGTTAAAAGTCCTCTTAGAAGGCATTTATTGGTTGCTTGAAATGAGCCCATTTGATTTTCTTTATTTTCTGTGCTGCAAGACTTCGGTTTTGTGCCTGAATCTTCATTTGGCGATTCGTGTGTTTGGCTATTAGTTTTTGTTACTAAATCCTGTTGAAATCATGGGAAAACTAATTTCTGGTTGAATTTGCCTTAATGGAGTCATTTTGAATTTCTGTTCCTGTCAACTTCAGTTGTCCCTAGATTATCCTTCCTTAAAAATGCTATTATGAGAATGCGAACGAGTGGCACCTCGAACTCATTTGGAGCAACGTGTGGGCAGTATTATTGGCTACCTTTTTTTTTTTTTCTTTATTAGCCGGCCCAAGATAGATGAAAAAAACTATAAAGATGACTTATTTTTATCTAGTACAAAAAGACTTCAGTAATTGAGAATCCAACAAGTCTGCATGCTATTGCTCATCTTTTTTGTTATGATATTACAACCAACCACTTTAATGCCTTGCTACGCTACATTCTCAAATAACTGAGGTTGGCTGCTATTGCTTATTTTTGAACATGATGCATAGTATGTTGGATATTTTTGCAGCATCACGATCATATGCTCGCTCTAAGGGCAAGCATTATGATCTGTTTGGCACTGTGAAACCAGGTGATAAAGAATTCAAGAATGCATGGAAGAAAGAGATGGAAGAAGATGCTTGCCTATGGACAGGAAGTGAAGATGAAAGTGAGGAGGAAAATGATTCTGAAAAAGGTAAAAATCATCTAGAGAAGGAGATTCGGAAAGTAAGACAGCAGGCAAAGGAGCACTCGCATCTTATTAATGCTGATGATAGTGATGAGTTGTGGAGTGTATGGTCTGGGAGTGATGAGGAGAAGACTTTGTGGACAGGTAGCGAAGGTGATGATGATGATGATATTCCTACAGAAGCATACCCAAATGAAGCTAGTGATAAATATTTAGATAAATTGTTTGAGTTTGATGAAAAACCTAAATATCGCACAATCTCAGAACTTTTGAAAGCAGAAAATGAACCTGAAGAGTTATCCCCAGGAAAGCAAGCTAGGAAACTTGCAGTGGAGAATGCCTTAAAAAAATTGAAGAAAGGGCCAGATGGGCGTTATATCAATGTCTGGGAAGTCATGAGTGACATAGACATTCTTATTGGAGCCTTTGAAAATATTGTTTCTGGACCGGAGTATGAGGAGCTTAGACAGGGAGGACCTAAAAAATTGAATATGCAGTTTTTCAAGGATATACAAGCGCGCATGAGAGATCCAAACTACAAGTTTTCACCTGAGCTAAAGTTGAAACCAAAAAGTAAACTAGTTCCAAGAAAAAAATGGCAGAAGGCACAATCTAGAAGAAGGAAGGCACAAAAACGCTAGGTTATACTCTTTTCTATTAAAAAATGAAACAAGTTACATGTACATTTCTTAACCCTTGGAAGTCCTTTTTTTTTTTTTTTCCTCTTAATCTGTGTTCTTCACATATTTGCCTTCCTAAGGATCACTAGGATAGTATGATATATTAGATCAAAATGGATATAATTGTAATTCATTGTTTGCCTTGAAAAACTTGCATACTAATTTAATCACGGCATTTTCATTATTTTTTGTTATATATTTCTTTATTTCTTTGGAGTTTTTCTTCTGTCTGTTCCCTGGTATATATTTTGCAAACACATGGCATAAATAATGAAAAACTATTTTCTTTTTGTTTGGTTGCTTATATCTTTATTCATTGTACGTTGAAATCTTTTTCTGATATATTTCTTAAGTTCTTTCCTAATGATTAATTGGAGTGTAGTATTTGCTTGGGAACCTGGTTTTTCTGCTGTTGATCTATTGTTGAAGAAGAGCATTGCCTTCAATAAGAATGATCTAATTTTCTCTTGGAGTAAGATAGCATTTTTAGTAGGGAAGCCATGATTCTAGATAAGCAGTTTGAATAGATCATGGAAACCCTTACGTCCTTTAGTTTTTCTGGTAATTCAAATCTTATTTAAAGCAGAGGCACAGAAATTCAATGCAAACTGTTAATTGCAGCTCACAATATAGACAAAGGGATATGAAAATGTATTTAAATCATGACAATTAGAATTGTTTGGTAGGAACTTCAATATTCATGGAGTTAGGTATGTTACAAATCAAATTTGTTTTTTTTAGCATCACTGTACTTGGTCCACATTCTGTCTAGTCAAACATCCATGCTAGAACTAGAAATTTCTCATGAAATTTTTGGCCCTGTAGTTTAGCCCTAGTAAATCCACTTGCCAATTACTCTAAGCCTCGGCGGCTTGAGATTGCATGAGCTGCTACGTCAATTTGGAAACTATTAGGCCCTGTTCATTTGTGGGAAAAAGAGTCAATTTTCTTGAAAATTTTTCCACGAAAACAGTTTTCATGGAAAACAGGTTCAGATTTGGTTTTTTCTATTATTTTCTAAGAAAATGCAATTTTTTAGAGACTTTTTTTTTTTTTTCCCCTTTTACTATTTCTCCAAAATTTTTCCATACATCAAAGTAAAGAAAAATTTTAATTAAACTCTGATATATCAAAAACACAGCCAGTAACAAAAGGAACAAAATGTTGAAAGAACAATTACTGACTGTCATAAAAGAAATCAATGATAATATTAAATATCTAGGCTAACATTTATAACAATCTAGCTTCCTCAAAGTGCTCTAACCTCTCTGTGTCTCCCTCTCGTCTTCAAGCGTATCTTATTAATAGACTAATAGTAAGAGTGAGGCACTGCGTGAAAGTTAGATCCAGTATTTGGAGACATTGAAAATGCATCACTTATCGCATGAGACTGATGCATGTCAAAATCTTTTATCATGTTATTGTTCGCATGCCCGTCTTGCATGTGAATAAAATTATTCTGCATAGATGGGTAGCTGTAGTGATGCCCCTGCTTCCTGTTAGCCATTATCTGGGGTGGTACTGGTGGATGATTATGGTTATAACTTGGCATCCCTTGAAATTCTTGCCTTCCTAATCTAAGAAAACCAGTGCCATTTTCCTGATAATCACCATGATCTATCAATGGTGCCATATCATCTTCCAATCTGCTATCACCAATAAAAATATCATCATACATATAGTTATTTCCCATTCTTTTTGCTACCACCGGATCGTGATTATCAACAGCCTTCATTTTGATATTCTGGCTAGGAAATTTTTCAAAGCTCCCTTTATCTTCAATTTCATTGATAAAGGATTTAGGAAACATGTAGTGGTTCTTGGAGGCATTGGAGTCATTAGCTAGAAACTGCTTGGGGTTGATGTTGGCTTGTTCTTCATTCAGTTTGTATTTAGAAACAGGAGACCAGACCTCTGCCTTCTTCCCAGATTTGATCAATTTCTTGATTAAGATAGAAGAATCTACACAGCCTGACACTTTCACCATCTGTTGTTCTGTGTCTATGTCCACTGAGTACACACCTGAATACAAAGCACCGAAAAATGCCATAAACCTTACCAAAAAATTAAAAAATGAACAAAACTGAATATATGAAGAGAGCTTAGCGATATTGGAATTGTCTCTAGGATTGTTAGACTTCAAGTTCAAATCCAGCTAAATTAACCAAAGAAAAATGTATATATGAAATCTATAAAACCATAACTAAAAAAGCTAAGAACAAATTTGAAAGGGTGAGAGTAAGTGGTGTAAAAATAATAATTACCTTCAATTTTTTTGAGGAGTTTTCTTACTTTTTCCTTACAACCTTCACAATTGATGTGTACTTTGAGAACATGCGTCTATACAAGAATGGAGTGAAACAAACTCAGGTCAAAGAAAGCAAATCTGGAGGCAACTAAGATAAAAACAAAACATTTTAAAAAAGCAATAAACAAATAGTTCTTAGAGAGAAAGAAACTGTTGGATGAGAGAAGTAAAATAGGCAGACCTCAATCTTTAAGATTCCATGACCATTTCTCAACATTTTCCGACTGTTTGAGAAATAAAGAATGCACCAATAGTTTCTTTCTGCTATCTTGTTTCTTTTACTGTGTTTCTTTGGGTTTTCCCTTTAAATACTATCTGTACATGGCAGAGAGAGAGAGACAGAGGTAGAAAGAGAGAAGAGAGGCCTGAAAAGTATGATTTGACTATGCTGATAGAATTTGACAGGCAGAATCTGTGTGCCAATTTTCTTGTAATCTCAGGCAGAGAATACACCATGTTCTCGTGATAGTGTTGGCCCCCTACTTGATTAGTTTGGTCATACAACAGACTTGACTAACCAGCTTATGGAAAATTCTGTTTAAAGATTGCAGATTGCTACTAGAGATTTTAGAAGGAAGCTAATTTAGTGTGCATGATATATCAACCGTTGGATTATCTTTGTTCATTTCATCAAGCGACTGATAATTTGGTTTGCATGTCAGGAATGAAAATAGCATGTGATTGTACTAACTTAATAGTATCTCCAATTTTATAGGCCAAATATATGCAGATTGCAAGATTGCAGAATCATGTGTGATTGATTCTATGACAATAACTTTGCATTCTGTAATCAATGCCAATGGTCCTGTACTTTGTGATCTGGAAACTGCAATCAGATTCCTTTGCAGAAAGTTCTTGATAAAAGAGATTTTCTTTTCATTTTTCTTGGTCATATTGGTTTCTTTTATTTTGATCTTTTCTAGAAAAATAACTTCCCTGAAACTGAAAAGTGCATTTTTCTGGAAGTTCCCCTCGATGTAGGCCATTTTGAACCAAAGAAGGCTTAAAGTCTAACCGTGAATGCCTGTCTATTTTGAAATGTTCAATGGCGAATGTGAATTGGAAATTTTGAAATCTTAAAGCTAATAATTGAGCTCAATTATACTAAATTTGGAATTAGTGCTAAATAATTTTGGAATCATGGAAAAAATTGATAGTGTGTTACTGATGATAATTATTAATAGATAATACTTTAATTGAAATAATTTACGAGTTTTATAAGATAAAAGTGATAAACACTTTCCTAATGTGATCAATAATAACTATATTAGGATGGCTGATGGGCATGGTGGTACTCGTAACTATGACCATTAATTAAACTCATGCTAATTCTATGTATGGAATAAATTCATGTGCAACTTATTTCTTTTTCAAGTTAAATTTAATAAAATATTGACTTTAACCTATAAAAATAATCCGAGGTTTACAAGTTGTTGCAATAATATTCTAAACTGATCTTAGTTTTTTTGGTACTCCGATTTAGAAATTTAGATATATTGTTACCCTAAAATTAAAATCGGCTAGAGTTTTAAATAAAATAATATTAAAATGGGTCCCATTAAACCAATTTATGTTAAGTTAACCTAAGCCACTGAAAGTTATCAAAACTCACCGTTTATACACTTCTTTCTAAGATGTTCATGTATTTGGTTTCATTTAAAGAGGATGCGGAGTCGATGCAAAAGCCTCCGCCATGGAAATTGACCAAGATAGGGAGTTGATGTTTCTGGTTTGGTTCGGTTAGGTTTGGAAGGTAAAGTCTTGCTGAAATTGGAGGGTCTTTTGAGATGATGATGTCTTTGGACGAGGCTCCGGTTTCTCGATCCTGAAATGGAGGCACTATTAGTAGCTCCATGGATTTATCCTTGAAAACCCGAATGAAACGTACTACTTCAGCAGCCACTTCCTTTAGTTCCTTGCCGGTGGAATCCATTTATAAGCTTTTATGTTTGACTTGATTATACAATTCATTTTTGATATATTAGTTTAACTAGGCTAAATTAGAAATGTTTTTTTTTTTTTTATTCCATTCGATATTATATACGATGAATCTATTTGGATAGTTACAATAATTCACAACTCATTCACAACTCATGAGAGATAGTACAATTCATTACAAAGTCCATTAGAGACAATAAAATCCACTTAAGGAAGAAATACAAATTGAAATTAAATGTTATAATACGAAGGATTGAACCTCCCAGGAATCACTCCTATCACCAGGGTAAGGGATCATTTGCAATTTGCAATTAGAAATATATTAGTTTTGGTAGATTGTAGTCTTTTTATATATTATAAAATTATGTATATCTGCTAATTTTAATCCAAATATAATGTATAAAAATATAAATTTCATAAAAATATTAAAACTGAATTTGTAAATATATGAGATTCAATAATGCAAAACAAGCTCTTATTTAATTTTACCGAACAGATAAAGAGAGAAAGAAATTAAAAGACCAAAAAGAATCTCATACACGGACTGATTTTTCTCTTGTCAAATTTCAATTCCTTTGGTATGTTTGCCATTTGCACGACACAGAGTCAAGCAATTGCAAATAGCAAAGTTCGTTAACATGCTCAGTGCCGAAGAAAAATGACTAAATGAGGAAGCAAAAGTTAACAATGGAGCTTTTGGTTGTGGGGAAATTCAGAGAAAGAAGGATCCATCAAGCATTACATTCTTTGTAAAGCTTTACTTGGACATGATGATAGCTGGACTTCAATCCCATCAAATGAAAAGGCAATCATGTCTTACTTGTATTGGCTAATATAATTATTCTTTATGCTTTATTTTAAATCACTAGACAACCATAAATTATTTATATACTATGTTTGCACTTTCGGTGTACATTGCTTTAATGACAATGAGGATAATTTGGTACAAAATTTTTTAATTTCAATCATAAAATTGTTGAACTATTTGTGTAATATATATTATCAAATTATGTAGCATTTTTTTTTTTTTTTTGAAAGAACAGATAATATATTGTGTGATGAAATGGCTCTTTTTTATCCCTCATTAAATGAGTTGTATAATAAGTAGTTAATTTTACTTATCCAAAAAAACTAATTTTTATCGAAAAATTTCAGAAGTATTCTCAGAGCAATTTATATAATTAATTCAGAAATTTTAAAAAAAAATTCATACTTGATTTTTACATTTAGAAATTATCTCTTAATTCTGATTAAGAAGTATACCATTCCATGTATAAACATTTCACTTTTTACGGAAAACAAAGGTAATTTTATTAAATTATCTCTTAAATTTCTAATTAAGCCTTAATGTGGGCGATAAAACTAGCACATCTTGTTACTATTGTCTTTAACAAGGGTCAGGGTATTGGGTTTGGTGCTGTTTTCAAAAACTCAGATGGAAGAGCGACGACGGCTTAATTAATGTTATATATGTCGTAAGGTGCAGAATTACACTTTAAAATCTTAAAAAGTAAATATAAAATTTTTTAAAAGTTAGGGGATCAAAGTGAAGAAAAAAAATTTTTTTTATACTAAACAATAAAATAAAATTTTAAAAAATTCTAGAGCTTGGGGGACTGCCCTTAGTCCACCCTTCCCTCCGCCCTTGTAAGTCATCCCCTCCTATGACAGAGGCTATAGACTTGATGGAAGTGTTTATTACAAATTAAAAGAGTAGAGGTGAATTGAGAGAAGTTATAATCTATGAGTTGAAATATCTGTTATGGGCTTACTTGTCTTGGGTCAACCATTGTTAATAGGTTAGTACTAATCAAATTAGCTAGTTAGCTTGTTACCCTCACTCAAGTGCAATCGGGACTGAACTTCTGGTTGACACTTGAAACTTGAAATTCTCCTCCCCCTCCCCCCGAAATTGAACCGAGCTTTTTCTTTGCCTTGAAATTGAATGGACCTCATTGAGATTGCATATCCAGACGAGAGCTCGAATTGAAATGCAGCGATAACACCGGTAAACTGAGGAATTAATTGAATCAGACCAGACTTGCTCTGATACCATATTACAAATTGAAAGGGTACAGGAGAATTGGGTAGAAGATTAGAATTCATGATGTGAAAATGCATCAATCATTGCTAAAAGATTAATTCTAACCAATTAGCTAATTAGCTTGCAACCCTTATATACACTTTATGAATATAATATTTAGTCGATGTGAGATTTTTAACGGTAGGGGCCTAGATCACACATCAAAGCTTCAATAATGTATAAGTCCAGTTGATGCAAAGGAAGTGTGGCTTGCTGTTAATTCTTCCCTCGGAGATCTCTCAGCATAGAGTCTAATTATTCAGAATTCTAAAGAATTGATATCTCAAAATAATCATCTAGCTTTGAATTAGGGTAAAAACTTTATACATTCTCCTTCTAATGAGTTGTTGTCCTTTTATTTTTTTTTTCTTTCTTTTATTTTTTTTTTCTTTGAGTTTTGCTCCTCCATTAAAAAAAGGGTGTAATTTTATTAATTAGATAAACATTTCATTATCATCTTTATCGTTTCTTTAGCAAACTCCAAATTGGTCTTTTCTTGACAAGACTCTAAAGTATCATCTAATAATGTAGACTTTTAGTCAAATGCAGGATCTTCTGATTATATTGACTTGTGGTCAATTTAATTCCTCATAATAACCGATCGGATGGTGATGATTCAACATTCCTCCAATTATCCAAAGAACAATCATTCCTTTTCATTATAATCCAAAGGTCTAAAGCTTTTAGTTAATCAGTGGATGTAATAATAAATAATATCATGTCCAAAATGGTAAGAGTTGAAGGATATATGTGTGTATATATATATATATATATATAGGGTTTTAAATCTTTTGAGAGCCAAACCCTAATAAAGAAAGAAGTATTTCTATTATTTTATTTATTTATCTGGTAATTATGTCTATTTTTTATCGAATAAAAATTTGAAATTATAATGATAATGATATATATTTTTAACTTAATAGTAATTGAAAAATGAAAAGGGAAAACATTGCACTATAATAGGATGTAGAGGCAATCGGTTACCGAAATTCAGCATTCCCATGAAAATTCTCTGAGAAAATAAGATGATTAAGTTTATTTAAATTATGGGAAAGTATTAAAAATATATATAATTATAGATTACATTCATACCCTTAAATTAAATATTTTTTTGCAAAAATACCATAAATGCATATAAAAATACTAATATAATAAAGTTTTTATAGTAAAAAATTAACATAAAATATTAACATTAGTTAAAAATCATCTATAAATATAATTTACCAATGGATCCATATATATGAACTCTTAAAATAAAGTAACACAAAAGATCATATTTGAGTAAATATTTATGATTAAGATATTAATATTAGCTTTTTATTTTTTAAATAAAATTCAAGAATTAGATTTTCTTAAAAATATAAAACTTTATATTAACCAAACATTAAATTTTTATTTTTTTAATCATTTTCTCGTGACATTTCAATAATAAAACACCTCCATATATAATTTATGGGAGAATGTATATGGATACGAGGGGCCTACAAAAAAAAATTTATATAGAGAAAGTGCGTGAGAGAGAGAGAGAGAGAGATTAATGAGTGGGTGCAACTATAGAAAAGCAAAAATTTTCTTTATTGAGATTGGAAAGAAAGGTTGAAAATGCCTTAAAAAGTTGATGGAGAAGCTTCTTTTATTATTAAAAAAAGTGAAGAAAAGATAAATCCTACCAAGGTTGGTGCTTCCAATAATCATTACATCCTGATATTAGGTATATATTATGAATTTAAGTATTAATTGTGTCATTTTCACGATGATTATATTATAATTAGCGGCGACAAGCGGCTGAACAAGGAAGATAATGCCTTATTAAGTTTATTATTATAAGGTTTTATTTTAATCATATTAATGAAGTGGGAGAATTATCTATATCTACATATGGCGGTAATTATTAATTATTAACACGAAATCGAGGTTAAAAGGTTGTTAGTCCTTGTCTCATGATCTGGTAATTATTAATTAATCAACATGTAAACAAGAATTTTTGCAAGTTATGACTTACGAAATATGAATGTGATCTCCTCTGTCTCTCTCTTTTACGTCATTCCACTAAATTTAAAGCCAAATTTTGAGGGATTGTGTTGAAAATTTAGGACTGCTAATATTGTTTTTATATATTTTTATTATTCAAGGGATTCCTATTTAGATAAATCACAAAACAAATTAATTTTTTTCAAGAAATTATAATACGTGGACTTCTTACAGTTATGATATTTGAGCTTAATTCAGTTTAAATGATCTTTTAAACGTGAAACAATCAGCAAGTTAGACCATGTGTCTATTCCGTAATATTAATTATTTAGTAACTGTTAGCGTTTTTAGTATCCGTTATCCGTTCTATCATCCGTTAGTTGTTAGCTATTAATTTTTAGTTGTTTATATTACGATTTAAATTAAAGGTATTCGGTAAAAAAATAATTGTTTAATTAGTTATTTAATTTAAAACGATAAAAATGCATTACTTATTTAATTAGTTAAATCTGGAGGGAAAACAATGGATATAATTGTCAAAAAATTTTAATTAAAAACTAAATGCTAAATGCTTAAAATGACAATAAAAGACATTAGTTGTTTAATTAGTATTTAACGTTTTATAAAAAGCTATATTAATTTCTAAAAGTTACTATAAAAGTTATGTTACTAAATGCTAGAATTAACAAAGATAAAATTTTGATTTGGTCAAAATGCTAAAAGTTAATTCAAAAGCTATTTTCGAATAGGTTCTACTTTTTTTATAGTCATATTCTGCGTGTATTCCTAAAATTTTGATGTAATATTATAGTATTTTATATTGTAGAAATTAAATTTCTTCTTTTGGTTACAATTGCAATTAAATAGCAAGTACAGGGTATAAATGGTTATAAGGCAAAACTTTTTTGTTTTGCATTATTATCATTTTTTCTAAGAAAGATCAAGATCATTATTTTTTAGAATGATGTTTATGATGATTACTATCACTATTATTTAGAAAGTATTTTTCTTTTTTAACAGTTAAGGTTATTATTTTATGATGATCAAAAAGAACTTTTATCTTTGTTAATTGTAAATCGAGCACACATACTTACGATTCTTAAAACCGTAAATATATGCAAATATGACTTAATTAACCAATCTTAATTAACTTAATTTAGATTAACTTTTTGTGGCTATATCTAGATTTAGTTAGAGTTAATGATTCCATATTGAACATATACAAATAAAAAAAAGGATAAAAGCTTTTTTTTTTTTTTGAAATATTTCATTAGATATATGAACATTCTAAGTAAATATATAAATTATATTAATTTTTACAATTAATGTACGGATGTACGGCATTAGGTAGAATTACATGTAAAAATTTTCATTATAATTGAGAATACTACCTCTTTTTTTATATATAATTGGATATTAATTATAATAGCAAAATGCATCTATAAGGGAACTCTATATAATTATTTAATAAACAATGATTCAAATTGATATGATTCCATCTAATTTGGAGTCGTAGATATCATTTAAATTGAGTTATTCTTCTATTTATGGTTGGCAAAAGAGATCCTTATTCTTCAACTCTCTAATCTTACAAATTATGTCTCCCCTTTGAATATGTCACCACCAAGTGAATACCAAAAAAAAAACATAAGCAAAATCCTCTTTTTGACCCTCTTGAAGCCTCTAAAATGGAAATTTAAAAAAAAAAAAAAAAAAAAAAAAAAAAAAAAAAACTCAAAGAAAACCTAATTCAATTCTTTGCAACCACCAACAATGGGAAGGAAGCATTTCTCTTTTTTCTTCTTTTGTGCATCAAAAATTTTAGAAAATAATCGATTTTGTAATAATTTTCGAAACCGTAAAGTTATGAGTTTGAAGTTTTAAATAATGCCCGTTTAACCAATGTTTGAATCTCATATTTTCTACTCTGCAAGATAAACATTGAATTACTAAAAAATTAACTCAATGAAAACGCTATATATTTTTAATCAAACTTCGGGTTTGTTCAGTAAAATTAATTGTTTTGATAATTGTTAGTTATTTTACTAATGTTTAGTTATTAACTGTTTGAATAACTTTTCATAAAAAGTCAAAAGCTAAACGTTATATGAGTTAACATTATGTTACCAAACACTATAAAAAATAGTGTCTAGTCAAAACGCTAAAAACTACTTAAACAGCCGTTACCGAACACAATTTTCATATGAGAGAGATATATAATACGGGGGATAAAAGTATAAACTAATACATTAATAGGGATAGATATATAAATATATTATAAGAAGGTCTTGCTTGAAAAAAGGAAAGCAACCCATTTTAACAATAGTTTAAGAAACTAAATTAGAAAAGATTAATCAATTACATAATAGAGCAAGCATGGACGTTATCATCGCTAAAGATAGAGGCAATGTTGTCCTCAGGCGCAGTAGAGGCAGGAAAAGCTTGCACAACATTTCGAACATAGCCCGCGGGTGCCCTTTTGTCATAGGCACCAGATGCATATGGATAGTGCACTAAATGTTGAGGTATATATGGCCAAAATTCAGCTCTCTTGCCTGTGCTCTTCACTCTCTTTAACACCTTGTTTGGATCAACATATCCACTTACTACTACCCTGCTTTGTTTTCTGTTCACTTCCACTGTCTTTACTCCTGCAAGCGTACACGTTTATATTATAAACATGTGAGTTTATATTATTACTAGTGCTTAATAATTATATTTATATATGAGAAAAATTTACCTAGATCGGGTTCATAGTCCTACCTATGGACTAAACCAATAAAATTAATGATTTTTATTGAAACGTAAGCACTTGCAAAGAAAAATAGAATATTTTTAAAAAATCTTTAATTTCATTTGTTTGGTCCATAAGTTGGGTCATGGATCCATGTAAGTAAGTTTTTTCCATTTACATATAGTGCATGATGCGAAAATAGGATATATACAATAAATTACTAATTTTATTATTGTAATTATCAAATTCAAGTTTATATACAACAAATTAATTAACAAATTGTCATAAAGTAAAAAAGACCTGAAATTTTATGAAGAAGTCTCAGATTCCAAACTATATGAGATTTAGCATAAAGTTAAATTTTTTTATTTATTTACATATCTTTTTTAGAATATAATTTTTTTATTATTAGGTAAAATTCCTCATAAAAAAGAGAGAATTATATGTGGCAGAAGCAGAGATTGGTCTTATATATATAATTTAAAATTAAGGCTTTCTTTCTTTTTTTTTTTTTTTAATTTTTTATTTGCTTCCATTTTAGGTTTGTTTGTAGTTCCCTCCATGATTGAATTGTCAGTAGTCATATTGACAAAGAAAATAAATATTTTTTAAGCTAAAAGAACAGAGGAGACGTTTTTCTTTTAAGGGTCATAATAGATTCATTTGTTTCCATTTTAGATAATTTGTAGATATCAAACTAAAAGAAGTTTTTGTTTTTTCTTAGAAATGCTGATATGTCTTTTCTTTTAGCAATTACTTTGCCTCTTAGATAGGTCACTGCAAATATACATATAAATATATGATTCAAAAACATAAACTCAAATGGAAAAACAACAAAAGACAAATTAAGAAAGAAAGAAAGAAAGAGAAAGCTTGATGGCAGAACCTCTCATGGAGGAAACAGCATTCTTAACTCTTCTTTCACATCCATCACAGTCCATCTTCACTTTGATTTCAACTGTCTGAGATTAACAAAACAAAACCAAACCCATTATTTATCTTTTAGAGAAAAGGGTAAAGTAATTGAAGAATACATATAAAGTAAGAAAAACAAAGTGAAAAGGGTTCTAAATATATATATAATTAAGATGGCTAATGAGTAATGAGTAGGTACCTGCATTGGTTTGCGTTTGCTTCTTGTGCTGGTGACAGTGCAAAAGTTGGAGAGATAATCAATAGCACCCATTTTTGCTTCTCTTTACCAGAAAGAAAGCTAAACAGACACAGAGAAACAGAGAATAGGATATAGAGAAGCGAGAGTGAGGGACTCGGTCTTTTATATAGGAAAGTTGCTTCTTGGGTATAGTACATCCAAATATATATATATATATATATATATATATATATATATATATATATATATATATATATACACTCTTCCACTTTACGAGCAACATTTGATTTTTCATAAGATTAAGAAAGCAGTCGAAATATATTTATCTTTTAAAAATATATGGAGAAATGTCTAAATTGCCATTTTTAAAATTAAAAACTCCTTATTAATTTTTGCTATAAAACACCTAATAAATATGGACAAAACTGAAAAAATAATAATTAATATACTCTCAAAATCTTAAATGAGAACTCAAAGTGAAACAAGTAAAATGCACAATTGTTACTATTAAGGTGGAACAGAGAGAATATATACTAATTTAATTCATTAAAGTTCAATTTTTGAGTGCAGTCATAAATGAGTTTTTTTTTTTTTTAATTATAAATCTCTTAAGAACAATATATATGGATCAAATTAATAATAATAAAGATTTTTTAAAAATTGTTTTTAAGTGAATGATCAAAAATATCTTCATTTCTAAATAAAAAAAAAAGAAAAATATTTTTTATTAGTTTGATCTATTATGCACCCATAAATCGAATTTAGATAATTCTTTCTCTATTTGAATATTACCACTTCTCAAGTGTAAACACGTATGTAAACAAAAGAATATAGGGTGAGTAAAAAATTTCTAAAAGAATATATGAACAATAAATATTAAATATTTTATAAAGAAATATCATATTAATTTACAATAATTATTCCAGATGAAATGAGAAAAGATTCATGAAATAAAGGAGAGTTATTTCTTATTGTATATATAATGTAATGAGAAAAGAAAAATCAATTAAATGAAATATAATTGTTTTATTCAAATAAATAATTAAATAAAGAGTGTGCAATTATTTATTAGGTACAAGGAGAAAAAAAAAAGTGCCAACAAGCCATGCTAAAATGTCTAGAATTTGTTGATTTTTTATTGTTAGTAGGGAAGTCTTTTGTGTTAGCTTTGATTTTTGTTCAATGGGTGTGGCTTTGCTTTTTAGTTCTCTCTTTTAATAATCTCCAATAATTGATAACATTGGTTGAATTTTATTATTCTTTTTTTCTTTTATGAGCCACACAAAGAGTATTCTTTTCCTATTCTTAACTTTTAAATCAAATTTTTTAGAATTTGATATGAAATTGCTAAGAAGAATCTTCAATTTTTGTTGTTGGATTGACCCAAAAAGGAATTTTAAATTCCATTTTAATTACTTTTGGGTTTTTATTCCATCAACAATTGTCCACATTATACTAAATTCTTAAAATTGTCATATTCATTCCAAAAGCAATTTTCAAAGTAGACTTTCATTCAAAATTTATCAAAACTTCATTTCAACAAAAATAATGATTATATATAATATATAATATTTTTATACACGCGTGTTTTCGTGTTTCGACTGAGAGTAATATTCAAATAAAATCATTTTAATAGTGATAATTTTAAATTTTGAACCCCAAAAAAATAATATACCGCTCAAATTGAAACTTATTTTCCAAACTAAGAAAGTTCAATTTGAATTTCTGATTTATTATATATATTTTTTATTTGTATGCAAATTAGAAAATGAAAAACTTTTGAGAAAATTGTTTTAATAATTAGCTTTTAAAATTTTCATAATATTCTCTACCTTTCACTATCTTTTTTAGAATTTGAAAAGTCTTTAACGGTAAATATTTCATCTCTTTTTGTTTTAAATGTGCACTGGGCATTGGCCTATTGGCAAAAGTGATTCCAATTTTATAATTTATCCCACAACTTTACAATTTTATTTTTATTTTTTATCATTTGTAAATTTACCTCTTAAATTCTTAGACGGTTCCTAAAACAATGTTAAAATCACCGGTTTTTTTTTCCTAGTTTGGAACCAAAATTTAACAACTTTTTCAATTTTTTTTAAATTGGATTATAATAATTTGAGTAAAATAATAATAATTAATAGTAACATTGAAAGATTAAATAAATTTAATAAACAATATTTAAATTTATTTAAAAATTTAATAAAAAATAAATTAAAATTTCAATTTTGACCAATTCCATTTTATTTTGATTTTAGTTTAGAACGAAACTATGATCATCTATAATTCAACTGATAACAATTTTCATAAATGTCAGATAATAATCAACATATAAAAACTTCAACGCTTATCGGGAAGGTATCAACCATTGGCTTTTTTTCTTTTTTTTTTTTTGGGTAGTATTATTCTTTTATTTTGAGATTGGATGAGCATTGGCTTATGATTGATGCATCCAATTAAAGAAGTAAAGAAGAAAAGTTGGATAAAGGCTTCTCATAAGATGAAAAGAAGACAAACCAGAAAGAAAACTGCTGGAAGCAAGGAATTAAGCCCATTCGACCAGACTGGGACTAGTTTCCGAATCTTATCCGCCAAACATACATACATACACACACCTAGAAAAGGTTCCACATGCGTAAAGCATTTGAATTTCCATTTATGGGGATATTTTTATTATGTGCTCATCAAAATAATAATGGATGTGAAGAATTCAATTGTAACGCTATATTTAAATTTTGAAGATTGAGAACGCGTTTGGTTCAATTGATTCATATGATAAAGAATTTAATTGGCATTTAATAATTGATAGAAGTTTTAATCAATTACAATTATATTTTAGAGTTTTTTTCATGTAAGTAGTTGATTCGTTTTTATGTTGTATTTGAACTTCATTAATAGTGTAGGAGGCAAAAAAATCAACATTCTTTTTTTTTTTTTTTTTTGAAACTATCAGTATTTGGACCTCATTATCAAAGACTGCCTAATCCGGCTCGAGATTTAGTCACAGTTAAGGTTTCTCGTCCTTTTCTGCAAATGTATTTAGTGGGGATCGAACTTGAAAACCCTTCTCAGATGCCCAATTTATATTGCCAACTGTGTCACAGCATATAAGTTTATGTAACATTCATTAACTAATCGTTATTGCTAGTATGGATAGTTGAACCAAAAGACACTAAGTACATAAATATTGGGATACTTAGTGGTAAAATTAGCACCTTTCACATGGAATAACTAAACAGTTTTATAGAGCTAGTCCTCATGGATGAAGCGGTAACAATATGGACGGATTAATAATTTTGATTAAACTTAGAGACAAAATAGTAATTCTCCCCATAATTTAAAAGATAGACATGCTACCACCAATGAATTATTATTTTATAAATATTAAATAAATACTAAGACTATAGTTTTATAGAAGTTGTCCTCATTACAATGCATTCCACTATGATGGATGGTCTGTTCAGTGTTCAAATATTCATAATGCATCTGTATTTGATTAAATCGAGCAGTGTAAAGGTTCTTTGTACATAATAAACGGATAACATCAAATTAGCACTCTTTTTTCTGGGACTAATTTGGATTTTACAATTAGTTGCATACAACTTCAATAATAACAATTCTCTTAACCAACCGAATCCCTAATTTTCCCATGTTTTATGGAATGCTGGATATGAGTATTTCTTAAGTTTGAGCAGATTAATCTTTGGATTGTTCTTAAGTAGTTAGCTACGTATGTAGTTATTTCAGTCTAAATCATTTTGTAATAATGAATAAACAGGTTTATATAAAAAAAAAGACGCTATAAATATTCCGAAAAAAGCTATACTGATTGAAAAGTGATACAAATTCATACCAATCCACTTGTTCTTTTTGGTTTTGGCACAAAAAGTTTAAAGATGTAACTTTTGACAAAATATCTTACTGCATTCCTTCTTCGTTAAATTGATTGAAGGGAATTCATGTGGCTGTCATGGGAATAGGAAAAAACCCTTTGAGTATTAAAATTTGTAATAGTAATAAAAGGCCACGTCATATATATTCTTAAATTACCACCAATTTTGTAGAGTGTTTCACATCCTTAAGTAATCTAGCCTTAAAGCTCCGGACCTCCTGTGCTCGAGAGAGAGCTGTCCATGAAAAAAATTTGCAAAGAACAATTAATTTTGAATATTCATATTTTCTGATCTAAAAAGAAAAAAAAGGTGTTGCTATGAGGTTTTCTCTATCTTCTTCTCCACATCCAAAGTTACCTGCTCCTCCCCCAAATTTTATTTGCTTTAGTTTGTACCTTACCATCATTCTCTTCAAGATTAACTTCATTCTTAGCATCTTTAAAAGTTATTTCTGCTCCAAACTCCTCTTTCTTCTCATCTTCCATAATCACACGTCCTATTAGCCAAACCCTAACATAAAATTCAGGGATTTCGTGATGGCTCTATACTGATGAAGCACTCGATGGTCCAATAAAATAATAGTTACATGCAAAAATAACTACAATGGAACCGTTTTCATGTCATGAAAGATGAAGTTATCTAATTGTGGGTTAGTATAATGTTACGCACTTAGAGATGTAAACGAATGGAGCCAAATTGAGCTTCAAGTTGTTTATGTTTGATTTGCCAAGTGCTGTTAAGAGATCAAGCTCAATTCAAGGTTTGAAATTGTGCTCCACTCATTTAGAAAATATTAAGCTCAAGCTTAATTTGAATTCAACTTGTTTAAAGTTGGTTTAAATTGATTCGAGTTTAAGCTCATTTTAGATAACCATATTAATTTATTTGATTCCGTTTGATTTAAGAAAATTGAAAGATTAGTTTTCAATTTTTGTGGTTCGGTATTTCAGTTTAGTTTGAGAACCAACCGACTAATTTCACACCCTAAAAGTAATTGTAAAAAATGAGGATACTTCATGTTTAAGAATATGCATAGATAGAAAAGTGAGAGATCTAGCATTTTCCTAAGGATTTTAAAAGTTTATTCGGCAATATTAGTGATTTTAGTAGTTGTTAATTACTGTTTCAGTTGCTGTTAATTATTTATACAGCGATTTAAGCTAGAAGAATTCATCAAAAATAATTGTTTAACTTAAAATGATAAAAAAAAATTAACTTTTTAATTAGATGATTTTGGAGAAAAGAAACAATGATTATGACCCTAAAAAAAAAAACTGATCTCTGACGAAACACTAAAATAGCCTTGTTATTATGAAAACTATCTTAACAAATGGTATAAATACAGAGATAGAGATTTGCCTCAGATGGAAACTTCAAAAGCCAACTTTATGACCAAGGCCTACAGAAAGGAGCATGCTGAATCAAGTGAATACCCGACAACTCAATCAAATACAATATAGACAAGACATTCGATTTCAATTTCTTATCTGCTAATTGATATGCAGCTGCCACATGCGAGATACTGTCCTTCCTTGACGGGTTCTCCGTTTACAACCAAATTCTCATACCCTTGGAAGATATTTCTAAAACCGCCTTTTGATGCCATAATTATATCAGAGCCATGAAAGTCAATTTAACGACATGTCGAGGACTTCAGAAAGGTGGTGCTTCCTTGATTCAGTTGCTAATTTTTGGAATTGGTTAAGTAGTGTCGTAGCATTTCCTCTAATTCCCAATTTTTTATAACTGCTTCCACCACTTCAAATATAAAAATGTTTCTTACCTTTATCTTAATATTTTAGTAGTTGTCTCTCTAAACATGTCCAGTCATAAATATAGAAAGAAAATTAATATTTTTCAATCTATTCCAAACATCAAATAATAATAATAATAATAATAATAATAGTAATTTCCAATTATTTTTAACATCTCAACCAAACAATAAAAATAAGCCATTTCTTATAAAAAATTTTCCTCAAAATATTTTTCAGACAGTAATTTTCCATGAAACAGAGCCAAAGAATCAAAAAAATTTCCCTATCCAGAACTCTGCTTACTAATTATGCAGCCATCTAGTGAAATGCTTCATCTGCTACAATTTCTTCAGCTTTTGACCTCGTAAACCATTCCAAAAGGAAGCTGCGGTTACCACCTTCTTGCCAGGAAGCTGAACTTCCAATACCTATTCAAAAAGCATCAAATGTTCATTGACAGTTCAACTGTTAAAATATATATATCTATTCGAGTAGAAATTTGTTTCGATTATTTCAGAAACCATTTATAAGTCCAAAACTTTATATTCTGAATGCCATCAACATAGCTACACCAAGATTCTTTGACAATAACTACGTTATGGCTCAACTGACCTCAAGTGCAGTGGACCTTCCACACGGAATCACCAATGAACCCTTTAAAAAAGTGATGTCATCCTTTTCGTTGTCGTTGGTGATGCCATTTTGGCAAACTTTTGTAGTAATGATTTTAAGTTCTATTATACTTTGCTGACTATTTTGACTGCCAACAACGGCTACTTTAGCTCGTGTTCCTGGCCACCCTGCAAATGCACGAACCTAAAATGGTTGCATATAGTCATTGCATGGTCATCTCAGGAAGAAAAAGTAAGGGTTTACCTTATTATGTAGGACTAAAGCTTCTTCATCCAAGGATAGCCATGACTCCTCAACAGTTATCTGCATAAAGCAGAGAAATTTGAGTATTTGTTTATTCATTCAATGCCAGTAGAATAAGAAAAAAATTTGTATTTAGACTCAACATAAATAGCCAGCCATCAATGAAGACTAGATTTTGGCAGTAGTTCTATCAAGTGATAAATCTATCTTTTCCCATAATTATCAAACGGCATTTTATCAAATTCCCATGTTCATACTAAAATACCAACTCTTATAACAGAAGTAAAATATGACAGTATATTTTCACAAAATTAATACTTATAGTAGTTCAATATCCAAGAAGTCGTCATCATCTTATCTTCTTTCTGACAGGCCTACAAAATCAAGCATATTAGAAGAATGATCCTAGCAATCATTTCTCTCGACAACACAGTATATCTTATTAGAGATTTTGGAACTGTGCTGAGCATAGTTCAAGAAATCAACAAAAGATGTCAGTATCTCATTCAAGTGAATGTCTCAAAAGAACAACGGGAAATAAAAAATCAAATAAGCAGAAGCCATTGAAGTGCAGCTATAAAAGAAAAGAATGAATGCCCCCAAAACTAGGGCATAGAAGAATGCATGTTTTACAATGCGTCAGTTCATCAGGTTATGCCTGACAACTGACAAGACCTCAACTAAGATCAAAATCACGCTGCCTACTAAAATAGTTTTGCCTCAACACAAACCTCATTCTGCTCTTTAAAACCAGGCTATGAGTACACAAATGGATACAAATACTACTGTCATGTCCTTTGTGATGCAGTCAATTATATCAAGAGGAATTTATTGCCAGTTCCATTCTCAAAACACAAAGAAAGAAAGAAGAAGAGTGAAAGAGAGAGGTTACTTTTGGAGCCAAAGTAGCTTTAGAATCATCTTGTGGTCGTGCCTTTTCCTCAGCCGATCCATCAAAAATAGAGGGAAGCTCATGAACAAGAAGCTTGGATCCTGCTAAGTTACAAGTAGATCATCCATCAATGGAACTGCCTGGAGCAAAAAATATAATCAATTGGACAAAAGAATACTACATCACAAATCCACCTGAAACTATGTTATGATGAAAAGATCATTTTGGAAAAAGATACACTGGAAAAAAGGTTACCGAACAAGATTAGTCACCAATGTTCAAAACATGGCAAAAGCAATAACAGACATACCTTTATAAAATAGCAACTCAAGTAAATCAGGCGCCTGCAACAGTAATCAGTATAAACAGTAGTCAAAATTATCTTGAAACTGGTGATTGCATATTAGGAAAAAATCATATCAAAATGAAAAATACCAGTTAAATCCTCGTGATAATCTAATTTAATATGCTAAGAGTCGAGTAAATAGAGACTGCTGCTGTATGAATCCATCCACAAGTGACATAGAGAAAGTATAAAATTAGTAAATGCAATGATAAAAAAATGTGCAATTATGAGGGAACTTATATCTTGCGCAATTGTAAAGTACTGTGCTAACATGTGCAAGTGCTCAGGTTAGAACCTGAAAGTTAGCCATGTTGTGCCATAGGGATGAACAAGAAACTGTTTAATTTAGTTGAATTATGTTAGACCAAACCAACCATCTCGAGTTGAGAAAATACTAAACCAAAGTCCAAAACCAACCAAGATATAAGAGAAACCAACGTTCCTGATTTACCGATTATCGGTTTCGGGTTAGTTCCGAATCAGCATATAAGGCTTGGGCAGCCCACTAAGACCACTTATTAGAGTAAAAGAGCCATGCTAGCTATATGATTTAAGAAAGAGTCAACGGCTTCATTTTACATAGGGGAAGTACAACCTCTATTTTATAACTAGGCAATGTGGGCTTGCTTCCAATATAGCTGTTAATATGTGGGATGCATCACATCAAAAATTTTAGAATAATATATCAGTGCCCCCAATAAAATGAGGACACTGTGTGGTATTTGTTTAAGTGTTCAGTAGCCTTTTGCCTAATCCTTAATTATATAAAATTCAAGAGGTTGGGCTAAAGGTTTTACCAAGTCGCAGATCAATCAAATAGCATTCACGTAAAACATGAATTTATTTATTTATTTATTTATGGGTAGGTTTCACTCAGTTTGGCAGAGTGAAATCCAAAAACCAAGCCGAACAACTAGTTTTTGTTGAAATTACAAAAAAAATACTGAGTTTCAAAGATAACCCATAAAATTTGGGTTGATTTGGGTTGGTTGGGCAGGTTCAGGGGTTTGGTCGGGTTGATGTACTGCACTCCATGCAACACACTAAAGACAGGAAACAGGATACCCTTCCCATAACCTGCTTGGCAGGACTAACTAGATATCAACTACCAAGGCATATTATTGCTAAATGGTTTGATCCAATCCATCATGTCAATTGAATCGGTTCAGAAACACTGTAGAATAGCTGAACCCAAAACTTGCCGCTGTTAAACAGACAAGAATAATTTGTACCTTAATTTGATCATCAACATCCAGTCTTTCACAGGCAATGACAGGTCCAGCATCTAGAGCACGAACAGTGAAGGCCAAGGATACTCCAGTTTCTTTAGCGCCATCCTAGTGCAGAGACTTATCAATGCAATTGCATAATATGGATAGCATAAGCATTTATATGACTAACAAAAACAACCTATGAAAATAACGAACCTGTAATGCTCTTTGAACAGGAGCAGCTCCACGATAAAGCGGCAAGAGACTTGGATGTATATTGACTGTTCCTGAGAAGATCAAATTTGAAGTTGAGGAACATTTGAAGGGGGGAAAAAAATCAGTTCAATGTCAAAGCACAATACCACTTCATCGTTCTGCTTTTACAGATGATTTATACAATGTCAATCACAATTAAAATAAATATATTTTACAAATTTTTTTTGACCGACATATGCATGCACTAGTAGTGATTAAAGTGTATTTTTTTAATCATCTCAGCACAAGAATGGTGTTACAAGGAGCAACATTAGCTTTTGCTGTCAGTTGCAGGATCTGGGCTAGTAATTGGTTGGAAAAGCTTGAAGTTGATGACTAGATCAATTGCCAAATGCTTTCAATGAGAATTGAGGACTTTATTGATCAATGCGAGCTTGATAAGGATTAATCTTCAGTACTTTATTTTTATCATATTATTGCTTGGAGTGGAGATGCGCAGTGACGGAGCAAGAAATCAAAGTTTTTTTTTTTTTTTTTTTGGGGGGGGGGGGGGGGGGGGAGGGAGGGAGGAATTAAAAAAATTTTACTAATTTAATGGGTAAAATCAAAAAATTTTATTATTTTATGAGGTAAATATTAAAAAAAAAAATTGGGTTGGAAGGGGGGGGCAAGGGCTACCCCTTGCACCCCGTAGCCCTTGCCCCCCCTCCCTCCGTCAATGGAGATGCGGGGTATCAGTCCCCAAACCTCTAGCATGGAGAGCTAATGTTTCTTGAGAATAGTGCAGATTTAGCTATAAACAGAGTATAATGGAGGCAAATGATTCATATAGCCGGCCCCAACTAATTTTGGATTAAGTCTTAGTTGTTTGTCTATTTGTAATTGCTTGAAGTGGAGCAAAATAGACCAATCATAATTTCTTTTTTAAATGCATAATGCACAAGAAGACCAATAATCACGGTGCAGAGATAAAATAATATGATTGGCTCATCACTAATTTTTCCTATAACTTCTCTAAGAATATCTACTTTCTTCCTTGTTTTTCCTTTTCGGTATGTCAAAATTCTTAAAAGGTGAAAAAGGTTGCCAGGAGTTGAACTCCTGACTTCCTGCACTGTGAGTAGGGGGGCCTAATCCAGTTTATGATTATGTTTGACAACAGCTTTTTAAGTAACTTTGTCAAACAGCTAAACGCTATTTTTTATAGTGTTCGGTAACATAGCATTTGAACAAACTTTTAGAAGTTAAGGTAGGATTATATAAAAAGTTAACACATGTAACGTTTAGCTTTTAACGTTTTATAAAAAGCTACTAAAACAGCTAATAACTAAACGCTACTAAAACAACTAACTACTAAAACAACAAATTTTGCCGAGAAGACCCTCTATAAACAGTTCACACATGGAAAAGGGATGTCTCGAACCCCACTCCTAGACACTTCCCAAAAGACAGAAGTCTTGCACTGATAATTAGGAAGCCACTCAGCCACTTCACCCTGATTTTATTATGTTTCTTTTAATCTATTTTTGATTTTTGATTCCTTAGTTGTAGGATGGTGATGGTGCACCTCCACTTTTCCCATTTTCCTAAAGTTAACAAGGTTGTTTATTCTCCACTAATATATTGCAGTTGTTTTGTTCAATAAAAATCAAGCAGAATTTACACAAAGTTGAGTACTTTCTTACTCAGAGATTTGAGTTCTCTCTTTAATTGAATTCAAGCTGCAACCATAGGTAGAAGAAGCAAAAACCCTAAACCACACTCAACCATACCTTCACCAGAATCTAACCCTTCAGCCTCTAGAACCACAACGAGATCCTATGCTAAGGCCCATAACAGGGCCAAAGACCGATTCCAATCCAAACCAGCAGTTCTGGTTTATGACACCCCTGACTCTGGTACAGTTCAACCAGGTTACGGCAGCAATTTAAAAAAAATAAAATAAAATGGTTTGGAACTGGTTGATTCTTGTCAGTTCTTTGAGGGGCAATAAAGCCAGTTCTGGTCCAAACCAGTTCCCAGCAGGTCCAATTCCAGGGCTTGGTCTAACTACGAAGCACACACTGACCATTGTTGGTAGTGATCCACCATTGGACTAGGCCAAGCTAACCTACTTTCTTATAAGAATAAATGGCACATTAAAAAAACCTCAAATGAGCATGTTAATAAACTCAAGACAAAGCATGAGTAGCAAAAAATGGGATAAAATAAAAAATAAAAGCCATGTGAATGAATCCTCACAAAGAACAGTTCTAGGGTAATGGCTTACAATGCCATCACAAGCACAACCGTCATTTTTACCCTGCTCTTTCCAGTATGCATCTATCTATGGTCATTCAGATTAATTAACCCCAACCATAATCTATTAAATCAGAGTCCTGGGGTAGAGAATTTAAGGACAAAGCTTGCCTCAAACATTTTTCAATGGCGCAGCTGCACGCAACACTAGACCCTATGTTACATTGAGCCCAAGACTTTTACCCCTAACTACTAAGGGCTAGAATTGCAGACTTAGAGCCAAAATAATATGAAGCTCATTTGTGGCTAAGTTATAAGCAGCTAGTTTATGAGTTCAATATACTCATGCTGCCAATGAACAAAGGAGCCAGTACTGTAACAATTAAAAAATAGACATGCATACATATTTTCTGGGATTTAGAAGTTCACATTTAATATAAAACTTGTTAAATCATTCAATTTCAACATTTGTTATGATAAGCAAGAAGACAGCACCACCACATTATAAAAGCAACCACCTTCTCTTTCACAAATGTGATATCCTACGGACCATGATAAGTGGCTAAACTGTACATGGCCTAACTATTCTGAGCTATATTTGAATTCTTTAAATTCAATTCATATTCTGAAATTATTTAGAGCCAAAACGAAATTAAGCCCTAGCACGTTGGTTGGTACTGAGACAACTTCAAGCTTAAAAGATAAAGCTTGATCAAGCTCAATACTAGCCATGCCTATAAAAATCGAACCCCAGCTTAGCTATTGCAGTCTTACTTCCTATCTAACAAGTTTAAACTTTAAAATTGTAACATATTCCTCCAATGACATATAGTCCAATGTTGTCTAACAAACAAGCATAGGACAGTTAATCATCTAGTCAGACACATGGTTTGCCCACTTCAAAAGTAGCAGAGAAACAAAATTCTCAATTTTGTTAGAAGAAGTACATTTGACTAACCTATTAGTGGAATTTTGAGAAACTTGGTAGGTAAAATGTTCCCATATGCTGCTGTAATGCAGAGTTCAGGCTGCAATGCTCTTAGACTGTACAAAAAGGCATCCTGCATTGCAACAGAAGGAAAACGAATTCTCCTCACAAAAATAAGAAATGTAACTTACTGAGAAGAAACCCCATTAACCATCAATTACCTCTCCAGCTCGTTCAGGCGTAAAAATGAGGTCAGTTGGAAAGCCTCTGTCAAGTGCATGCTGAGCAACTGGTGAAGGCATCAGCTTTTTACCCCTACCTTTTCTTGTAGGTGGCTGAGTAACAATTGCTCCAACCTAAAATATAACAAATTGCTAATCCTTAAAACAAAGAAGATGAAAATTTCAGGCAGAAAAATTCTAAATTCCAAAATGGAGTACCTCAAAGATAGAATTGGGTGCTGAAGATGCATTGAAAAGCGCGTCAAGAACAGTTGTAGAAACCTAATAAGAAGAAAATGTCAGGTCTCCATCAATAATTAAACTATACAAATGAATTTATAATGAATGTTCACCTGAGGGGAGCCGAGAAAGACGAGGGACTTCTTCTTAGGAGAAGAAGAAGCTACTGCTGATGGCGTTGCGTTGAAACAGAAGAAACGACGTAGCATCAACGAAGAATTCATTCCTTTCTTTTTCCTTCAAGAATGGCTACTGCTGGTTATCCGCCGGGAGTGGAGCTTACAGTTTAATGGGCCCTTGAGACGATGCTAAAGCCCACATTTGTAAAAAAAAAAAAAAAAAAAGTCCAATCACCTTGTTAGTTGTTCTCATTACTGACAAGATGCTCAGAAAAATAAGGTTAAAATCATTTCCAATACCTCAATCTTTACGATTGTTACAATCACATTCTAAAATGAATTTAATCTCTCAAATACCCTAATTTCAAATATATAACACAATTGCATCCTAAAAGTCAAATTAATTGAAATTTATGAGACCCACACTGATTAGCTAACATAACATGAGTTAGCTTTATAGGAAATCAACGATCATTTTGAAAACTTTTGACATCAAAAAACAAGAACTTTTGACAAATATCGATTAATATTTATTCACGTACTCTCTCTGTTTTAAATTGATAAACATATCTTTTCTTTTAGTTTGTCCCGAATTATAGTTATTTACCGTTGTAATAGGTTAGTTAATATATAGGTTAATTTCACCGGTGATTTTTCAACTTAGAACCCCTGCACTTAATTATACATACACTTCAATTTGTAATTTAAAAATGTTTCAACTTTAATTTTGTAATACTGAAAATGTCTTTATCTGTTTTAATTAATTTTTGGATTGCCAAGTGGCTTACACATGGCATACAAAAAAATAAAATATTGTCTAGTGGCATATTATAATTTTTTTAAAAAAAAATACTTTTAAGTAATAAAAAATTAAAACAAATCACTTAAGTATTTTTAAAACAAAAACATAAATTACTTAATTTACATTACTTACTTGAAATTAAATAATGATTAAAAATTAAATTATATTTTTTGGTAAATCTAAAAATTTATTAATGGCTTTAAGAAATATATTATTAATTTATTTAGGTTTTAACCTGTAAATTTATAATAATAGAAAGCTTTTGCAATTTACTCAGATTAACTTAATTTTATTTCTTGTCCTTTACTATGTTTCTTCAATAGACCATGACAAATTTGTTTTGTAATGAGAGAGCACAAGTAGCTCTTTTCAAGAATTTAGTTTGTTTTTATATTTGGAGTGTTAGCTTAGTAAATTTGTCAAGCATAGCATTCTCATGCAATTAGAGTGCTTTAAATAATTACTTGTTGGAAATCATCTCAGTTACAATGCCTTAGCTATTGTTTGTTGGAATACAAATATTTGAATGACGGTAATTTTTAAGAATTTCAACACTTACACTTACTTGTGGTGAATTTTCTTTTACATATAAGTTTTAGTATGAAGTTTATTTTAATTTATCTCATCTTTTTAATTGTGCTCTGTAATTCTTTTATTATTATACTTATTGTTAATTATATTTTTAAATTAAATTTTGAAACCACAATCAATTAATTAAAAGAACTCAAATTGATAACAATTGGTACATATTTGTACTAAGATGAATATATTTTGTATTAAGTATTAGCTAAAGCCTACGAGGATTTGCTTACCTAGAGCATATCCATTGCTCACTCATGGACCCTTAAAATGAGGGTATTTTTCACTGTATATTAGGAAAAAAAAGGACAAAATAAAAATAATTATTAAAAAACATTTTTATTTCCATGGGTTTAGTTTGCGGAATCATGAATCCAGTCTAGATAAGTGCCTATATATTTAGGCTCTTTTAATTCTTCTCAGTTTTTGATTTGTTGTTATCATTACCTTGTTGGGTTAACATATAGCTTTTTTTTTTTTTTTTTGGTATAAATATAAGATATTTTAAACTACAAATAATAATAATTATCATTATATTTTGGTACAAAATCTTTAAATCACTTGTAGATCAAAATCTTTCTCAAAGTTTTCTTCTGAATCAAAATCATTAGATTCTTTAGAGTTTTATTATCACCCTCGCCTCTCTGTCTCGTATAAAATACCAAAATGGTTAAAGACATTAATTTGCCTCTCAAATTACTCATATGTAAATAGGGACGTCAACCAGCCAAAGTAAGCTCGAATCTACCAGATTGAATACTCGATTTAATAAAATTTAGCTCGGTTCAAAATTTCATAAGTCTGAAAATTTTATGAGTTTAAACCTCAACTTCTCGAGTTCAATTTTAAATTGGATGCTCGAATAAGTTTAATATATATATATATATATATATAAAGCTCAAAAAAGGTCAATGAGTTTTCAAACTAACACATTACGCTTGAGCTCAATCCGAGCCAAGTTATTTTGAACGTTTCTCAAATCAAGCTCAAACAGTTTTTGAGTTGGCCCTATTCATTTGCACCTCTATATAAATAGAACTTGCCTACACCATAGATCCATCTATGAATGAAACTAATAGAAGTAAAATTTTTTTTAAAAGTTGCTCTCACTTTGCCTTTCAGCAAATAATTAAAAATATCATTTAAAAAATCATTTTTTATTGATTTGATTAAGCGAAAGATCGAATCTGAATAAGTTATTCTCTTACTCGTAGCAAGTAGCCAATATAATTTTAAATTAATTCTGTTTTTTTTTTTAATAAAACTAAATGATGATGTCCCCACTAGATCCAGATATATATTTTTAATAAAATAATATTAATAATTAATAATAAAACCTAATTATTACTTATTATTATAGATATGAATTGTGTATATTATGTATGGAACCATTTTTACCAAATCCATCAATGAAAGATTTTCTAAAAATTATTACTCTTTTATTTTTTTTTATTTTAGTGAATAGTCAAGCATACTCTTATTTAAACTAAACATAATTTTTAATTGGTTTATCCATTAATCGTCAGTAAATCCTTCCCATGCAACTATAATTTTTTTGAGGAGTACCAACACAAATTGTGGGCGTTGTTGATTTTTTTTTATTTACTTTTTTTTTTTGAAAGAATGATTTTTTTTAAAAAATTTCAATGTTTTTAGAATTAAAATAAAGGGATTACATTTTATTATTATTCTATTTAATTCTAGCCTTTGTAGTGTGATATGACAATCATCAATTTTGGTTTTGTCGGCCACTTACTGCAGTAATTGACCATTATTTTGGTTCTAAATTTTAATTAAAAAGCTTTTAAAATTATGGAGTTTTACAAATGTCATAATATACGTATATTTAGCAAATTATTAGTATTTTATCTGAAAATACCGTATTATATATTTTTTTTGAAATGAACATACCGTATTATAATTAAAGTTAATGATTTTGTTCGTATAATTTCCATCACAACATTGTTCGTGTGGCGTTGCTTAATATAAACACCACATTAGTATAAATAAACCATAAAAATTAAAAAGTGAATGTCCAGAAAATAATAATAATAATAATAATAATAATAATAATACATAGGAACTCTGTTGCAAAATTCATACTTCAAATTGAAAAGGCAGAGAGGCCATAAAACTCTGTAAGAGTTGCAGAATTGGTAATGGCTCGCCAGCCATCAGATGGACAGAGAAGAAGGCCTGGCCGACCACCAAAGGAATGGAGAGAAGGACCTTGCCAGGAGTCAAAAGCTCCGGCAGTGGAGAGCCCACCTGGCCACCATTTCTTTAGAGTAATCCTTCAAAAGATAATTGAAGACAAGAAACTGGTAACAAATTATTCCTTACTTACGTGCATATATAATGCTAACAAGAAAATGGTTCATCTTAATCTCTAGCATTTTAATTTGCTTCTGTATCCATTTCTTGAATTCTTGATGATATTTTCTTTAATTTCTTGATTTTCCAGAGGATTCCCTTAAGGCTAGTTAACAGATCAGTAGGATCAGCTCAACTTTCTGATATGGCAAGACTTTGTGTTCTAATGGAAATGAATGGCAAGTAAAGGTAAACAATGATGGAGAATACATTTGGTTTATTGATGGATGGTCCAAATTTGTGAAGGAAAATTCATTCGCAATCACTATCTTTTAAGTTTTGAATACAAGGGAAACTCTCGTTTTAATGTTATTATCTTTGATCCGTCTAATTCTGAGATAACTGAGTATGGAAAAAATGAAGAAGAAACCAGGCATGAAAATCAGGAGACAGAATGTGATGATTTTGGAGAGGAAACAAAATTGTATCAAACAAAAGGGACTGAAATACCCAGTACATGCAAGAACGACAGTAAGTTAAAAACTAGGTCTTGTAAGTTAATTTCTTTTGTTTAGATTATATGAATTTTCACTGGAAAATTAATGTGCTGGAATAAAAATGTAGATAATAAAAGGAAGGTGGAAGTCTTTTGCTGTTTGCAATACCGGAGATTATCTGAAATGAAATCACTGTCTAAAGGTAGCAAGAAAGCAATTCTTGCTGCTGATTTGTTTGAGCCCACATATCCTGCTTTTAAGGTTCTCTTGCGACCATATAATTTTACACCCGGTGCTTCGGTAAGCTCAGAATTCTCTGCTTTATCTGTAATTCCGAACACCTGATATTACAGATAAAGATTGTTTAGAGATATAGTCCATTTCTACTAATTCAACCGCTTTTAACTTATAATAATTATATAACTTGGTTGATCTACATATATGCAGTATGTGCCAAGTAGTTTCGTCGAAAGGTACATGAAGAGGGTTCATGAAGAAGTTAGACTGGAGTCTCCGGATGGAAAGAGATGGAGCGTTCGGGTCACTGACAATGGTTATGGTTTGAATTTCAGTTACGGATGGAAAAGCTTTTCCAATTATATTAACTTGAAAGATGGAGATGTTGTTATTTTTCAAATGATCAATTCCAAGGACTTTTTGCTCAAAATCAAAGTATTTCGATCTTGAATGGTGCTAATTAGTTACTGGCTTAACTAAGTTTGATAATGTTGTTGTTGGAATTGCTTGTTATACTTTGACATGATTGTACATTGCTAGATGTAATTTAATTCTGCAAAAGTTTTTTTGTACATGTATATTAGTGTTTAGTGTTTTGCCAATTCCACTGATTAGAATCCGTTGTATGGCCACCGGAAAAACCCAACTAAAATTTAGTGACCAATGAGAAACTATTTGGAAAATGAGTAACTATGGATCAAATCGTACCCAATAGGCCATATAAGTTAAAAAAAAAATAACAGAGGAAGCAGTCTCTCCTCTAGTAGTTAAAAATTAAATTTCATTAAAGGAAAAATTATTAAATTGGTGAAGACTTCTTATATATCTTTATAAAAAATAGAAAAATCTAATTGGTAAAAATTCTTGACATAATAGATTTAGATTTTGTTTGTGAACGGATGGATTTATGTCTAATATTACTGCTCATTTGCAATTTTCATGCTGCGGCCTACAGGGAAAATAAAGATCATGTTCTAATGAAAACATATATTTATTAGACAAATTTTATCCCAACGCAGAACTTAATGGTATGTACATATGCCACCTGGTAACAATTCAAATTTGAATCCTCTCTCAAGTATTATTAAAAAAAAAAGGCATAACTTCCCAAATCCAACCCTAATCAATCATGATTTACAATGAACTCTTAACACTTAATCTAAGAATAACAATCTGCGCCAAGTTCTTTTGAATTCCATATACAAACTTCTAATTCAAGCTGCCCAGAAGAATTAAGAAAATGAAATGGAATCAAAAGAAAATCCATAGGAGGGAAACTTTCCACCCTTCCAGGAAAGTAATCTGTCAATGACTTTAATCTTAAAGAGCTGACTCCTCTACCGGCTATAAGATCGTAAAAGAATTTTTCCTTCGATGAGCTTGGTCCTATACATGTAATAGTGGCTGTATTCCCAATGCTCTCAACACCCCTGCTAAGGAGAAAAAGAACACCATCCTCTTCTGCTTGAAGAACAAGGCATTGTTCATCCACACTCAATGAGACTGACAAAGGGCAGTTGTACCTGAAACGCCTTCCAGAGTCCCAATGTTTACTGCTGAAATGTAGTGATAATTGCTCAGACGACCCAATGAAGTTACAGTTTTGAAGTGGGCATGCACAAGGTGAAAAGATGCATGCTTCTTCGTGATTCTCATTATAGTCCAGTATTCTGTTGCATCCGTACTCTTTGTTTCGGCATAGTACTCTAATCGGTTCCACAACCACCTCAATTTCCCCTGCTACGATGCTACTGCTCTTAAGAATATTTGGAACATCTGTCTGCAGGCAGACATCAACAAAACTAATTGTAATAGAAGGGTATATATATTATCAAAATTTATATTAGTCAACCAATTTGTGTCAGATAGTGTGTCCTAACTAAAATAGTTTATGTTTTCATTTTAATTCTGATTAAGATAGGATTAGTCTACGCTCCATTTAAACAATTCTTGTAACAGCTAAAAAGTTTTAGAATAAAATTTCTTTCCCAAGTTTGTATTATTTCCAGGGATTAGGGTGCATTAAAATTCTTGTTCTTAGTCGCTCCTGAGACTATATGGTATTATCATTAAATAATACCATGCTGAAATTTTACCCACAATAAGATATTGAAATCCAAAGAACCAGCACAGCTAGATAAACAAAAGTTTTTTAAACTTGACATAGGGGATTTAAAAAGAAATGCCTAGTCAGCTTGCTGAAGTTGGGGAATAACAAGGTTCAACAAATGTATGAATATAATAAATACTGGTGTGGCATTAAAATGACTACCTGGTCTTCATCCTGTTCAAATACAGAACTATGTGCAACTCCAGTGCTTGTTTTCCCTGTTGGAGGACCAGAAAGTTGGCTCCTGCTCTCTGATGACTCCAAACAGATGCATCTATCCTTGGATATCACCTGCATGAGTAGCAAGCTTAGACAAATCCATTTCTGACTTTGCAGCGTCAGATGTTGCATGTTGTAAATGTTAATTACCTCCCCAAGACCATAGCCACCAAGTTCTCTTTCTCGTTTTTCTCTTTCAGTAATCTCTTCCTCGCCCCATGAAGATAAACATGGCGCTGGAGCGGGGACTAAAGCATCAGATCCCTCAACGGAGATTCTCTCATAATAAAAGAGCTGAGAAGCAGTAAAATTTCAGAGACTGGTCCCAATTTATATAGATGAATGTCCAAACATAATCATAAATCAATTTTCACCTGAAGGAACAAAAGACAACCACCAACTGCACGTTGCTTCCCTTGGCGAAAGCGAGATACCTCCCGAACTAGACGGTCAAGTAAGAACTTTCCCCAGTTATACTGATGGATAACATCCATATCCGTTAAGAAGTGAAGAAATGAAGGGCTAACATCCAGCCTTGCTGTTGGGCATAAGAGAGTGCCCAATGCATATAGGACAAATGATCTTTTAAATTCTTCACCTGCTTCTGTAGCTTTCAACCGCTCTTCTAATAGGCGTACTGAAATACCACGATTTGTAGCATTATAGCTTTGGCGTAGATCAGCAATTAAATCATCAGACCCTGAGTTAACCACATCCTTCCCACTTGCCGTTAATCCTATCACAAACTCCACATCTTTTGGAGATAAAGGAATTCGCTCACCACAAATATCCAAGCTGCGTCCTGTAGTATTAAACCTCTGCAGTAGCCAAAGACACAGACTGCGGCGCAGAGTCCGGCATCTGAGGCCAAGAAGGCTGCCAAATCCCATGCTCTTCACTGCCTCCTTTTGTTCTGAGGTAAGGCTCTGTAGCACATTAAATAAGCGGCCAGGAGAGCATCTTGTGACTAGCTTAGTCTGCATAAGTTAACTGTCAGATTCATCTGACATAGTGTATGTATATTATATAGACAAAAATAGCCAAAATAAGCACACACCTGTTTCCTTGGCTTGGGGATACGGGCAGGAGCTGTGCTCAAGTAATCATCCCACACCTCACGAGCACGCCTAGTATACTTTGCTTTCTCCTCCAGGCTCATTGACTTCCAAGCATCTGATGCTGCCTTTGTGGCCTGAAATGGCAAAAGCCATTGCGTCTATTTTTGCCTCCAAAAATATATTAAGGTATTTTCTATCAATTTTGGAAAGGTAACCAGGAGGCTCACAGCTTTAAGGCCAGATGACTCAGGATGTGAAGCACTATACTCCTTGATAAACTCTCGGCTATAATATTTGATGTGGGCATAAGTATCTATGCAGCTAAGGACAACCCAAAGATGAATCTGCCCTAACTAGGAAATACTTTGGTGGAGAAAGTCCACTCACCTAAAATGCACCCATGAGCATGCAGGACGAGGAATACCCAAATTGTTTTTCTTCTTTTTCCTTTTTCTTTGTAACTGATTATGCTCTTCAGCCTTTCTCTTTTCCATTGCAAAATCTCCATCACTTGGTACCTGGAGTTTGGAGTTGAACGAATCACTGTATTTTAGAAATGGCAGAGATCCTGATAGAGATTTTCCATCATCAAAAGCAAAAAACATTTCCCCTTCTAAGGACAGACTGAGTAGTAGCACAACTAGCAGAAAGGCACTAGTGTTACACTATGGACAAGTATTATCATAGATTTGTTGCCCTTAAAAGTAAAAGGTGCCATATGTATGCAGGCAAACAAATAGAATAAATTATATATGTCCACATCATGTTACATACAAGGAATCAATTTCCATCAAAGCAGAATTAAACACAACAAATATAACAATAGAACTAAGTTAAAATTTTCAATCTTCTCTTTTTATCACATTTTCCAGTGCACTGAGAACTGTGACTATCACTGCAATATCCTTATCTTACTATCTCTTTTATCCTGTCCCTTTCTTAATTTCTCCCTCCCAATACCCCATCCAACCTATATCTTGTGAGATAGTTTTGACCAGAAAGCCAAAACAAAATACAAGAATTAGCATTATTCTAGTTATCATAGTCACCCAATCCAAACCAACTCAGCACAAGATTTTAATTTCCTCTATTTCAAAAACAAGACATTTGCTGCAAAATGAATTGCTCAGGCTATACATAAAGTTTTGATTTCTTATTTGCTAATACTTCCATAAAAATTAGCAATAGAACTTGTGGACATGTTTTTGCTAATTGGTATCACCATGAAGGAGAAGAGAAATAAAAGAGTCAGTCATTAAAGTTCACTATCTGCCAGCTGATATAAAATTAGCAATCGAACTTGCAAAGACATGATTTTGCTAATTGGGGTTACAATGAAAGAGGAGATATTCATGGGTAGCAATCATAAAAGTTCAATATCTGCCAGCTGATAAGGGTTTTGTTTAAGTCCTATCTAAAAGCAATAATTGAATATTAGATATTTAGATGAAAAGCGAGACTTAGAAAGAGCCCACAAGAATCATATCTCAATGATGAAAAGTTAAGTTGGAGGGGATGGGATGAACTTGAGGCATGAATGTCTGGTAAAGTAAGAAAGAGAGTAGTTGAAGATATAAACCTCCAAGAAAAAGACAATTAAGGAATTGTGAGATTGGTTGAGGCAATCCTTTTTAGCTTCATTCAGGTAGGACAAAGGCTCTACCCACCATACAAAAGTTAAAAGCACGCATGCATATGCATGCATACATTTTATGTATGTTGTAGGCAGTGTTATCTATGTCATCTTCAATGCACCATGAAGTAACCATGGTGCTCTTAAGTTATGCTGCATTGGATCCATCTACAAGCCTATGTTCTATTCCAGCAGGTATATACCTATTCTTTCAAATTGAAAGTAGCACATGCATACTGGAAAGAAAGTCAGCAACTTGACACACAAGCATCAGAAATGTAAGATGTTTCAAAAAAGTAAACCCAAAATTGGTAAGGACGTCAATTGCCACTAATCAGATGTACCAACACAAATATAAGAAGCTGTAAGGACAACAATATAAATTCAATGAGGAAGCATTCAACAATAGAGATAAGATATTCAGGTGGATCATTAAGTTTAGCACAGTGCTTTATTCTGTTTCAATAGCAACATTACTACTCCAGAACAACCTCTTTTATTGCTTCAAGCAATGCCCACAATGCCTCATGCCATTCGAGGTTATGATTCATGTCTAATTTACAGTTCTAGGATCCAAGTTTTCTTTCTTAAGATTTGCAAGTGCTTTGGCCAGAGGCACATGATGTGTGCCCTACTGGGTACAACCACATTCTAACCACAGCCTGCAATGCTATTTCCTTCATAATAGTAATGTTATAGTACTCACAACTATCAAGCAGTTCAATACCATATAACCATATATTATTCGAAGTAGCAGGTTCCTGGGTTGTACATCAGACGTTCAAATTAATAGCACATATCAAATCAAACTCGCACAAAAAAGAGCAAACCACTCAAACGGGTGGTATCTCATGATCTTAATTACTATTCTTCTTTCCTTTTCCTTTACATAAATGTTAAAATTCAACGTTTCAATGTCCTACAAAGCTTAATAATGTGATTTAATAATCATGATTCCAAATAAATGTTAATCAAACAAGATAAAAAAATTACAGATAAATAAAACAAAAAATAGGGTTAGAGAAACAAAACCATTTTCTCCAAGAGAGAAGAAAGTATTGCAGTTAAAAACAGGAATAGGGAACCCCAGAGCTGACGGATTAGAATAAAGGTTTAGGTTTCTGAAAAAGGGAACTAGGATTTGGCACGTTTAAAAAACACTCGAATAAAATTGCAATTGACAGAAGGATCAACAAAAGGGAATTTCAATTATACAGCTTCCATCTTTCTGCTCTGCAATTCCAGTCTGCGCTTATGAGTTGCAGAGTCGCAGAGCTCTGAACTATGAGGTCATGTTGCGCTGCGCTGCGCTGCGTTGTACTTGCTTCCCGATTGTTTTCTTTCTTTTTTTTTTTTTTTTTTATGTAATACCAAAAAGTTCCAGCAAGATGTATGATATAAGATCCGATTTACCCTTGAATTTGAGAAAAATATGCAATTCACTCAAAAATTAACTTTTTGTAATTTTTTTTTTTTTTTTTTTTTGAGAATAAACTGTTTGTAAATTTACCAGTGAACTTACATTAAAAGAATAAAAATCTCAATTTTTTGGTCAATAAAAATAAATACTGTAGTTGATTAAAAATCAAAGATAATTAAATATTTAATTTAAATCAAATATAATTAAATAATAATTAAATAAAATAATAATAAATAGTTTTTCAACCCAGTGTTATCCAATATGATAAAGGATTGCCGCTCCAAATTTTATTGGACTTCAGCCAAATTGGAATGCCAGGATCCACCATCGCCATTATTAACACAGAAAGCTAAATTCCTATGCTTAAAAATTGACATGTTTGGTGAGAAGATTAAAGAGGTTACTTTCATGGGCTTCTGCCCTACAGATAGGATGTTTATCCAGGCAATTATCAGTTTCTCTGGGTCAAATTGGAAACATAGAATTGAGGTTTATGCAGGATGCGGTTGGTCCAAAGATGAGGTTTATCAGAGAAGAAAATAGTTGGTGCTATGGATTTTCTGGTTAATGTGATCGATTTGAAGCCCTTCAGCAATAGTTGCAAATTCGGAGCTTCTTTTTTCAGTTTGAAGAAGAGAATCATTCCTTGGGGTTCAGTAAATAAAATTTTGATGTTGAAAGGTATTTTGGAGAAGAATATCAGCCTCTATTCTATGTTGATGTTGAGTGAGAAATGCTTCTTAAAAATGCATGTGGACAAATACCGGAACACAGTCCTTATTTTGTGTAATCAAAATATATAAACACCAAAAACAAGAACAACTCTAACCAAAATGTCAAGAAGATTTTCATTAACAACTGCTGTAAACTGCTCTTCTACTACTCCAGGAAAGTCCATACCAGAAATTTCCTCTGCCTCTGCTATACCCCAGATCACGTGCCCACGTCTGAGCCCTCGGATATGGGCGCTATGCAGAAATGGATGGTCTTTTTATTATCATCTTCGGAACCACCAGGACAAAGAAACAACCCTGCTAAAGGAAAGTCGAGACTATCATAATTGTTCTGAATGTTCTTTGTAAAAGAACGAAATATGTGAGTTGTTTCTTCAGTTCTGCTACAAGATCATACGAATGAACTTCTTTCGCTGAAGGAGCTCCAATGCGGCTAACTGAGATAAAGTTTCCAATCTTTTCTGATCTATTGCTCAAAATAAACAGAACACCTCCTCTCTCTCGGAGAAAAACAAATTTGTCATCAATACTAAAGGAAATAGTGAAGGCGTAATCAAATATGAAGTTTGACACGCAATCTAAATGATCTTTAGTACAATGTTCGTATAAATCGCTAGCGTTGTCTTTGCTTTTGCATCCTTGAATAGGACATGAACATGGGAATTGTGCACATATCTTCTCATGCTCGAAAAAACTCTTACCATAGCTGAAAGTTCTGAAGCACCTATATTTCACATTTCGGCAACGAACTTGAACTGATTCAAGAACCATCTCAATTGCCCGGCAGCGGATGGAGCCAATAGGCATTGCACAAGATGGACACTTTTTTGCAATGTTCTGGCAGCAAGAAGAGCAAGCTGTATGTCCATTCTCACACTACATTTCCCAGCAATCAAACAAATGATTAGTTATATGCATCTAACAATTGAAGGAATCAAGTAAAAATAGCATTGAAGGTCTACACGGAACAAAGATTATATAAATTAGAAGTTAGAACTACTGGTAGTAACTGAGAGTTGATGAAAGCAAAACCTGAAAGATTGGAATGTCAAAGGGTTTAAAGCAAATGGGACAATCAAGCAATTCCATGTCAAAAGATTTCACAATCACTGAGGAGGATCTTTTTTTACTAGAATTGAGCGAGCTATTGTTGTTTGTAGCTCCGTCAGAAAAAGCGCATTGCCTCTTTCTGCTTACACTATTTAGAGCAACGTCGTCAGCTGGCGATTCCATTCCCTCTGTCTTTGTTTAAGAGTCTCCCTGTCAAACCCTTTCAGTATTTGTTTTGAGTAATGCTGAATAGATAGAATTGGTTCAGTCAGAAATTTAATATTCCTCACTGTCACTCATTTATAACTGCAATGATTTTCGGATAAAGGTAGGTAGTAATTATCCATTTTGCCCTTAATTTTTAAGGTTTAGTGAAGTGAGAGAATGAAAATTTGAAATTCAAAAATTACACCTTGCTCATAAACAGACATTACAAGTTCCTTCTGTTAAGTCACATTTTAAATTTAAATTAAATAAAAAGAGAGATCTAGAGCAGATCGGGAATTCACTGCGGGGACGAGGCGTAGTTGTTGAATATGATTGGAATGAAGGGGATGAGTTAGATGAAGAGATAGCCGCCTCGCCGAGCCTGTTTACTTATTTTTGTTTATATTTTAACGGCTACTAAGACGTCAACATGAATATATACAACCTTTTGCATTTAAAAGCTGCTTGTGTTTTTATTGTTACATCATGGTGAAATTTTCAGTTAAAAAATTTTCTAATTATGTAGTTTTGCAATTAAGATATAGCAGGCAAAAATTATAACTGCTATGCTTTAAAAAGACCGAAAATCAACCATATATTATTAGCTAGAAAACTGAAGCTGCACAAAAACCATTACCAAATCAAAGCCTTTGCACAAAGATTGGAACTATCTACATATAGAAACTTCGGCGGCCTCCGCTATGCATACCTGTCAACAACATCAAACAGCATTGGTAATTCTTTGGGTATTGGCACCTGTGCTTCTTTGAATGAACAGAACATTTCTTTGAGCATTTGTGTCGGTATTTCTTTGAATGTTTGCAGGACATGTACCATAACGCCATATGCAGAGATCCAAGCTGATCTGTCCATAGGATCCAAAGAAACTAGCTGGAACTACAAGGAAATCCTGTGAATGAGGGTCATCATCATTAACCTTTCGAATATTCTTTGTAAATGACTGAAATTTGAGATTGCTTCCTTCCATTTTAGCTGCAAGCTCATAAAAGTATCCCCCCTTTGGTGAGGAGGGGCCTATGCAACTAACTGTAATAATATTACCAACAACCTCAGCAGTATTGTTCAGAATAAATAGAACACCTTCTTTCTCTTCTCGGAGAATTCGGGATTTGTCATTAAGAGTGAAGAATACAGGAAAGGTGTTGCCATATCGGAAGAGTACTGCAGCACCCTTGTGTTTATTGCTAAAATGCTGGTATATCTGCCTAGATGAACCAACAAAACTGCAACCTGATGAAGGGCAAAAGCATGGTGCATGACTGCAGATCTTCTCATGGTCAACTTTCTTGCTGTAGTTAACTATTTCTTTGCACCCGTACTTCAGATTTTGGCATGATAGTCTGACAGATTCAAGAACCTTCTCAATGGCTCGGCAGCGATTATAGCCAATAGGCAACGAGCAGGTAGGACACTTCTGCAAAAGTTTTTTGCAGCAGGAAGAGCAAGCTGTATGCCCATTCTCACACTGAATGGACCAGAAAATTCCCAAATATGTCATCGCATATATAATATGAAATGAACCATATAATTCAATGTGCCAAATGTTGTAAATTTACATATAGCACCAAATTTCATGTTTTATAGTGGTAAAGAGCCACCAAGTTCTCACATCAAAAATATAAATCACAAATCTCTATCAGATTATGAAGTTGAATGTCTTTTAGAGAAAGACCTTTGCAATTTGAAATGTTTAAAAAGAGCAAGAATTTTTAAATATTTAATAGTATTAAGAAGCATGGAGGTTTAAACATGTTCTAGATCATGATCAGTAAGTTGGAAACCTCAACATTCCTCCATTCACAGCTTTGAAACTTTTGGATATAATTAGAACCAGAGTACATTTTCTGGACCACGGAGAATGAATACTTTACAACTACAAATAAGAGAAGCAAGATAAACATGCAACAACAAGAGAACACACCTTAAAATCCAAAACCTCATAGTCTTGCTTGATCATTTACGGAATAAGCTTGGGCTTAACTTTGAATATCAAAGCCATTTTCTGTTTTTTTTTTTTTTTTTTTTTTCCTGGTAAAATTTTAACATCCCTTCTTTTAGATAAGCGAGCAACTGATCACAAGAGTGTACACAAAGGTATGCAATAAAACACATTCTGTCTTCCAAATAATTCTTAATAATCAAACTCAGTTGGCAAAACCTCTAATCCTACTTTTCCTAATAATAAATCAAACTTGATGGATTTTAGAAATGACCAACTGCATAGCATAAAAGCAGCAGCCAAAAAAAGAGGCTGAGGCAATGCAACTTCAAAATATGAAGTTTTAGTAGAGATTGTGCCACAAATATTCTATCCCCAGAGAGAAAATTAAGATCATATTGCACCACCGTTAAAACAATGGAATCACATATTACCAGTATGACTAACAGCCTAAAAGGGATAGACAAATTATTTACAAAGATATTGCCAACAAATAGCTATCAGTTACTAATGCATAAGATTTATCTGATGAATGAACTGGCAAATATGCCCCTACTGATATCCACAGTCTCACTCTAGTCTCTAAAAAAAAAGTTCACAATGCAATAAACAATATAGATAATATATATGTAAGTTAAAAAAGCAATTTAGAGTTCACACCCTACTAATCTGCCATATTGGTTAATAGGTTTATAGCCAAAAGGGTAAAATCTCCACATAATGTACTTATTCCAAGAACCATTAAAAGGAGTAGAAGGAAGAGGATGCTTTTGGTAGATTTGCTTTTAACTTTTGTGAATAATTTAGAAACTACATCCTGACTTGTAACTGTGAGTAAATTCCTTAGATTATTGTCTCACGTGATATTTTCAATTTGAAGGCCACTGATATTCTTTGAGCAATCAACAAACTCAAGTATTGCGTCAATTGTTGCTGCTGCTTTGGAATGCTAGTTTCTCTAGAGTATATAATCGAAGAGTTGTAGTGCTGTTTCTTTCTGCTGCTATGTTCTGAATAATAAAATTTGTATTAATATTTGGTTAGCTACTCATAAGATGTTTGATTTTGTTGTCGTTTTCAATTATAATTGTCTAGCAGATATATCAAGAACCTTTCAACAACACCAATCACCCCTTCTCATAACATGCTTAAACCTAACAACTTTCTCCGAAGATTAATTTATTATTATTTTTCAACACAAATTTCCTGAAACTATTAATTGCCCTTTAACCTCCAGCGAAGAGACTGTACAATCATGATACTTTCATTCATTTGCGTAGCACAATATAAGGAGCAAAAGGAAACAATAAAAAGGATGCTAACTACTAAGTAATTAGAAATGTTTTTTACCCTTCAAAATTATTAAAAGGCAATGCAATTAGAAATAAGAATAAGAACACCCTCACACCCTGATTTCAAAATACAATATAGCAGAGCTTTTTTTTTTTTCTCCATTGAAGACCAAATAAATAAAAAATGAAATTTATAATAACTAATAACCGGAAAAACAAAATTTCATTTTCAAGAAACTAAAGCTATAGTCATAACAAAAAACCAAAACCCAGATACAATTTCAAAAAACCAATCTGAAATTTTATGTTTTCCGCAAATAACAAATACGCAAACATTATAAAAAAAAACATGCAACTTAAAAATAATAACATTAAATGCAATACGGCTAAAAGAAAGAGAATAGCAAGCAAGAACAGATGACAATACCTGAAAGACAGGAATGGTCAAGGACTCATAGCAGACGGGGCAATCAAGCACTTCTGGATCTGTTAGGGTAACGCAAATTCCACCATTTCTAGTAGGTCCGATAGGGGCACGAACGTTCGACATTGCAATTTGATTAGTTACAACCTCGGTTGTTTCTTCTTCTTGTTCTTCATCATCGTCGTCGTCGTCATCACCCTCATCGCCTTCTTCTCCTTCCTCTTCCTCCTCCTCTTCCTCGTCGTCGTCGTCTTCTTCTTCACTTTCGTTCAGTGGTTCGTCGTCTTCTTCGTCTTGGGGTTGATGCCAGGAAGTTTGTTGAGAAGACTCATGGATCCTCTGTCGTTTTGGCAAGCTTGGGCCTTCATCTACGCCGACTGAGAATCTCGCCATCTCTCCCTCTCTCCCGTTCTACCAGTAAAATTTGATTTTGGACCGAAGTCCCATTCTCCTTATCGCTTACGGTGGTGACTGACCATCTTGCGATGCGTGTGCAAAAACGCAGTGTTTTGCTTTTTACAATTTTAGGTCTATTAACTTTTAATATTTTCTTTTTTATTCTTTTAAAAAAATAATTTTCAAAAATTAATAGTATGTTTTAATATTAAAAAATTATTTATAATTTTAGGTCTATTGAACTTCTAATACTTTTTAGCCAAAAAAAAAAAATTGCAAACTTGTTTATTTTTTTAACCTCCTAAATTTGCTTCAGCAGCGATATTAAAAACTCTCCTAAAAAAATATTGACTCTACGACTCAATCCTAAGACCACCAAGTGAAATTTAATGTATTTTAACTATTAAATCAAGCTATTTTGGATATCTTTATATACAACAACACGATAACAATTAAGTTTTTGTATCAAACTAGATGTAATAAGTTATATAAATTCATTTTTCAATATATGCTCTCATCAAATAAATATCAATACAAAGTAAAATTTAAGTCGAACAAACTTTAAAAAACTTTTTGTAGAAAAAAAAAATTTGAACAGAGAATTTTAAAATCGCAATAGCAACAACAACTAAGTAATAAATATATTTAATTATGGATTATTGAAATTTTTTAGTACATGATAATGAGAGTTGAGTTGTATAATTAAGAGCATACCTATATCTATTTAATTTCACCCATCCTAAGTTTGAAGGAATCCAAGAAACCACAACACTTTGCCAACATTTAGGAGTATTTTTTTTTCATTTTTATCATATTTTCATTATCAAAATTCAGTAAAATCCAACACCAATGATTTTTTTTATCGTAAAATTAATATTTATTGTGTTTATATTATAAGGACAAATTATTATGAAGTCTTTTAGATTTGACTAAAATTATTATTTTGTTTTTGGAAAAAGTTTTTGACTTTTGGTTTATTAAATTACTTAAAGCGCGTTTGGTTTAATTGATTCATATAGGTAATAACTGACTCAAACTGAAATTCTAACTTATATGTATTTGGTAAGCTTTTTAATAAACAATAAAAGTTGATAGAAGTTTCGAACAAGTAATTTTACGAGCTTAAGTCTTTAGAAGTTTTTTTTATTAGATCCTAGTTGATGTGAATATTATTTTATTTCAATTCTATTTACTTTATAAAAATAACTACTAATAAAATTTTCAAATTATATTTTTCATGATAATTTCATTTATAGTTATTTAAAAATAATAATTTTTAGTAAATATTATTTAAAAAATAATTACTTTTTTAGTTATATGATATATTAAAATAAAAAATAGTCGACTTTAAAAATAAAAAATATACATTATACATCATAATTTATCAAAATATATATATATATATATATATATATATATATATATATATATATATATATTCTTTGTGGTCATTTTCACTTTTCAAGAGCAATCGTTACCAAAATGTTGTCAGACATTAATATCCATCAACTAGGCCTACCAGCCACTAACTACCCGCTAAGTATCCGCTATTAACAACTGTTCTGAATTATTCGTTGATAGAACAATTAAATCAAACGGACCTTTAGTCTTTTCATCCAAAATTTCATTTTTTGATGTTAAGTAACCTATAATATATGCAATCTTTTTTCCTTTTTTTTCTTTTTTTGAGTTCATATGCAATCCCTTGTATTTACTCTTAAAATATTATTTAGTTCCTTACTTAACGATAAAAATGATAGAAGCACTGATTAATTTAACAGGATCAAACTCAGAGACTTTGTAGTAATTTTTCAAATGGCAAGGATGGAATAGTAATTTTAATCAAATCTCAGATAAATTGAAATTCAGGGACCATAAGATGTATAAAGATAAATTGAGGTACATTTGTGAAGTTAAGTGACTACCTGTAACCGGGACATGTGTAAGAGCCAATTCGGTCAGTCGCCAAATTCTCAGAAAAGAAAAGAGATAACAAGGAAACCATTTTTAAGGATACTCTAATTTCGAATCAAACCAAATCAATTACAGAGATTGTAAATGGAGAGAGGTTTGGCATTTGTAGCAGCAGGAAAATCAACAAGCCCTCTATGCTTCTCCAATCACAGTTTTATCCACAAGCAGTTTCTGTTACCTAGCAGCACTACCACAGATGGTAAAGCTGCCATTATCAGTAAAAGAAGGGAATCCATATCTGTTAAAGCCTTGAATACATCTATAAGACGAGCGACCTTATCGAGTAACTGGGACGTTACAAATTTATCTTCTTTTGCTTCCTCAGCTCCAACGCTGCCAAGATTTGAGGAGCTGGATACCACCAATATGCTCCTTCGTCAACGAATTATCTTCTTGGGTTCTCAGGTCTTGCTCTTTTTTCACTTTTCCCAAATTAATTTGTGTATTTTTGGTTTGAATTGAGTTGACGTGAATTTTGTTGAGTTAAATTGATCGATTTTCTTGGTCTTTCGTTTCCTGTGGAGATTATTTCTTTGAAGTTTTTATTGCTTGTTAAACGTTGACTGGTGGTTCTTTGAGTGGGGTTTTACTCTTATCTTTATTGAAAAATAATATGATTTAGTTCATTAGTTGGGTTTCTTGGCTTTGATTGTTGGATTTTTTAGCTGGGTTTTTGCTCTTTTATGTTATTTTCAGAATCTTTTTTTTTTTTTAGTCATGTGAATAATTGGAATGGGTGCTTGGGTTGTTTTGCGTTTGGCATCTAAGGTGAGGTTTTGCTCTTTTTTGGTACCTTTGCAGTGCAACATATTTGTTTTGTAAGAGATATATTAGTGAGGTTTCAAATGCTGTTTTAGTTCCATGATACGGTTTTTCATTTTGAGAATGCACATGTGCAATACGATTCTGGAGCAAAACTGTTGAATCTATAAGAAATCTGGTTAGTTCATAACAGTTTATTTGCATCTATAAGAAAACTGTTGTACACATGTATACATGTATATATGTTTGAGATACTGGAAAGTGATTCCAGGGTACTCTCATTGTGTAACAGGTGGCTTTTGAGTGTTAGTTAAGCGGTAGGGCTGCATGTTATTGGTTATCAACGACTTCTTGTTCTTTATAAGAAATGGAATTCAATATATATATATATATATGCAAATGTTCGCTTAAAAGTTATTGGTGATGTTCAAATTTTCCTTTGTATATACATGCTTTTAAGACTGAAGAAAGGTTGTTTGAATTGCGTATTCTCATTGATTTGGGCAGGTTGATGATATGACAGCCGATTTTATCATAAGCCAGCTCTTATTTCTGGATGCTGAAGACCCAACAAAAGACATCAAATTGTTTATTAATTCACCTGGTGGTTCTGTCACTGCTGGTACTTCAATGTGTTTACTTAGCATACCTGGTTTTATGGTCCTCTCATTCTTTGTTTTGCATCTTCTTTTTAATTTTCTCTTTATCTTTCTAAATGTTCTCAGAGCTATGACACTTCTAACTGAGTTGATTGTGAAGGATAAAGTACTCAAAACAATCTAATAACATAAATAAAAATAAAGACCAACACCTTGTATATATTTTATGGTAGATAAGAAGTCTCAAAATATTATAGTGAAAGCACCTAGAATCTACAGCGGGATGTTAGTTGTCAATCATAAGAGCCTTTTGATTGATTATAGAATCAATTAGCTTAGTCTTATGCTTTATAAAAGGATAGTTTTTCTCTTACAGTATCCTAGCCATTGCATCAGTATATTGGAAATATGAGGGTAGTTAAAAGATTTGATGTTAGGCCTTCATGGATTTCAAGCTGGAAGAATCTCAGGAATGACTGCTAGTTTGCACCTTGGATTTAGTTTGACCTGGCTATTTAGCTGGATATTTCCTCATATGTTTTATGGTCTTCCTGCTATAAAAGGGTAAAATATTTAGAGTGAGCAGAACTTCTTCAGATCTACCATTGATATTAATATATAATTAGTAGAACTTCTTCAGATCTACCATTGATATTAATATATAATTAGTAACTATGGCCCCTCATTATCACATTTGATCTTTTGGTTGGTAACTTCATAATTTGGCCCTTGTTATCACATTTGTTCTTTTGGTTAATTAATAATTAATGTCAGATAAAATCTTCTCTTCTACCTGTTTTCTATCTGCCCTCTCCCTTTTGGCTTATTCTGTCTGTGTACATGTATTTCAATGCTCACACAAGGATTTTGAACTCCCATTTTGGCCCATTCCAAAGTTGCTTATCCATTGTATGTCCAGCGGATATTTGTTCACAATGCATAAGGAGCACTTCCCTGCCATAATAAATTGTATTTTGTGTGCGTGAGAGATAGATAGATTGCTTTACCTCTTCTTTCTTTGCCTAAACATTCCTGTCTGCACATTATGCAGCATGGATGGTGATAAAACTGTACAAAATATCAGGGTAGATCATCCTCAATCCCATTAATTCACAATAGCTGACTCGTTGCCAAATAAAAGGGACAATTAATTCTAGAAAGTTGTATTGGATCAAGGCCTGTTACTTTGTCTGCACCTTCTTGGCTTAGGAGAAGATTTAGCCCGTGTAGCCCATTAGGACTTAGTTGAAGCTACCTTCCTTCTCCTAATGAGCATTGACAACTTGACCTAGGCCACTGTTGGAATGTATGCATTGGTGAGAGTAAAATGATGCAGGGATTTAGTTGTTCATCTTGGGGATACAAGTTCTCTCCAGTCCTCGATGTGTTGGATATCAGTGACTTGAAATCTGAAACTCTACTCTCTAACATGATGATGTTCCATAAGGGCTAAATACAGTTATATGACAAGAAAGATTCATATTTTCTAATCTGAGGTTGTGATATAATCTCTATTGGAGTTACCATGATTACATTCTAACTTCCTTTACTTTATCTATTCTGCATGAAGGATTGGGAATATATGATGCAATGAAGTTGTGCAAGGCTGATGTTTCAACTATTTGCCTGGGTCTTGCCGCATCTATGGGAGCGTTTCTTCTTGCTGCTGGTACCAAAGGCAAGAGGTTCTGCATGCCAAATGGGAGAGTGATGATACATCAGCCACTTGGAACTGCTGGAGGTAAAGTAAGTATCTAGTTTATGCCTATGTTTGGGTACATTTGTCTTGAAATCCTTCTAACTGAGTGACATTAGCTGTAAACCTATCTCTTTTGTTCAAGTTCAACAAAATGTTTTTCCTGAGAAAAAAAAAAATCTGCCAGCTTTTATTTATATGAGAACCTTACAAACTATTCTCCGTACTTGGTATGGTCTATTTAAGTAAGCTGCAGCTACTTGGCGCGCGCGTGCGCACACACACGATGTAGGCATTTATTTTGCACAAGCTACTGCTTAGGTTTTCTGGCCGATTTGAAGGGTGAAAAAAGAACCTTCTACTGAGATTGTGGGTCATTGAGGACATCAATTTTTCAATAGCTAACAATGATGAATCCTTATCATTTTGTCTTTTTGGTTGAACAACCTTAGCATCTATACCTTTTAGTTAAGCAGTATTGACTTAAATCTAGTGTTTATCATGGTAAATTTGTTTTCTAAAAGAGATTGAATTTATGTTGCTCAATTTTACAAGCTTATATCAGTAGCGTTCAGAGATATTGACACAATGTGAGTTTATATGATGCTGTCTACTTGACATGCCTTTTTAATAAGTTGTTTTGGGTTTCAGGCAACAGAAATGAGTATACGAATAAGGGAAATGAATTACCACAAGATTAAGCTTAACAAGATAATGTCAAGAGCTACTGGGAAGCCAGTGGAGCAGGTTGGCCATGGATGATATTTCCTTGTATCTTTCTTCCTCAATTTATCTCTAAGTTTGTATTTAACTTCCTTTTTTTTTTTTTTTTTTTTTTTTTCCATTTTTCACAGATTGAGGTTGACACTGATCGTGATAATTTCATGGACGCTTGGCAAGCTAAAGAATATGGGTTAGTAGATGCAGTTATCGATGATGGAAAACCAGGACTGGTTGCACCTCTTGCAGATGCTTCACCTCCACCAAAGACCCGGGTGTGGGAGTTTTGGAAAGTTGAAGGGAGCAAGAAAGCTAGGAAGAATTTGCCATCGGAGCATAAAATTTTGGAGAATGGATATTTAAGGGTTCAAGGAGATGATGAGGATAGAGGAACAAATCCAGAAAAAGAAGAACCTGCTTCTGGATAAGTTTCAGCAGGTTTTCTGTATTTTACCTCTCAAAGCAGTTACCTAAAATCTTGAATTAGTTTAAGTTACTGACTATAAATTTTGAGAAATGGTAGGAACATGATTTTTATAAATTAAATACGTTTATAAGGATGCTCAAATTTCCGTCGGAGTACTTGTGTTTTGCTGATCTATGCATGTATAAATCCACATAATCGTAGCCCCATGATTTCAGCAGGCTTGTTCAGGTATAGTTGGAATCATCTAGTGAAATTATTGTTTTGATAGAGGATTTTCTGAAGAAAAATTTTTTATTATTAAAAGTTTTCATTAAGGAACTACTTGTTTCTAGATTTTCTGATATTTGGGGATGTTTAGAAAAACCAGTTTCACTTGTCGTCAAAGAGAAAACTAGTCTATTTTACAGGAAAATAGCTTTTCATGGTCTTAACGTTTTATAGATATCGATAAATTTATTATAATAAATTTTTCATCATGTACCACTGCCACTGCCATTGTGATTATTGCAATTTATTTTTTAATATAATTTTCCTTAAATTTAATAATAAAAATTTAAAATATTACATTCGAAATTTTCAATATTTTTAAATTAATTTTTAATATTATAATCATATAATAAAAATGAATTTTTTGGATTTTCTTGGAAATATTTTTAAGGACGAGCTATTTTGCGAAAACAAATGCAGTTTGAAAATTAAAAAACAAAAGAAATAAAATAAAAAATTCCATAATATGTCAGTAAAAAGATATGGAAACGCTTTTAAACAATTTTAAAAGACGGAAGAATTATTCATTTTGAAGGCTTTTAAAGTTTGATGCTATACTTATTGGTGAGGTGCAAAGGATAGAATTAGAAACCTGGACATGAAACGCACAGCAAATAAGAGAGGAATTTGATTTTATCTTGTTTGGGAAGAGGAAGAAGAATAAATAAGCAGGAACGAAAATATGTTTCATTTCAAAATCTTATTTCATTGTGCCAGTAAAGGAAAAGTAATTTTATTTTTCCTTCCATATCTAGGCAAAGAATTTCTTTTCAAAATCTTATTTTCTCCCACATTTTCCTTTTTTTTTTTCTCAATCTTCCTTTGTTTTCCCGGAAACTGTAAAGTCCTTTTACACTTCTAACATAATTATTTGCTGTTTTTCTATTTTAGTGATCTTATATAAAGTATTTATGCTTATCTTTATAATTATTTTGAAAAGCAAAAAAAAAAAAAAAAATGATAATGAATTAGCTCTGCTTACAGGGATTCTAATCAAGTTATCATCCACTGTATATGGAGTTACTACTAAATTATTGGTCTAAGCAATAAATTTGATTTGTATTTTTTACGATTATTTTTATAATCCCCTGAATTTTACGGACCCATCATGATCTTACAATTTTATATTTCATTATCATAATTAAACCCCCTGCAAAAATATTTCATTTCAGCTAAGGACATAACTTATTACTGAAATGTGAAAATATAATCATAATTAAACCATTACAAAGTTAATCGGCTAAAATTCAAAATCAATTTATGCATTTAGCTGTAAATTATTTGTCATGAATTCCTTTTTCTTTGTTGTCTGTGGTTCGAAAGTTGAATTATTTACATATGTGGAGGCCAACATCTAAAACCCAAACTACAAACCAGAGACGCACGGTATAAAAAATCCATATTACATTCTGCAGAATAGTTTCCTTCCATATATGTACATCTTAATCTTACAAATATAGTCAGTGGTACATGCATAAATAACATCTAATCTAATCAGTTGATCTAAGAATCAACCATAGCCATCACTTAACCCATAATTTAATACATAAACTGCATTTCTATGAACTTCTAAGAATTACAATGATCTAACTAGATTCAAAGCAAGCTAAAATCTTAAGCTAACTCTATACAGTAAGAATTTGACGCACTTGGATTCGGCTCAAGACTCAAATACTACATCAGTCATGGTTTTACTTTTACGCTTCTCTCCAATCTGTATGCTGAATTCAACAAGACCTATATTATGTCAGCTAGTCATTAAAACTCCGTCTCTGACAAACTAAAATGATTCGCACCATTCAGATAGAGTTGATTGAGTCACTGTCACTACTTTCACTATCACCGCTACTGCTACCACTCCCACTTCCACTACCGCTCCCACTTCCACTACCGCTCCCGTTCTCGCTTGCACTGCTATCACTTTCACTACTACTGCTCGAGCTTAAATCTTGTTCCTTCCTCACTTCTGCATTCACCTGAGCTCTAAGGGCTTCTGCTGCATTGGGGCCTTTGTCAGTTTCATTATCACTAATATCCACATCAGCAATCTCATCATCTGTGTCAGCCTGATGTGGCAAGTTAATATCAATGTCGAGACCAGTGCGTGATCCCTTTGCAGAAACATTGTCTCTATTGGCTGTTCCGTAACCATCATCATGGACATTGACTATGTCTAAATCCTCCTCAGGTTCATAATCCTTAAGATCCGGTGACACAGCTGATGCATTAGAAGGATGTGATGGAGGCTCCAGAGTCTTCTCTTCCTTAGGTTCTGCACCTAGCCAGAGAGAAAATGAGTTAGCCATGCCATATCCAAGAAAAAATTATGCATGGAATTGCTAGACAAATATGATAATATCAGGTTTAGTTGAAACTGAAAAAAGCAACAAAAAAAAAAAAAAGCTGACTATCCCATGTATAGTTTTGGGTCAGTTTAGATTGACACAATTTGTGTGGACAGCTAATGCAAACTCAACCTCATTTATTACAGATGGAAGTGGGTATAGTTAATTCATTTTTCTTCAAAAGATCACTGTTGATTCAGGTAAAGTTAATGTGGGTTCCAGTAGAAAATACACAACCTGAAATCAAAGAGTCGCAACTTGTTTACTAATCAGGCATGATAGGATGAAAACTTGGACAATGGTCAGACTTGCAAGGTCAAGTTGGATGCTTCCCAAGTTTAACGATGCACATATGACATTTAAAGCAAACTGCAGCCTAATTGCAGTTATTTTTAGACCTTTAGACTATGTTTGGTATAAAGGAATTCCACAAATTTCAAGATTTCATGTTTTGTGCAAATGAAAATATTTATTTAACTCCTAAAAACTAAAATTTACTGGCTTCAACATAACAAACCAAATCAATAAATTCTATACTTTATACGAAACACAGGGTTACTGCACTTATAACTGCTCAGCCATCAACATTCTATTTAAGGAAAAATGGAAAATTCCAAATTGGCCATCAATTTTTTAAAATGAAATCCTGAATTTCATTTTCCTATCTTATATCATTAGCAGAGGAAGAATAGCTTTCTCATTAGTGAGGCACTGGTTTAAATCTAGTATATCTTGAGACCAAAAGTAGATGTGTCAATGCAAATGCGCTATTCATGTTCTATTCAATCATTTTAGCGTGTGCATATGTGCATGTGCATCAGAGTATAAATTGTCCAGGCCTTAATGCATCGAAGCCATGACAGCCATGTCTTAGGTGTAAACAGGTATATACCGTAATCGATGCACATCTTTTATCGAAATTGCATATATTAACTTCTTTAGTAGTTATTTACTTAAAAGATTCCATACCTAAGCTCTCTGAGTCACCAATGCCAACCTGTTCAACATGAGCCTGCAGAATTTAATGGGAAACAACATATATTTAGACAGTGAAGTAGCTATCTCAAAAGGGCTTTGTTCATGATAACATGCATTCTAATATCCCCCAAACAAAACATGTTTTATCAGCCACAGATTAAAAGACAACTTGGGTATATAAGATCAGCTCCAGAAGTTCCAATAAAAAATAAGCAGAGTAGATGCAAAATCAGCAGTTTATGGACTGACATTGAGAAAGTAAGAACGCAAAGAGTAACCTATTAACAGGAAGTTCCATACACCTTCTTTCAGCTAGGCATTCATTTTAAACCAAATAAATAGAGCAGATGATATGTGATATGTGGATTGCTTACCACTCTATTAGAATAAACTAGGAATTTATAGTAGCTGTTTTGTGCTGCATGGCCATGGTAGGACTACCACACATGAACATTATTCAATGATTGGGCAGCTAAACATAGAATCTAAATAAGTGATAGGATAAGACACATAGTGCAATTATAACCAAGACACAAACTAGTGCTGACATAATTAAGCCACAGACTTATGAAAACCAGCCTAATTCTGGAAGTTCTGAACTTTCAGAGAGGAAGAAGAGGGGGAGTTGGGAGAAGTCGAAATTTCAACATAATATGAAAGTTTTCAAGATAATAACAGCTTGGATTTCTGTGCCCAACATCTCTCCCTCTATATTAGTATTCTTGGAAGCAATACAAGGGAAAGAAGTGCAAAATCAAAGTAAACTCACTTGCATTTGATAAGCTATCCCTTTGTTCAAAGACTGTTGATTTGTTGCTTTAGTAACTGGTGGAGAATGTGTTTCAACTGCTGGTGCAGCCAATGTAGCCGACCCCACAGCAGCTGCATTCTCACCTGGTAGCCGAACATGCCTTAACCTCTTTACTGCACGATGCAAACGCTCCAAGCGAAATGTCTCTCCATCAAGGAAGAAAACAGCATCATTTTCCTTGTAATCCTCACTTACACCCTCAAATGTTACTTTGGGCTTTCCATATTGGTTGTTGTGATACTCGACAGTAACCTTTTTATTTTTTCCCTTGTGGAGAGATCCTGGTTGACTCTTATCAATTGAAGCTGGTTTAAATTCATCTATGGGGAACAATATCACAAACAAAAGTGAAAAAACAAAAATCTAAATTATTCTCCTACACAAGTTCATTAAAAAAAAGTGTTTTGTTTAGAAAGATGACCAAAAAACGTGTATTACCTACTGCTGCTGGTGATGAAACAACCAAAGCTATACAAAAGAGAATATATACAAACGATAGCAGCAAAAAAGACCATGGCCAGTCCAAATTCATCCATGTACTTGCAAACATTAGAAGGTAAACAAAAAGCAGCACCTAACAGTCTATTAACACCACTTTTCAGATACAAAAACTCGTATTTTTCTCAATCTGAGCCTTTAAAGTACCGTTGCACAGTTCATGAGTGCACCTAATTTTTCTAAAAAGCAAAAAGAAATAGAATAGCCCACAGAATTTGTAAATGAGCTTTTGAAGTTTAAGAGTACTTACAACGCAAAGTGCAGAACTTGGAAGAGGGATGGCTACGGTGGTCTTTAAAGGAAGGGCCTAAGGTTATGTTGTACCAGCGATCTGGCTCTGGAGCTGTATTTGGCTCCTCGCTGTTGCTGTTGTTGTTTCTAGCCATTTTTCTAGCTGAATTAATGTTGATATGATCATGTGAGAGAAAATTGAAAACACAGAGTTCTAGGTTTTTGGCGGTCGCTTGCAGAGCAGATTGGGGGAAATTGCTTTGATGAGGGTAGATTGGTCTTTTTAAGTTATTAGTCTTCAAATTCTTTGACTAGCATGGGCCGGAGTGGTGCATGTGTCCAATCCAATGTTTTGATTGTTTGCTGGCTTATTGATAATTTATTTATAATAATTTCCATACAAAAAGATGAAAATTTTAATTAACATGTAAATTGAAATATAAAATCATGTGCAAATATTATCAAGTGATTTAATTAAATTCATGCAAAAAAAAGTGATTTAATTAAATTTTAATTAATTTCATTCAATATGTTCTAAATCTGTTCTGAATAAAATTTTACATATTTACTTAAATATTGATATTTTAAAAAATAAAGAAATAAATAAAATATTACATGTATAACTCGTTAAGACATAAGTAATATATTTTTCTTAAATCATAAAAGTAATATAATTTAGAGTAAATGTTAAATATCACAAAATAAAAAATTTTTATCAATTAATTTTAGGTACGGTTCATGAGAAACTGAACTGCGAGTTGAATAATTCAGTTTAATTCAATTTTATATTGATTCACTTTGATTTTAATAGAAAGAAATTAAATATATTTATTCAGTTTAGTTTATTAATCTTAGAAACTAAAAATGAATTTGCTCACAAAAAATTAAAATTAAATTACAGTGTAGGGCTGAGCATTCGGTCAATTCAGTTGATTTGAGTAAAATTTTTAACCGAAATAAATTAACCGAAATTTTTTTGAACTTAACCGAATTAATTTTTTAATCTACCCATTTTAACCGAATTAATTTTGATCATTAACCGAACCGAAGTTAAAGAACATGAAAGCTTAATTAACCAATCAAATTTAACCGAAATTTATAATTAATCGATTTTCACCGGAATAAAAGTTAATCAAAGTTGGTAACCACTACTTAATCAAAATAAAAACTTAAATATTTTTAATTTTTAATTTTAGTATCTACTTAATCAAAACGACATAGTTTAGAAAGTCGGTCAATTTGATTAATTCGGTTAAATTAACTTTTAACTGATCACATAAATTTTAATTTTCTTTAACTGAATTTTTAACCAAACATTATTCACCGAATCGAATTAACCGAATTAATCGAATTGATCAAAACGAATGCTCACTCTATCAAAGTGCACACACTAATTTAATTCAATTAAATTCATATTTTAGAAAAAAAGGCCCATCTTTGATTTATATTTTAAAAATTTTAGTCTATTTAATTTGTATTAGTGCTGAAAGTCTGAAACAATGAGAATCCCTCACATAAGAAACTAAAAAAAGAAAAAAAGAAAAAAGAAAAAATCAGTTTAAGTTAAATACAGGCGTAAGTTGGAAAATAGTTCCCAGGTGCGTGATACGCTCTCACATTGTTCGTTACTGACGGTTAGCATCTTTAACCACCGTTTTTTCGAACCCTGAAAAATCGAAGCCTCTACTTTTCCCCATAGTGCAAGGAGGGGGACATGGCCTTCACCATTCCCAACTATAGACTCACTTGCTTTTCTACCTTTAATCAAAACGCATCGTATTATGTCCAATTCCACTGCCGGAGACCGACGGCGACACCGCGCATAGAATCACCGAGATTGCCAGTAATTCGGTGCTCAAGTATAAACCCTAACGGCAACGAAACTCTGAGAACGTGCAAGAACTGCAAAACCCAATTCGACCCTTCTCTCAATCATCCTCGCGCCTGTCGCTTCCATACTGCCCATTTTGGAGGTAACTTTCACCCATTTAACTGTATTTATAAGATTAAGTGGTTGAACTCTGCTGTTTGAATATAGATGGGTGGTATTTGAATTCAAAGTCATTTTGATTTAGGAGTTCTTACTTCAAACACAAAATCCAAATTGACATGTAGCTTCTTTTTTTTGGTAAGCTAGGGGTTATAAATGCAACCTGAATTGATTATATTTTGATAATCTTTTTAACAAGAGCAGTCATACTGATTTTAGTGAATCTTGTTGCCATCGTCATTCTGCTTCTGTTATTTTGGACCTATGGCTTTTGTGTTGATTCATATTTTACTAATATTAGCTACATCCTTATCCTTGTTTCTAACTCATGTCATTTCCCTTTGATCCTTCAAAAAAAAAAAAAAAAAAAAAAAAAAAAAAAAAAAAGGTATGCAAGATATGAGCTTTTCACAGATTTTGCCAGTTGTGGCTAGTTATGTTCTGATCAACAAACAGAGACATTTGAGTTTTGATGCCTTCATATAACTGTAGTTTTTATAATGACGGATGGCTGGAAAGGTAATTTTGATTAATGTGAATTCAGCGACTACTTGAATAAATATTGAATACAGATTGCAATTTGCTTGGTCGGGTAGTACCCTTGATTGGAAATTCTATCAAGTTGGGTTTTTGGTTCTTTTGTTTCAAGATGAGATGTTATGTCAGTCTGGGTGGGGGTTTAGGAAGGTAGCAATATCACACATGACTTGATCACTAACAACGGATGGTAATTAGGAATAGTCTCTGTAGAGTAGCCATTTGAAGAATAGTATACAAATTGGATTCCATAATATTGAGGATAATGGAAAGTGGAAACTAAGAAGGTGCAGGCCAGCATGAATTAACCATTTGACTTACTGCAAGTTTATGGGGCTCCTCATCTTTGTTATTGCCCTGCCTTGTTTTAATGCATATAGCATGATGTTATTGATGTTTTGACCTCTATTGTAGACCATCAAATGCAGCAAGTACAAAAGGTTGAGCATACTTAAATTGTGGGAGCAAGGAAGATGATAGGTAAATATAGGATACAGGGAAAAAAGGATATTCTTAGTGAAATGGAGGAGAATGATACCTCAACTAGATTGCATTGAGATTGACTTGAGTTAATTGAGATTTGTGCTCCATAATTTGAGTATTGGATTTTGACATGGGACAAATTTGTTTCTGGGGTTGTTTCTAGTCTTGCTTCACCTATGGACTATGTTTGTTTAAGTTTTTTCCTTGCTCCAACATTTATTTACATTTTTAGGGGAAACAAAGAGGAAGTTCGAGAGTGTTTACAGTGGAGGCACTATGGATACTCCTGACTCTGGCCAAGTTTTTCAATACTGGCATTGCTGTGGCTCTGAAGATCCTTTTGACCCCGGATGTACTGCTGCTCCTCACTCCTCATACGATGACTAACGTAGTTGACTTTATTCTTTCTGCAACCAATGCACGATTCTGTTTATGGCATAAGATTCTCATTGTTACTATTATTTCTGTTTTCCATATGAAAATGCTCAATTCTATTGGATGTTTACCATAGCCATAGAGATTTCAGTATTGAATTCGTCCTAAATTGCAGCCTATTTGAAAAGTTGTACCAATACATACTTTTTGGCATATGTTTTCATTTTTTCATTTGTTCAATGGCTCGAATAAGCGGCATGATCTTTCAAGTCATGCTACTGAATATAACATAATCAGATTATCTAAAAAAATTTCCATCTCTCTCCTTTCTCACGTACATGACTGACCTGTTGCTTGTTATTCTCTAATGGACAAAACTCATTACTGATATATCAGGTCCAACAACTGCAAATGCTATTTGAGAATTTAGAAATACTGTATTGACTGACTATAAGTTAGAAATACTGTCCTCAAAACATCTGCACATTGTATTTGTTGATTGAAATAATTAATTTTATGATAAATTTGTTTTAGAAATAAAAATTTCAAAATAATTAAATAACAATTTAACAATGTCAAACGATTAGAGATTATTTAAAATTTGTTTTCAAGATGAATTTCACATATAAAACAGCTCATCAATCTATTTTTTTTATACCGCCTTTTCTGGACATTATTTAAAATAAATAAATAGTTTCAATCAATAATAATCTGCAAAGAATGAAGTATCCATGGTTGACAAAGACGATTGGGTGTATTATTTTGCGAATTATTCATTATTACGAGGAGTTTTATATTACTTTTATTTATTGAAAGGAAGCATCGACTTAAAAAACTAGCTTATACTTAGGCACAATTATTTAAATTATTGAATTTTAGATTAAATAAACCAGAAACCTAGCTTAAAATAAAGAAAACACTGCACCGTCCTAACTGCTATCCAACCAATGGCATCTTGACACGTTACACTTTGGATCTAATTTAATGTAAATTAACAAAAAGACGCGTAAGAGGACACGTGTCAATAACTCAACAAGGCATCATTTTAAAATCTTTAGATTCATTTCATTCTTTGTGTCTATAAATACCAGAACTAAAACTGCAATTACTATCAAATTCCTTTCTTTGCATTTCCAATTCTTGAATTGAAAAATGGAATCAAATTCCCTTTTCTCCTCAGCGTCTCCCTCACTTTCAATTTCTTCCCCCAGAAAGTTACATTTGCAGAAAATAATGAAAAGGTCGAGCAATAGCATCGCTTTGGCCACTAGAAGAGATGATTACTCCTACGGAGAGATGCTTGTAGATCAAAGCATGATAGTGCTGAGAAAACGCATACATGAAATGAAGATTATAGAGAGAAATTACGAGCCACCAGCAGATTGGATGGATTGGGAGAAGCAATTCTATGGAAGCTATGATGATTTTATATGCAAATTTGTAGGTTTTCTGCAATTGCATTTGATGAATACTAGGCCTTGTTTGGCTCTTGGGTTACTATTTCTCATTTCAATTAGTGTTCCCATATCTACGATCACGATTGCCCTGCAATTCTTCGAGGCAGCTAATGGAGTCATCTCAACCGTTCATTTGGGTTGACTTTAAAGCTTCTTTCTTTTACTGTGTAGAGATTAGATTTTTAATGTCTTTTGTATATAAGGATGGTGAAAGGCTTCTTGTAATATTTTTCTTTTCCTTCGAATTTTAAAGGAGGAGGACATGATTATTTGGTTGTCTTCCTTTAACGAGATTCAACACTTAAAAATTTGTTATTTGTTGCTTATAAAGCAGAGCAAGTGCAGGCTCAATAATTTTCCCTTTGAGCTTGAAGAAATGCCATTAGCTTTTTGAAAATAAAATTTACATATTTGAAATAAAAACTAAGTAGTTTAAATTATATAATTAATAATAAAAAAAAACCTGAAATTGAGATGTTTCACTATTAATTAATGTGGGATTTCATTGCTTTTTTAAGGTAGTCTGTAATATTCTGACTAGAGTCAGAACACTCATCTACTAATTATACTGATGTAATATTTAGTATAGTAGTTTTAGAGGTTAGAAATAAAATGAATACGGAAATAAATATTTAAATTCAAAAACATTTAGTTTAAATTTATATTTTTTTAATATTTGCATAAAATTTAATGATAAACCTAAAAAGTATATGTTATTTTAAAAAAAATTCAAGTATATTCAAATCTTAAAAATTCAGGTCAGATTTCTTATCAACCAAACAAGAAAATTGAACTTTTTTTTTTTTTTTTTTGAAATAGCATTTCATTTCTAATTCTTATTTGTCATGATCGAGAAGTTGGCCTGCAATGAAGGCTAACGTTAAGAGGAAATTAAAAAAAAAAGATAAAATATATAAAAATAATTAGAAGGGTACACACATCACATGATTCTTCTAATCATGACTTATAATACTTACGTTATACTTTTCAATGATTGAAATTAATTGTTATTTTGTTAAAAAGCTCTTTAAAATAATCCCTCCCGAAAAATAATATCATCCCGTTAATTTATTAGACTTGTAATATATTAAATCAGCCAAAAAGATTAACCAAGTTGATGTTATAATTGGAGAAAAAAAAAATTTAAGGATGTCATTCAATACATATAAAAGAAAATTGTCAAGTCAAGTGTAATTGGATTATTATTTTTACTTTTTATAGAAAATGTGACAGTGAAAGGTTTCAAATTTAAAACATTTCTGTTATAAAAATTATTTAAATTAATGAAAATAGTAATTTTTTAAAATTATTTATATTTTATTTTTTTATTAAAAAATTATTCATATTTTATAAATGCAACTTGCCAAAAACAGTTAAAAGGTGCACTAACCGATTTGGCAACTAGCTGTAGCTACCTAGCTGGCAGGTAATTGGGACCCATATAGTTTCTAAAACGACAACCAGTGAATCCACTAATTTTAGTTTAATTGCCAAATCAACTTTTAAATAATCGTATTTAGTCCTCCTTCAATGTATCCTTTGAAAAGTTTTCATCGTCATTTCTTCCATTCACCCTTCTTTTTCTTCTTAATTATATTGTCTTTGTCTCTTTCTCTAAGCCTAAAACCTACCCTTTCACTTGAAATTAAAAATTACACACGGAATTCCCCATCTCATTAACACGGTTTTACACTAATTAATCATTTATAATTAATTAATTAGGTTTCTCAATGTATTTTTTCTTTCTTTGGTATTGTATAAAAATATATGTTTCCCCTTCATTTTATCTATGCTTAATAACACTTTTACACTAGTCTTATCACTTAATCTCTCTCTAATTCTCTCATTCCATCAATGGAAGTTACTAAATTTCCATATTCTAACACTCTTCCTCTCAAATATTTTTCATGCCAATATAATAACAAACAACTAGTTTGTATTACAATCAGAGCAAAAAGAGAATCAAGTGGACGAGATTATGGAGGTAAGCTTGTTGATGAAGACATGATCACTCTTCGAATGCGGATTCGAAATTTGAAGACTAGACATGATAATTATCAAGAAGGATTGCTCTCCTCAGATTGGATGGAATGGAAGAAAAAGTATTTCTTGGACTACAATGAAAGTTTACAAAGTTGTGGGGTTATTGCAGAATTATTTGATAAATACTATATGAAACCATTTTACTTAATAAATGATATCCAACATAAATATTCATCTCTTAAACATATATTTGCTCCCGTTAAAAAAAAAAAAAAATCATTCCCAATCTGCTTATAATAATTTATGTATAATAAAAAAATACTAGTAATGTATTTTTTTATATATATTTTTTTATTTCGGATGCACTTTGAACAGGTGTTAAATATGGATCCATTCCGTCCCCAATAATATAATATTTAATTCAAATGAATAATAAAATACTTAAAAAAAATTATTTCGGACAGTTCAGGTCCAGTCGGGTTTCATATCGGGTAATAGCACTCGGTTAATCATTATTATGCAGTCAAAATAATTAGAAGTCTTTAAATTTTAACGGAGTTATAACACTCAATTAACCATTTAGACTGCTACAAATTGTTGTAAATTATATATGCCAAAACGGCAAAGCTGGCTAGTGAAAAGCAATAAACGAATAAAAAATTCAAACTTATATTGAGAGTGGGTCTGTACGTGTACGCAAATCACCATCACCATCACCATCTAATCTTAAAAACTTAATTCCTTCTTCACCGTCCATTCCCTTCATTAACTTTTGTATTATCTACGCATTCTATTGAATAGTTGTACCTGCAACTTCCAAGAACTTTTTTCTATATTCCATTCCTTTGGACTTATCTCGCCTATTTAGAATCTTTTTTCTTCTTCCATTTCGTTTCTTTCAAATGATTAGTAATATATATATAAACTAATCATTAACGAATACAATTATTTTCATCTGTATTTTTTTATTTTTAAGATATATTTATTATTTTTTTAGTTTAATATATTACATAAATAAATAAATAAACACCAATTCTATATGAAAAAGCTAACTGATGAGGAGTTTTTTCAGCTGATTAAAATTCTAACTAAATATATCTAGTCTAACTGATAGGTAGAAGTTGCATGAAACAACAGAATCAAACGCGATTAATTAAGACCCTTGCTGCATTTACATTAATGTCCCTTCCAACCTTCTTCTCACATACATCATTGAAAATACAGAAGTATGACCCACAGATACCGGAAAGAAAAAAAAGGATTGGTGCAAGAAAAAGATACCAGTAAAAGACAAACACATGATACTGTACACGCGTTGTTATGCCACGTGTTATTCTCATCACGGTTCCTGAGGGACCAAGCAAAAATACCTTTCTCACTAAGATTTTTATTATTATATATACTCCATATATAATATAATATAATAATAAAATCATATACTTCCACGTAACCGTCCTCTTGTGTCCCTATAAATTAGTGCTCAAGTAGATTACAAACACAATTATCTCCTTGTTCATATTCTCCACCTTTGCTAGCTACACTACATATAATGGAAGCAATCCAGTTGTTCTCATCATCCTCCACGCCTTTCCGGCAGCAACGGTTGCCATTTCGCCGGAAAACCAACCTCGGACCAGTCATCGTAAAAGCAAGAGGAGAAGCGAATTATGGGCGAGATTATTGGGATATGAGCGTAGATGAGAATATGATAACATTAAGGAAGAGGATTAAAGAAATAAACATGTTAGAGAAGAATGATGAACCGGATTGGATGGAGTGGGAGAAGGAATATTTCATTCACTATAATAACGATGTTTGCGAGGCGATGGGATTGTTGCAGAACTATCTTATGAGTGTTAGGCCAAGTTTGGGTATTGGAACGATGATATTCGTCACCTTTTGTATTTTATTTTTTGCTGGAACGGTGTCGTTTCATGCTTTAGAGATCGCCAGAGGTATTGTATCTCAGTTCCATTCCATATAAATTACGTTCGTATGTATTGGTGTTATTTATTACACTAAGCCACTCTAATTAATTACAAATATGATATATAGAGATCTCAAGTTTTAGGAGAACACGAATCTCTTCTTTCTTCTTTCTTATCTAGAGATCTCAAATTCGAGTTTTTAGATAGGAAGTCTCTTTAGATTTTTGGGAAAGCGCTTTGTTCCTCTTTTGATAAATCTACACAGCAAAAACACGTATTACTCAAACAATTAGAATCGTGAATAAACACAGTCATTCTAACAAGAAAATAATGATTGTGGACACAAGATTTCCAATTTGCACATCTCCAAATGAGATCTCATCCATTTTAGGGTTCTTCAACTGGCTAAAAACATTCATGCACCTCTCCTTTAATTCAGGAGCACCTTAATATTATTAGCCGACAAGAAGCAAAGGTATCATCACTCTCATGATAAGACTTCAATATTATCCAACTCATATTATGAAAATTTCATGTCTAAAAATTACTGAACTCATAAATAATCTACATCGAAAGATGACTAAATGCATATAAACTTTTTGAAGGTCATATACGTAACATCTCTTAAAACGACTGAACTCAAATTAGTCAAGGCTTTGTTTGAGAAGGGTTTTTTTTTTTTTTTTTTTTTTATGAAATAAAATATGAGGAAAATTAAAGATTTTTAATTATTTGGAAAAGATGAGAAGATATCAAAGAAATGACGATAATAAACAATTTAAAGATATAAAAAAAGAAAAAATGATGAATGAATTTTAAAAATTACATTATTAATGTGATATATAACATATTTTTATTTCTCTTTTGTTTTTCACACCATCCAAACACATATCGAAAAATAAATTAAGGTAAACTATATTTGGATGATAACTAAATTATCCTAATTAACACTTTCATTCCTTTGCTTCTGAGAAATTATTATGAAGTCCCTAAGTTTTGCTACAAACTGATTATCAAGTTTTTCTATCTAAAAGATGAGCATTATCAGTTGAAAAAATAAGTATACTCCGTTCAAAACGTGAGTTTGACTAATGGTAAATAATTATTTTTTGGACAGAAAGACATTATAGTTAGTTGAAAGCAAAAATTTGGAATGTCATAATAATTAATTTCTCAAAAATAACAGGATAAAAATATTAATTATGATGTAATTTAAAAATATAAATATGATCTTCTCCATAACTAAAAATAAAAAGTAACATCTCATTATTTTTTTCTTCTTAATTTCCTTCCTACTTGCTTTCATTTTTCAAAAGAAATCTAAAAGTAATGATTAAAGGTTTGTTTTTCTTTGTCTTGTATATGTAAATCAAAAGGTCAAAAGTTAATTTCTCATTATGATGCAATGTCCCTTTGTTTTTATTCAACTTTCTCTCTTTGTCTTGTATATGTAGTTTTAATGCGCCCTAATCCAAAAAAATGGGAAAAAAAAGGGTGAAAATTACGTTTCTGCCCATGACTAAAATTTGCTAAAAACGTTTTCTTTTCTTGAGGTGTCATTGATAAGCTTTAACTTGTCGTTATTTCTATTTCCTGTTTGCATTTTGTTTTTCTCATTTTCAGTTCTTTAAAATGTTTTTCATATTTTAGGTTTAATATTTTCAAATCTATCTTTATTGATTGATCTTCGGGTTGTGTTTAGTTGGTTGAATTTTCAAATCTATCTTTATTTGTTCTCTCTAATAAAAAATCTGCGTTTGAAGCTAATTTGATGAGATTCGTTGAAAGGTCACAAAGTTAAATAGTGGTTATTGATCCATCCAACGATGGTTTGATAAAATCAATTAATTATGTATTCTATCAAATTCGTCAAATGTTGTATTGAATTTTTTTTTTTTTTTTTTTTTATAAATGATTAATTTATTTTTGTAAAGAGAGTAACATTGTAATTTGTATTTATTTTCATGTTTCGTTTTTTAAATGAATGAAATATCTCTTTTTTTTTAATTTTTGAAAAGCCATAACGTGGCAAGTAGAATGTTTAATGATTCTTGTCTTTCTTACGCTAGTGCTTTCGTTGAAGTTAAGGCCTACCGATATATTAGGTATTTAGGTGTGACACATTTTCTCAAAATAAATAAATAAATAAATAAATATACTATCTGAAAAATGTATGGCCGCCGTTCAAGATTATCACCACGGTTTCTTTAAAAACATGTTTTTTATAATTTCAAATCAAAATTTTTGATTTTAAATTAAAATTGCTAATTTTGATTTTCAAAAATAAAATACTGAAGCCGAACCTTAAGTTAGAATTTCAATTACAACTTATAATCAAGAACAATTACCTACGATTTAGTGTCGATTTTGACCAGTTCGATTTTAATATACTTTTAGTTTGAAATCAAATTGTGGGCATACGTACAGGACAATCAATTCTCAAGCACGACCTCATTACTTGCAGATTTCTTTTTCCATTTCTCTTGATTGGAGTTTAATTTTCATTTATTGATAGTATTTTCCTATAAATTGAGGATAATTTCCTTTTCTTTATAACGTTTCATATCTTTTTAAGGAAATTATTACGCAACAAAAAAAAAAAAAAAAAAAAGGGTTACATAACCGCTTTATCTTCCTTTTCTGTTAGTAACGTTCGCATTTTGTTTAGCTGAAAACCAAAACTAGTTTCCTTTAGTCGTACATATCAACATTAAAAAAAAAAAAAAGTTATCTAAGACAATTCTGTTTAATAGTTAGTGTCTACTAAGGAGTAGTATTTTATTTCTCTAATTTTGAGAATAATTTTCTTTATATTCCACGTTTTTTTTTTCGGTTCGCATATATATTTTCATGCTCGAGTCAGAAATAGTATTTAGATAAAATTCGTCCAATTGTGTCGATCCAAATTTTGCATATATGATGTTATAAATAAAGTTCACCTATAAATGTAATTATTTTTGTTGATCTGACTTTAAGTATTATCTCATCCGTATCATCGAAACAAGACATCAACTTACATTTATAAATTTTATTTTTGATGTAAATTGGAATTGAAATAAACTATACAATTGTGAAAATTTTTCTCCTTATACCTCATTCAGTATTTAAACTTATCTTAAGGCTTCATTAGTAGAAAACCCAACTCTCTTTTTCCTCTTCTTTTCCCTTGTTGTAAACTAGACGCATGGCCTATGAATACGATCCTTCAAAATGAAGACTTCACGTTAAAGCACAAAGTAGAGTTGCCTATAAGAAACTACATTGCTTCTCTTCAGCAACTTGGTCTCAATAAGGCTAAGCCACACGGCACTTCAAACTGTTGCTACGCGTTCGTCTTCCATTGTTAACTAATTAAATACCCCATTTCTTTCCCTTTCTTTGCAATTAACCACACATAACAGTACACGTCTTTCATCAATGGAAGCAACAAAGTTTCTCTCCTCCCCGCTGTTCCTCCGGCAGCCAATTTTTCGCCACCGAAGAAGCGCAGCCATGGCATTTAATAAAAAAGAAAACGGTGGTAGTGCTGTGGATGAGAATATGATTTTACTTAGAGTGCGTATTAGAGAGATGAAGATAACAGAGGAATCTGATAATCCACCTTCTCATTGGATGGAGTGGGAAAAGCAATATTATGCATATAGTAACTACTACAATGATGTTTACGAAGCAGTAGGGCTTTTGCAAAACTTTCTGATGAATATAAGACCAAGTCTTGCTTTTGGGATTCTTGCAGTAGTTTTAATTAGCATGTTTATCTCTACTGGAGTGGTTTTGTTTCAGTTTACAGAGATCACCACGAGAATTTTAATATGGGCTTTATCTTAATTACTTGATGTTCCCTTGTAAAAGGTATATAAATTTTTTTTTTTTTTACTTCACATATGAAAACTTAAAAAGAATAATCATGACATTAAAATTGTCTGTTAAACTTCGATTTGATATTGTTTGTTCATTTTCAGTTAGCGGGTCACCAATTTCTGCAGAAGCTTTGGCTTGGCATGAAACCCTGTATGGCTTTATCAAGAAGGATTTTTTTTTTTTTTTTTTTTTAATCTTGTAGATATTGAAGTGGATTCTAAGCATGTCTTCTTGAAGTTAGTCGAAATGAAATGGGTCAGATAATAATCTTTGATTGTTCATCTCTTTGCGCCAAGATTTGGATTTTAAAATGTACTGGGTTTCGTGGACAAACAAATATGTTAACTCACTCCCTTGCTCGAGTTGCCATTCCTTATCTGTTGAACATTCTTCACTGGATGTCACTGTATTTGGTCTTTTCACTTTACATTTCGGATCCAAGGTTTTGCACCATAGTCTTTTAGATACAATTTCTAAGTTTTCCAACCCTAGGTTTAATTTCTTTATTTATTTTTGGTAAAATCAGAGCATAAAAGTTTTTGCACTTCAACAAATCTGTTTTGAGTAATTTAACTTGGAATGGATTTGCCTAGACCGAGTTCATGATCTCACCCATAGAACAAATCAATAAAAATATAAATTTTTGTTAAAATATGAACATTCTAACCATACACTAAAAAAAAAAGATAAATAGAAATATTATTTTTAATTATTATTTTTATTGATTTAATCTATAGATGAGACTATGGATCCCGTTTAAATAAGTATTTTCTATCAAACTTATATTCACATCTTACATGGATTAAGATCCCTTATTACATCAATTAACACAGTTAGATTTTACGGTTTTAGTTAATAATAAAATGTTATTTAAAAAAAAAAAACGTAACTTTAAAGATAAGATTTGTCTTTAATTTTTAAATCCATTATGCATTAAAATTAACTTAAAATTATTCAAAAAAAAAAATCAGTATGCATTAATTAAGCCAATAACCAAATTGCTCAGGAAAGAATTATATATTTCTCTTCCTTCATGCCCATTAAAAATAATTTCATAACAGTAAAAAATATATATATAAAAAAATTATGCATATATAAGTATTAATTATTTAGAGAACTGATAAAAATTAATTCAACTAAAATTCAGTTATGCAAGAAAAAAAATCCAAATTCATTATGCATTGATTAATTAATTCAATCATAAAACTGCACGGAAAAGAATTACATATTACTTCATTTTCTTCTTTCCTTCTTGCCCGTGAAAAATATTCCATAAAAAGAAAAGAAAATAATAAATCAATAAAAAATAATCACAATAAAAAATATCAAAATTAATAAGTTAATTGATAAAAGGTAATAATAATTTGAGAGTAGGTACAACGCAATCCAGGTCAAACAAAAAAAAATTAAAAAAAAATTTACAGATTAATTGTCTATCATAAACAAATTACATATCAATTAGGAGAACATATATATTATTGGTTCCTCTATGGTTTATTTAGCTTATTGTTGTTGTTGCAATATACAACACCAACTGCTATTTTGCCAATCAGTTGATGAAAGCCTTTAAAAACTATGTTACATAGTTTGATCTTAACTAAAAAAAATAAAAATTTTATACCATGTTAATTTGTATGTTGTTGTTTGATTACCGTGTAATAACTAGATAAATCAATTTTTGATGACCATAATAATATTTAATAAATAATTTAGAATTCATTAATGCAATTTACTTAACTCAAGTTAAATTGTAGGTATAATTTATTATAATACTTAAAAAATGAAAATAAATTGAATTTTAAAAATTTCAGCAAAAATTATAAATCTTTATATATATTCAAGTATCTCAAATATAAAGATTATTTAATTAATTAAATGATTTAATTGTACTCCAATATCTCAAATTTTTATATTCAGAATTATTATTGTAGGCAACTAGTAAGTCATTTTATATTTCAATAAATAATTTCAGATATGTGATGAGTAAAATGAGTTTAGTGTGAATATATGAAAATTTCAGTTAAAATATGAAACTTGTGATTTTGGTTACTCTCAAACATACAAGTATCATAAGAATGTTTTTAAAAAGAAAAAGAAATTAATAGCTCCAACATAAAAATAAAAATATGACCTACGAGCTGTGACTCAGTTGAAACGCAGGTTGAATATATAGGAAGAGTTTTCGGGTTCAATCTCCACTAAACCTACTGAAGGGTGAGGTCCTGGTAATGGAGTCTGGATACCGGTTGTTTATAAAAAATAAAATAAAATTGTGAGAGAAACACAATAAAAATGTGTAAAAATCTAAAAGTTAAAAAGATGTGATCCAAATTAATGTAATAAAATATAATAAAAAGCATTTTTTTTCCAAACCAAAAGCATTTTTAGTATAATTAAAAATTAAAAGAATAAATAGGAACACATTACATACTTTTTATGAGATTCAAAAGGGGCATGTTTTTTAGAGTAGTAAACACTATGCAATTAATTATCTAATACAAGAATTCAGAAAATAATTTAAATCATTTCCGTGTTCTTTAGAGTTTTTGATTCTACAAAAAGAAAAGAAAAAGGACTTGTTTTGTTACCTTGTTTTGGTCTATACTCTTCTTGGTCATGATAGGCCCAGAACTTATAGTGGCCATAGAGCCCAATAGTAATGGACTTAGAGTTCATATATAGTGAAGTAATGATAGCAAGGATAGACCAATCAACTCCTCGTTTGTTTTTAAAATTGTGGATAATGGATTAATCTGATGCCATTGATAATGGATTCATTATTTTAGCATTTTGATCATAGTAAAATATTATTTTTTTTTAGTTATAATGTTCGATAAAATAATATATATAATAATTTTTACAGATTAAAAAAATATTTTTATTAAAATGTTATTCCATTTGATATTTCGCGTTTCACGATCATTTTATTTTATTTTTTTGGTTGAAGGAACAGAACAAATCTCTTAAAGAGAAACAAAGGAATTACATGCAGCATCTAGTGTGAGCAGCACCACTCATATCACATGAAAGTCATAAACTAGTATTTGAAGGAGGAGAAGCTAATCTGTGGGTACCAATGGGGCATGAACTTGCCAAGGTAGCCAGAGAATCTGCAGCAAAGCTGGCCTCACCATATACGTGCTTCAAGCTGCAGGACCAATCCCGTGAGAGCATTTCTTTGACATATACAATGAGAGGCCTCATGCTATTAACTTGGAGATCGGGTCTAAGACTAAACAGACAATAAAGGCATTGTCACATTCTATTACAATAAAATTTAATGAATAATTTAGAATTCATTAATGCAATTTACTTAGGTCAATTTAAATCGTAAGTATAATTTATTATAATCCTTAAATGATGAAAGCAAATAGAATTTAAAAAATTTCAAACAAAAATGAAAAGATTTTATATGCAAATATCTTAAAGATAAAGATATTTTTAATTAGTCAAATGATTAGGCAGAAGATTTAATTTTACTCCAATATCTCAAATCTTTATACTCATAATTATTGTTATTGGTAACTATTAATTCATTTTGTGCTTCAATCAGTAATTTCAAATATGTAACTGAATAAAATTTATTTCGCATGAATACATAAAACATTCAGTTACAATACAAAATTTGTGATTTTTTTTATTATAAATCTACAAACTTTTGTCAAAAAAATTTTGTTAAAAGGAAAAGAAATTAACAGCTACAACATAAAAACAAAATTGTGATAAAAAAACATCATACAAATGTCTATAATTAAGAAGTCGTACTCAAACATAATATAATAAAATGTTATTCAAAAATATTTTTAGGAACACATCATACAATTTTTTTATGAGATTCAAAGGAAGTTGTATATATATATATATATATATATATATATATATATATATATATATATATATATATATTTTTTTTTTTTTTTTGAAATTTTCGTATAGCCTCATACATAAGTAGTCGATACTATTCAACTAAAAAATGACAGTGTAACAGTAATTATATGTGATTTGAATGGTCTTTGACATGAAGAGTCAGAAGTTTCGAGTTTGTGTTCTCTTCACTATATAAATTATTATCAATTTAATGAATGTTATTCAAAAGAGGGAGACTACCTCTGCTGTATAGCGCCACAATTTTATTTTCGATCTATTGAATCTATAATATCTATTTATAATACCACCACGGTCCAATGAGTCTCTATATATATATATATATATATATATAAAAAGTAATAATATAGTAGTAGTGTACTATCTACTTATAATACAAGAGATAAGCATTTAACATGTTATTTGCTCATTTAGTACCTGGCTTAGAGCTCATATATGATGAAGTGATGAGTTCAGCTTTCATCCAACCCATCAAAAAACAAAGAAATCCAGAAAAATAATGACCTACTTGAAGACGTTGAGAGGCCTTTTATTACGGTAATTGAAATTAAAAGAAGTAAAAACATAGTCCGTATAGCTCATCTTCATGAGTCTATGTACTTCATCTCCTGATTAGAGAGGTCTTCCATTCTGATAACCGGAAGAAACAAGTAAAAACTAAAAAATTTGACACTGAGGTTTTAGGATTTTCAGTTGTTTGATAAACTTTGTTATGTTTGAATAGTTAAGATTTTGCAAATATTTTCTTGAATTTTCATGCGCAATCTCAATCAAAATAGCCCATGTATGAGTAAATTAATAATATAATAGTATAATTTCTACTTATAATACAATACATAAGAGATCTAAATCATTTAAATAACTCCGAGGTTTTTTAAAAAATTTTAATGTCAAAAAAAGAAAAGAAAAAGGACTGAGATGGACATTCGATTTGTATATTTTTATCAATTGAATATTTACCCTTAGCAGTAAATCAAGATAACATCTGAAAATTTTCACTACATAGAGAAACAAACACTTCAATACAATTTGGTCAAGAAGACCACAAAAAAGGGGATTAAAACCTCTATCTGTTGCATAAAATGCATCCTTGGTACAACCCTTACAACTTTTGGATAAGGTTACAGTGCATGCAGTAGTCTCTGAAGCAGTTGAGAGTGCATGCAATATACTTCCTTTCATGTTCGAAATCAACCGGATTTTGATGAGTCACTTGGAAGTTGTACTTTTAATACCTTCCTAAAGAAATCAGACAACTTTGCACAGGCTGCACGGCCTCGATCTAGACATTTGAGGTATTCTTCCACTGTAACAAATTTAAATATGAACAGTATTAGAATCAGTTCAGGCGTTAAAAACATTGAACCCTAGGCAGCCATAAAAAATCTCAGCTTGGGAAGTCTAACTATTAATAAAAAAGCTTGTATCCCCAAATAATTTATTATTGTGTTCAACTTAAAACATTTAAAATCTTAGGTAATGGGATCAGATTGTCTCCTAGTAAAGGGAGATCTAATGCACGAACCGCGAAGCATCCCACATGTGTAGCCTTTTGGGAGGATTGATGTATGCAGCCTTCTCCCTACTATTTTGCAAAGAGACTGTTTCCATTGCTCGAAACCATAACCTCCAAGTAATAAGTGAAGTAACTTTATTATTACACTTAAGCCATCCTCCATCAAAGGGTATCCTAATGATAAAAAAATTCTATAAACAAACAACAACATTCAATTTATGTTTGTTAACATTAAAGTTATGATTTCATTTCACTCTGAGGCCATAAGAAGAATAGAAGAGTTGATAAAGAAATTAGATTTTATAAGTTTCTATCTACCTCATTTGGACAAAAAAGAAGAGAGATCAGGCTTGCAGAACTTCCACTAGACATGATCAGTAGGTACATTAATGTAATCTTAATTATTAAAAGAAATCCAAATAAATGCTCTTTTAGACCGCTCAGAGAAAGCAATTACTTCCCATCCAGTGTTTTGCTTAGAACTCAGATCTTTTACGTGAATTTGATCAATTCAGGCATAAAGATAGGAATTGCCTTTGATGTCACTTTGTGTTTCTTTGTGTGTTTTTCAATTTTCAATGAAGCTTTCAGTTGAAATGTAACGTGAGATCTCTAAAACAACATCACATAATTAAGGTAGCATTTACCTGACATCACACCATGGGTGACAGAGGTGAGGATCCCATGTTCAATAGGTTCACCTTCCACCAACGCTGACCCTTGTGGCAGAACAGACTGAATTGAGTTTGGAAAGACTAAATATGCAAATCCCTTCATTTTCTGCCAAGATATAAAATAATCATGCAGAAATAAGAATATTTCAAGTATTAAAAAAAAAGCACCAAACTGGTCCTAAATACAAAACCAATAAGAATGGGTGTGTTATTATAAACTTAAAAATTTTAAATTTATAAAGAAAAAAGAATTTTCTTTTAGGACAGTCTCCATCACAGCCAGTCAAATTCTCATCATAATTTCAATTAAAATAGTGAAGGCAATGTAAATTATGAGATCATATTGTAAAACCTGTTCTTCCAACTTGGTTGGATCCAGTATAACGTACCCACCTTCTGCCAAACAACAACAGATTGCAACTGCACAAACCAGTAAGGGATTAGTCTCACATCATCAAACAAACAAATGAAGGTGATGAAGACTGTAAGTCTCAGTTACCAGCTAGATGCCTCAAAGGAATTCCAGCATCTACAAGGGCAGCGCATGCTGCATTTATGGCACATGTCAGAAGCTAAAAATTCCAGTCAAGGATATTCTCATAGTATTAAATATTCACAGAAAAAGTAGATATAAAAGAATGAGGAGAGAGCCCACTGGTCATCGTAGCAAAATCCGTGCACCATGGTCAAGCAAATTTGTATAATGTTTTTTCATAGGCTAAAAAGGAACGCTATCAGGACTAAGTCTTTATGAAACAAAAATCTTTTGTGGCAAATTGAAATCATTATGAGAGTTTCGAGAGGATAAAACAGAAGCGAAGGAAGGGTATGGATAAAAAATGTAAATGGGAGTTCACTTTGTTTGGAAGATTTAAAAGGAATAGGAAGTTAATAGTGTAAAACTAGTTAAAACCTTAACATTCCACCCTCTAAACCCCGAATTGGAGGTTAGGAAACGTTGGCATTTGGAGATTAATAGATGTAAACATTTAACCTCCATTAGCTCTCATTTATACTAAAAAAAAAAAACACAAAAACAAGGTTAAGATATTAAATATCCTTTTTTTTTAAAAAAAAAAAGGAACGGAAAAAATGAAAGAGAAGAAGAAGAGGGCGGGAAGAACAGTTAATGAGCTTGCTTGCATGTGAGCTGACGACATGCTAGTCTTTCAACAAATAAAGATACACAACCATAAAGGATACAGCACCATCATCATGAACAACCTGCATATAAATGGAAACATTCAATGATCAAGTATGAGACACACTTTTTGGTATTGACTTATCAATAATACACAATATACTCTATAAAGGTTTAGTTAGCATTATCCTTATGCAAAATTATTTAAGCGTAGAAAGAGCTAGAGTCTGTGTTTGTCCAATCAAAAAGTTCTAACACTTGCATAAACAGCCCCTAAGGCTAATGCTCTTTCTTCCTCTTACTTGATTTCAATTAACAGATTACTATGTAACATTGAAAACGAAAAAATCAGGCCTGTCTAGTCTAACCATGTTGAACACCAAAATAAAAATATATGCATACAGGAAGTAAAGAAAAAGACTTTCTTGGAATTCTGATTTCTAAGTGGCACTCAACTTCAAATTCTTTGAAAGTCTAAAGTCCGCTACTAAAGTAATTAACATGGTGACACCTATGCGAATCCATCTCAAATTCCTGGTAAAAAATATTTAACTCATGTAGAAGCTCACTTACCTGAATTATAACTGATGTCGTTGTATTTGGGTTAATAGTCAAAATGCAGATGCCTTGCAGAGTTCTTTTCAGTATCATCTCATATTCCTTTTCCAGTTTTCCTATACAATTGGGAACTTCCATTATTACCAATTATCATGTACTATCACAAATTCTTTGCATTAGAAATTCTATTAAACAGTTAAAACTCACCGATCTGTCCAGTTTTAGGCTTCCAAATAACTTCAATGCATGCCTTCTCAGGGTTCTCATTCTTCTTTGTTCCAGCTTTAGGTCCATAAACAGCAGCTAAAACCTTTGTATCTCCTGAATTCAATAAAATACCCACATAAAAAAAAAAAAAAAAAAATCCTCAAAATACACAATTGCACATCATCTGAAAAGGATCAAATAGTAGCAAAAACATTAGCCCATCAAAGGAAAACTAGAGAAACTGAAATTTGATAGCTAATCCAAAAAACCAAAAGAAAGTGAAATTACCTTGAGACCAACTAGCTGAGCCATGGGCACGGTGGAGAACGTTGCGGGAGCAAGCGAGAGGTCTCAGCTGGTTTGGTGTACGTCCATCGTCCCTACTGATCTCCACCATTTTGACAAAACCCAAAATTTTTTTTTTTTTATTTTGGAATTGTAGATTTGAATAATTAAGCAAAACCTCGATTCAATGGACGACTAAGAAATTGGGGGCAAAATGTTATCCAATCATGAGCAAAGATTGGTGAAATGAGGGTTTTTCAGGGTTTATTGCGGTGAGGGTTTTAGAAACTTTTTTCTTTGGCTTTTACTACCATCCATACGAAATTGGGATAGCAGCAGGGCGATGCCCACCAGAAATAAACTACCTGAACCCGATTATTAATTTTAAGTACACGAACCCGCCCCGAATCTGTTAAGGAATAAACCAACAGTAACTAAATCCGTCCCAAATCCGTTTAGAATTACCCGCATAATACTCGAACCTGTTTAATCACCAATTCATTCAATCCATGAAACCCGAACCTGCTTAGAACCTGAATCCAAACCCAATAATGGAACAAAATATATATAAAAAATGCATTAAAATTCAACCTGTAATATTCTGAAACAACAGTAATGGTAATATTAAAATAGAACAAAAGAATTAAAATTCAACCTAAATAAATAATACATACAATCAAACCAATATCTCAATTAAATAATTTGACAATAAAAAATCTATTAAATTTAAATAGCAATAATAATAACAATACCAAACCAAAAATCAATTAAAACATAATAAACTATAATAAACTATCATAGAATAATAAGGTGTCGAGATATTGGTATCATTTTTGCTACTATCTTTGCAATCTATACAGACTATACTCTCAAACGTTGACATTATATCCTACAAAATAAATTCTAAGTTTAGTTACAATATATTTAAAATATATAACATTATTAAATAGAAAAGGAAGACCAACAACAATGTAGAACAAAAAGAAATAATCTCATTCTCATAGTCTAAAGTAACTCAGTTTAGACAAAATAACAAATAAATAGTGAAATTATTATACATGAAAAGTATGACTAAAAGAATAGGCAAATAAATTATTATACAGAACATTTTTTCCTAATTTAAAAAATAAAAAGCAACAGTTTACACTAGCAAATTAAACTAGCTACAGCCGAGTTTACATGTTCCTTGCATGAGTTTAAGTCTGGTTCAATACAGAGAATAAACAGGTCAAAACTTGAAAGCAAGAACAAGATGGTTTCTTTGTCCATCTCAGCTTCTCTACACAATATTAATCATTATTAACAAATCAAACTTTGAATTAACAAACCGAACATGTCACATTTCAATCATATAGCCATGAATTGGCTTATATTAACCATCCTTTTGCCTTTTAATGTATAAATTTTCAAGAAATTAATTGGCTTAAACATGCACAAAACCCACAAATAAAAAAAAAAAAAACATATAATTGTCGGCTGAACCCACAAATTAATTCAACAATATATTCAATAATTCCTCCTCTTTGTCTATGTTTATGTATTTATAAAGAAAAACAAAAAGGGACGAAGGAGAACGAAAAAATGAATGAAAAACGAAATAAAAAAAATCAAGAATGGAAATGGAGGAACCTGGCACTGGTACTGCGGTTGAAGGGGAGGACTGCTGCGGAGGCGACGGCCACGCACGGAGCGACGGGAAGGTAGAACAATAACACTGTGAATGGGTATAAGAACCGTAGAAGGAGAGAACCAGTGACGCGTAGAACAAGAGGTTGAGTTGAGACTTGAGAGTTGAGAGTTGAGAGTTGAGAGTTGAGAGGATTTTTGTTTTCTTTGTGCAACCCTAAGCTAAAACGACGTAGTTTTTGTGTATTCAATTAAACCACTTCATCAAAACTACGTCATTTTGATGGCAAAATAAGTTATTATTATTGTTATTTTGTCCACCATAATTTTATCCTTTTTCTTTTCCCTCTTCGTTCACGTGGGATATTTTAATTTAAAATTTTAAAATTCATATACCCTCTGAACGTATTCTTTCATTAATATTACTAATATCATGCAAGGGGGTTCCCGAAATTGTAAAGGCAATGGCACTCCAGACCTGTTTATTCTATGCATGTGATGATCTACCTTTCAATGGATTTGTGCTTTCGGATTGTCAAAAACCAGTGCATTTCTCTTTTGATCGGAAGGATATAATTTAGTGGTAATATATAAAATATATAACAAAATAAATTTAACATAATGTACAAAAGTCAGCTGTTGTCTAGACAAATCAAAATATATATTATTCAAAAAAAAAGTGAAAGGAAATGCATTAATAAAAGCAAATAGAATTTCAAAATTTCAACAAAAATGAAAAAATTTTATATTCAAATATCTTAAAGATAAAATGATTTCACTAATTAGATGATTTAATTAATTTCTAACCCTTTAAATCTAGCACTAATTGTTAACCATTAATTGAATTCCTTAAAAAGCTTCAGAACATGATTTGAAGACCTAATTCGATCAGGTTAAACTATTTTTCTCTCTCCTCCTCCTTTTCTGCAGACCTCTCTCTCTCTCTGCTTTTCATTTTAATTTTTCTCTCTTCTCCTCCTCCTTTGCTGCAAATCTCGTTTTCTCTCTTTGGAAATTCATTCTATCAATACTATTTTTCTCTCTTTGCAAAAACATGAATAACCCAGTAGTTCCTTTCAGATTTTTTTAATTATTGGAAAAACAAAAGCTTACGAAATTTTTTATTTTTTTATTCGTTCCTCCTACCTATTTGCAAAAAATGTTTACCCTTTGAAGCTCCATTGAAACCCGAATACATTCTGCATGTGTAAGAATTGCAAAGTCACATATCATTCACTTTCAGAGTATATGCTTTCAGTATACTCCAGGAGCTTAGTTTTTTGTGTTATATTATTCTTTTATGAAATTCTTTCTTTTCCTATTAATTTTCTTTTTAATTTTCAAGTGATGCTTGTATTTTTTAAATGATAATACCTAGAGTTTTCAGTGAAATGGACACAAATAGTTCACTTCTTTTCATGTCCTAAACATACAGTGTTTTTAAAAAACAATATCGCAGATGAAGAAGCAAGCCAGTGGATTTGTGGTGTTGGTGGTCACTCTAATGAATAAAGAAAAATAAAAATCTTTTTGACTCTAATTTTTTACAAGTCAACATTTTTTTTTACACGTCAACGCGCTTGAAATTCAAGCATTTTTGTTCACTTGGATGGGTATTTAACAGTTGTAAATTTACAACTTTAAGAAGTCACGAGGTCATTTTTAAAGTAAAGGAGACCACAAGATTTTTTTGCATAAGTTCGAGGGCAAATGATATACTCGGACTTATTATATTGATGACTTGACCATCATTATAAATAACGGATTCTCCTTATTATTTTTTGTTAGAATTGAAATTAATTTGAAAACTGAAAATTGATAAACTGATAAATTGAAAACTGATACTAAGGATAGATCCATCAATTCAATACTAAGATTTTGCAAATATTTTTCATTACAATAAACCTTTGAATATGATATTTTTAATTATAATTAGTTGAATTAATTTTACGCCAAAATCTCTAGTTTTTATATTCATAATTATTATTTTAGGTAACTATTAAGACATTTTATTGTTCAAGTAAATAATTTCTAACATGAAAACGATTTTAGCATGAATGCATGAATAATGCATATGCAACATAAAATTTGTGGTTTTTGTTCCCATCAAACGTATTATCATAAAAATGTTCTTAAAGGGAAAAAGAAATAAATAGCTCCAAAGTAAAAATAGAGCTATAATGATAAAGACAATCAAAATGTGCAAAAATTTAAAGTCAAAAAGCATCAATCAAATATAATACTCCTTTCGGTCTACTTTAATAGCAACATTTGCACTTTTTGTGATTGAAAATTATTAATTTTTTAAAAATACATTATACAATGTCTAAATTGCCCTTCTTAAATGTAAATATAAAAATAAATTACACTTAATAAATATAGGTATAGTTTGAAAAAAGTAATTAATATAGTTTTAATATCCTAAATGAACACTTAAAGTGTAACAAGGTAAAATGTTTATTTTATAGTGTAATTAAATAAATAAATTAAACCAGTTACAAAAAATTTTATAGGATTCAGAGGAGCTTGTGTTTTTTCATGCGTGATTTTCATGGATAAGTAAATTAATAATCTAATAGTAGAGTACCTACTTATAATACAAGAGGTAAGAGATTTAAATCATTTAAATAATTTTCATATTCTGTAGAATTTTTAATGTTACAGAAAGAAAAGAATGAGGACTATGATGGACATTTGATTAGTCTAATTAATCATTTTATCGAATTTGCATTTATTGATTTATCGATTGAATATTTATGGTTTAATGATCGGTCTATACATTTACCAAATTAAAAATACATTGAATTACTAATTTACTGATGGAGTTTTATCGTTTATCAAATTGATCGATTTATTATATTTAATTGATTTTTCACAAAAGAAAAATTAAAACGACATCATTTTAAATAGATCGGTAAATCAAAAATTTCAAATTTTTTGAGCACTAACCATCTAACTTTTATCAAAAATTTTGTCCAAATAATTTAAGTAGAAACAAATTCAGTGAAATAATGACCACAAGAGAGGTATGATAATTGATAAGGAGTAATTAAGGACCTACTTCTTCAAGATGTGAGGGCAAAGAGCAAGGCAGCAGCCTCACTTGCTTAGTCGGTTGTTGGGTGGGCAAACACTTGTCATTTTCAAAAATTAGCACCTTATACTCACTTATTGACTGCCATTAGGCAGCAGGAGCCTTCGAGTCCATGGCTAGAGGGATAAGTGGTCAGTACTTCAAGAGCATAATTAGAGATGTCTCTCCGCAACTCACCACCTCCTTCCCCGTCTCCTCCTCCCCTCTGATCGCTTATTAATAGAGGGCTGAGAAAGACATGAAAACGATTTGAGGGAATTAGTCTTGTTCTGGGACATGAAAATATAAGTAAGATACCACACAAAAATAGTCTTGCAGAGTAAAATTGCTACATGCATAGTGCATACCGAATAGCAAGCATCCTCATGTGGCTTCTTGTACTTGTCTCATATATACATGTATGAATGGCCCAATACATAAATTTAACGTTGTATCCTACTTAAAAAATTTTATGATATGTTTAACTTTTATTTTGATCTATTAAACACTTTAACTTACAAAATTATATTTATATCCATTAATATTTTAACTTGCAAAATTGTTTTATTAAACACTTGAACGTGTAAAATGAGATCAATTAGAATACTTACTGGATAATTGAAACATGTAAAAGTTGTTATTCCAAAAATTATATTAACCATATATCAAGTAGATATTTTGCATATAAATACCAAAAATACCAAAAAAAAAAACTATTATTGTTGATATGAAAATGATATAATATTACCAAAATTTAACTTTAGAAGCATAATAGGTATCTCGTAAAGTTTGAGGTGCCACAATATTTTTTTAAAGTACAAGAGTAAATTTACTCATTTCACTAAGTATAAATGAAAATACTTTGCTTAAATTGTGTCTGTATACCCTCCTCATACATACAGTTAATAGTTAGTTGTCATCTAAAAAAAAGTATTACTTTAAAAAAAAATAAACAAAAAAACTCATATTCTTAGTCAATTATTACATTAGTAACTAATATGCCGGATTATCTCGACTCTATGAGAAATGATCAAATTTTTCAATAAAATTCATTAAAATAACTTACTTTTTTTTTTTTCGAATTAAAGATGAGTTTAGCTCATAATATTACTATCAAAAGATAAAACGTCATAAATAAAGGAGGGTGTATCCTTTATTCACAACTAGATATAGCCACCTTAACGATCGTATGAGCAACTTGATTTGCTAGCTTTTTAATAAAAGCATGAGAAATAAACTGAAGCTCTTGAATAAGAGTTTTACAATCATTAATAAGCATAGCAAAATATAAAATAAAAAAAAAAAAAAAATCAAAAGGAGAACTTAAAGCATGAACTATCACTTGACATCCAGTCTCCAATCGAATAGGTTGAAACGATAATGACTTGATCCAAGTTAAGACTTCTCTAGAACATAAAACTTCCCCTACTTGAGGATCATTAATCCCTAGGCTTCTAAGAAGCTTCCCTGCACAACAAACTCCATTACTATCCCTAATTATCATCTCCATTCCGCAATCACTATCTTATAACAAAACAACATCGACATTACATGAATAAGAACCTGAGACAGTAGGTAACCATTTGGTTTGTATTGGTAATACCTGACATGCATGGGGCTGAAAGCTTAATTGGCGAGTGCTTTCCATTACGTTAACATTGATCTTGCACAAGTTAAAACACCATGGGGTTGTTGCGTTGCTGCCATAAAATAGACATTTGATTGAATTTCTTTTTACGTTACAAGCATTTACTTTTCTTGCAGTTAATTAATGCGAAATGACCTACAGATTCATGCATTCTAACAATATCTTATCTCGGGATGAAAGTAGGGTGCATAGTCGCCGATCTTAAACTAATAGTACATGTATCCATTTAGAATTTTATTATCCATTTTGTTTAAATACTATATTTTGAACTCATTTACAACTTTATTACTTGTAACTGTCATAAACGCATTTTAAATACCTAACCTATAGAATATACACAAATTTTAAACTATCAAAATCCGAACTTATTTAAAATATATTTTTTATTAATAATAGATAGGGTAAATGCGGATACTATGACCAAACCCGTTTAATATAACGGATAACTGGTACTCACAAATCTACACCAATACCCTACTCAAATCCATTACATGTAGTAACATCTCATATATAGCTATCCTACCTGCATTAAACAAATCGAAGGGAAGCATGAATACCCCTTTCCACTTTCATTCCTAACTTTATCCTATTTGATTTGATTATCTAAAATTTGGTTAATCTAAAGATACGCTTACGTGGGTTCAACTTCAGAAATAATTAATGGTCATGGATTGAGTATTATATGAGTTTGTTGCTACTCCTTTTTTCTTCCCTTTCACAACCACTTCATAAGTAGCTTCCTCGTCAGGGGCGAAAGCCCTATAAATTTTTCTAATTTTATTTTATGATTCAGTAAAAAAAATTTTTTCTTCATTTTCATCCCCTTAACTTTTGAAATTTCTATTTTGGCCTCCCAAGTTTTATAGTCCAGCTCCGCCCCTGTGCCTCATAAGAGTATTTCGGGTGGGTGGTGGGGGGATGTGATGCCATGTGCATATTAAATTGTGTCCCTATCATGGAGGTTTACCGACATAAGTTTAGTCAAAAAAAAGCTTTCCATAGGCTAAATTGCTTACCATAATATATGAACAACTTAATTCTCCAATATCCAGTACTGTTATATACTTCAATAATTTTCACAATTGACAATAGATCAGATCCTGAGGTCACCTCTGAACCCACCTTAGATTGTTTTGGCCTACAAGAATTTCCAAGCTCTAACATTTCCAAGATTTATAGCATCACATTTATCATAGCTCATGGGTCAAATATATTGCCAATAAATATAGTACAAGTGTCGATGAATCCTCAATGCTGCCTAAATCAATCCAAATTGATTTAAAATCATAACAATGTAATTTGATTATTAAAATTCATATTTGATTTATGATTTTGAAATCAAAACCGCCAAAATCAAATTAAAAACTGAATTGAAAGATACTAACATTAAATTTTAAAATTCTTAATTTTTACTTAAATTTTTTTAGTACATCAAACTGTAAAATAAGTTGTTGTAAGTTTTCCTATTTTAAGTTTTCAGAGCATGGATGTGATGGGTAACTGGTGTCTGGTACGATGAGCTGTATCTTGACATTGTGGGCTTTTTAGTGGGAAATCGTAATCGCATATTATAATTAACAATGCATGTAAATGTTTTTTTTATGAGCACATAAATTTATTGTATTAACTTATAATATTTAGAAAAAAATTATTTTATTTAAGTACTGTTAGGAGCTAATAGGCCCACATAGATACAACCTAATTCAGGTAGCTTAAGTAAAAAAATCTAGTCACAACATCAATACTCAATACATGTAATGCTAATGATGTCTCAACTCTTAAAAGTCATTAATTAAGGAGGGTGTTTTAGATTAAGAGTCTGTTAGATTTTAAAATTTCAATGTATTCAATCTAGATTCTTTTAGAGTCTATTATTTATGGTATTCAATTCAGACTTTTATAAAATCCATAAAAATCTGATGATATTCAATTATAACTTTTTAAAACTCTATACAAATTTGGTAGTATTTAAAAAATTGCTAATTTAGAAGGATTCTATAAAATTATTGATTTCATTGGATTTTAGAGTGCGATGTATGAATAAAAAAGTCATTTATAAATCCATCCTCCAACTCAAAGATTTCAAAAATCTTTTAAAATCTAACGGACTCTTGATCAATACACTTCTTGATAGAACGAAAGCACAGCAAGTACCCGCAAATTTTAAACTACCTGTATAGGTATCCATTTAAAATTTTACTATCCGTATCCGTTTTAAACTCGTTTAAATACTTATTTAAATACCTACATTTGAAACCGTTTAAATATTTACTACATATATCCATCCAACAATCCATTGAAAATACCTCTTAAATGGGAAGGATACTCACGAATTTTTAAATATCTAGATTTCGAACTTTATTTAAAATACATTTTTTACTAATAATGGATAGGGTATCTGCTGCCGAACCCGTTTATTATAGCAGTTAACAGGAGCGGGATGGCCGACAACGACATTGGTCATTATAGACCTTTCATTGTCTGTGGCGATAAATTTTTAACGAAAAAAAGAATAATCTTGGAGAAGATGATATATTTTACTTTTTAGTCCCTTATTGTTTTCAGTTTTTTATTTGGTTCTAGAACCTTTGATTTGTTCAATTAGATCCTGAAATTAATTTTGATTGGATATATAAAAATTATTGTGATTCCATCAAAGTCAATAAAAATCATTAAAAAAAGTCTCACAAATTCCATAAAACTCTATGTAGAATTCTAGTGAAGTCTGTGGAAATCTTAGGAAATCCTTCAATTCCGTCAAACTCAATAATTCTTTTAAAATTTAACACAATCCTAATCCAATACACCTTCTAAGTTTTAATTTCCATAAGAACATGTTGAACATATAAATTCATAGTTGAACTTTACAACTTTAACCTTGTGTCACCCTAGACTTTGCGAATGACCTATCATATACTTAAATTTGTAAATTTTGGTAATATTACACATTTTTCAGTTTTAATATCAATAATTTTTAGAGTTTTGATTTTTATCTATGAAATATTGACTTGATATATAGTTAGAAGGTGTTGGGATTTTTATCTATGAAATATTGATTTACAGTTTTAAGATTGTTATGTTGCATACTTTGTGTGTGTGTGTATATATATATATATATATATATATATATATATATATATATACTTTATTAAGTAATAATTTTCTCTCCTCTCCCGTTTTTTTTTTTTTTTTTTTAATAAAAGAAATATTAAACAAAGCAATACAGGGAAACTATGCAATTCAAATGAACCAAATAACAGTAGGGGAGTTCTGAGAACTGTACATATACAGTAAAAACATAATCATAATACTACTGTTTACAAGAAATATATCACAATCTGCATCAGACAGTACTACAATTTCAACAGACTAACAGAGTTAAAATTTTCAGATATGAATTACATTAAATAAAATCTATTAAGGACAGTCTAAGCTATAAAAGGCATAAATAAACATTGCAAATAATTTATTATTGGAAAGGGGATCTGAACCATGAGTCCATGAGTCCATGACCCAATGACCTCCACCCTATCCATTGGGCGAAGGCTCCATAGGTGTGATAGGTCGATCTGAGAGTAAATCAACCAGAACATGTTAATCTCCACTGAACCCAAACATCACCAAATTATGTTAATAACGTTTAGCATTTTAATTAGTCAAAATGCTAAAAATTATTTAAAAAATTACTGCCGAACACATTATTAACCATGAAATACTCCATCTTCTCCGTTTCAATAGTCATTTTGGAAGATTATGAAAGTACTATTTACTATTTTGAAACTTTACCCTTATTTTTTAATATTTAGTTACTAATTGATAATTAAATCAATTATAATTATTTTTTCTCAAATTCATTTTATTTATTATTATGTTACTACCTTAAAAAAATACTCACTTCGTTTAAATAAATATCACATTTACACTTTTCTCGTCCCTTAATAAAGTCATTTGATTTGTTTAATTTGTAATAAATTATTAAGTAAATTAATTATATTACACTTATTTATGATAAAAAAAAATTTTGAGAATTACAACAAATGATGTCCATCATTTGAAAAGGGTAAAAATGAAAATTTTATTATTTCTAAAATCCACGAATGCGATACTTATTTATAAATGTAGAAAGAGATATTCAGTCGTGGATGAAAAAAGAAATAAAATAAATTATGTATATAAAAGTTTATAATGTCTGCCGTGTATTAGAACTTAAAGTTATTTCTCTTTTCCTTCAAATTGATCGAATTTGTATACTTATTTTGGCCGAGATTGAATTTACTTGTCACCCCATCAAACGTCTTGCTGGTTCATTGAAATTATTTTTCATACATAAAAATAATGAATAAATTCTCTATTCCACTATAAGGTGGGAACCCATGTCCAAGCTTGGAATCTCGATGACAAATTTCAATTGTTTTCTAAATTGAAAGGGAAAGAGAAGGAAAGCCTCTCACATACACACTCGCACAAGCCAAGCAAGAGAGGAATCATGGTGGTGGTCGTGGGTGTTGTTTTTTGCAGTTAGAATCTCCCTGACCTTTTTTCCCTCCCCATTCTCTCATTTTCCATATATGATAAACGTAGAAAACGGGAGAGATTTTTATTATATTCTTTTTTTTTTTTTGTAAAAATGCGTAGTGTTTGAGATATGGGTGAAATCAAACAATAGGTTTGTCACATTAACAACAACACTCAATCTCTTGCTTCGTTTCGAGAAACAAACACCAAGAAGAAAGGGAAAGATTGTTGCTTTATTTCTTCTGGAGAAAACAAAATCCCATTACGTTTTCTTGTAAGCTTTTCTTCCTCTTCCATATTAAATCTTAATTTTCTTCACATGGTAGCAATCAATCAATATATGTACTTTCGTTAGTGTATTCATTGTCAAGGTGATAGCTTTTCTCAATTTCTTTCTCTTTCTCTGAGTTCTGAAAGCTATTACAGTTGGGTATTGGATTCGTTATCTGAGTTTCTCTTTTCCACTTTTTAGTCATTTTATTTAACTTTTCTTCTTATTCTTTCCACCCTTTTTTCTTTTTAAATTATTAACATGGTTTGTCTTATTTCCTCTGTTTAATTTCTATGCATGCGCAAATATTATTTGTTTATATTTATAATGTGTAGTAAATTTTAATGTGTTGCATTATATCCATGCTTTTGCTTTCTGGGATTTCTTCTTTGATGGAATTCTTTCCATTTGTAGATAAAAGGTGTGGCTATTTTCCGTCTTTTCCCTTTTTATCTTTTTGTTGTTTGGCTTTGTATATATAAATTTCCTTCTCTTCTCATCTGGTTATTTTGGTTTTGGTAAACTAGTACTTATCTGGATGAGTGACCAAAACACCTTTTTTTAAAAAATATCTATTCCGCTACGTTTGTTTACATGTTCTGTAGGTTCCCAATCTCATAAACTATCCATTTCACTATCCTTGTGTGCATATACTAGGGTTTCTAATCTTGTGTTAGGTACTGGCTTATTTCCTATTTTGTTCAATTTGCTGAGATATCAAGAGAAAGGCAAAGTAAATTTTGTTCTGATATTTGCTTGCTTTATTTAAGAAACTTGTAAAATTTTCAGAAACTAAGTCAGATGATTGAAATGGTTATAGATTTGTTTTGATACATTAAGATATATTTTTTTCCTTGATTACTTTTGCTATTTTACTGTTTCTAACTTTAAATTTTGTTCTAACCCTGAAGTTTCTTCTGATTTTTTTTTTCCTTTTTTTTTTCCAGTATCTAAAATCTTGGATGTTTGGTTGAAGAGTACAGATTGCATGTATTTTTGGCTTGGATCTTTAGTATCTGTTCTATTTTCAAACTCTTCTGAACCCTTCTTTATTATGCAACTTTAAGAATGGGGGATCATTTTGTGTTGCTGGTAGATCGGTTGCTAACTGAATCCACTCTTGAAGCTGCTATTGAGCGCAACAGCCACTGGCAGCAAGCAACTCGGTCTGCAAGTGGAGATACTACTACTGATTTTTCACCTGATAGGATGGACTTAGATTTTAGGTCATCCTCAAGTAAATTGGTAGAGTGTAGGATTTGCCATGATGAGGATGAAGACATGAATATGGAGGTACCATGCTCTTGCTGTGGCAGCTTGAAGGTTAGTTGTAGTTTGATCTGCAGAATTGATTATTATTTGGAAATGGCACAATTGGTCTTTGAAAATGCAAAGTACTTTTGATCATTTTGTGACTAATGCCTAAGTACTGTTATACTATATATTGACAAACAATGCATTTTATTAAAGGCGGGGATGGTACTGAGGGGTACTACTGGCCCCATTAGTGGTGGGCATGGGGCAGTAGTGGTGGACCATAGAAGTGAAGGTAATGTTATTTGCATTCCGTATAATGATGGCAGTAGTAAAATGTAGTTGACATTATGATCTGTTATTATATTTCTGTTCACTAGAACAAGATAATGAGACTTGTATAAGACCTACCAACTGTATCTCAAGTGAAAAAGGTGCAATGTTTTGACACTAGAAAATCTTAGATAAATTGACATGCTATGGAAGAATAGCCTCTGCTCTAAACTTTTGAATTTAAGATGCTGTCTGCACATTTATAAAGTTGGCAAATCCCTGAATACTGAAGTTGCATGAAGAATTTTGATGATAATGTTAATTGTATCATTTATTATTTTATGCCTAAGCAATTTTGGTGATATTGTTATTTGTATCATTTATCATTATCTATCCAAACAACTATTGGATGGAAATGATGGTTAAAACTAGTTCTTTCTTGGTATTCAAAGTATTTCTACTGTTTCTATAGTGCCCAATAAGGTCAATAGTTCTCATTACTTCTATGTTACAGTATGCTCATCGGAAATGTGTTCAAAGGTGGTGCAATGAGAAGGGTGATACTGTCTGTGAGATCTGCCACCAGGTGCAACAATATATTATTTTCTATTTTGTTCCTACGATTTCTACATGTTCTACCTTTGTATCAACTCGAAATAAGTCTTGCATAAAATTTGTTAAACTGCAGCAATTTAAGCCTGGTTACACGGCACCACCTCCTTTGTTTCATTATGGTGGCATTCCCATGAACTTCAGGTTTGTACTCTTTAACCATACATCCTCTTCAACCTAGATTTTTATACATTTTTCCAATTTATTAAGATATATTTCCCTTTACCCATATGTACTTGTTTGGGGACTATTTTCAGGGGAAATTGGGAGATAACTAGAAGGGACTTGAATAATCCTGGATTTATAGCAATGGTTACCACAGACCGTGATTTTGTAGGCTCTGACTTTGAAGATTATTCAGCTCCCTCTCCTAGAAGCCTCATGTGCTGTCGAATTGTTGCTATTATTGTACATCTCTCTTTCTCTCTGTGCGTGTGTGCGCATGCGCGCGTGCGCTTACACACATTTTACTTCACCTCATATCACATGCAGTTTTTTTAACCAGTGAATTAATGAAACCAAAGATTCATCTTTTGGGCCCTATTAATTTGGTCCAAAATTTTTCTGAACTTAGTGGTCATACTCAACAATTTTGCTGTCTAAAATATGCTACCCATAAAACACACAGGCTTTATTATTTGTCCGTTGGTTTTAGCATCATCTGCCATTGCACAAGGGCATGATAGATACTAGTATGATCCTCCAGTAGTGCATAGAAGGGCTAAAGCAATTGGTCTTCATATTATCATTGTGAGAGTTGTTTGTAACCACGTCTTATATTTGTTTATCGATTGTAACCATGTCTTATTTTTGTTTATCGATTGTAACCTGAAATTCATACTATGAGGGCATAATTTCTTATATAAATTTGCAGTTTATGGTTCTTCTGGTTTTACGCCATACTCTTCCAATCATTATTAGTGGAGCTGGAGATTACTCAACAACGTTGTTCATGGTGAGGCTGTAGATTCCTTGTCTATTATTTTCATAAAATGATTAATATACTATCTAGCAAGTGCTGCAGAGTAAATATCTAAACATTTCGGCTTCTATTGCAGTTGCTGATCTTGAGGACTATTGGGATTCTTTTACCCATTTATGTCATGGTTAAAGCATTTACTGCTATACAGCGTCGCCGTCACCAACAGGTAAGTAGTGATTAATGTTTTTGACTTTTGGGTAAAATTTTGCTAAGCTGTGGACTTATTTAGCAGAACCCCAAAATTTCAGCATTTGTTAGGTTATGCTACATGATTCAAGCCTGGAAATGGTTGCCAGGTCTTGGACTATTTGGGGCATTTCTAGTGCTATATGTTTGTTCAATAATGATGGCAAGAAACGCTCAGAGTGCCTCATGTAATCACACACACGAGGCATTCTAAATTTCATGATTCTCTAACTGTGGATCTTGATTTTTTTTTCCATAAGATGTACACATTCAAGTAATAGCTTTTGAGTTATCCTTCATTAATGTAGTGCTGATAATGTTTTTCAGATCTTAAAATTGAATTTTTTTAGCACTTTTTAGTTTTAAGTTTGATAACATTTTATCTACATGTCATTTTAAAGTTTCAATTGAATTCAAAATCCACATGAACACCACCTAAGATTGTAAATAGTAACATCAATTGCTTTCTGCTCTTCTATGCACTAGGATCCTCGTTTCTCGCTTGCTGCATCGGATGGAGAAAATGAGTTGCCACAGCTGCAGCCTCAGTCACGCTTTGTTCACATCCGGTAGTTGCTGCAACCACCAATCAACTAAATTATATCCAATAATGTACAGAAGAGGGAATCAAATTTCAGTCTTTACGAATTTTTTTCGGCATGGAGGAAAGCTGTTGCAATATCATCATCGCAATATGCAGACATGTTTTTATTATTTTTGCGAAAATCAGCAGGGCTGCAGCCAGCTAAATGCATATTATCAAAGTGTATGAAACTATGTACAGTTAGTTATCAAGAATTATATGGGAACTGCTCCTTATGAGAAATGAAAGGTTGTTGGAAAATGAATAGAAATATAAATCTTAATTCTGTAGAAATAGTTGTCTATTATTTGAAATTGCCTACAGATAAAATGCCTGATATTGAGACCTGAGTAGTGTTCTTAATAACAATTTGTTGAAAGAAATGGAATAGAGGCTGTGAAAAGGTAATACTTCTGTATATTAAGGTAGATCTCTTAAAAATTATCAAATTATTTTATATTTAAATAATTTAATTTTAATATTTAAATGACATTTTTAAATATAATTTTTAAGTGAATCAATTTATTAAGTTTAATTGTTTATATTTAGACATGCATTTTTATATTCTTTACAAGGTGAATCAAGCATTTCGTTTTTCTATTTACAATTAGGTATTCTGAAGTCAGTTTTTTTCTATTTACAATTAGGTGTTCTGAAGTCAATTTATATGCTGTATTTATTTATTGTGTTCGGTAATAGCTTTTTAAATAGCGACATTACTTTTTTAAGTAATAATGTTACTTTTTAAAGTGTTCGGTCTGATAACATAGCTTTTGAATTAACTTTTCAGTATGGTAACATAGTTTTTAAATTAACTTTTAAAGGTTAAGATTGCATTTTGTAAAAAATTAACTCATGTAATGGTTAACTTTTAGTATTTCAACTGTTAAATGTTACTAAAACAGCTATTAAAAATTAATTTTACCGAACAGACTCTTGATATTATTGAATAATAAAAAATATGTATCTCATTTTATTTTTTAAATAATTTGAAAAAAAAAACAAAAGCGGGTGTCCTTACATAATCTTTTTGACGGACATTTTCAATAAAATAAAATACATGATAAGCAATCAACACGGACTTGATTCGATGAAATGGATTGTATTCGAATTTTACCTGTAATAAGTGGCCAATCAATAAAAAATATTTTACTGAATATTACTTTAGTATGAATTTAAAGACATATAAATAGATTTTATTATGAAATTATAATATGGAATATCCAATTAAATTATTTCAAGAAAACATATAATTAAAAACTGAAATGATAAACAACTTTATTTTTTTAAAAAAAAATTGCTTTGACAAAAAATTAAATTAAATTATTGAAATTACAATATTCAAATTAAATGTAAGATATTACAAAGTAGAAAATGCTAATAAATATAGTATTTTATAAACCTTTTTGATTTATTTACAGGTCTATCTTTTTGGTTTTATGAAAATTAAATAAAAATAAAAATATTACATATTAGAGTATAAATTTAAAATATAATATACATTTTTATTTTTATTTTGTTAAAAAAGAAAAGCCAAAATCAGTTAACACAGGGGAGGTGGAACCGTCAATATCAAAATCATGTCCATCATTCATCTATTTCTAACATAGAACTTGCTGCACCCGACTTTTTCTCGCTTCTATCATCTCCCCCCAACCCCGCATAATTATTTATTTTTTTTATTATAATATCTCTGATAAATTAGGCAGAAAATTAAACATCTCTCTCTCTCTTCAAATTTCGCTCTCTTGAGGAACTTTGATTCAAGGTACTCGATCTCGATCACTGAATATGTTTAGTTTTTTAATAAATTCCTTTTCGATATCTCTCGCTATATACTTTAATTCTATGTTTGAATTGGGAAATTAGCGTTCGTTTTGATCTGGATCTATCAAATCTCACTAAATTGAAGAGAAAATCGCATTAAAAATGGAGAATTAATCATACCTTTAATGGATTTTGGCCTTTGTTATTGACCAGAATTTAAGATTTTCTATAATGATTTGGTAAGGAATTTAAATTTTTTGTTTTGGGTGGAAATATTTTTGTAGAAGTTTATTATGTCAGGCATGGAGGGTGTCAAAGATCAAGAGCAGGTGGTTGGAAATGTCCCTGGTTCCATGCCAACATCTCAAGATCAGGTTCTGATTTACTTAATGCCTGATTTTATTGAAGACCCTGAATTAGAATTAAATGCTTAGGAAACTTTTTTACCTAATAATTCAAGGGTGCTTATCATTGCAGCATTTTTTTTTTTTTTTTTTGTGTCTGTTTTGTTTTTTAGGAAGAAGCTATAAAGAAAAAATATGGAGGAATCGTGCCCAAGAAACCTCCACTTATTTCTAAGGTGATTTCTTATTAGAATTTTACTGACTTGTATGTTGAGTCTTGGTTGGTATGCTTGTTTCTTTCTTAAGCTTTGGATTTAATGTCAGGACCATGAACGGGCATACTTCGATTCTGCTGACTGGGCACTTGGAAAGGTATTGTTATTTATCTGTTGTTTACTTAGATTCTGATAAGATTCTTAGCTATTGTCATTTGATATATGTATGTGGGTATTATCTTTTTCTATCATGGCAGCAAGGTGGTGAGAAACCTAAAGGACCACTGGAAGCCCTTCGGCCAAAATTACAGGTATCAATTTAAAATTTCGGTGCTTGAACATTCTTCTTCTTCCCTTTGCCTTTTCTTTTCCATGCATTTCTGATTTTCTCATATGTTTTTTCTAGCCATTCTTTTATCATATTGCCAATGGACGACACTTACTGATATTGGTATTACTAGTCGGTATTATCATCTAAATGTTTATTTCTTGTTTTAAAAAATGTTTTGGTTAGCAGTATGTACTCGAAGACTTATACCTAGATTGCCTTTCCTATTGAGTTAGAAAGAATTGTATAAAAGAAGCAAATGAGAGGACTTCCTATATGAGAAGTGTTGGATACAAATACCTAATCCATAAAAGAAATTCATAATAGAAAATACCAAAATTTTTTAAAACCTAAAACCTTGGGAAGGAAAGGATTAAAAGAATTCAGAAGAAGCAGAAAAATAAATACAAATTTATTAGGACTTCAGTTTAAAATCCTTCACTGAGTGCTTTGTTGTCAGACTGCTTTTGTTCCGCAAACTTAATGAACATACTTGGCAACACGTTGAACGCCATTTTGGGCATTTGGAAAATTATAACAAAATAAGCCAAGCGCATATATAAGAGGTTTTGCTTGGACCACAGTAATTCAGTGAGCATGGTCCAAGTATGATTGAAATTGGAAGCAGGCCAATTTCTAGCTCAGCAGTTTCTGATGCTATAATGTAAATTTTTAATTAATTCTACCACTGTAGAAGCAGATAACGTGTTGGTTTATGGAGCAAGGATTTAGTGGGAAGTAGCATTGCTCTTAGTAAGAATTCACAATGACAATTCTTGTTTATGCTCATGCACTGAGGTCAACTTCTTTGGATCATGAAATGTTGATATAATAGCAGATAATGGAGCACTATCTTCTTTTGGGTGGGGTAGACATGCCAGTGATTGAAGAGTGAGAAATAATGGGCTCTTAAGGAAGTGGATCTTTATTGATGAAATGATCTATCCTTGGTTATGTGGGATGGCTGGCTGTTTTAAGATTCTGTACATCCATCTATTGGACCTGCTATTAGAAATCTAGATTTTAGTTATTTGTTTTTTGTTTCTGTTCTTTTCTTCTCTTTTCGTGCTGTATTACATAATTCTCTAATATTAGAATTGCATTGCTGTTTTCAGTATCTTCCTGAGTAATTCTCTAGCAGGGACTAAGTGATAACAAAATGAATAATTTTGTAAGATGATGGTGATTGTCCAATCAAAGAATTGGTGCCTTCTATATGCAATCTCCAGCAGTTTGATTCGTGATGAAACTTATGAGTTAATTGGGTGGTCATAGAATAAAAATGCTGTTGTCTTTCTGCGGTTCATCTGATTCCACACTGATTTTTATTATAAAAATATAGCAGCTTTTCTTAGCATCTTCCTTTTAGCTATCCTCTTAACATTCCAATAAATTAATCTCCTTGTGAGAATTAGCTATCCTATTCATTCAATCTTTGGTGATGTTTTTTCCACTGTGAAAGGTGAACATCAACTACCCTTTGGAAGTTGAAAATCCTGATACTTTCCCTAACTCTTTGCCCTTGTATTTGCTATTTTTGTATAGTCGGCTCTAGAGATAACGCAATCTAAAACCTTTCTTTTCTTGGCCTGTAATTTAGATGTTCGGCTGATGTTATTAACTTATTAGTGATAACTTGGCAAAGGTAGGTCAACTCTTCAAGTGATAACTTGTCTATAGTGACACGGTCTAACTTCAACCAGGGACGAAGTCAGAATGTAAATAGAAGGGGAGCAAACCATATGATATATAAGTGAAGGGGGGCAAAGTGGTTGGAGTGCTTTGAAAAAAGTGGAGAAACTAGGGTTTGAATTGTGAAAATGTACAATTTTTTTTTTTTTCCTCCTGAGAGGAGGGGGGCAATAGACCCCCTCTTCCAATGAGTAGCTTCATGTCACGGAGATAGGATTTTGCTACACCTATCCGCGCGGCACTTAGTCGCCTTTGGGTGCTAGGACGAGCTAAGTAAGCCTTGAAGCACAATGGAGCAAGTATAGAAGCTAAGAAGAGAAGAGAACACAAGAGAGCTTGTAAGAACACTCAAATGCTTTGTATTGCTTGTATGAGCTTGGATGATTTACAAGTGAAGTGAGGGGTGGTATTTATAGCCACTTCCACCTCCTCAATGGACGGCTAGGATTTAATCTATACAAATCAACGGTCTAGATTACATGGATAATTCTAGAATATTGTAGATATTACATGAAATATCTATTGAGTAGAATAATGTAGAGTAGTGTGGAGAATTCTAGAAAACGGGCTCAAGTGTGGCAGCCCAATTGGCACCCTTCTAAGCCTTGCCTATAAATTGTGAGGCTGCCTTGCATTTTTGTGTAGCTTCTTATGCGGGGCGTAACATTCGTCCCTCTTGAACCACATTCTCGATGTGGAACTATCAATGGAAACATTGGTTGCTGATACGATACGACCTGTGTTTATCCCTTTTCTAAATCTTGAGTGCATTGGTTGGGAATCGGCTTCCTTCCAGTCTCTAAACCTTCGTTTCTCTGAAGTCGTCCATAAGATGTTTAATTCAATGGCTTCTGTTCTGATGTTGGATGCCATGTTTCCTGGTTTGTTGTGGTGGGTACCTAAGTGATATTCAATTTCTAACTTTTACTGTTTCTTAAATCTTTCTTTCTTTTTGAAGTCTAATTCCATAATCATATCAAATTTGAATTTGCTTGTTCTTTTCCTGGTTTCGATTTCTTTTGGTTGCTTATTTCGCTTTATTATTGTCCTTTTTATTTAGCCTACACAACAACAGACGCGGTACCGGAAGTCTCCTTATGCCCCATCAGATGGTGAAGGTGTGTATGATTGTTATTGTTCAAGATTCATATGATCCATCTTGGTTGTATTTTTCTGAGAAAGAGATCCAAACTTACATCCATCTCTCTGTGCAGACGCTGAAGCTGCTCCATCCGAGGATGCAACTCCCAATGAATGAGAAATTATTGTTGGCCTTTTGATCTAGTAAAGGATTCTGATTGTTATTTTAATACCTAAATAGGCAATGAGTAATTTTCTGTTATTTTGGAGAAATAAAAGTTATGGATATTGTCAAAAAAAAAAAAAAAAAGACACACATTTCATTAGTTGAGAGTGTACAATTTGTGTAATGGCGGTTCGCATTGCATATTCAAACAGCTTCATCGGTGTCATGAAACACAGGTAGGCTTAGAATCTCCAGCATGCATTATTAGTGGTTATCAGCTCCATGCGTAGAAACGAGGGTTTAAGATGCTCGAAGGAAATGAGGATACGTTAGTAATTTCTCTTTATTGGAAAAAGAAAAAGATTTGTAGATACAATTTTGAAAAGAAATTCCTAATTAATTAAGGTGAAATGTACTCCCTCCGACTCGTTTTGTTTGCTTGTTATTCATTTTCTAGATGTGCCAAAATGTTTGTAAGGGTAAAAATTACTTTTTCCATAATAACATACTAAGGGTAAAAAGTAGTAAAATAATATTTGTTGATTAAATTTTTAATGTGTATTTTATCAAATCATGCAAATAAAATGGGACAGACGAAGTATTTGACTTATTAATTAGACTAATTTTTACTTTGGTAAGGTGATATCCAATATAATATTTTGCTTATTATATTAAATTTAAATTTTGAATGCACTAAAATTAAACCATCCATTCTCTTTAAAAAGAAAAAAAAATTTATTTAGAATAATCTTCGTTTTTATTTGAAATATCAGATTGATGAATGAATTAAATTTTTGAAACTTTCAATTCCCAATCATTTTCATGGAGTCAAAAAATTTATAGCTTGAAATATTGATGACCAACAAAAATTAAGCCATAGTATTTGCATTAATGATTTTATTTGCTTGGTTGATGCAAATATGAGAGTTCAGAGAAGAGATTAGAAGCAAAGGAAAGTGGAAGGGGAAAGGTTCAAAGATGTTGCAGTCTTGTAGATTGCAAACAAGGGATAATGTTAGTTGCTTGCTTGTAGTATCATTTTCTAATAGGAATAATACCTTAATTTGTCCTTCGAAATTCAACTATCATGTACAATTTATCTAAAGTTACGTTTTTGGATTTATTTTAATATAAATTTTCAATTAGAAATTCGATTCGGCTTATTTTTTAATTGAAATTAATAGATTTGAGTTGATAGAAAGTAAAATCTTAACTTTTTTTATTATTTACTTCAGGTTGATTACCAAAAAATAAGCTAAATTGGTTTTCTAATTAAAATTTTATGTAAAAACAGATTTGAAAATTCAATTTTAATTTTGATTAAGCCGTATATCGCAAATAAATTTGAATTAAGCATTATTCTTTTCAAATATCATGAAGTTTTTATAGACCTAAAGAGGGATAAACCAATGGGCCTTTTCTATGTGCCCTAAGATAATGGGCTTCTTGTAATTATGTATCTTTTCGTTATTGGGTTTGTTCTATTGTTAAACAGGCGTTTACACTTTAATAAAATAAACATAACTTTTTATAATTAGAAAAATGGGAAAAGAATATTCAATTTCAATCAATCTATCTATCTATCTTCAGTATATAAAAAAGCTAAGGATTTCATCTTCTATATTTAATTGCCACCTCATCAATTTGCTGAGATGGTATCATGTTCTTTCTTCCTAAAATATATATATATATATTTTTTTTTGTTAATTTTTGGTTTATTTTTTAATTTACTTTCCTTTTAATTTTAATATCAATAGAGTTGAAATTAATATCATTAGCATTCATTTTCTTCTTTCTTTTTTCTCCATTAAAACGGTTAAGATATTTATGTATCGAGTTGGTATATTATGTTGTTTTTTGTCTAAAACATGTTCCTTTTTATTAATTTTTAGTGGATTTTTTAATTTTATTTAAAGATGTGTACAGCAACAGCTTTTTAAGTATATATTTTTTTATAGTATTCGGTATTATAGCATTTGAACTGACTTTTAGATGTTAGATAACGTGTTATAAAAAACTAATTTATATAACGTTTAGTTTTTAGTATTTTATGAAAAAACTACTTAAATCACTAACGACTATTAAAATAACTAATTTTACCGAATATATTTTAATTAAAAAATATAATCATAAAATTATAAAATTGATGTTTGTGTTTTGTTGCGTGTAGAGAGAATACAATGTTATTTAACTCTTCCAAAGACTAATTCAAGGCAAACTTTAATTTGCAAGTTGATAAAATGCAAATTCACCAGATTTTGTTTAGCTGCTATTGCTAATGCAACTTAATTATTATTAATTAAGATTGATTAAATATTTAAAGATTGAAAACCTCAATTATGGCTAACAGCTAATAGCTATTGCTTAGGCCAATGAAATAACTCCAAAATTACTTTCTATTCTTTAAAGCCTTTTATTTTGACTTGAATATAGTTTATTATAAAAAAGAGCAGCCCCTTATGTTAATTATATAATGGGAGAGGGCTGCAAGTGTGCACATGGATTTGCTGAATCTGCATACATTTTTCTGATTAAATAAACTTAATTACTAATTAAAAAATATTAACATTTTGATGTTTTCTTAATTTTAGTGCTACATTTCAACATTACAGATTATATATATCTTGCACTTTTTTTGACAATTAGTTTGCATCAATTTATAGTTAATACTTAATATACTAAGAATGATTAAATTATGAATTAGTTTTGAATTTGATATGATAGACAACCGTTTAGGTTTTTTTTTTTTTTTTTTTTTTTTTTTGCCTTCTTTTATGTCTTTTAATTTTTAATTTTAAGTATAAAAATTATCCAATATATATTTAAGAGCCCAATTTAAAATATTTTAGCAATAAATTTATCTAATAATTTTGAAAAATTTCAGTTAAAAATTCAAAGTGTTTTAAAGATATTCAAAATTAAAAAAAATTAATGAAATATTTGCACACATTTTTTAAAACATTTGTCATGTGTCTGAGCGTGCGGAAGATATACACATTCTACCTTCTGGTATGTGTACTTCTTATCGTAGCTACAGTAGCAACTGACATGGCCTTGTACGTGTTATTATTCTGTATTTTATCAAATCCTATTTTCAAATAGATATTACAAAATCTAATAAAATGTTTTTTTGTTTGTCTCAATTAGAAAGTAATTATTTATTTCATCTAAAAAATTATTAGGATTTGGAAAAATAAAAAAAATACAATTATAATCATAATACGCCAAAAAATTCAAAACTTTTTTTATATTATCTAAAAAAATGAGAGTTAATTAGTAATAGTAATCATGAATTTTCCTTGCCGCCTAGGTGAATAATTTAATTAAATTCTTTTTGGATGTTTCATGACTTTACCCACATTTTTTTTATAGCAATATGTGTATATATATATACACACACTCCTATTTTGTCTTCAACTGCAAAACCTATGTTTGGCTTTGACCAACAAAACTACATTGCGTGTCTTTCATATAAAATGGGTATGAGGGTATCAAGTCATTCCAGAACGTGACCAATACTCTTCCAGTTTCTGATATTCTTCAAGAAAATTCCCTGAAACAAGATAAACCCATTTCAGAAAACAAAATTTCTTTTTCTGGGTTTCTTCTGTTAGAGAAAATAAATCATATATGTTTAGATTTGTTTAAAAATACTGATAGCTAGAAATTATCCACAGACACACGCACATGGCCTCTTCTGTTCCTTCTTATTTAACTGCGATCAAGAAATCTCACAAGCAAATAATTACTACTACTCGTCGTCAAGCCGTGCAAGTTAGAGCCCACAGCTTTAGAGACGAAGGTAACAAATAAATAAATAAAATATTTACTTTCCTTTTCTTTTTATAATGTGAATTTTTGAAAGAATTACTGATCATGGATTTTTTTTATTCTTCTTCTATTTTATTTTTTTGAAATTGGTTACAGGGAGTTCTAGTGACTTGGTTGAAGCAAATTTGAGTGTTTTAAAAGAGAGGATAATGGAAGTGAAGATGAAGGAGAGACTTGAGAGATGTTGCAAATGTGAGTATGGATGGAATTATTCATCTGGGTATAATTATAATTACAAGCTCAAAAAACAAGTGGGTTTATCTCAAATTTTTGATGTTGTAAGTCTGGTTTTTGGAACTATTGGTTTCACCTGTATTAGTTGTTCTTTTTCCCTTTTACTTGTTTCTATTGTAATTCATTTGAATCAATGATCAGGTTTTTGCATTCTTACTCTTGTAAACAAGATCATAAATATACTTATTTTATTTATTTATTGTATATGTTATTAGTCAAATGTTCATCTTCTTCTTAACTGTGAGTGTATTTCCATGAACTTAAAGCTAACTTGAATATACTTTTTATCGAATTTTTTTTAAAAAAAAAGAAAAAGAAAAAGAAAATTCTATGTAGTTAATGGCCTCACCTCACTACTCTTGCTTTAGAAATAAACTTGAGTAGTTGGGTTCAGCCTTTAAGTATGGCTGAAGAAAATGCGGAAAAGATAGAAGCAGCCATTTTGCTTTACAGCTTTTTCTGGTATTGCCAAATGTAACTTTTACGCATAACAGCTAACAAAAAAGCAAGAAAACAAGGAACAAAGTTGCAACTTGCACTTTTATAATCCAATTTGTTGATTCTCTTAGTGCTTTCTTATTGTATAATTTAATGTTCAAGCTGGATTTGTTCAATAAAAGAATTTTTAAGTTTAGGCTTTAACAAGCAATAATTAGTATTTTTTAATTAAATGTCATAGAATTATATCTCCAATAATAAATGTGAAAGTTCCTTGAAAAAATAATAAACGTGAAAGATTAACTAGTATATGGTTATTATATACAAATTTTTTTTTTAAAAAAAATATTTTATTTTCTATATTAAAGAGTTTTTTTTCAGTAAAAAGTTTACATTTGCATTTCATGCCAAGTAAAAATAAATTCATATGTTATTTAGAATTAAATTATGAATACAAACTCCTTTTTTTTTAAAAAAGAAGATATATATACAAAATACATTTTTATATCATGAAAACGAAAGATTTCATTTCAGAAGAGATGAATTTGCAGTAATCAATAACGAAATTTGTAGTTAATTTCCTGAATCCAAAGGCTTGAATTGCAAAGAGTGTGTTCCAGTTGACTCAAGAATTGGCCATCTTAGCTACAGCCAGTCCTTTTGAGCAACAATGCTTATACTGACCAATTCAAAGAAAAGAATTTCAACAACTAACGTATTATAAAGTTGAAATTAGAAAGAAAAGAACCCTAAAATGTATATAAAAAATATATATGTATACAGAAGGGACAATTAATTTCTTTTTATATATATTATTCCGTGTGGAGAAGAGATTGACCCTTTCAAAATATTTCTTCCACGTTTGGTTTTAACAACACAATTTGTTTAATATTTCAAAATTTTGTTTGGCTTTCCAAATTAATTATTTTTATTATTGTAGCTGTTAATAGAAAATGTGTGATGGATGTCCATCTTTTGTCTTCCAGCTGCGAGCTCATTTGAAATTCATGCATATCGTCCACCACGTTTAGCCTTTTCCTTATTCGACCAAAACAAAGAAGAACAACAAAATAACTATTAATATCTTTTGAGGATTACTTGTAACGCTTAGATTATAATTTCCTTTTTCTACGGTAAAGAGACCTAATTCTCATATTAAACGTTCCTTTTTCCAAGCATTTGACAACCATTTGTCTCTTTTATCTTATAGGGTATTAGTCATCTTGCATTATCAGAGAAGAGATCTCAAACTGCATCAATTTTTTTTTTTCGATTAGCAACAAAAAATTTTTATTAGAATTTATATATTTTCAGGAACCTACCTCATACCAATAGGCTTTCTCAATATACCCATAACTAGCCTGAACTGCAATATTAAAGAATGGAATAATATTTTATAACATCATTCAAAAATGACAAAATTGTATAATGAAATGATCGTGAAATGCATTACAAAATCGTATTTCATTCAGATATGCTAAAAAAAAAAATTGCAATGTTAAAATGTATCTTCTTAAGTATCTTGCGAAGTCTTTTACCAACATATGCAATAGTAAAAGCCATACATAATATGACCTAAGGATGTCAGGTTTGACATGAATTCGTCTAACAGGTGACATAATTAGGTTCAACACGACACGGCCAATTTAATAATTGTATTAAATTTATTGATATAAATACGATAAGAAAATTAAGTAGGTGGTACGAACACGACACGTTTAACTCGCCTAATATCACAAACATGCTAAGTAGATCGTATTGACCCATATACAATCTGTGTAACCCACTTAATATCATGAACATGTTAAGTGGATCGTGTCGACATGTATATAACCCACTTAACTTGCTTATAATATTTTTAAATTTTAACCTATTTAACTTTGATCATATTTAAAAATAAACTTTCATATATAAAATGCATAAATTTTTGAAGATTTATAACCAAAATAAAAAAGTAATACAACAACAATATTTAAATAGGTTTAGTTAAAGTATTTATATCTAACACTAAAATTACTTTTTTACTCTTAAATAAATGGCTTATTTGCCTAATCCGTATGTCAAGCCACGACACGACACATTTATATTCGTGTCATAAATAAGTGACTCGTTTATAACACGAACCTGTTTAACCTCAACCCTAACCATTTATTTTGCGTGTTAGGCAAATCGTATTCGCGTGTCATGATCTATTTTGACACCCTTAGTATGACATGCATAAAAAAAAATACACACACTATTAATGTATTTTTTAACAGTGATAATAATTTTGAGAATTTAACTAATTATATTGAAATAAGAAATTAAGTATTTTTTTAATTTTATGTTTATGATTTATTATAAATGGTTGTTTAATTATTTGAATATTAATGTATTACACATATTTAGTGTAGTGTGTTCTAAGCGTGTGGATGTCCTATTTTTAAAAGATTCCCGTATCGCGTACGTTCCCATATTTGTCCCGTGTCCGTGCAACCTAACTCTTGGTATATAAGACTACTCCATACATCATGCTAATCAATTAAGATTTTTTTTATTATCAAGAAAAAATGAAGTGTTTTTTTTTTTTTAATTTGTTTTTGTGTCTTTTTTTTTATTAATGAATGTCAGAAAAAATAAGAAGGGACTAAATTTTTCGGAAAAAACTTATGTTACTTATTTTCTTTGGATATAAAAGAAAAATAAAATTAATAGAGGAAAGAAAAAATGAAGTGTTTTTTTTTTTTTATATTTTTTTATTAATGAATGTAAAAAAAAAAAAAAAAAAAAAAGAAGGAACTAATTTTTTTTTTTTTAGGAAAAAACTTATGTTACTTATTTTCTTTGGATATAAAAGAAAAATAAAATTAATAGAGGCAAGAAAATGCAGAAAGTAAAGAAAATATAGAAAGTAAAGAGTTGAATTAGAAGTAAATTCTTTCAACGATTAGTTTTCGTCAAAGTCTAACTCTAAACGGGAGGGAGAGTTTATTAGATTAAAAAACTCATGAACAAGGAGCAAAAAAATTAGCCTAGCCAATTCGTTGAATACTGAAAAATAAAAGAAAGAACTAAATTTTTTTTGGAAAAAACTTATGTTACTTATTTTTTTATATAAATGAAAAATAAAATTAATAGAAAAAGGAAAATGCAGAGAGTAAAGAGTTGGGATTAGAATTTATTTTTTTCAATGATCATTTTTTGTCAAAGCATAATCTAATCTAAACGGGAGGTAGAGTTTATTGGATTAAAAAAAAACTAATGAATAGGGAAAAAAGTTAGGGCCAGCCAATTTATTGAATACCGATATTTTTTTAAACTAAATATAAGAAAAAAACTTATGTTAATATTTTATTTTGGATATAAATCTTATTTCCAAATAAAATAATTTTTGCTTATTAATATTATCAGAAAATATTAAACAACTTGTCTTCTTATAATTGTTTTTATTACAACTTATCTTCTTAAAATTATATTAAATAACTGCTCCCTTCACGCTTAATAATTTGAGAGAATTACCTAGCATTCATGATAGACTTGTCTGTTTATATATATATATATGGACACCGTCCAAAGTTTCTAAATCCGCCATTCCATATCTTTTTCTGAAATTTTTTTTAAAAAATTCCATCAACCCCATCTACAATCCTTTTTATAGACAAAAATTCACTGTCGGTATGCAAACAAGTCTAAATGTTAAACAATTTTTTTTTTTTTTAATGTAATTAGATTAGATGATTGTTGATAAAGTAAAGATATGGGGGCAGGATGAACTGTGTCCTCTTCATTGTCTCCTTATGCAGTTTGTCAATTACAGGAAAAACTATTAAAATGAGTTGGTACTTGAAACGCTTCCTTTTGTTAGACTCTGCTCTATCTCAATAAATAAATAATAATAATAATGTCGATAAATTCCAAGGAAAATGACATCAGAACGGTAATTTTCAAGCAGTTGAATGAATCGGTGCCGATTACTTGCTTTTCTTCTTCGATAGGTCTCTCCGGGGTTAGGCTATGTATGTGAGATGATGCACCACTTCTTTTTTTTTTCTTTTTTTTTTTTTTTCACGAATATTTTTACATCCTTTTTAAATATGTGATTAATTTCATTTTTATATTTTATAAGAATAATCATATAGTTTATTGTTCAAAATTTATCAACTTCTTTATTCTAGTATCTCAATTTTATTTTTCTATCAATTAAGTATCTGCATCAACAATTTGGTCTCATCCTACCCATTCACTTATTCAAATCATTTTTCTTTTTCATTTTTATTCTCTTTTATATTTTCTTTTTCTCTTGAAAACTGTAAAAAAATTTCTCTCTTTCTTATCTCTGAAATATTAAGAGATCAAAATAAACAAAAGCATAAAAGAATTATTCGTTTGAGTAATTGAATAACAAAAAAAAAAAAAAAATTAAGACATTTAATTAGAGAATTTGATGAATTTCAAACACAAACTTTACAATTATCCCCTCAGTTATATAGTTTTTTTTTTTTTTTTTTCTAAATATAAGTCATAAGTAAATAATAGCGTTGATGAAATCACTGGATTGTTTAATTTTTCTCACTTCATAGAGTAACTTTGACGACAGCTATTTGTTTTTCTTTACTTGTGGAAGAAAAAGAGATGGGTAATCCTGTACTTATGTTTAATTAAAAATTGTTATGGTCTTCTTTCCCCCTCCAAAATCTCATATTCTGTGTGGAAAATTTTCTTAAATAGAATTCCTTGTCGTATCAATCTTTTTAAAAGAAAAATTATTCAAACTTCTAGATGATTGTATACAACCTGCTCTTCCTTTTTTTTTTTTTTTTTTTTTCTGGTTAAATTGGTTTTTTTTAATGGAATCCAGGTTACTTGGAAGACAGTATTTTTTTTTTTTGTCACAATATGGTCAATTTGGCTAAGGAGAAATTCTTTAATATTTGCTAATGTTTAGCATGAGAAGGAAAAGTAACTGGTGATATTAAATTTACAAGTTTTGAGATTTTAAAGGTCAAGTTTTCGTCTGTGCCTTTTTACCTCAGTGATTGGATTTCTTTTCCACTATTGGTATGCAAGAGTAATTATGCATAACAGAACTGAAAGAGATTTACCTAAGCCTAGATTTTGAAATGTCCACCCGAATGTATTTAAAAGTTTAATATTGATGGGGTTGGGAGAGGAAGACGATGACCAACTAGCATTGGTGGGATATTGAGAAATTAACTTGGTTCCATTAGCTGTGTTTTGTATCAATTGGTCAGAAACTTAATTACTAATGAAGCTGAATTGTTGGCTATTTGAAAGTCGACTGAGTTGTTGTCATTCTAATTATAATTTCTAATCTCTAACTGTTGAATCAAACTCTAAAAATGCTATCTGTTGACTCTCTTAGAGATTAATAAACGACCTTAGCGATGGTGAGATCATTTTAAGAAATTTAATTTTTTAATATTTTCTATTGTGAATGAAAATTTGTCTAAAAAAGTAACAGCCTGTCTATCGCGAAATGAAAGAAATTCTTAAATTTTTTACTAAGATCTCATCTCCTATATCAATGAAACTTAAAAGTTCCTGACAATAATTGAAACTAATCTTGAACTGAAAAGGCACATAAATATATATATATATATATACACATACATACAAAACAGACTTGGTGAGCCTTGGACTTCTGACTTGGAAATTGGTCTGAAGCCCTACAATACCCACCATCACTATCAAAATACCAAAGCGAGTTGCAATAACAACAGCAAGTTTCAAACCAAAAGTTAGAAGAGATCGTTTCAGGCCAACAAATTTTGCCAATTTCAATCCTGTGAGCCTGAAGAATTTTCAAACTCAATCAGCTGCTCATTCAAAGTTCGAATCTTCACACTAAGAAAGAGTCAAAAAATTTCTGCTAATCTCAATGTTTCATGAGACTTCGTTAAATCATCACTAATCCAAATCTAGACTTAGCAATTCATCTTAAACACAATAATGAGTCTTCTTGAAGGGGACGACTTCCATCATGCAGGGACACTAATACCTAAAGAAAACACAACAAAACCTAAACATAGAAACCCACTCGTGTGCCTAGCTCCGAAGGAATGCCACAGTTGCAACGCGGGATCCCACAGATCCGCCAAACATGAATGTCGGGTATGTTTGAACATGATTGAGATATCGGAACACAGTATGATCTCCAGATGCTTGGTCCTTTTGAATGTCTGATCCTTGGGACTCATTAGTCCTCTGGTTGAAATTTTCCACTTCTTGCACTAGTTCCTCCTTTGTACTGTTACACGATGTAATCACCTACCACCGTGACAGGAAAAATGCAATGGAAATTATTAATTGGAGTTTTATGTAACAAGGAGTCTCTTTTGCAGTAACTAAGCCTCAACAATGATGCTTACCAATATTCCACCAGATGCAACCAACTTCGAAACAGAGTCCCAGTAAATTATCCTGCAAATTGGATTGGAAATCAGGGTAAGTTTTCTATCAAAAACTTAAGGTTGATTGGCTCATAGTAGGATTGCAACATAAAAAGTGCAAAATACACAGCCAGGATTCCCTGAACAGTAGGTGATACTATTAGTTACCTTTTGATACGGCCATCAGGATGCAATCCAATGGCATCAAGCGTTCCTTTGTCCATGACAAGCTGGAATTGTCTTTGTAACTTTGTTTCAAGAACATCATCAACCTAAAGGGCAAGTGGAAGTGACAGAATAAATTTTAAACAGAAGTAAGCAGTCATTAATTGAAACAAATACTTGTTCCAATTATGATAGGTGAAATGCTCAGTTTACATGACAATCTGGGCAGACTAAAAACAAACAAAAAGTTGAGACCCCCGGGGCAGGGGGCCCGTGGGGAGGGGGGGGATTGGATTTGAACAGACATTCTCAATTAAATCACCATTTCTAAATAATTAATCATATATATAAAATACTAGAATTATTGATTAAATTACAAAACTCTATTAATTAGAATTAGAAAAAAACATATTTGCTAACAACTTAACAATTGAATATAATAAAAGTAAATGGGTTTCAGCAGATTCTGTAGCATTAATTGAGTTTGGGATGGCTATGGTTAGTGAAAGGTAAAATTTTTAAACAGGCTTGGGATGAGGATGGATTAGTAAAATTTTAATGGGTTTGAGTTTGGGTTCAGATATGAGACTCCAAGTACTTGACCTATTGCCATTCCTACACACACACACACACACACACACACACAGAGACACACACAAGGGGGTAAAAAACGAACTCAGAAATGAAAATCGTAAAGAAATATAAACATATTTCATAGTTAGTGAAAGTTTAACTTATTATATATCTTAATTTATAGATATCTATGTTAACCATAATTTCGGTTTTAGTCAGAGTCATATTACATTATGATGAATCCACGCTTTGTTAAGAAATGGATGCTTGGATTGTAACAAACGTATTAAAACTCCAGTCATAAGGCAAGAGGTAGCCTGTCTGCTACCTATCTTGTATCTTCTTCAAAGGAATTTCTCAACATGAGGCCTCGCATGAGTTTAAGTTTGTTATATCAAACGACACCTTGGAGGAAAACCTTGTGAAATCTCAATTTAGATTCATTCTACAGCTTTAGTCTAGTGTTTGCTTCAATTTTCTGCCTTCAACTTGCTACAATTCTGGGGTTTAGTTAATGAAATTAGAAAGGACAGAGAAAAGAAAATAGCAACCTCTTTCAGAGGATTAGACATTCTTAAGCCGAAGCTTGATGCTTCAGTTTCTTAACTGCCAAAATAATTCTTTAAGCATTACATATTTATAGGACCAACTAATCAACTATGAATCCGAATCGTAAAAATGAAGAAAAGATAACTAGCAACATCATAAGGCCTAGCAGATTCCTACATCAACTACGAAAATCGTAATTTGATTACTAAATGAAGATCCTAACATATCTCCTACACCAAGAAGTTATTTTGATCAAAGGGGAAGTGTCCATACTCCTTAGCTAAGCTTTTGTTCTCTCTTCTGGAACCTAATACTTAATGTGAAACCTTCATATTTATTAAGTTTATTAATAATTCTTCTATTTAGGATCACAAATCTTAATAGGAAAGTAAAGTCTTTCAGTATGTTCAAATACAAAGGTCACAAATGTTTTATTGGCCTTTCAGCAATATGAGGATTTAATTTGAGTTTTTATCTGATAAGTATTTGGTGTGAACTCACATTTTTTTTTTTTTTTCAATCTTTTGGATCTCGCTCACATTTTCTTCTCCTCCCATTACTACTAGAATATTAGATAGAATTTGCATGCACAAAATTCTCTCTTACCCACAACCTAATCAGGCCATACAACCATATTGTCATATGATGATCATAGCCCCCCAATTCCCACATTTTCCTAATTTTCTCCACATACTGTGTAGCTCTCAAAACAATCTTAAACCTCAAGTTTCATTTGCTGCCCAGAAATTACAACACCCTGGTCCTAGCATTTCAGCCCAAAGAACAAGTGTCTCTAAAACTTCTAATATATATATATATATATATATATATATTCTCTTTTTTGAGTTCACGAAGAATTAGGTGTTTCTATAATTGCTTCTCTTCTCTCAGAAAGACTTAGACTCATAGAGCATTTGGTTTCTATTTCAGCCAGTGAGAATCCTTTTAAGTGAATCTTGATCAGTAGTGAGTAGGGTGGTGCTTGCCTGTCTAAGAAACAACCAAGAGATTATACTTCATTTTTTTGCAGGAGTCGGTGGAAATAAATAGATATACCCTTTGTGATGCAGTAGGGTTTGCTGAAGTTGGGAATAACAATTAGGGATTCATAACTTAGTGCCCAGGATACTGTGGACTAATAATTTTCTAAGGCTTCATACACTATAAGATTAGAGAAAATCATAGAGCATTATAGCATGCAAGTCAAAGGTATAAGTAATTTTGCACAAGAATATTAAAGAATAGTCCATAATTTAGAAGTTTTTTCATACCAAAAAGTTGATGTTGGAAAAACCATCACGATCAGCAAGGCTCCTAGCGAGGCCAATTGCTCCATCGCTATAATCAACCCCAGTTAAGTCAGAGAACCTGAAGCCAAAGACACCAAGATGACATGTCTTCACTATTTTCGTTGTCAATGCATATTAAAAATAATATAATGTAAATAAAAAGCAAAACTTAAACAAAAATTTGAATAACAGTTCTACAACAACTCTATGAAACTTTGCAGTATGGTTCTCCTCATACAGGAACAGGAACACACAAAAATGGGCATGCATGTGCAACTGAGAGTATATAATTCTTCTCATGTCCCAAGATCCAATAGAATTTTGGTCATTTCTTTTTTATTTCCTTCTCCTTCCATCTCACAGTCCTTGCACAAATTTGGTACATTTGCTTTCTTCTGTCCACCAAAAATCATGAAAGTCTATAATTCAAAAAGTTATGTGCAGTCCCAGTGATGAGAAACTGACAGATATTGAAAACCTTGATTCCCACAATATTAAGCATTCCAAACTCCTAACTAAGCAATCAAAGATCATCCACATAAAATTGTTAGTATAGATCACATAATCTGCATATAAGTGATGATTTATATCCCAAGAAGTACAAAAAAACAGCAAGATCATTAGTGAAAGGAGGACCAAAGTTGGTATAATTTTAATTTACATATTTGAAAAGGATTTATATCAAGTACAAATCATTCTGTTTCCTTCTCCACATTAAATCCTAATCTCGAGAAAGGCATGGAACTATTTAATGGTCACAAGAGTATTTCATAGAAAAGTTGATATTTTTCAGCGGACACCTCAAACCTGATTTATAGGGAGTTGAAGTAAATTTCCAAAGGCCTAGACTTGTTTGAGATATATTCCTTTCATAAATTTCTTTTGTTGATAAATTGCCCCTCCATACAGACAATCCCTGGTTTTAAATAATTCTCCTATTTTAAAATAAACCCTGAAACTAACCCAGGAATTTTCAACCTAAGATCCCAAACTTAGAAAGATGGTCCACTTATGTTGATCATAGCATACCCTAATTTCTTGATTTTAAGGCTGCTGCACTTAAACCTTCCCACTGAAAGAGAAACTTTAGACATAAAATTTTATTTATTTCCTTCAAGCTTTAAATTTAGCGGCCTTGCTCATATCCAATCCAAAACAACAAATTTATACAAACAATTATGCTGTTCTTTTAGGTAATTGGTGATATTGATGAGAAACTTGTCCTGCACTCCAAATCCTTTTTACAAAAATGAGTTAGAGATGTCTAGATACCAGATATGAGATATCTAAGAGGATTTACATGGCTAAGGTTCATACTAGCTGCATAAATTCTGAAGATTTTTTAATCAAGTCATAAATAGCAAGACAAGTGAGTTTGTATATGTGTTTGTGTACAAAGTCAAGCTAAAACCCCAACGTCAACCCTCTTAAAATTGCACATCTTCATTTTACTAAGGCACAATTATTTAGTATCTATGACTTCCAAAGGCATGACATTTGCAACTGTCCTACATGAATCTCCAAGTTGCCTATAGATAATTAGATCTTGTTCTCATATAGAGGGAAAAGTTTATCAGCATAAACATACTGTTCAATTTAAATATTTCATCTTTACAAACTAATCTAAAATGTTTTTATTGATTTAGCATATAATACCAGAACTACAGGCAAAATCTCAAAGTGTACCCCTGCTTAGCAAGTTCTTGAAGGAGCAAACCATTGCCAGTTCCAATGTCAAGCACACTCCAGCTAGACAAATATTTGTCACCCTGTTCAACAGGTCCAGACTTGATATCATCAACATGATTTGGAATGTGACCTTGTGAAATCTCAATGCACAAGCTCTTGGTCCAAGAAACAACAACATCCATGACATCAGACCCAAACCTACGTGAAAAAGATAACAAATAACAGAGCAATGAATTTCAGATAGCAGCCATACACCATAATGACAATACATTAAAGCCTTGTCTTTGAATTGCCAACCCAAGATCCTCTACTAGCCAATTTGATAATCAAATGAACCTTATATTCGAACTGTGTGCAGCAAAAACGTTCATGCTTTATTTTCATGTGCATTTACAATGAACTGGAAAAAATTTATTAAGGAACAGCAAAGCGTTACCATATTTCACCAGCATGACCATGCTCACGGAAGTTTGCCAATTCATCTGCATAAGCAGCATCCCAGTAACTCTGAAGACCTAGCATTGACGTCACCCCTTCACCATCTGGTTCCTCCTTGTCAGAACTGTACATAAATAATCCAAATGTGTGCACAGCAGCACCCAAACACAACAAGAAATTTTTAAGGTGACAAAATAGTAACTAGCTCCGTTTCCAGCTCTAAAAGTCAAATGATATCTCGTCCCAAAGAACATGTATGAATTTTCGAACTTATATACTCACACATGAAAAAATAATTCATCCCTCTATCTTATATAACAGAAAAATAAAAATCACTGATGCATACTACAAAATGACTTGGAAAGAAAAATAATTGTACTTCAAAGTTCACATGCAATCTAATGTATAGTATTAAGCAAATTGTAAAGGAAGTCGAATGACTTCAAAGAAACAACTATGAAAATACAGGCACATAAAAATTAAAGGAAAATAAAAAAAGTAGCCCTTTACGATTTTACCCTCAACCGAAAAGTTCTGTGCTTTGGTGCATTCATAAAAATCTATTGAATATTCTAACGAACCTAGTAAAATAATAATTAGAAAGATTTTCATATTTTCAACTTAGTAGACAAATCACTCTCCAATGTGCTTAAAATTCGCAAATTCCTATTTAGATGCTGAGTAAAAAATTAGTAGAACATGAATCTTGCTAATCCAATGCGTTATACTACAAAATATACCAAAGGTTCTAAGAATTTTACACCAGTAGATAAAACATAAGAAAAACTAAGAACAAGAAAAGAAAAAAAAAAAAAACTATTATGTTATAGTTCCAATATCCAAGAAGATAAATACAAGTCATACCAAACAATTAAGTCAATTAGCCACTAAATTTTTCACTTTTAGCAAGTACTAAGCCATAAAAACATATAAATACCACTTAAAATCCTCAATCCTAGCTCAACCAACCTAATTACTTACTCCACCATTAGTAATCCTGTAAATTTCAAAACCTATAACACAAATAGTCATTCAAGTACTTAAATTCTTTAGCTTTCCCAGATCTTTAAGCCACCAAACCAAATAAAGAGAAGAACACAATAGTCTTAACAGAAAAAGCTAGAAGTGAATTTTACTTGTAATCAGAAGCAGCACGGAAGTTGGCGGAGGAGAGAGCCTCCGCAGCATCGGCGTGGCGTTGATCATCATCAAGAGTGCTTCCATAGTCACTCTTTATAGACCAGGAGTCCGCCGCTACTGACCTCTCGTCATCTGAAACCAGATCGCCAGCAATGGACGCGGCAGCTCGGGCTTGCTGCTGTGAGACGTCCCCTTCTTCCGGTTGCAACCGTATTCCCGCCATCAAAATACAGGGATGCTCACAAAGACTTTGGGAGAAAACTTCGATTGTGATGTCAGGGATATGAGCGTCGGGAGACCCAAGAATGGGTCAAACCTTGTAAATGTGAAAATAAGTTAATGGGAAATTGCTATTTAATCCTTCAAATTTGATTATAATAACAATTTTATCTCTGTTAATTTAAGATTAGTCAATGAGATTTAGCAGTCTTAATGTATTTTGTACTTCTATTCAAAAGGTGTTGCTTTTATTTTGAGTATCCGATAATATTTAGTAGTTTACATTAATATAGTAGCATCACTATTTAGTTCTTTATTTTTATTATTTTATAAAAATGATTTTTTTTTTTAAGCGGAAAATTAAATTATTTAATGGAAATAAGCTTTAAGGATTAAATGGTGTATATATATCAATTGAGAGGAATGGAGAAGACTAAATAATTTTTTACCCATAATTTTTTTTAAAAAAAAGTATAAATAAAGAATTTTAAATACAAGGTTTGGCTAAAATCCACTATTGGATAATCAACAACGACGGAGCCAAAAATAAAAAGCAGAGGGTGCAAAAAAAATTTTCTTTTCAATTTTATCTATAAAATGGAAAATATTTTTTAAATAATAGATAAAATTGAAACTTTAAACATTTTAGGAGATAAATTTCTTTTAAAAAACAATTAGGTTAAGGGCAGTAGGTAATTCTTGGCACCTCACCTACGGATGAGCATTTGATTCAATTAGTTTTGCCAATTCAATTAATTTGTTCAATTCAACGAAAAAATAATCAATTAATGGTTTGATTTTAAAAAAATTCGATTTTCAATAAGATTAAAATTTCAATAATCGAGTCACTCAAATTAATCAACCTCTAAAGCTACATCATTTTGATTAAGCATAATAAATTAAAAAATTCTAAAGTTAAATGCTTTTGATTAATTATAATAATAAAAATTCAATGAAAGTCTGTTAATTACTAATTTTGATTAAATTTCCTCATTAATTAAGGTTTCAATATTTTGAACTTTGATAAGTTAATAATCAAATTAATTTGGCCAAAACGATTAAGTTAAGTTCGATTAAACTTAATTTAGTTAGTAAAACAGAATTGATTAATTAATTTATTTCAGTTAAAATTATTACTAAATTGGCGGAATGCCAATCCTACCCCCACTCTCCATCATTTGTAATCCACTCTAAGAGATTAGAGTTTCAATGTGTGAAAATAATATTTATGAAAAATAGCAATAACAACGTTTAAAGTAAGATTAATATCAAATTGGAAAGTTATGTGAGGAAAAGTTTATTCGCTCCATCTCTAAATATTTGTCAAATTTTAAAAATTATTAAGTCCTAAAATACTTGTGGTTGTTTCGAGAAGTAATATTTTTTTTTCCATGTTTACTCTTTGTATATGATTAACAATTATTGCTTCAATTCTGCAAAAATTTAATGTTTGAATATATTAAATTAAGGGTAACGCAATCAATTTACTAAATAATTTATTATAACTCAGACAAATTTAATATTTTTTTAAAAGATGTAAAATTTCAAACGTGATTGTTATTTATGAACAAATGTAGTAACTAATACGTAACAATAACAGTTAAGAGAAATGACAATTGTGAATCTTAAAATAAGATTAATCTTAAATCCAAAATGATTAGGGGGGCAAAAAAGAATTTAATTGATGGATGAAAATAATATTTATGAAAAGTTAAGACAACTAAAAACCTAAAATAAGATTAACCTTGTATTTAAAAAACAAAGTGCTAAATACATAAATTTACTCATGTACTATATGTAAAACACTTTGTAGCACCTTCAATTAATAAAATTGCATCTATAAACATTTCAATTCACAAAATTTTTCTATTGAATATTCAATTTATAAAATTAGATTTACATCTAAAAAAACTTATAAAATTAAATTAATTGAATATTTATTAAACATTGAAAAATTTTCAATGTAAAAAGTATTATTTCAAATGTTGTAATTACAATTAAATTAATAAAAGAAAAGCATCCACCAAATTTGTCATGCCACGATATCTAACATCGTAACTTGTTTACAATAAATAATATGCCAACTAATATATATATATATATCATCTTTTTTTCGCATGTGTAGGAAATTGATTATCAGAAATGATAACTTCAATTAAAGGAAACATTAAATAATTTATGGAAGCGTTTTTCAGAGATTTTACAAGCTTACAAATGCAGATCAAACAAATAAATAGAAAATATATAATTCATCAATTCAGAAAAATCCTAGTCACTCGTAGCAACTATATGTAATACATGTAAATATGATAAACAGAAAATTAATTATCAACTGATATTGCGTCTGAGTAGAATAAACAATTCAGTATTGTTATGGCTTAACTCATGAAATGATGAGTGATTGTCTGCAACTTTCTTGGCAAGGTTATGAAATATTTGGTCTACAATATTTTCACCAACTCCAAAGTGTTCTTTCAAGAGACCCTCAAAAACTGATCTTGTAAGCGAGACAATAAACTTCACAGAGGTCTCTGGATCATATTTTACTGGACGACCTGAAACGTGTAAATTTTCAATACTAAAATGCCCATTTCTCTTAATAATTTCCTCTAACTCCTTTGGGGAAGAATAGTACAGAGGCAAATTGAAGGTGTCTACTTTTTCTTCACTTATCACTCCCTACAAGAAATCAATCAAAGATAATATAAGATTAGCTTAATAATAGAAAGTCAAATGATAATAACATGAAAATAATGTCTTTGGTTCTTACCAATTTAGCCATGTCTCTGAGGGAATCCCCCCATAACTGATAAAGTAACCCAGCAGGTGTCTGAAACATAAAGATACCATCCCTACGACAAGTAATTATAATAGCCATTAATCCACCTCCAACAACTTCTTCAGCTCTGGCATTTAAGAAACTATCTATATCATTCTTGAATTGGTTCAAATATGCCTCAGCAGCCTCCTTTACTAATCCAGAGCAACATATGCTTTCTTTATTCAAAGCTGGATCTTCCAAAATTTCTCTTGGAATTTTAGATATCCAGTGCAAGGCATAGAAGGAATTAACAAAATGGATGGAAGATTTTGGAAAAAGGCGACTGTAAAAAGAACCAGGCACTCCAGCTGCAAAATAATTTTGATATGAAGACAGGGTTTTAAAAAGAGTGTTAAAATCATTGTCTGTTTGGTCATTGAAGAGAACTTGGAATTCTAAGGGTGGTGGGTTTTGAAGTTGGGTTTGGTATTTATGATTGACAGCTTCTATTATGTATTTAACTGCAAAGAATGTATTGGGTCCGGTTGAACAACCTAAATCTGCTACTGTAAATGTGGTTAACTTATCAAAATTAGGGTTCTCGAAATCAAGGTTTTTCTTAATGCCTTCACACACCAATTCTTTTGCAGCATCTGCCCCTTCTTTCTATAGAAAATGCAAAGTAAATTCAGTTACTAGATGTCTTTATGATTTTACGAAATATTAGTAGAAATTAATAGTAGAGAAGAGAAGTACCTGATAGCTAGAATTTTGAGCATAGCTGTTAGGACCATCTCCACCCACCATTGGACGTGATTCTTTAACCATTTTGGTTTCTTTATGAGCTGCTTTTAATGGTTATACTTCAAACGCAGACTGCCTATATATATATTTGTAGAGATTACATATCTTTCTTCATCGTTACTAAATTAATTATCAGTTTATAACCTAATCCAGGAATTATTAATAATAGATAGTTTCCCATGCGAAGCAACCTATAATTATTTATTTATCCCAATTTTCCGATTAGTTGACTACAGCAACATGTTCTGCGCGCAAATGTATTAATAATGGCATTCAATGAATGGATTGATGACCAAGATCCAAAAAAGTTTTAAAAAAATGAAAAATATGTTCGTTGAGATTTACGTTTCACGAAACACACCTTATATAAAAAAAGGTAGCTGTCTTGTAAACAAAAATTATTTTTTAGTTTTAAAGTTTTCCATATTCACTATCAAAAAAGGAGACTCGTCCTAGGATCACCGCTACTAAAATTTTAAATTTTATTTTTAATATATTAGATATTAGGTTGTATGACATATGAGATTTTTTATAAAAAATTAATTTAAAATTTGAAAAATATTAATAATTTTTATTTCTCAACTTTTAGAAGGCTTTATATTCGCATAAGAAACAAAATCCATTGACTTTGCAAATAAATACAAAATAATTAAATAAATTATGATTTTATTTTATCTAAACATTAGTAATTAAATAAATTACTAGAAAAATTTTAAAAGAATAAATATTTCAAATAATATAATTTTAGACTAACTAATCACCCGTTCCGCTTTAATAACAACATTTGATCTTTTTACAAGAATTAAGAAAATTATTGGAATACATTGATAGAATGTCTAAATTCCATTTCTTAAAATTAAAAGCTCCACATCTAAGTTTGCTAGAAACCATCTAATAAATATGGGTAAATTTGAAAAAAATAATTGATATACTCTCAAAATTTTAAATGAACATTTAAAGTGGAATAAGTTGTAGCTATTAAAGTGGAACATAGGGAGCTAACAGATTTTAAAAGGAAGTAATGTTGAACTCCCATATCTATATCAAACAATATAATTTTGGATTAAGTATTTCAACTTTTTTTTGCCTACTCTCACTTTTTTAGACGTTTAGTATTTTTTAATCAAGTGTATTATGTAGGTAACATGCTTATTTAACTTTTAACTGAACATAATAGATAGTGGCTAAAAATTTTTCAAAATAAAAATTCAAATTTTGGTTCGAACCGAACTAAACTCCCGGTTCATTTTTAACATTAAAATGACATTAAATAGAGCGTGGATTGATAATTTGAATTCAAAATTATGAACTACCAATATTAATTATATATTATGCGGTTTGATTCCGGTTTATTTCTGGTTCGAATTGAACCGATGGCCATCTTATTAGTTAGCAATAATTGTTGTGGGGTCCCTCCAACATGTGAGACCCACAAAAGTTTGAAAAGAAAAAAAAAAAGGAAGAAAAAAAAAAACACGTTTTTGTTTATTTTTCAAAGGTTGGCAGCCAACCATTGAAAGGTTGGCATGCCATCTGACAAAGGAGTGCCGTGCATTGGTAATGCACGGCTCTCTCCCTCTCAACCTTCTCCTATAAATAGGAGAAGGACTATTCCTTAAACAGATGTACAAAAACAAAACAAAAAAAAAAAAAAAATAAAGATTATAATTTTAGGAAAGGGTTCCTAAAATTGGGAAAAGAGAGAAAATAGTGAGGATTGTAATGTTTAGGATGTTTTTGTTTAAACACTTAGAGTGCCACTATGTTTGTAATCTCTTTTGTACCTACTATTTTTTAGTAGAAGAATTATTCAGAGTTTTTGTCCCGTGGACGTAGCCCATAACAGTTGAAGGGTGAACCACGTAAATCTCGGTGTTCTTATTTTTCATCTGGCATTTACGGTAATTATTTAATTTTTTATCGTGGTTATTATTTCTAGTGGATTCGATCGTCAATATCCAATATTTAATTATTGGTGGTATATGTGGTAATAGTAATTTTATTTACTTTTACCATCAGTACTTTTTCCGCGGGCCCCACTCGGGATAAGTTATAATCCCAACAACTAGCTATCAGAGCCTTTGGTTGGTAAATTCTGTCAAAGTTACTATTCACGTGAATAGTGAATTTCGTGAATAGTGAAATTTTGTCAGATTAGATTCAACATGGCTAACGATGGGCAATGATCAAATTGATAGATTCGAATTATTCAATGTGGAAATCTAGAATGGAGGACTACCTCAATTGCAAAGATCTGTATGATACAATTGAAGGTGACAGTGCAAAGCCGGAAGAAATGAAAGAAAGCCAGTGGGAGAAATTAAAAAAGCAGACATTGGGTACAATACGCCAATGGATAGATGCTAGCCTGTACAACCATGTGAGAAGTGAAAAAGATCCCCAAGTTCTCTGGAAGAAATTGGAGAATATGTACGAGGCTACGAATGCTTAAGGAAAAGTTTTCATGATGCGTAAAGTCATGAACTTGAAGCTGTCAAAGGGACGATCAATTACACAACACCTGAACGATTTTGAAGGACTCGTAACTGAGTTAGCAGTTAGTGGCATGTCCTTAGAAGACGAGATGCAAGCATGCCTACTGTTGGGATCTCTACCGGATAGCTGGGATACTCTTGTGGTATCATTGAGTAACTCAGCTCCAAATGGTGTGGTAATGATGTCTATGGTAAAGAATAGACTACTTAATGAAGAACTAAGAAGAAGAGATGTTGCCAGTACCAGTTCTCAAGCCCTTGTCACAGAGAATAGGGGCCGGAGCAAGAGTAGAGTAAAGTCAGGTGGTAGATCCAAGTCCAGAGAGATGAGAAAATGTTACCATTGTGGTAAGTAGGGTCATCTCAAAAGAAATTGTCGTTTACTCAAACAGGATAATGCAGACCGAAGACAGGAGAATGACAGAAATACATCTGCTACAGTCTCAGGAGAAGATGGTGAGGTGACTTTAGTCACTCATGATGCAGATTGCTGTCATGTTGGAGATGCAGATACCGAGTGGATAGTAGACTCCGGTGCTTCATACCACTGTGTTCCAAAAAGGGAATACTTTTCCACTTATAAAGCAGGAGACTTTGGCACTATTAAAATGGGAAATAATAGTGTCTCGCAAGTGGTGGGAATCGGTGATATCTGCATAAAGCATGTGTCGAGTGCACATTAACACTTAAAAATGTGCGACATATTCCCGATCTTCGGTTGAACTTGTTGTCTGTGAGTGTACTGGACAAGGAAGGCTATCACCATCATACAGGTGGCGGTAATTGGAAACTCACCAAAGGGTCTTTGGTGGTGGCGAGAGGAAAATTATGCTGCTCGCTGTATAAGATGCACGCAACAATATGTGCGGGTCAACTGAATACAGTTGAAGATGATGCTTCACCAAATTTGTGGCATAGGCGGCTGGCGCATGTTAGTGAGAAAGGGTTGAATATGTTGGCTAAGTAGTCCCTCATACCATTAGCCAAAGGTAAAATAAACCCTTGTGATTATTGTTTGTTTGGGAAGCAACATCGGGTCTCTTTTTGGAAAAGCTCTAGAAGGAGAGACAACAAGTTGGAGTTGGTACACTCTGACGTATGTGGTCCCATGGAAGTAGAATCACTTGGAGGAAGTAGGTATTTTCTTACCTTCATTGATGATTTCTCACGGAAAACATGGATATATTTGTTGCGCATAAAAGACCAAGTATTCAAGCACTTTCAGCAATTCCATGCTATGGTGGAAAGGGAGACTAGAGTGGTTTTGAAGTGTTTGCGCATGGATAATGGTGGTGAGTATATCTCTAAGGAGTTTAGAGATTATTGTAGTCAGCACGGTATCAGGCATGAAAAGACAGATCCTGGTACGCTTCAACACAACGGCGTTGCTGAACGGATGAATCACACCATTATTGAGAGAGTCAGATCCATGCTCAAAATGGCCAACTTACCTAAGCCATTTTGGGGAGAAGCTATCAATACTGCTGTCTACCTAATCAACCGACTACCTTCAGCACCATTGGATTTTGATATCCCGGAGAAGGTCTGGACAGGTAGAAATATTTCATACTCTCACCTGAGGGTATTTGACTGCAAGGCATTTATGCATGTTCCAAAGGAGCAGAGATCAAAGCTTGACGACAAGTCAGTTCCTTGCACTTTTGTTGGTTATGGAGATGAAGAGTTTGGTTATAGGTTGTGGGACCCAGTGAAAAAGAAAGTCGTCCGGAGCCGAGACGTAGTACTCCACGAGAATGAGATCGTGGGAGAAACAACTTGTGAAGAATCCATAAGTGATGGTGTTGTTGATATTACACCAGGAAGCATTCCTACAGAAGATTCCACAGGAGGAGGAATGCCAGAATCAGAACAAGAAGAAGAAGAAGAGCTAGTCGTAGGGGATCAAGAGACAATCGTAGATGATAACAGTGATGCAGAGGGTGTTGAGCAGGGGGAGCCAGAGAACCCCATTACACCAGAAGGAGTTGAACCTCAGTTAAGAAGGTCAACCAGAGAACGCCAACCATCTACAAGGTACCCTAGTTCTGATTACATTTTAATTTCTGATGAGGGGGAGCCAGAGAGCTTCCAAGATGTGCAATCTTGCAAAGATAGAGATTGCTGGAGAAAGGCCATGCAAGAAGAGATGAATTCTTTAAAAAAGAATGACACGTATGAGCTGGTGAAACTTCCAAAAGGGAAGAAAACACTCAAGAACAAATGGGTGTACAAACTGAAGAAAGATGATGGCAACCTAGTGAGATACAAAGCTCGATTGGTCGTCAAAGGCTTTACTCAAAAGAAAGGTATTGACTTTGATGAGATTTTTTCACCAGTTGTGAAAATGAGTTCTATTCGAGTTGTGCTAGGTCTAGTAGCCAGTTTGAATCTTGAGTTAGAGCAGCTTGATGTAAACATCGCATTCTTGCATGGGGATCTAGAGGAAGAAATCTATATGGAACAACCAGAAGGTTTCAAGGTCAAGGGAAAAGAGGACATGGTTTGTCGCTTGAAGAAGAGCTTGTACGGGTTGAAACAAGCACTGCGATAGTGGTATAAAAAGTTTGATTCTTTCATGGTGAATCAAGGATACAAAAGGACAGATGCAGATCCTTGTGTATATGTTCAGAAATTCCCTGATGGTAAATTTATCATCCTTCTCTTATATGTTGATGATATGCTAATCGTTGGACCAGATGCACACATGATTAGCAAGTTAAAGAGTGATTTGTCAAAAGCATTTGACATGAAGGATTTGGAATCGACAAGGCGAATTCTCGGAATGGAGATTATTCGAGACAGAAAGTCCTGCAGATTATGGTTATCGCAGGAAAAATATGTTGAACGGGTTCTAGAGAGGTTTAATATGAAAAATGTTAAATCAGTTAGCACTCCGCTTGCCGCTCACTTCAAGTTGAGTAAGAAATCCTACCCATCAACAGAGAAAGAAAAAGGAGATATGTCAAATGTTCCATATTCTTCAGCGGTCGGAAGTTTATTATACGCAATGGTGTGTACGAGACCAGATATCACTCATGCAGTTGGCGTTGTGAGCCGATTTTTGTCAAATCCCCAGAAGACACATTGGGAAGCAGTGAAGTGGATCTTCAGATACCTGAGAGGAACTTCAAAGTTATGTTTAACTTTTGGAGGTGAAAAGTCTGCACTTGTTGGTTATACAGATGCAGATATGGTCGGTGATCTTGATGAGAGAAAATCTACATCAGGATACCTATTTACATTTTCAGGGGGAGCTATTTCATGGCAGTCAAGATTGCAGAAATGTGTTTCATTATCAACGACTGAAGCAGAGTACGTTGCAGCAACGGAAGCAGGAAAGGAAATGCTTTGGTTAAAGAGATTCTTTCAAGAATTGGCTGTGCAGCAGGAAGAATATATAGTTTATTGTGATAGTCAAAGTGCATTAGACTTGAGCAAAAATACTATGTATCAGTGCACGGACGAAGCACATTGATGTAAGATATCATTGGCTTAGACTTGCCATTGAAGAGAAGCAGTTCCAGATGCGGAAAATCCACACTGATAGAAATGCTGCAGATATTTTGACAAAGGTCGTTCCAAAGGAGAAGTTCGAGCTATGTGTCAAAGCAGCAGGGATGGAGAGTCCCACCATGTAGTCGGGAGGGAGAGAATTGTTATGGGGTCCCTCCAACATGTGGGACCCACAAAAGTTTGAAAAGAAAAAAAAAGGAAGAAAAAAAAACACGTTTTTGTTTATTTTTCAAAGGTTGGCAGCCAACCATTGAAAGGTTGGCATGCCATCTGACAAAGGAGTGCCGTGCATTGGTAATGCACGGCTCTCTCCCTCTCAACCTTCTCCTATTCTCTCCCTCTCAACCTTCTCCTATAAATAGGAGAAGGACTCTCCTTAAACAGATGTACAAAAACAAAACACAAAAAAAAAATAAAGATTATAATTTTAGGAAAGGGTTCCTAAAATTGGGAAAGAGAGAAAATAGTGAGGATTGTAATTTTTGGGGTGTTTTTGTTTAAACACTTAAAGTGCCACTATTTTTGTAATCTCTTTTGTACCTACTATTTTTTAGTAGAAGAATTATTCGGAGTTTTTGTCCCGTAGACGTAGCCCGTAACAGTTGAAAGGCGAACCACGTAAATCTCGGTGTTCTTATTTTTCATCTGGCATTTACGGTAATTATTTAATTTTTTATCGTGGTTATTATTTCTAGTGGATTCGATCGTCAATATCCAATATTTAATTATTGGTGGTATATATGATAATAGTAATTTTATTTTACTTTTACCATCGGTACTTTTTCCGTGGGCCCCACTCGGGATAAGTTATAATCCCAGCAATAAATTCATGGTGATTTCTTCTTTCCTATTTTTGCTTTATTCTGTAAAATTTTCAGATTCACTAGTATATTGTGAATCACTTTTCATTCTTAGATAACTATTTTCAGTGTATGCTGGTTTCCTTCTTTAATAAAATTTCTGTAGCTATTCGAAAAAAGAAAAGGATAAAGTTCTTAAGGTATCGGTGTGCTTGGCTATCTTCATATTGAATTTAGATCCGTTAATTAGTTAACAGTCAACAAACACAAAATGAATAAGGAAAAGGCATCTTCCTTTATTAAAAAAAAATAAAAATAAAAAAAATAATTTCACATGCAATCTTATTAGTAAATTTGGAAGCAACCACAAGTGCTTCCGATATATATATATGAGGATAGAGAACTAAATGCAAATATATCATTAACCAATACATCCAATGGTCATTACTCAGTACAATCAGGTTACCAATTACGTGTACAACAGTCCCTCCCACCAGCTACTTATCCTTCAGGCCCTGTTTGGAAGTGTATTTGGTCCTTAAAAATCCTAACCAAGGTGGCGGTGTTTATCTGGCGAGCATGTCGTAATGTCCTTCCTACAAATAGCAAGACTTGGTGTTAGAGGTGTGGTTATCTCCTTCAAGGTCCTTTCTGTCATGACGAGGAGACCCCTTGCCATGCAAGTTTTTACTATTCTAATGCTAGGTTGTGTTGGCAGTATGATGGGAAAATAGGCCTTGGGTCAGAATTTGCACACCTTTTATGATGTTTTTTCATCTTTTCTAAGCTTGAATAATGAGGTTCTTGAAGAAGTTTGTGTGCTTGCTTGGAATATATGGAATGCTTGTAATGCATATATTTGGAATAATGTGCATAGATCTATTTACACTATTGTGTCTTTTGCTAGACGTTATTTGCGAGATTGGCGAGTAGTAGCTAACTCCATTTCTAGGTCTTATGCTACTCTTTTACCTATTGCTATGATTTCTAATGCTAGATGGCTGCCTCCGGTAGATGGTGTTTTGAAAGGTAATATTGATGTTGCGATTCGTGGTGATCGCTTCTCATTTGCTATTGTGTTTAGGGATAGCCTTGGTCAGTTTGTTGATGCTGTTTCATCAGCTATGGTAGAGGCTCTTGCTATGCGGCATGTGCTTCAATGGCTATCTTTAAATAGCTTGGGTTCTATTCTCTTCGAGATTGATTCTTTGCTGGTGGCTAATGCAATCAACAGTGATACTGTTAATATTTCAGACTGGGGTTGAGGCATTTCAGATATTCAATGGATTCAAGGTCAAATGAAAATTGGAATATTTCTTGGATTCGAAGGCAAGCAAACATGACTAGTCATAAGTCATAGCTTAGCTAGAGAAGCATATAATCAAGCTGGCTTTCACATTGGGGATACTCTTCCTTCATGTATTGAGAGTACTATTCTCTCATATGCTATTCTTGATTAATAAATTATCCATTTTCATGTCAAAAAAAAAAAAAAAAACCAAAAAAAAAAAAAGCATCCTTAAAAAGATTGTCTTGGAAAAAAAGATTTATTCTCAATGCGTGAAAGATAAACAGAAAATATATATGGCCTAGACATAAATATTCCTATCGATGTTGCGCTTAAGCAGGATGAACAATTCAATACTATGGTTTACGACATCAAAAATAGAGAGATCAGCTTCAACTTTCTCTGCAAAAGATTGGAATATTTTGTCCAAAATATCTTCATCAATTCTAAAATGTTCCTTTAGGAGTCCTCCTAACTTAGATGCAAAGCAAGAAGCTTGACATCTGCCTCAATCGCCTGATGTTTCATAATCTCCAAGCTTTCGATACTGAAATGTCCATTTCTATGAATAATTTCCTCCAACTCCTTTGATGTTGCATCGTACACAGGCAAGTTGAAAGACTCCACTTTTTCTTCATTTATCACTCCCTATACAAGAATTAATCAAAATATTAATTTTAAAAATATATAATATATAGAATTTCAAGAAGAATTTTTTTAAATCAAACCATAAAAATAAATAGAGAACCTAACGTATTTTTATCTTACCAACTTAGCCATTTCCCTAAGAGAATCTCTCAAAACATCAAAGGTCACATTTATGCTTGGAACTCTAAAGTTTTGAAGTACTAAATTATCTTCATTTGGATGACCAGCGGTTAGACTAGCCATCAAACCTCCACCAACAATTTCTTCAGCTCTAGCATTTAGGAATTTATTCATATCATTCTTGAATTGATTTGAATATGCTTGAGTAACCTCTTTTACCAACCTGGAGCAATATATGCTTTCTTTATTCAGAGCAGGAGCTTCCAAAATTTCTCTAGGAATCTTAGACAGCCAACGTAGCATATGAGGAGTGAAGAAAATGAATAGAAGATTTTGGGAAAAGGCGATTGTAAAAAGAACCAGGCACTCCTACTGCAAAATATTTTCGATCGATAGGTAAGGTTCTAAAGAGAGTGTTAAAATCATTGTCCGTTAGGTCATTGAAGAAAACCTGGAATTCTAAAGGTGGTGGGTTTTGAAATTGGGTTTGGTATTTATGATTTATGGCTTCTATTAGATTCTGCACTGCGTAAAATGTATTGGGTCCTGTTGAGCAACCAACATCTACTATTCTAAATGTGGTTAAAGCTTCAAAACTTGGATTCTCGAAGTCAATCTCGTCCTTGATGCCTTCATTTATCAATTCCTTTGCAGTTTCCAATCCTAATTTCTGTGTAAAAAAGCATGTAAATTGTATAAGCATTGCAAAATTTTATACTCCCTCTGTTCTTCCTCTGTTCACTTAATTTAAAGGAAAAAAAAAAAAAAACTCTTAAGATTAAGAAAATATTTAAAGTAATTTTTTTAATTTTTGAAATAGATAATTAGATATTATTCTCATATAGAGGGAAAAGTTTATCGGCATAAACATACTGTTCAATTTAAATATTTCATCTTTATGAACTAATCTAAAATGTTTTTATTGATTTAGCATATAATACCAGAAGTACAGGCAAAATCTCAAAGTGTACCCCTGCTTAGCAAGTTCTTGAAGGAGCAAACCATTGCCAGTTCCAATGTCAAGCACACTCCAGCTAGACAAATATTTATCACCCTGTTCAACAGGTCCAGACTTGATATCATCAACATGATTTGGAATGTGACCTTGTGAAATCTCAATGCACAAGCTCTTGGTCCAAGAAACAACAACATCAATGACATCAGACCCAAACCTACGTGAAAAAGATAACATAAAAACAGAGCAATGAATTTCAGATAGCAGCCATACACCATAATAACAATACATTAAAGCCTTGTCTTTGAATGTCTTGCCATTCTTTTCATATCAAATTTAACAATAAATTGTATCTTATATACCCTGAAATTTTGATCTTTTAAAGTTTATGGTTCATGACCTATAAATGGCATCTAAATAGTGACCGGTACCCTTGCATCACCATGAATAATTCTCACCTGAAGAAGGTCAGACCATACAAATCAATAGGCAAAATTCAATAAAACCTCATACTGCAGGGGTATCAAAAGGCCCTTACCCATTTGGATCTTGTAAAACCAAAAGAGTTTTCCAGGGGGATGGCCCCTTTAGATGAGATTAAAAAACCTTCAAATCTCTACCCAAAAAATTATAAAATGATTTGGCTGTTGAAAGTGCTCGTGGTTATAGCATCTTCAGAAATTATATTAAGAAAAAATCCATTTGTAGAGGCACTCTAAAAGCTTAAGAATCGCATAATATGATAAAAAGAGTTCATATTACAAGAGCATAATAATTGATGATGCAAGAATGCTGGAAGATACTCCTGCAAACAATCAGAAAAGAGAAGAGCCCCAAATTGCAAAGTGACTTGCCAACGCAAGATCCTCTACTAGCCAACTAGATAATCAAATGAACCTTATATTCGAACTGTGTGCCGCAAAAACGTTCATGCTTTATTTTCATGTGCATTTACAATGAACTGGAAAAAATTTATTAAGGAACAGCAAACCCGTTACCATATTTCACCAGCATGACCATGCTCACGGAAGTTTGCCAATTCATCTGCATAAGCAGCATCCCAGTAACTCTGAAGACCTAGCATTGACGTCACCCCTTCACCATCTGGTTCCTCCTTGTCAGAATTGTACATAAATAATTTAAATGTGAGCACAGCAGCACCCAAACACAGCAAGAAATTTTTAAGGTGACAAAATAGTAACTAGCTCCGTTTCCAGCTCTAAAAGTCAAATGATATCTATTAAGCAGCATCCCAGTTCTTTGTTTTTATTATTGAATTACTGTTTAGTCTATTAAATGTAAAAATGATATGTTTTTTTTAGGCAGAAAATTAAATGATTTACTGGAAATAAGCTTTAAGGATTAAATGGTGTATATATATCAATTGAGAGGAATGGAGAAGACTAAATAATTTTTTACCCATAATTTTTTTTAAAAAAAAAGTATTAATAAAGAATTTTAAATATAAGGTTTGGCTAAAATCCACTATTGGATAATCAACGATGACGGAGCCAAAAATAAAAAGTAGAGGGTGCAAAAAAAAAAATTAAAATTTAAAGGAAAAAATTTAAAAAATATTTTCCATTTTATAGGTAAAATTGAAACTTTAAACATTTTAGGAGATAAATTTCTTTTGAAAAACAATTAGGTTAAGGGCAGTAGGTAATTCTTGGCACCTCACCTAGGGATGAGCATTTGATTCAATCAGCCAATTCAATTAATTTGGTCATTCAGCAAAAAAAAAAAAAATAAAAAAATAATCAATTAATGGTTTGATTTTGAAAAAATTTGATTTTCAATAAGATTAAAATTTCGATAATCGAATCACTCAAATTAATCAACCTCTAAAACTATAGTATTTTGATTGAGCATAATAAATTAAAAAATTCTAAAATTACGTGCTTTTAATTAAGTATGATAATAAAAATTTGATGAAGTCTGTTAATTACTAATTTTGATTAAATTTCCTCATTAATTAAGGTTTCAATATTTTTAACTTTGATAAGTCAATAATCAAATTAATTTGGCCAAGACAATTAAGTTAAGTTCGATTAAAATTTAATTTAGTTAGTAAAACAATATTGATTAATTTACTTATTTCAGTTAAAATTATTACTAAATCGGCGGAATGCCAATCCTACCCCCACTCTCCATCATTTGTAATCCACTCTAAGAGATTAGGTTTCAATGTGTGAAAATAATATTTATGAAAAATAACAATAACAACGCTTAAAGTAAGATTCATGTCAAATTGGAAAGGTATCTGCGGAAAAGTTTATTCGCTCTATCTCTAAATATTTGTCAAATTTTAAAAAATATTAAGTCCTAAAATACTTGTGGTTGTTTCAAGAAGTTATGTTTTTTTTTCATGTTTACTTTTTATATATGATTAACAATTATTGCCAATTCATCAAAAATTTAATGTTTGAATATATTAAAGTCAATTTATTCAATAATTTATTATAATTCAGACAAATTTAATATTTTTTTAAGAAATGTAAAATTTCAAATGTAATAGTTATTTATGAACAAATGGAGTAATTAATACGTAACAATAACAGTTAAGAGAAATGACAACTATGAATCTTAAAATAAGATTAATTTTAAATCCAAAATGATTACGGGGGCAAAAAAGAATTTAATTGATAGATGAAAATAATATTTATGAAAGTTAAGATAAATACAAACCTGAAATAAGATTAACCTTATATTCAAAAAACAAAGTGCGCTAAATACATAAATTTACTCATGTACTCTACGTAACACAATTTGTAGCACCTTTAATTAATAAAATTGCATCTATAAACATTTCAATTCACAAAATTTTTCTATTGAATATTCAATTTATAAAATTAGATTTACTTCCAAAAAAACTTATAAAATTAAATTAATTGAATATTTATTAAACATTGAAAAATTTTGAATGAAAAAACTATTATTTCAAAAGTTGTAATTACAATTAAATTAACAAAAGAAAAGCATCCACCAAATTTATTGGTAAAAGAAAAAAAAGTTGAAAGGGAAAAATATTTTTAATCCCTGCCATCTTTGTCATGCCACGAGATCTAACTAACTTGTTTACTATAAATAATATGCCAACTAATATATATATCTATATATATATATCATCTTTTTTTCGCATCTGTAGGAAATTGATTATCAGAAATGATAACTTCAATTAAAGGAAACATTAAATAATTTATGTGTTGCGGAATTTAGCGTGGTAATGGATAAATATTTAGTTTCAATAATTGATGATAAAATGAGAAGTAAAATAATAAATGGAAGAGACACAAGATTTACGTGGAAACCCTCCAATGTAGAGTGAAAAAAACCACGAGGCGAGAGAGAAGTAAATGCACTATGAAAAATATGGAGAGACAAGTGATTTTACACCCACACAAAAATACACTCAAGATAACACCTCACTACACTCAATGAATATGGCAAGAGTGTGTATATATATGAAAAGGTGGTATATGAAGAGAGTGGATAGTTTTAGAGAAACGCTCTTGGAGGATTTCTCTCTTGGATGAATTTCACTTGTTTTAATCTTCTAAATGTGCTCCAAGCAAGGTTGCCTTATATAGAGGTGTATCACCATGTGAACAAATTTCAAGTCTTCCTTCCATTGTTGAAGATGTGCCATCCTAGTCCAAGTTAGCTCACCAACATTGCCAACCAATATTGAATTTTCTTAGCCACCAAAAGACTAGTAGTGTGAAACATTGAAGCCACCAAAAACTAGTAACGTGAACCAACATTGAAGCCACCAAAAGACTAGTATAAGCCATGAGAAACATGTTTCTTAGCCACCAAAGGACTAGTAGTGTGAATCTTAGAATTATAAGGCAATTTTAACAATCTCCACCTTGACTTAAATTCTAAGATGATCTCCTTACAAAATGATGTGCATATTCCTTTCTCGCCATGCCCCAAAGGGCCTTTAGAATTGGTGAACACCGATCAAGTCCAAGCAATGCTTGAACTTGAGATTTGGAACTGGTTTCGTGAGCATATCCGCAGGATTATGAGTTGTAGCAATTTTCTTCACGATGATCTTCCCATCTGCCACAACATCCCGAATAAAATATTGCCTCACATCAATGTGCTTGGTTCTTTCATGATACATTTGATTTTTAGTTAAATGAATAGCACTTTGACTATCACAAAATACAGTAACAACATCTTGGGTTAAACCAAGATCAGTAACCAAACCTCTTAACCAGATTGCTTCTTTGACTCCTTCCGTGATTGCAATATATTCTGCCTCCGTAGTTGACAGTGCCACAATGGACTGGAGGCTAGCTTTCCAGCTAATGGCAGAATTGCATAAAGTAAATACATAACCTGACAAAGACCTTCTCTTATCAAGATCACCTGCATAATCAGAGTCAACATATCCAACAACAATATTCGGTGTCACCTTATTCCTATCAAAAACCAATCCAGTGTCCACAGAACCTTTCAAGTAGCGAAATATCCATTTAACTGCTTGCCAATGTTCTTTACCTGGATTACTCATATATCTGCTCACAACACTAACTGCCTGTGCAAGATCAGGTCTAGTGCATACCATAGCATACATAAGACTACCAACTGCACTAGAATAGGGCACATGTGACAATTGCTCTTTCTCTTCATTAGACTGAGGGCAAAAATCAGATGATAATTTAAAATGAGCTGCAAGAGGAGTACTCACAGGTTTTGAGTTATTCATGTTGAATCTCTCAAGAACCTTCTCAATGTAATTTCTTTGAGATAAATACAATTTTCCAACTGATCGGTCTCTATCAATCTCCATACCAAGAATTTTCTTCGCAGCACCAAGATCTTTCATCTCAAATTCACTGCTCAACTGATCTTTCAATTCTTTGATTAGTGACTTATCACGAGCAGCAATTAGCATGTCATCAACATATAACAATAAGTAGACAAAAGATCCATCTGAAAACTTCTTGTGATAAACACAATTATCATACTGACTACGACAATACCCATGCTCAACCATAAAGGAATCAAACCTTTTGTACCATTGTCTTGGAGACTGTTTTAGTCCATAAAGAGACTTCTTCAAGTGACAAACATAGTCTTCTTTTCCAGGAACAACAAATCCTTCTGGTTGTTGCATATAAATCTGCTCCTCGAGCTCTCCATGTAAGAAAGCAGTCTTGACATCAAGTTGTTCTAATTCAAGATCCTGCAAGGCAACAAGGGCAAGAAGTACACGTATAGAAGTGTGACGAACAACAGGAGAAAACACTTCATGAAAGTCTACACCATGTTTTTGAGTGTAGCCTTTAGCAACTAAACGTGCTTTATATCTTGCATCTTCAACTCCGGGATTGCCTTCTTTCTTCTTATAGACCCATTTACAGCCTACAACTCTTTGGCCTTTTGGCAATTTCACCAACTGCCAAGTATCATTCTTGTGCAGAGATTCAATTTCTTCTTGCATCGCAACTTGCCACTCAGAAGAATTAGGACATGAGATTGCTTCAGAGTATGTGTGAGGTTCTCCACCTTCAACTGTATCCTCTGCAACAACAAGAGCATAAGCAACCAAATTCCCTTCATTATATCTTTCAGGCCGTTTGATTTCTCTCCTGGGTCTATCTCTGGCAATAGAATAGTTTTCACGACGATCTGGTTCAGTGGAATCAGGAACCTCCGATGTGATCGGAGATGAGGAAATATTCTCTTTGCTAGGAGTTGGTATTTCAAACTCAAGCTCCACCTTCTCGTCGGTTTTCTTCGAATCACCTGTGTCAGAAGGAGAAGAACTGACAGTTTCTTTTTCAGGGAGAATTAGCACATTTTCATTGAAAGTAACGTCCCTACTGATAATTACTTTCTTAAGTTCAGGACACCACAAGCGATACCCTTTCACACCAGATGCATAACCAATAAATATGCATTTTCGAGCTCTAGGCTCTAATTTTCCCTGATTTACATGTGCATATGCAGGACATCCAAAAATTTTCAAATTCGAATAATCAACAGGATTACCTGACCAAACTTCCTCTGGAATCTTGAAGTCGAGTGATGTGTGTGGGGAACGATTCACCAAATAACATGCGGTAGATGCAGCTTCGGCCCAAAATTCTTTAGGCAAGGCAGCATTAGAGAGCATGCAATGAACTCTCTCCATCAATGTCCTGTTCATTCGTTCTGCAACGCCATTTTGTTGAGGCGTACCGGCAACTGTACGGTGTCTCACAATGCCTTCATTTTCGCAGAATGCGTTGAAATCGCCTCCACAAAATTCTAGACCATTATCGGTCCTGAGTCGCTTGACCTTCTTCCCTGTCTGGTTTTCCATCAAAATCTTCCACTTCTTAAAAGTGGAAAAAACTTCATCTTTGTGCTTTAAAAAATAAGCCCAGACTTTACGAGAAAAATCATCAATGATGGTCAGCATGTAACGATGTCCTCCTTTTGAAGGAACATGTGAGGGTCCCCAAAGATCTGAATGAATATAGTCAAGAGTACCTTTGGTTCTATGAATTCCGGTACCGAAAGTTAATCTTTTCTGTTTACCGAGAATGCAATGTTCACAGAACTCCAACCTACCGGTATTCTGACCGCACAAAAGACCTCTCTTGCTCAGGATGGTCATTCCTTTTTCACTCATATGGCCAAGTCGCATATGCCATAATTTTGTGACGTCTGAATCTGACATAGATAATGATACAGCCGCAAAACTTGTAACAGTAGATCCCTGCAACACGTACAAGCTTCCAGATCTATTAGCTTTCATTAAAATAAGAGCACCTTTAGAGACCTTTAGAACTCCACCTTCAGCTGCATATTTACACCCAAGGGACTCCAGGGTGCCAAGAGAGATAAGGTTCCGTTTCAAGTCAGGAACATGTCTAACACCGGTTAAAGTTCTAATCATGCCATCATGCATTTTAATTCTAATTGTTCCTTTTCCTACAACTTTACACTGAGCATTATTCCCCATTAAGACAATACCACAATCAACAGATTCATAAGTAGTAAACCAATCTTTATGGGGACACATGTGATAGGAACAAGCAGAATCTAGAATCCACTCCGTTTTAGATCTAGTTCCAAAATCAGTAACAGACAAAACTTCACCTTCAGACTCTTTTTGTGCAATACTTGCTTCAGCTGAATTTTCTGAATTCTTCTGATTATTGTTTTCGCCCTTTTGCTGCTTATTTTTCAACTTAAAACATTCTGAAATTACATGTCCCTTTTTCTTGCAATAGCGACAAAATTTCTTATTATCTCGGCCTCTAGACTTTGATCTGGATTTACTTCTACTGCTACTACTGTGATCCATAGTTCTCCCCCTAACAATTAACCCTTCAGCTTCATCCTTTGAATTATTCTCATAGTCATATTTTTCTTTTGACAAGAGATTTTGTTTGACATCATCAAAGGTTAGGGTCTCATTACCACCGTATAACATAATATCTTTAAAGTTACGGTAAGATCGGGGGAGTGAGCAAACTAACAAAACAGCTTTATCTTCATCATTAATTTCAACATCTAAATTTTCCAAATCAACTATGATGGAATTAAACTCATCAAGGTGAGTTTGAATGGGTGTACCTTCGACCATCTTAATGGTATAGAGGCGCTCCTTGAGACGAATAATGTTGGCAAGACTCTTCGTCATATACAATGACTCCAACTTAAGCCATAAACCTGCAGCTGTATCCTCCTTGATAACCTCTCGCAGAACTTCTTTGGATAAACAAAGTTGGATTGCTGACAAGGCTTTTTCATCTAACTCTTCCCAATCTTCATCCGACATGGTGTTCGGCTTTTTCGCCTTTCCTGCAAGGGCCTTTTTCAACCGATGCTGGGTGAGAACGGCCATCATCTGAACTCGCCAAATGCCAAAACTGATTTTTCCATCAAACTTCTCAACATCAAATTTCATGACAGAAGCCATGTTGTGAAATCCAAATAAATATTACAACGCTCTGATACCAGTTTGTTGCGGAATTTAGCGTGGTAATGGATAAATATTTAGTTTCAATAATTGATGATAAAATGAGAAGTAAAATAATAAATGGAAGAGACACAAGATTTACGTGGAAACCCTCCAATGTAGAGGGAAAAAAACCACGAGGCGAGAGAGAAGTAAATGCACTATGAAAAATATGGAGATACAAGTGATTTTACACCCACACAAAAATACACTCAAGATAACACCTCACTACACTCAATGAATATGGCAAGAGTGTGTATATATATGAAAAGGTGGTATATGAAGAGAGTGGATAGTTTTAGAGAAATGCTCTTGGAGGATTTCTCTCTTGGATGAATTTCACTTGTTTTAATCTTCTAAATGTGCTCCAAGCAAGGTTGCCTTATATAGAGGTGTATCACCATGTGAACAAATTTCAAGTCTTCCTTCCATTGTTGAAGATGTGCCATCCTAGTCCAAGTTAGCTCACCAACATTGCCAACCAATATTGAATTTTCTTAGCCACCAAAAGACTAGTAGTGTGAAACATTGAAGCCACCAAAAACTAGTAACGTGAACCAACATTGAAGCCACCAAAAGACTAGTATAAGCCATGAGAAACATGTTTCTTAGCCACCAAAGGACTAGTAGTGTGAATCTTAGAATTATAAGGCAATTTTAACATTATGGAAGACTTTTTCAGAGATTTTACAAGCTTACAAATGCAGATCAAACAAATAAATAGAAAATATATAATCCATCAATTCAGAAAAATCATAGTCACTCGTAGCAACTATATGTAATACATGTAAATATGATAAACAGAAAATTAATTATCAACTGATATTGCGTTTGAGTAGAATAAACAATTCAGTATTGTTATGGCTTAACTCATGAAATGAGGAGTGATTGTCTGCAACTTTCTTGGCAAGGTTATGAAATATTTGGTCTAAAATATTTTCACCAACTCCAAAGTGTCCTTTCAAGAGACCCTCAAAAACTGATCTTGTAAGCGAGACAATAAGCTTCACAAAGGTCTCTGGATCATATTTCACTGGACGACCTGAAACGTGTAAATTTTCAATACTAAAATGCCCATTTCTCTTAATAATTTCCTCTAACTCCTTTGGGGAAGAATAGTACAAAGGCAAATTGAAGGTGTCTACTTTTTCTTCACTTATCACTCCCTAAAAGAAATCAATCAAAGATAATATAAGATTAGCTTAATAATAGAAGGTCAAATGATAATAACATGAAAATAATGTCTTTGGTTCTTACCAATTTAGCCATGTCTCTGAGGGAATCCCCCCATAACTGATAAAGTAACCCAGCAGGTGTCTGAAACATAAAGATACCATCCCTACGACAAGTAATTATAATAGCCATTAATCCACCTCCAACAACTTCTTCAGCTCTGGCATTTAAGAAACTATCTATATCATTCTTGAATTGGTTCAAATATGCCTCAGCAGCTTCCTTTACTAATCCAGAGCAACATATGCTTTCTTTATTCAAAGCTGGATCTTCCAAAATTTCTCTTGGAATTTTAGATATCCAGTGCAAGGCATAGAAGGAATTAACAAAATGGATGGAGGATTTTGGAAAAAGGCGACTGTAAAAAGAACCAGGCACTCCAGCTGCAAAATAATTTTGATATGAAGACAGGGTTTTAAAAAGAGTGTTAAAATCATTGTCTGTTTGGTCATTGAAGAGAACTTGGAATTCTAAGGGTGGTGGGTTTTGAAGTTGGGTTTGGTATTTATGATTGACAGCTTCTATTATGTATTTAACTGCAAAGAATGTATTGGGTCCGGTTGAACAACCTAAATCTGCTACTGTAAATGTGGTTAACTTATCAAAATTAGGGTTCTTGAAATCAAGGTTTTTCTTAATGCCTTCACATACTAATTCTTTTGCAGCATCTGCCCCTTCTTTCTGTAGAAAATGCAAAGTAAATTCAGTTACTATATGTCTTTATGATTTTACGAAATATTAGTAGAAATTAATAGTAGAGAAGAGAAGAGAAGTACCTGATAGCTAGAATTTTGAGCATAGCTGTTAGGACCATCTCCACCCACCATTGGACGTGATTCTTTAACCATTTTGGTTTCTTTATGAGCTGCTTTTAATGGTTATACTTCAAACGCAGACTGCCTATATATATATTTGTAGAGATTACATATCTTTCTTCATCGTTACTAAATTAATTATCAGTTTATAACCTAATCCAGGAATTATTAATAATAGATAGTTTCCCATGCGAAGCAACCTATAATTATTTATTTATCCCAATTTTCCGATTAGTTGACTACAGCAACACGTTCTGCGCGCAAATGTATTAATAATGGCATTCAATGAATGAGTTGATGGGAAGTAACACAAAATCACTTCACAACAAAAAACTTCCCCACTTGAATGAATCTATTAGGAGTAACAATGAGTAATAAATTCAAGTAACACAAGCTGCCCCAAATCATGCACAATCAAAAATAACATTCACCGCATGAACACAAATCTTTTTACGTGGAAAACTCCTCCGGTGTGAAGTATAAAAACCACGGGACCTCTCCTCCGGTCCAAGGAAATAAAGTTCACTATCACAAATATTGTCTTACAAATTACAGCAAGCTACAACCACAAAAAATGTAGCTATACTACAAACAACCACAAACAAATGTGTAGCAACACAATGGAGTGATCACAAAATACAGCTACTGTTCTCAGTACATTTAAAAATGTTCTACTCATCCAAAAATTAAACTGATCGGCCAGAATCAAGAATTGGATGTTAGGAACATGCTCACCAAAAATCAGCTCAATCTGACAAAGGATGACTGCCGAAACGCTGAAGAAGATGAAGCTAAGTAGGGCTGGAAGCAGAACAAGACAGCTTCCGATTCAGAGCCAGAACTCAATCTCTGAACCTCCAAATCAAAATCCCGTCGGTGAGAATCAAGAATAGAGAGTAAAGAACAACATAACCAAAAATCACAACGATCCAACGGTTGGAACTCCGGGAATCTCCAGAACACATGGCTGGTGCTGGATGGGGCTGTGCAGAAAAATCCCTCTCCTCTCCTCTTCTTTTCTGTTTTTCCTCACATGGTTTTGGATGAATGTGTCGATCAAATAGCAGCCAAAAAATATCATAACTATGGTTGTTAGTTGAGAGGCAATCTTGTAAAACAATAATTAATTTAATGGACTTCAAAATATGGGATTTTACCGCATAGGAAGGGAACCCAAACCCAACATGAGTTAGATGATCAAGATCCAAAAAGTTTTTAAAAAATGAAAAATATCTTCCTTGAGATTTACATTTCATGAAAGACACCTTATATAAAAAAAGGTAGCGTCTTGTAAACAAAAAATATTTATTAGTGGAGCCGTTGGTGCAACTCTTAAAATAAATTTTGATGCAACTTTTCTCCCCTCTGTCGGCCATGGAGCCGTTGGTGCTGTAATTTCAAATTGCAATAGCAGGTTTGTATCAGCAGCAACATCTTCCTTATAAGGTTGTTTTTTTCCTACAGTAACAGAAGCTCAGGCGTTAAGAACAGTGTTGTCTTGGTTGCTGTCGGGCTACTTCAGCTTGAAAATTCATATTGAGACCGATTGTCTGCAAGTTTTCTGTGCTATGAAAAATTCTGTCCAAGACCGGTGTGAGTTTGGAGTTGTTATTTCTGAATGTAAGCTACTGTTAGTTCAATTGCCAAATGTCACGTTGGCTTGGATTAGAAGACAAGCTAATGATATAGCTCATGTTTTGGCTAAATCAGTTCCTCGTGGGCTTGTTTTCAAACTTGGGATATTGTGCCCACTTGTATTGCTCGTTTTTTCTTTTAATAATATATAAACCAATATTAAATGTCAAAAAAAAAATATTTATTAGTTTTACAAGTTTTCAATATTCACTATAAAAAAAGGAGACTCGTCGTAGGATCACCGCTAGTAAAATTTTAAATTTTATTTTTAATATATTAGATATTAGGTAGTATGACATATGAGATTTTTTATAAAAAATTAATTTAAAATTTGAAATATATTAATAATTTTTAGTTCATAACTTTTAGAAGGCTTTTATTCGCCAAGAAACAAAATCCATTGACTTTGCAAATAAATACATAATAATTAAATAAATTATGATTTTATTTTATCTAAACATTAGTAATTAAATAAATTACTAGAAAATTTTTAAAAGAATAAATATTTCAAATAATATAATTTTAGACTAACTAATCACCCATTCCGCTTTAATAGTAACATTTGATCTTTTTACAAGAATTAAGAAAATTATTGGAATATATTGATATTTTAAAATATATGGTAGAATGTCTAAATTGCATTTTTTAAAATTAAAAGCTCCACATCTAAGTTTGCAAGAAATCATCTAATAAATATGGGTAAACATGAAAAAAATAATTAGTATAAAATGAACATTTAAAGTGGAACAAGTTGTAGCTATTAAAGTAAAACGGAGGGAGTAACAAATTTTAAAAGGAAGTAATGTTGAACCCTCGTATCTATATCAAACAATATAATTTTGGATTAAGTATTTCAACTTTTTTTTTTGCTACTCTCACATTTTTAGACGTTTAGTCTTTTTTTAAATCAAGTGTATTATGTAGTAACATGCTTATTTAACTTTTAACTGAACATAATAGATAGTGGCTAAAAATTTTTCAAAATAAAAATTCAAATTTTGGTTCAACCGAACTGAACTCCTGGTTTATTTTTTAACATTAAAATGACATTAAATAGAGCGTGGACCGATAATTTGACTTCAAAATTATGAACTACCAATTTTAATTCATATATTGTGCGGTTTGATTCCAATTTATTTCTGATTTGAATTAAACCGGTGGCCATCCTTATTTGTTAGCAGTAAATTCATGGTGATTGCTTCTTTCCTATATTTGCTTTATTCTGTAAAATTTTCAGATTCACTAGTAGATTGTGAATCACTTTTCATCCTTAGATAACTATTTTCAGTGTATGCTGGTTTCCTTCTTCAATAAAATTTTTGTAGCTATTCGAAAAAAGAAAAGGATAAATTTCTTAAGGTACGGTGTGCTTGGCTATCTTCATATTGAATTTAGATCCGTTAATTAGTTAACAGTTAACAAACACAAAATGAAAAAGGAAAAGGCATCTTCCTTTATTAAAAAAAAAGAAATAATAATAATTTCACATGCAATCTTTATTACAAGAAATAGAATTACTTAGTAAATTTGGAAGCAACCACAAGTGCTTCAGATATATATATATATGAGGATAGAGAACTAAATGCAAATTTATCATTAACCAATACATCCAATGGTCATTTCTCGGTACAATCAGGTTACCATTTACGTGTACAGCAGTCCCTTCCACCAGCTACTTATCCTTCAGGCCCTGTTTGGAAGTGCATTTGGTCCTTAAAAATCCTAACCAAGGTGGCAGTGTTTATCTGGCGAGCATGTTGACAGTTTATTTCACAAGTGTACGAATTGCTACAAGTAATATATGATGAGTGAGATATCATCCCACGACGATTGCATTCCAAGTACCAAAATTATGTTATCTCGTTATTATTTAAACGATAAATGAGAGAATTGTTTATAGAAATTAAATTCAACAAGTAAAAATAAGAAGTTAAGCAAGCAATTATTGATTAAAGAAATCAAGGATTTAAAACTACTAGGGGTTTTAATTTCACTTAATTCTTTCCAATTTATTTCATTAGTTCATTAATCAATTTAATTATTCAAGTAGGGGAAACAACTCTGAATTCACTAACAAGCTCTTCCGATGTATTGCTAGCTATTTTAATTCCATTTAATTACCTATCTTCCAACAGCACAATCAAATATGAATTAAATCATTAAGTTATGTAGTTGTTCATGAATTTACAATTTAAGGTTGATAAATCATAAAAACCCCCCCATGAGTCAAACCATATAGCTTCCGCATCAAGTTATTATTCTCATGTGTTTTATTAACCTTTTCTTATCAAAGATCCTTCTTCCGATAGTGATAATTGAAATAAATCAATCTAGGAGAAAACTCTGCCTAGAAGCATTAAATTCATTAATAAATCATAACTTGAATAAGGAAAAATAAATCTAATTGCATAAATTGAAAAAGAGATTAAGCTACATCAAACCCCTAGTATAAAAATTTAGTTACACATAGTACTTAAATAAAACCCAATAATACTTGATAAATATTCCATAATCAATAAGGATAATGAAAGAAATAAATAAGATTAAGAGTTTAGAAATAAGAACTAGTGATAAATTGCTTGGATGGCTTCCTTGAAACTTTGCACAACTCTTGAATACTTAACTTCTAAAAACAAACTATATACAAAGCTATAAAATGAGAGAAAGAGTATAGAGTGTAGTGTAATATGTGGGACGGGATCTCTACAATGCATCCTTCCTCTCTTTATATAGACTTCTTGGGAGAGAACTTCTACATTGTTTAGGGAATAAATTCCACCTTGTTTATGGGATAAAGTTCTCAATCATGTCTTCCATGTGCATAAATTAAGGCTTGATTTGTATGTGAAGAAAGTTGTCCAAGATTAGCTCTTGAAATTGGTGAAAATTGGTTGGCAACTTTTGACTTAGTTTAAGATTCTTTGCTTGGCACGGGCGTGCGCGCCTCTGGAAGTCTTATGCAATAACAGCACGGGCATGCTGATTAGCACGGGCACTGTAGCACAGGCATGCTTAATGAATTTTTACCTCATTTTTGTCATTTTCTTGCAAAACCCTGCATTTTTCCTCAAAATCAAGTGAGTTGTGTTTCAAGAAAGCTTTTAAATAAAAACATATCAATATTACATAAAAACTAATTTAAATTAATTAAAAGTAATAGAAATTTTAATCAATATTACAATAAAAATACTATAAATGACACTTATCAAAATTCCCCAAACTTAAACCATTGCTTGTCCTCAAGCAACAAAACTAAAAACTAAGAAATCTAGCTTAATATAGTAGGGAATAATTATTCACAATTTCAATAAGTGTCAAAAGTCATTAACATGAGAATGAATCATGTATTTACTATGCTAATTATATTCTAGCAAAAATTCAATTTTCAATAAAACACATTCCTTAATTTAAACATAAGTTAACAAGATTTTAACACTAACAATTATTCAACTTATGATAGGTAGAGTGTGAATTTTCACAAAAATCGTTTAACCTTTAAATAAGAGATTTAAATATAAGTTCAACATTTCCATAGGCAAAATTAATCATCTCTTCTCCACAATTGAAATGCATATAATTTAAAATATCAAAAGGTCTTTATTTAGGTTGTAATGGGGTTTTAGGGATATAATCTTAGCTAAGTAAAGAAAAGGATAATATGGTATACAAAAGTACAAATAATGTTTAATATCAGGATTTTCATTTATATTAAAAACGAATTTTTATTTGTAAAGGGGAACTAACTTTGAAGTCTCTTACTAGCTTGAAATTAGAGCTATTTTTGGCAAGGTCTCTTTATAGCACTTTTGATATTTTCTCCCTTGCTAAAGTTCCCCAAACTTGAATTCTTGATTAATTGCTTCTCTTATGGGGTTTTTCTTTCTTTTTTTTTTTTTTTCATTTGCTAGTATTAATGAAATTTTCTCCCTTTGTTGCTATGTTTTAATAAAAATCAAATCCTTCAATTTCACATTATTGCACTTAGGATAGAAAATTAATTTGGTTTAATGGCTAGGTTTAAATATGGGTGAAAAATAAAAATTTGATATAGGCTTCAAATTAGTTGCAAGGGTCATACTTTAACTTAGGTTGTATAGGCTAAACATGAAGTTTTTAACAAAGAATGTCTAAATCATTTCTTTCTAAATGTAAGCATAAAAAAATTTGTCTTGAAGAAAATTTTAATTTTGTTCTAGGAATGCCAAGGTTAAATAAATTTTGATTAAAATACATGTCACGACCCGATTCCACGGGCCGGACCGACACTAGGGCCCAGGTAAGCTTAAGGCCCCCGAGGCCCGTAGTAAGCCTGAAACCCTAAAATTTGCTATCTTAATATAAATTTCGAATATTCAGCCCATATTAAAAAAATAAGCCTCAAGATTTTATTTCATCTCATTTCTAATATAGGCTCAAAGCATCATTTCGTCTACGATAATACACGACTAAAGGTAAGTAAATTCTACAACTGCGGAGTCACTAACTATTTGATATACATAGCCTTTTATACATACAGTTACATACTGAAATAATTATGGAATTAAGGAAAATTTCTTTGATGCCTTGCGTCAAAGAAACGTAACCTAATTCGAACTAAAGAGGAACTTACTTCCTGAAAAAATTAAACAAGACATGTGAGTTTTTCCTAAAATGATAATTATTGCACAACACATACAGTCACACAAATGTGTAAATATATCAATCCAGTCATCCGACTAGTTATATGCTCACGCAGCCAGTCACACAAATGGCATGTCACCAGCACTCACAAACAATATCACCTTCAAATAATCACATCACGTGGAAATTAGTCAGTGGAGTCACCGAAACCCCCGATGAGCCGTCCTCTCACATGGCTCATCCTCTCACGTGTGCACCAGGGAGCCGATCCCCCATTCTGACCGGTCTAATCCTCACTTGACCAGCCCTCTCATTGTTTTTCCATTCTCTCTTTTCTTTTCCATACCAACAGGTGGCAACCCGGTCGTCTCCATCAAATCTAGATCATCAGGCGCTCACAACAGGAGGCCACCCTGCGGGCTGCGATCAAACCTAGATTATCCGGTGCGCCCAAATAAAGAAGCCAACCTGTGGTTAACAGTAACGGTAACAGTAGGTGCACACGGGGGCGCCGATCTCCCATTACCCGGCCGACGGTCCAGTTTCACAATTCATCATAATCAAGATCCATGCTTTATCGACCGTCCTCACAAACCCATGGTGACCCACTTCATCCCAATTCCACACAAGCAAAGCACAGCAATATCACAACACAATTAATCAAACATTGCAATCAAATGCAGACATATTATTCAATTAGACATCGTAATGCAATGCACAATTAAACATCCAAAATCAATGCAAATAAATAAATAAATAAATAGTATTAGCAATTAACAACAATAATATAATAAATAACAATATTAACAATAATAATGTAAATAAATAAATGAATATTTAAATAGTTAAATGAATAATAAAGTTTATAAACAACCAGAGCACTATATTTATTATGTACCAAATTATAGAACTAATCTAAATAAACTTATTAATTATGTTGTTAATTAAAATTTATTCTAATTTCTATCAAAATTTCGGCAGCACCTCCCCTAAAAATTGGACTATCTACCAGCTCAAATATCACAATATTTTTATATCTTTCAATCAATACACACAGCCCATCCGTCGGGCAATCAATCAATTTAAAATACCCATCCGCCTTCAATAATATATCACCAATCAACCATAATTTACAAATTAAAGACCTTCAACTAATCTAGGAATATTATCATCAATTCTTTGCTTAAAGTATAAACACTATCATTAAACATTTATTAAAGTTCTAGACTAACTATTAAGAACTGACATTTCAATTAAATTACAATTTAATAAATGCTTCTACTAGATAACTCAGCTCGAAACTTAAACATATAATTAAAGCTTCATAATTTCTCCGTCTTAATATAAAAATACGACTTCTATATATAGCTAAAGAGTTTTTCAATTGAATTGTTACTTTAGCAAGAATATTGCTATCATTATCATGCTATCCTCATTCTTAACTAAAACTATCTTAATCACACTAACATATTTACTAAAATATGTTTCAAATAAAGTTAGCAAGAAATTAATTTAAATTTCCTAAAATATTTATATGAACAATAGTATTTGACGCTTTATTCTATAGTAATTCAATTAGCACATCAAATCCTGTAACTATACTCAATGAATTCATTAATCAATTAATTCTTTATATAATCAAAAATTTAGAATTGAGTCTTAGAACGTACCAATTGCGAATAGGGCGACGATTCCACGATCAGCGCGAAGGGAAGAGCATTCTGTCTCTCGGGGCCTCGCCGGAGTGTCGCCGGCCGGTCACCGGACCGCCGCCGCCGGCCGCCGTGCACGGTGGCCGGAGCTTTGATCTTGCTCAGAAATTCGCGAGGTTACCACCACCAGACTCGAAATTTCATGAGGAGTCCGAATCCCTCATTCCTTTACTGAGCCAGTGGCTCGTTTGGCCGAAAATGGCGTTGACAGCTGCTGGGCTTTCTCCTCTCATGGTGGCTTCATCCTTCTCGCACCATCGCTGGAGCTCAGGGCGAAGAAACGATCGCACGAAGGAGGCGAGTCGAGTTGTACCCACCCTTCGCGTTGAGACTGCCGGAAACGGTGAGAAATCGCCGGACCTTGATGGAGGAGAGGCTGTCAAGGGAGACAGCTCAATACGCGCCATTGCAGGTTCGATCTGCTTGAAGTAAGGCCGGAAACGCAGTCAGCGACAAACGGGAAGTCATTCGCCACCACCTGCTCGCCGTGAAGTGGCCGAAAACGCAGCGCAAGGGGAAGAGCTGTCGCACGCTGGCGATGGCGCAGGGAAGAAGAAGGAAAAGAAGAAAAAAATAAAAAGAAAAGAAAGAAAAATCTTAGGCTTCTAGACCATTCCGGTTCGATTCGAACTGGTTTGGTCTAATTTAAGGATTCGGCTCGATTTTACTCGGTTTGCAGGGTTTTTCACTTGGTTTCGGATTATTCGTGCGGTTTTCGAAAAATCAATCTGCGTTTCAGGTCCGGTTCAATTATTTTAATTATTTTAATTAGGTTTCATAACATTTCCTCCATTAACTAAATTGAAATTTAAAAAAATATAGTTAGTAATCATATTTGATTTTTAGGAAAATTAATTTTTATATATATATACATAATAGATTAATTGCTGGACTTCATTTTATTACTCGAAAGTTTCCGAACGAACTATTTTGGGCTTAGGCCCAATTCGAAAATTTGGGCTCGAATTGGGACTGTGTTATACTTGCAACCCACGCGGCCAAAATTTGCGATTTTTGATTTAATAAAAAATGCAAAGGTTTCGAAAATAAAAATTCAGGGTGTTTCAATACATCTCTATATCATAGAATTCACAAAAAATTAGTGTTTATAATCTTAGAAACAAATAGTTAAATCAAAGAATCATGTTAAGTCAAAAATTAAAATTTAAGCTGAAAAATAATTAACTTCGAAAAACAACTAAATTCATTGCAAGTTAATGAATTATGATAATTTTTGAAACTTGCTCACAATTATTCCAACCATATTAAACTAATGAAATAAACAAACAAAAAAAGTAAATAAAATTTTGAATAAAATTTTCCTTTCCCCAACTTAATTTAGCACATTGTCCCCAATGTGCGCAAAAATAAGTTCAATTCCCCAAACTTATCATAAATCATGAATGCAAGGTAAGAAAATAAAAATAAAGTAGAAAACATCTTACCACCATTACACTGACAAACACAATAAAAGACAAGAAAACAAAGAGCATAGTTTTAATGGCTAAATGCTGAAAATGGGAAGGAATAACATAACACAATAATAATAATAATAATAATAATATAGACCTAATTTTTAAAAAGAAAAAAATTGAAATAAAAATAATAATAAAAAATTCCTAATTAAAAGCAAATAAAACAAATAAAAAGAAATGAATGTAAGTCTTTTTTTTTTAAAAAAAAAAAGAAAAAAAAAAGAATAATTAAAAGTAAATAATTAAGGAAGAAGAAGAAAAAATGAACGATAAGTCCAAAAGAAAGGAAGAAAGAATGCAAAAGTGGGTAGAGTAGGACCATGAAAAGAAAGAAAGAAAGAAAGAAAGTAAAAACAGGTAGGTAAAAGCAGGTAGAGTAGAACAAATTGTTCTTGTGTTGACGTGTAAGCTACTGACTTGCATAAATTTTGTATACCAATTGACACGCCCATGCTCCTTGACACACCAGCCCGTACTACTTCCTGGTTTGTACAGGTGTGCCATTTAATACACCAAGCCATGAAACTTTTATTCTAGACCATTTCTCCTGCAAAATTAGCTTAATTGGAGTAATAAAAAAAAATTTTAATGACAGAAAACATCTTTTTTTTTAAAAAAAAAACCTGTGAATTAATTCATCGAACCAATTTTTTTTTTATTTTTTTAAAGGTAAAAGACGTAATTGTTGGAAAAAAAAAGAAGGGATTAAATAGTACACAAAAATAAGAAGATATATATAAAAATAAAATAAAATAAAAGACGTAATTATTGGAATACAAAGAAAATAATATAGTTTTGCAGAAAAAAAAAATTACAGTGATAAACAATACGAAAATAAAATAAAAGACCAACAAGTGACAATACTTGAAATAAAAGGGCAACAGAAAAAAAAAAATAATGATAGAAATACTACACTTAAAGGAAAACAAGGAGAAAGAATAATAACAATAAAATAGAATAAATAAATAAATAAATAAAAACAAAGAATGCATGTGACATTCATAATGGAGAACAAAAAAATGAATGTCACTTTCACACAAAACATGACATATGTAGGAAAGAAAAATAAATAAATAAGAGACACAATCATTGTGAAGAAGCAACTTTTTTTTTTTTTTTTCTTCACAACTGTGCCTCAAGACATGGCCTGACCGTGTTGCCTGTGGTACTGGGTAGCACGGGGGTGCTGTGTAGCACGGGGGTGCTGGATAGCACGGGTTGGGGGTGCTAGAGTCTGACTATGAGTGTACTTTTCTGTGGAGGCAGCACGGGGGTGCTGTTAGGGGGTGCTGTGTAGCACGGGGATGCTGGATAGCACGGCCTGGGGGGTGCTAAAACCTGAATCTTGCACTTTCAATCAGTTTTCAAGCCTTTGTTTTTTTGACTTGCAATATGAGTACATAAAACATCAAAATAAAAGAAAATAATGGTTTAAAGATGGGAGATTAAAATGAAAAAATATAAGTAATTGTAAAATAAAAATAAATAAAATAAAATAAAATAAAAATTTGCAAAGAAAGAGAAAGAAAATGATGGGTTGCCTCCCATTAGCGTTTTGTTTAAAGTCTTTAAACTCGACTTTTGAGAAGTTTATCAAATAACGGCATTCGCCCATAGTATGTATCATGTAGTATCACATATGGGTCTTGGTTGAAAATGCCCTCAAGATTGGCTAGTTTGAGAAAATTTATGCTCATCATACCAACAACATCTTGCTTTGAATGATGAACTTGGGGAAAAACCTATATCAAATCATGGAGAACACAATTTATTAAATGTGGTATTATTGGAAAAAAAGGATCTTCTGGTTGTGTATATATAAAGACCATTGACGAGCTCAAATCAATAGTCTCAATTATTTCTTCATCCACTAATATTGCTTTCTACTTATTTTCATTTAAACTCTCATCCATTGTCCCTTCCAGTTGTACCTCGCATTTTTCATGGTCATTAATAATCATATCTGAAAACAAGAAATTGAGATTTAATTTGTCTTCAAAGGAGTTGCATTTTTCACATGTAGGCTTTACTTCTTCTAAATATGCAATTTCCCATGAAATTTCCTTAGAATTGTACTCCTCATCTCGATATTCATTAATTGCCATGGTTATCAATTTTGCTGCTTGTACCTCCAAATTCTCTATTGCTGTTTGTTGGATTTTAAAATTCTCACGAGTTTCATTCATAAATTCAATGAGAGATTTAGTAAGGGCAGCAATCAAATCCTCCTCTAAATTCTTTTGTTTTTCTTCTTCATATTCAAAATTTTGAGGATATTGGTGATTCTAGCCGTGCAATGAATGATCCCAATGCCAACGGTAGTCAAAATCTGCCATATCATTTAACATGTAAAGTATATCTTCATAGCTGCTTTCTAGAAGGTGAATACCGGTTGCAGAAAATCCATTAGCTACCCAATTTCTAGTTTCTTCATTTAATCCACAATAGAATATGTAAGTGAGAGATTTATTAGTAAAATTATGATAAGGACATTTTTCCAATAATTCATTAAATCTTGCCCAAGCTGCATAAAATGACTCCAAGTGTTGTTGATTAAAATTTGCAACTATTTGTTGACAATACATCTCAAGCACTTGCAAGAAAATGATGAAAAATAAAATCAACAAAAATAAAAAACATACAAATAATATAAACAAAGAAATAAACATAGAAAGTAAAGATCAATAAAAACAAAGAAACAAGATACTACAAATAATATAAACAAATATTTCAATTAAGAAATAAAACAAAATGTCTAAATTAATAACAAGATAATTTGTATTAATATTGGTATTGTCAATCCCCGGCAACGGCGCCAAAAACTTGACAGCTTATTTCGCAAGTGTACGAATCGTTACAAGTAATATATGATGAGTAAGATAACGTTCCATGAGGATTACATTCCAAGTACCAAAATTATGTTATCTCGTTATTATTTAAACAATAAATGAGAGAATTGTTTATAAAAATTAAATTCAACAAGTAAAAATAAGAAGTTAAGCAAGCAATTATTGATTAAAGAAAACAAGGATTTAAAACTACTAGGGGTTTTGATTTCACTTAATTCTTTCCAATTTATTTCATTAGTTCATTAATCAATTTAATTATTCAAGTAGGGGAAACAACTCTGAATTCACTAACAAGCTCTTCCGATGTATTGCTAGCTATTTTAATTCCATTTAATTACCTATCTTCCAACAGCGCAATCAAATATGAATTAAATCATTAAGTTATGTAGTTGTTCATGAATTTACAATTTAAGGTTGATAAATCGTAAAAACCCCCCATGAGTCAAATCATATAGCTTCCGCATCAAGTTATTATTCTCATGTGTTTTATTAACCTTTTCTTACCAAAAATCCTTTTTCCGATAGTGATAATTGAAATAAATCAATCTAGTGGAAAATTTTGCCTAAAAGCATTAAATTCATTAATAAATCATAACTTGAATAAGGAAAAATAAATCTAATTGCATAAATTGGAAAAGAGATAAGCTACATCAAACCCCTAGTATAAAAATTTAGTTACACATAGTACTTAAATAAAACCCAATAATACTTGATAAATATTCCATAATCAATAAGGATAATAAAAGAAATAAACAAGATTAAGAGTTTAGAAATAAGAACTAGTGATAAATTGCTTGGATGGCTTCCTTGAAACTTTGCACAACTCTTGAATACTTAACTTCTAAAAACAAACTATATACAAAGCTATAAAATGAGATAAAGAGTATGGAGTGTAGTGTAATATGTGGGACGGGATCTCTACAATGCATCCTTCCTCTCTTTATATAGACTTCTTGGGAGAGAACTTCTACATTGTTTAGGGAATAAATTCCACCTTGTTTATGGAATAAAGTTCTCAATCAAGCCTTAAATTTCTCTCAATCATGTCTTCCATGTGCATAAATTAAGGCTTGATTTGTATGTGAAGAAAGTTGTCCAAGATTAGCTCTTGAAATTGGTGAAAATTGGTTGGCAACTTTTGACTTAGTTTAGGATTCCTTGCTTGGTACGGGCGTGCTGATTAGCACGGCCTGGGGCGTGTGCGCCTCTGGAAGTCTTATGCAATAACAGCACGGGCGTGCTGATTAGCACGGGCACTGTAGCACGGGCGTGCTTAATGAATTTTTACCTCATTTTTGTCCTTTTCTTGCAAAACGCTGCATTTTTTTCTCAAAATCAAGTGAGTTGTGTTTTAAGGAAGCTTTTAAATAAAAACATATCAGTATTACATAAAAACTAATTTAAATTAATTAAAAGTAATAGAAATTTTAATCAAATTTACGATAAAAATACTATAAAAATAACACTTATCACATGTCGTAATGTCCTTCCTACAAATGCAAGACTTGGTGCTAGAGGTGTGGTTATCTCCTTCGGGTCCTTTCTGTCATGAAGAGGAGACCCCTTGCCATGCAATTTTTTACTATTCTAATGCTAGGTTGTGTTGGCAGTATGATGGGAAAATAGCCTTGGGTCAGAATTTGCACTCCTTTTATGATGTTTTTTCATCTTTTCTAAGCTTGAATAATGGGGTTCTTGAAGAAGTTTGTGTGCTTGCTTGGAATATATGGAATGCTTGTAATGCATATGTTTGGAATAATGTGCATAGATCTATTTACACTATTGTGTCTTTTGCTAGACGTTATGTGCGAGATTGGCAAGTAGTACTAACTCCATTTCCACGTCTTATGCTGCTCTTTTGCCTATTGCTATGATTTCTAATGCTAGATGGCTGCCTTCGGTAGATGGTGTTTTGAAAGGTAATATTGATGCTGCGATTCGTGGTGATTGCTTCTCATTTGCTATTGTGTTTAGGGATAGCCATGGTCAGTTTTTCAGAGCTATTTCTGGTTGTCTTCTTATTGCTGCTGTTTCACCAGCTATGGTAGAGGCTCTTGCTATGCGGCGTGTGCTTCAATGGCTATCTTTAAATAGCTTGCGTTCTGTTCTCCTCGAGACTGATTCCTTGCCGGTGGCTAATGCAATCAACAGTGATACTGTTAATGTTTCAGACTAGGGTTGAGGCATTTCAGATATTCAATGGATTCAAGGTCAAATGGAAATTGAAATATTTCTTGGATTCGAAGGCAAGCAAACATGACTAGTCATAAGTTATAGTTTAGCTAGAGAAGCATATAATCAAGCTAGCTTTCACATTTGGGATACTGTTCCTTCATTTTATTGAGAGTACTATTCCCTCATATGCTATTCTTGATTAGTACATTATCCATTTTCATGTCCAAAAAAAAAAAAAAAAATGCATCCTTAAAAAGATTCTCTTAGAAAAAAAGATTTATTCTCAATGCGTGTAAGATAAACAGAAAATATATATGGCCTAGACATAAATATTCCTATCGATGTTTCGCTTAAGTAGGATGAACAATTCAATACTATGGTTTACGAAATCAAAAATAGAGAGATTAGCTTCAACTTTCTCTACAAAAGATTTGAATATTTTGTCTAAAATATCTTCATCAATTCGAAAATGTTCCTTTAGGAGTCCTCCTAACTTAGATGCGAAGCAAGAAGCTTGACATCTGCCTCAATCGCCTGGTGTTTCATAATCTCCAAGCTTTTGATACTGAAATGTCCATTTCTATTAATAATTTCCTCCAACTCTGATGTTGCATCGTACACAGGCAAGTTGAAAGACTCCACTTTTTCTTCATTTATCACTCCCTATACAAGAATTAATCAAAATATTAATTTTACAAAATATATAATATATAGAATTTCAAGAAGAATTTTTTTAAATCAAACCATAAAAATAAATAGAGAACCTAACGTTTTTGTATCTTACCAACTTAGCCATTTCCCTAAGAGAATCTATTAATGTTGGGATTATAAATGATTCCGAGAAGGGCCCGCGAAAAAATGCTCCAATAATTACGTATTGGATATTGACGATCGAATCCACCTGAAATAATAACCACGGTAAAATTTAAATAATTACCGTAAATGCCAGATGAAAAATAAGGACACCGAGATTTACGTGGTTCACCCTTCAACTATTATGGGCTACGTCCACGGGACAAAAACTCCGAATAATTCTTCTACTAAAAATAGTAGGTACAAAAGAGATTACAAAAATAGTGGTACTCTAAGTGTTTCCCAAAAACACCCAAAAATTATAATTCTCACCATTTTCTCTCTTTCCCAATTTTAGCAACCCTTTCCTAAAATTCTATACACTCTATGTATTTATATTCTTTTGTTTTTGTACTTTGTGAGTTGCAATTCATTCTCTATTTATAGAGAATGAAAGACGCGTAATCAACGCATCCACCGCCTTCAAGCCATCTTTGTTGAAAAAATTTTCTTTTAAAAAGAACGTGCGTACACATTCTCCATTTTTCTTCTTCTTTTTTTCTTTCTTTCGCAGTCTTCTTTGACTGCCCAAAACAAAATGTGTTTGTTGCTTTATTTTTTTTTCTTTCTTCAAACTTGTGTGGGTCCCACATGTTGGAGGGATCCCACAACAATTCTCCCCCTCCCGACTATATGGTGGGACTCTCCATTCCTGCTGCTTTGACACACAGTTCGAACTTCTCCTTCGGAACGACCTTTGTCAGTATATCCGCAGCATTTCTGTCTGTGTGGATTTTCTGCAACTGGAACTGCTTCTCTTCAATGGGAAGTCTAAGCCAATGATATCTTACATCAATGTGCTTTGTTCGTGCATGATACATAGTATTTTTGCTTAAGTCTAACGCACTTTAACTATCATAATAAACTATATATTCTTCTTGTTGCACACCCAATTCTTGAGAGAATCGCTTTAACCAAAGCATTTCCTTTTCTGCTTCCGTTGCTGCAACTTACTCTGCTTTGGTCGTTGATAACGAAACACATTTTTGTAATCTTGATTGCCATAAAATACTCCCCCTGAGAATGTAAATAGGTATTCTGATGTAGATTTTTTTCATCAAGATCACTGGCCGTATTTGCATCTATGTAACCAACAAGTGCAACCTTTTCACCTTCAAAAGTTAAACATAACTTTGAAGTTCCTCTCAGGTATCTGAAGATCCACTTCACTGCTTCCCAATGTGTCTTCTGGGGATTTGATAGAAATCGGCTCACAACGCCAACTGCATGAGCGATATCTGGTCTTGTACACATCATTGCGTACATCAAACTTCCGACTGTTGAGCAATATGGAACATTTGACATATCTCCTTTTTCTTTCTCTATTGATGGGTAGGATTTCTTACTCAACTTGAAGTGAGGGGCAAGCGGAGTGCTAACTGGTTTAGCATTCTTTATATTGAACCTCTCTAGACTCGTTTAATATATTTTTCCTGCGATAACCATAACATGCAGGACTTTCTGTCTCGGATAATCTCCATTCCGAGAATTCACCTTGCCGATCCCAAATTCTTCAATTGAAATGCTTTTGACAATTCACTCTTTAACCTACTAATCATGTGTGCATCTGGTCCAACGATTAGCATATCATCAACATATAAGAGAAGGATGACAAATTTACCATCAGAGAATTTCTAGGCATATACATCATGATCTGCATCTGTCCTTTTGTAGCCTTGATTCACCATGAAAGAATAAAACTTTTTATACCATTATCGTGGTGCTTGTATCAGCCCATACAATCTCTTCTTCGAGTGACAAACCATGTCCTCTTTTCCCTTGACCTTGAAACCTTCTGGTTGTTCCATATAGATTTCTTCTTCTAGATCCCCATGCAAGAATGCGGTCTTTACATCAAGCTACTCCAACTCAAGATTCAAATTGGCTACAAGACCTAGCACAACTCGAATAGAACTTATTTTCACAACTGGTGAAAAAATCTCATCAAAGTGAATACCTTTCTTTTGAGTAAAGCCTTTGACGACCAATCGAGCTTTGTATCTCACTAGATTGCCATCATCTTTCTTCAGTTTGTACACCCATTTGTTCTTGAGTGTTCTTTTCCCTTTTGGAAGTTTCACCAGCTCATACGTGTCATTCTTTTTCAAAGAATTCATCTCTTCTCGCATGGCCTTTGTCCAGCAATCTCTGTCTTTGTAAGATTGCTCATCTTGGAAGCTCTCTGGCTCCCCTTCATTAGTAATCAAAATGTAATCAAAACTAGGATACCTTGTAGATGGTTGGCGCTCTCTGGTTGACCTTCTTAACTGAGGTTCAACTCCTTTTGGTGTAATGGGGTTCTCTGGCTCCCCCTGCTCAACACCCCTCTACATTACTGTTATCATCTACAATTGTCTCTTGATCCCCTACGATTGGCTCTTCTTCTTCTCGTTCTGATTCTGGCATTCCTCCTCTTGTGGCATCATTTGTAAGAATGCTTCCTAGTGTAATATCATCACTTGTGGATTCTTCACAAGTTGTATCTGCCACGATCTCATTCTCGTGGAATACTACATCTCGGCTCCGGACAACTTTCTTTTTCACTGGGTCACATAACCTATAGCCAAACTCTTCGTCTACATAACCAACAAAAGTGTAAGGAACTAACTTATCATCAAGCTTTGATCTTTGCTCCTTCGGAACATGCATAAATGCCTTGCAGCCAAATACCCTCAGGTGAGAGTATGAAATATTTCTACCTGTCCAGACCTTTTCCGGGATATCAAAATCCCAAGGTGCTGAAGGTAGTCGGTTGATTAGGTAAACAGCAGTATTGACAGCTTCTCCCCAAAATGGCTTAGGTAAGTTGGTCATTTTGGGCATGGATCTGACTCTTTCAACAATGGTGCAATTCATCCATTCAACAACACCGTTGAGTTGAGGCGTACCAGGAACTGTCTTTTCATGCCTAATACCGTGCTGACTACAATAATCTCTAAACTCCTTAGAGATGTATTCACCACCATTATCCGTGCGCAAACACTTCAATGCCACTCCAGTCTCCCTTTTCACCATGGCGTGGAATTGCTAAAAGTGCTTGAATACTTGGTCTTTTGTGTGCAACAAATATATCCATATTTTTTGTGAGAAATCATCAATGAAGGTTAGAAAATATACACTTCCTCCAAGTGATTCTACCTCCATGGGACCACATGTGACATCCTACTGAATCGAGTCGTTGCATAGAGTCGAGTCGAGTAGGGCCGAACTAAAACCCGGTTCGAGCCATTTAACTCCAGCGTGGGTAGAATGGGATGTAACTTAAATAAGTAAGAGAAGTGGACTTACTTGCATAAAATAAAAAGATCAAAGTATAAGGAGTAGGACTTACTTGCACTAAAATATAAAGTTGAGGTATTAAAATGTAACATGTAGAAAATGTAGGTATTATTTGGTAATTGTACCATACAATTAAAGAGATAGTTGGGAAGTATACGAGACTTCCATTTCAGTTTGCTTTCTTCATTTTCTTCATCTTCATCTTCAACGTCTTCTTCATCTTCATCTTCCTCTTTATCTCCTTCATCTTTCTCTTCATCTCCTTCCTTTCTCCATCAATTTTCATGTGATTTAAACACTAAATTCAACCTAGAACTCTATCCAAGTAAGTAGCTTCTCTTAAAGTTCATACTTTTGTGATATTTTAGATGATTTATAAGAGTTATTATGTATAGGAGAGGGGAGCTCAAAGTAGGAGGAAAAGGAAGCTAAGAAGAAGCTTTAAAGCTCTTTTGGTTGAAGGTTTGATATCTCTTTTAGTTTTTCACATTTTCTTGCATGAATACTTGTGTAGTGTGTTGATAATGAAAACATATATTGCTGAATGTTGAATTAGAGGTCTGTAAATGGTGCTAAAGCATGGGATGAATTGAATGAATGAAGTAGATATTGATTTCATGCTGAACCAAGTTTGTTGGACCACTGACCAGTAACTTCACCCTGATTTTTACTCTGTTTAACGATGGAATTAGGAAGTGGTATAGAAGAGTTATTTGTTCCTATATGTTTTAGCTGTCCATGAGTTTTTGAATCACCTAAATTGTTATAAATTGAGAGATATGACCAAAATAGTACAGACTGTGCAGGCTGGAAATCAACAGTCTGGACGGACTGGAAGTTGCTCATTTCAGCAAATATTTGACTACCTTACCAACGTAATTAAGAGATGTGGTAGAAGACAAATTTGTACCCTAATGTGTTGTCTAACCATATAATGTAGAATCACCTAAATTGGAGTTATAAATTGAGAGATATGACCACAATAGTACAAAATATGCAGGCTGGAAACCAACAGTTGGGCAGACTGGCAGTTGCTACTTGAGCTCAATATTTGACTACCTTACCAACGTAATTCAGAGATGTGATAGAAGACAAAGTTGTACCTTAATGTGTTAGCTAACAATAGAATTTAGAATTACTGCAATTGGACTTCTGAATATAGAGCTATGCTAGAATTTGTGAAACATGTGCAGGCTGCCTTGTCATATTTCAAGGCTACATTAGAAATGCTGTTGGCATGCATATGTAGCTTCATGCAACCTAAGATTTACTACTGAATTTGAACCTTCTGAGTTGAGCTAAATTAATAGCAATAAATTCCTTAAACTGACCTGTGACACCCTAGGTGCAATCCCACATCGGCTAAGCACAAGGTGGACGTACTGTACATAAGGAGTAGCAGGCCTTGAGTTCCCGAGACGCGTTTTGGGCTAGGAGGTGGTTCCCTGGCCCAGGAACAAAACCGTGCAGGCCCGGGGCCCAAAGCGGACAATATCTCGGTAGAGCCTGGGATGTTACAAACTTGGTATCAGAGCCAAGCCTTGTCCCTATGGCTGGTGGTGGGGCAAACCTCAGCGAGGACGCTGAGTCCTTAAAGGGGGGTGTATGTGACACCCTAGGCGCAATCCCACATCGGCTAAGCACAAGGTGGACGTACTGTACATAAGGAGTAGCAGGCCTTAAGTTCCCGAGACGCGTTTTGGGCTAGGAGGTGGTTCCCTGGCCCAGGAACAAAACCGTGCGGGCCCGGGGCCCAAAGCGGACAATATCTCGGTAGAGCCTGGGATGTTACATGACCGATAGAAATTAAGTTATCTAATGATTGGTACAAGTTGCCTCACGGGTGCATCAATTAGATTTCCATGCAAATTATCAATTGTGTGCATTTACTTCGATTTATCTATGATATCCTCTTAAAGCATGAAAGAATGAGACAGCATATAGGTAAACAACATGGGTTATGAATTTGATGAAGAATTGAATATGCTTTTGTTTTGTATTCTTGAAATACCGATAATATGCTCCATTGAGGTTAGGCAGAAACCATGTAGATAAGACTATATCGCGACATAGGATAGCAGATCTGCGCCTCATACGGTTTGGTACTCCGGCTACAGGCTGTTGAGTGGATATGATTATATATGGGCCATATCAGCCCAGCCATCCAGTATTCATCCAGTTTCATACAGTATTCATACAGTTCTTCTTATCCCTTCGATTTCACTGTAACCTTATGGAGCCATACAGTTCGGAGATTATATTATTTCTCACTTATATGATGTAAAAATTTCATAAGTCATACAGCATAATGAACAGTAAGTAAACTACTGAAAAGCTAATGCAATATGTGCTTATATGTTTATTTATACATTGATATCATGAAAGTATAATGATATGTGTGCTTGCATGTTTATTTATAATTTGAGATATCCACTGAGCTTTATTTGCTCAGCGAGTTACTTGTTTAACTCGTAGGTTTTGGAACGGGACCGTAGAGAATCATCTTACAACTGCTGCAGTTCATCTTTGGAAGACCCAGTCTTCAGGGTAGCTACTCAATTTGATATTTTGGTTTTGTCTATACTTATCATGGCATGTACAGGGCATATAGTTGGGCCCATTTCATTTTGGAAACTAGTTTAATATCTTGTAACTATTAAGTACATATCTATATATAAAAATAATGTAAAAAGCAACAGCCTGACTTCATATTCAGCATACATAATGATATTAGCATGAAAGGACATAGGTTCAACCAGATTGTAGCATCTTGGCTCGGTTCAGTCGAGTTAACGTGTGGACCGAGAAGGGATGTTACACCACATACGTCAGAGTGTACCAACTCCAACTTGTTGTCTCTCCGTCTAGAGCTTTTCAAAAATGAGACACGATGTTGCCTCTCAAATAAACAATGATCACAATGGTTTATTTTACTTTTGGCTAATGGGATGAGGGACTTCTTAGCCAACATATTCAACTCTTTCTCACTAACGTGTGCCCGTCGCCTATGCCACAAATTTGGTGAAGCATCATCTGCAACTGTATTCAGTTGACCCACACATATTGTTGCGTGCATCTTATATAGCGAGCAACATAATTTTCCTCTCGCCACCACCAAAGACCCTTTGGTGAGTTTCCAATTACCGTCACCTGTATGATGGTGATAGCCTTCCTTGTCTAGTACACTCACAGACAACTGGTTCAACCGAAGATCGGGAATATGTCTCACATTTTTAAGTGTTAATGTGCTCCCGACACTTGTCTTTATGCAGATATCACCGATTCCCACCTCTTGCGAGACACTATTATTTCCCATTCTAATAGTGCCAAAATCTCCTATTTTATAAGTGGAAAAGTATTCCCTTTTTGGAACACAGTGGTCTGAAGCACCGGAGTCTACTATCCACTCAGTATCTGCATCTCCAACATGACAACAATCTGCATCATGAGTGACTAAAGTCACCTCACCATCTTCTGCTAAGACTGTAGCAGATGTATTTCTGTCATTCTCCTGTCTTCGGTTTGCATGCTCCTGTTTGAGTAAATGACAATTTCTTTTGAGATGACCCTCCTTACTGCAATGGTAACATTTTCTCATCTCTCTAGACAATCTACCACCTTACTTTTCATGCCTTGGACCTCTACTCTTGCTCCGACCCCTATTCTCTATGACAAGGGCTTGTGAACTGGTACTGGCAACGTCTCTTCTTCGTAGTTCTTCATTAAGTAGTATATTCTTTACCATAGACATTGTTACCACACCATTTGGAGCTGAGTTACTCTATGATACCACAAGAGTATCCCAACTATCTAGTAGATATCCCAACAGTAGGCATGCTTGCATCTCGTCATCTAAGGACATACCGCTAACTCCTAACTCAGTTACGAGTCCTTCAAAATCGTTCAGGTTTTGTGTAATTGATCGTCCCTCTGACAGCTTCAAGTTCATGACTTTACAAATCATGAAGACTTTTCCTTGAGCATTCGTAGCCTCGTACATATTATCTAATTTCTTCCAGAGAACTTGGGGATCTTTTTCATTTCTCACGTGGTTGTACAGGCTAGCATCTATCCATTGGCGTATTGCACCTAATGTCTGCTTTTTTAATTTCTCCCACTGCCTTTCTTTCATTTCTTCTGGCTTTGCACTGTCACCTTCAATTGGATCGTACAGATCTTTGTAATTGAGGTAGTCCTCCATTCTGGATTTGCACATTGAGTAACTCGAATCCGTCAATTTGATCATTGCCTCGTTGTTAGCCATGTTGAATTCTGTATCGGACAAAATTTACTATTCACAAAATTCACTATTCACGTGAATAGTAACATTGTAGAAACTGACAGAATTTACCAACCAAAGGCTTTGATATCAGTTGTTGGGATTATAACTTATCCTAAGTAGGGCCCGCGAAAAAATGCTCCATTAATTACGTATTGGATATTGACGATCGAATCCACCTGAAATAATAACCACGGTAAAAATTAAATAATTACCGTAAATACCAGATGAAAAAATAAGGACACCGAGATTTACGTGGTTCACCCTTCAATTGTTATGGGCTACATCCACGGAACAAAAACTCCGAATAATTTTTCTACTAAAAATAATAGTTACAAAAGAGATTATAAAAATAGTGGTACTCTAAGTGTTTTCCAAAATATCCAAAAATTATAATCCTCATTATTTTCTCTCATTCCCAATTTTAGAAACCCTTTCCTAAAATTCTATATACTCTATGTATTTCTATTCTTTTATTTTTGTACTTTGTGAGATGCAATTCATTCTCTATTTACAGAGAATGAAAGACACGTAATCAACGCATCCACCACCTTCAAGCCATCTTTGTTGAAAAATTTTTTTTTCAAAAAAAACATGCGTACTCATTTTCCTTTTTTTCTTTCTTTCGCTGTCTTCTTTGACTACCCAAAACAAATCGTGTTTGTTACTTTATTTTTTTTTTCTTTCTTCAAACTTGTGTGGATCCCACATATTGGAGGAATCTCACAACACTCAAAACATCGAAGGTCACATTTATGCTTGGAACTCTAGAGTTTTGAAGTACTAAATTATCTTCATTTGGATGACCAACAATTAGAATAGCCATCAAACCTCCACCAACAATTTCTTCAGCTCTAGCATTTAGGAATTTATTCATATCATTCTTGAATTGATTTGAATATGCTTGAGTAACCTCTTTTACCAACCTTGAGCAATATATGCTTTCTTTATTCAGAGCAGGAGCTTCCAAAATTTCTCTAGGAATCTTAGACAGCCAATGTACTGCATATCAGGAGTGAAGAAAATGAATAGAAGATTTTGGGAAAAGGAGATTGTAAAAAGAACCAGGCACTTCTACTGCAAAATATTTTCGATCGATAGGTAAGGTTCTAAAGAGAGTGTTAAAATCATTGTCCGTTAGGTCATTGAAGAAAACTTGGAATTCTAAAGGTGGTGGGTTTTGAAATTGGGTTTGGTATTTATGATTTATGGCTTCTATTAGATTCTGCACTGCGTAAAATGTATTGGGTCCTGTTGAGCAACCAACATCTACTATTCTAAATGTGGTTAAAGCTTCAAAACTTGGATTCTCGAAGTCAATCTCGTCCTCGACGCCTTCATTTATCAATTCCTTTGCAGTTTCCAATCCTAATTTCTGTGTAAAAAATGCATGTAAATTGTATAAGCATTGCAAAATTTTATACTCCCTCTGTTCTTCCTCTGTTCACTTAATTTAAAGAAAAAAAAAACTCTAAGATTAAGAAAATATTTAAACTAATTTTTTTAATTTTTGAAATAGATAATTAGATATTATTCTCATATAGAGGGAAAAGTTTGTCGGCATAAACATACTGTTCAATTTAAATATTTCATCTTTATGAACTAATCTAAAATGTTTTTATTGATTTAGCATATAATACCAGAACTACAGGCAAACCCCTGCTTAGCAAGTTCTTGAAGGAGCAAACCATTACCAGTTCCAATGTCAAGCACACTCCAGCTAGACAAATATTTATCACCCTGTTCAACAGGTCCAGACTTGATATCATCAACATGATTTGGAATGTGACCTTGTGAAATCTTAATGCACAAGCTCTTGGTCCAAGAAACAACAACATCCATGACATCAGACCCAAACCTACGTGAAAAAGATAACATATAACAGAGCAATGAATTTCGGATAGCAGCCATACACCATAATAACAATACATTAAAGCCTTGTCTTTGAATGTCTTGCCATTCTTTTCATATCAAATTTAACAATAAATTGTATCTTATATACCCTGAAATTTTGATCTTTTAAAGTTTATGGTTCATGACCTATAAATGGCATCTAAATAGTGACCGGTACCCATGCAGCACCATGAATAATTCTCACCTGAAGAAGGTCAGACCATACAAATCAATAGGCAAAATTCAAGAAAACCTCATACTGCAGGGGTATCAAAAGGCCCTTACCCATTTGGATCTTGTAAAACCAAAAGAGTTTTCCAGGGGGATGGCCCCTTTAGATGAGATTAAAAAAACTTCAAATCTCTACCTAAAAAATTATAAAATGATTTGGCTGTTGAAAGTGCTCGTGGTTATAGCATCTTCAGAAATTATATTAAGAAAAAATCCATTTCTAGAGGCACTCTAAAAGCTTAAGAATCGCATAATATGATAAAAAGAGTTCATATTACAAGAGCATAATAATTGATGATGCAAGAATGCTGGAAGATACTCCTGCAAACAATCAGAAAAGAGAAGAGCCCCAAATTGCAGAGTGACTTGCCAACCCAAGATCCTCTACTAGCCAACTAGATAATCAAATGAACCTTATATTCGAACTGTGTGCAGCAAAAACGTTCATGCTTTATTTTCATGTGCATTTACAATGAACTGGAAAAAATTTATCAAGGAACAGCAAACCCGTTACCATATTTCACCAGCATGACCATGCTCACGGAAGTTTGCCAATTCATCTGCATAAGCAGCATCCCAGTAACTCTGAAGACCTAGCATTGACGTCACCCCTTCACCATCTGGTTCCTCCTTGTCAGAACTGTACATAAATAATTTAAATGTGAGCACAGCAGCACCCAAACACAAGAAGAAATTTTTAAGGTGACAAAATAGTAACTAGCTCCGTTTCCAGCTCTAAAAGTCAAATGATATCTATTAAGCAGCATCCCAGTTCTTTGTTTTTATTATTGAATTACTGTTTAGTCTATTAAATGTAAAAATGATATGTTTTTTTTAGGCAGAAAATTAAATGATTTACTGGAAATAAGCTTTAAGGATTAAATGGTGTATATATATCAATTGAGAGGAATGGAGAAGACTAAATAATTTTTTACCCATAATTTTTTTTTTTAAAAAGTATTAATAAAGAATTTTAAATACAAGGTTTGGCTAAAATCCACTATTGGATAATCAACAATGACGGAGCCAAAAATAAAAAGTAGAGGGTGCAAAAAAAATTTTAAAATTTAAAGGAAAAAATTTAAAAAATATTTTCATTTTATAGATAAAATTGAAACTTTAAACATTTTAGGAGATAAATTTCTTTTGAAAAACAATTAGGTTAAGGGCAGTAGGTAATTCTTGGCACTTCACCTAGGCATGAGCATTTGATTCAATCAGCCAATTCAATTAATTTGGTCATTCAGCAAAAAAAAAAAAAATAAAAAAATAATCAATTAATGGTTTGATTTTGAAAAAATTTGATTTTCAATAAGATTAAAATTTCGATAATCGAATCACTCAAATTAATCAACCTCTAAAACTATAGTATTTTGATTGAGCATAATAAATTAAAAAATTCTAAAATTACGTGCTTTTAATTAAGTATGATAATAAAAATTTGATGAAGTCTGTTAATTACTAATTTTGATTAAATTTCCTCATTAATTAAGGTTTCAATATTTTTAACTTTGATAAGTCAATAATCAAATTAATTTGGCCAAGACAATTAAGTTAAGTTCGATTAAAATTTAATTTAGTTAGTAAAACAATATTGATTAATTTACTTATTTCAGTTAAAATTATTACTAAATCGGCGGAATGCCAATCCTACCCCCACTCTCCATCATTTGTAATCCACTCTAAGAGATTAGGTTTCAATGTGTGAAAATAATATTTATGAAAAATAACAATAACAACGCTTAAAGTAAGATTCATGTCAAATTGGAAAGGTATCTGCGGAAAAGTTTATTCGCTCTATCTCTAAATATTTGTCAAATTTTAAAAAATATTAAGTCCTAAAATACTTGTGGTTGTTTCAAGAAGTTATGTTTTTTTTTCATGTTTACTTTTTATATATGATTAACAATTATTGCCAATTCATCAAAAATTTAATGTTTGAATATATTAAAGTCAATTTATTCAATAATTTATTATAACTCAGAAAAATTTAATATTTTTTTAAGAAATGTAAAATTTCAAATGTGATAGTTATTTATGAACAAATGGAGTAATTAATACGTAACAATAAGATTAAGAGAAATGACAATTATGAATCTTAAAATAAAATTAATCTTAAATCCAAAATGATTACGTGGGCAAAATAGAATTTAATTGATGGATGAAAATAATATTTATGAAAAGTTAAGATAAGTACAAAACTGAAATAAGATTAACTTTATATTCAAAAATCAAAGTGCGCTAAATACATAAATTTATTCATGTATTATACGTAAAACAATTTGTAGCACCTTTAATTAATAAAATTGCATCTATAAACATTTCAATTCACAGAATTTTTCTATTGAATATTCAATTTATAAAATTAGATTTACTTCTAAAAAAAACTTATAAAATTAAATTAATTGAATATTTATTAAACATTGAAAAATTTTGAATGAAAAAACTATTATTTCAAAAGTTGTAATTACAATTAAATTAACAAAAGAAAAGCATCCACCAAATTTATTGGTAAAAGAAAAAAATGTTGAAAGGGAAAAATATTTTTAATCCCTGCCATCTTTGTCATGCCACGAGATCTAAATAACATGCCAACTAATATATATATATATATCATCTCTTTTTCGCATCTATAGGAAATTGATTATCAGAAATGATAACTTCAATTAAAGGAAACATTAAATAATTTATGGAAGACTTTTTCAGAGATTTTACAAGCTTACAAATACAGATCAAACAAATAAATAGAAAATATATAATTCACCAATTTAGAAAAAACATGTAAATATGATAAACAGAAAATTAATTATCAACTGATATTGCGTCTGAGTAGAATAAACAATTCAGTGTTGTTATGGTTTAACTCATGAAATGAGGAGAGATTGTCTGCAATTTTCTTGGCAAGGTTATGAAATATTTGGTCTAAAATATTTTCACCAACTCCGAAGTGTTCTTTCAAGAGACCCTGAAAAACTGATCTTGTACCGACAGAAAACTTCACGGAGGTCTCAGGATCATATTTCACTTGACGATCTGAAACGTGTAAATTTTCAATACTAAAATGCCCATTTCCCTTAATAATTTCCTCTAACTCCTTTGGGGAAGAATAGTACAAAGGCAAATTGAAGTTGTCTACTTTTTCTTCACTTATCACTTCCTACAAGAAATCAATCAAAGATAATATAAGATTAGCTTAATAATAGAAAGTCAAATGATAATAACATGAAAATAATGTCTTTGGTTCTTACCAATTTAGCCATGTCTCTGAGGGAATCCCCCAAAAACTGATAAAGTAACCCAGCAGGTGTCTGAAACATAAGGATACCATTCCTACGACCACCAATTATCATAGCCATTAATCCACCCCCAACAACTTCTTCAGCTCTGGCATTTAAGAAACTATCTATATCATTCTTGAATTGGTTCAAATATGCCTCAGCAGCTTCCTTTACTAATCCAGAGCAACATATGCTTTCTTTATTCAAAGCTGGATCTTCCAAAATTTCTCTTGGAATTTTAGATATCCAGTGCAAGGCGTAAAAGGTATTAACAAAATGGATGGAGGATTTTGGAAAAAGGCGACTGTAAAAAGAACCAGGCACTCCTGCTGCAAAATAATTTTGATATGAAGATAGGGATTTAAAAAGAGTGTTAAAATCATTGTCTGTTTGGTCATTGAAGAGAACTTGGAATTCTAAGGGTGGTGGGTTTTGAAGTTGGGTATGGTATTTATGATTGACAGCTTCTATTATGTATTTAACTGCAAAGAATGTATTGGGTCCGGTTGAACAACCTAAATCTGCTACTGTAAATGTGGTTAACTTATCAAAATTAGGGTTCTCGAAATCAAGGTTTTTCTTAATGCCTTCACACATCAATTCTTTTGCAGCATCTGCCCCTTCTTTCTATAGAAAATGCGAAGTAAATTCAGTTACTATATATCTTTATGATTTTACGAAGTATTAGTATAAATTAATAGTAGAGAAGAGAAGTACCTGATAGCTAGAATTTTGAGCATAGCTGTTAGGACCATCTCCACCCACCATTGGACTTGATTCTTTAACCATTTTGGTTTCTTTATGAGTTGTTTTTAATGGTTATACTTCAAACGCAGACTGCCTATACAGATATTTATAGAGATTACATATCCTTCTTCATCGTTACTAAATTAATTATCAGTTTATAACCTAATCCAAGAATTATTAATAATAGATAGTTTCCCATGCGAAGCAACCTATAATTATTTATTTATCCCAATTTTCCAATTAGTTGACTGCAGAAACATGTTCTGCGCGCAAATGTATTCAATGAATGAGTTAGATGATCAAGATCCAAAAAGTTTTTAAAAAATGAAAAACATCTTCCTTGAGATTTACATTTCATGAAAGACGCCTTATATGAAAAAAGGTGTCGTCTTGTAAAGAAAAATTATTTATTAGTTTTACAAGTTTTCAATATTCACTATAAAAAACTAGGAGACTCGTCGTAGGATCACCGCTACTAAAATTTTAAATTTTACTTTTAATATATTAGATATTAGGTAGTATGACATATGAGATTTTTTATAAAAAATTAATTTAAAATTTGAAAAACATTAATAATTTTTATTTCATAACTTTTAGAAGGCTTTTATTCGCATAAGAAACAAAATCCATTGACTTTGCAAATAAATACAAAATAATTAAATAAATTATGATTTTATTTTATCTAAACATTAGTAATTAAATAAATTACTAGAAAAATTTTAAAAGAATAAATATTTCAAATACTATAATTTTAGACTAACTAATCACCCGTTTCGCTTTAATAGCAACATTTGATCTTTTTACAAGAATTAAGAAAATTATTAGAATACATTGATTTTTTAAAATATATGGTAGAATGTCTAAATTGCATTTCTTAAAATTAAAAGCTCCACATCTAAGTTTGCTAGAAACCATATAATAAATATGGATAAATTTGAAAAAAAAAATTAATATACTCTTAAAATTTTAAATGAACATTTAAAGTGGAACAAGTTGTAGCTATTAAAGTGGAACAGGAGGGAGTAACAAATTTTAAAAGGAAGTAATGTTGAACTCCCATATCTATATCAAACAATATAATTTTGGATTAAGTGTTTCAACTTTTTTTTTGCTACTCTCACTTTTTTAGACGTTTAGTTTTTTTTTTTAATCAAGTGTACTATGTAGTAACATACTTATTTAACTTTTAACTGAACATAATAGATAGTGGCTAGAAATTTTTCAAAATAAAAATTCAAATTTTGGTTCGAAACGAACTAAACTCATGGTTCATTTTTAAACATTAAAATGAACCTTAAATAGAGCATGGACCGACAATTTGAATTCAAAATTATGAACTATTAATTTTAATTCATATATAGTGCAGTTTGATTTCAGTTTAATTCTGATTCGAATTGAACGGGTCATCCTTATTAGTTAGCAATAAATTCATGGTGATTGCTTCTTTCCTACATTTGCTTTATTCTGTAAAATTTTCAGATTCACTAGTAGATTGTGAATCACTTTTCATTCTTAGATAACTATTTTCATTATATGTTGGTTTCCCTCTTTAATAAAATTTTTGTAGCTATTCAAAAAAAGAAAAGGATAAAGTTCTTAAGGTACCGTGTGCTTGGCTATCTTCATATTGAATTTAGACCGGTTAATTAGTTAAACGTTAACAAACACAAAATGAAAAAGGAAAAGGCATCTTTCTTTATTAAAAAAATAAAACAAAAAAAAAATTAATTTCACATACAATCTTTATTACAAGAAATAGAATTACTTAGTAAATTTGGAAGCAACCACAAGTGCTTCTAATATATATATGAGGATAGAGAACTAAATGCAAATTTATCATCAACCAATACATCCAATGGTCATTACTCGGTACTGATCAGGTTACCATTTATGTATACAGTAATCCCTCCCACCAGCTACTTATCCTTCAGGCCCTGTTTGGTAGTGTATTTGGTCCTTAAAAATCCTAACCAAGATGGCAGTGTTTATCTGGCGAGCATGTCGTAATGTCCTTCCTTCAAATGCAAGACTTGGTGCTAGAGGTGTGGCTATCTCTCCTTCATGCCCTTTCTGTCATGAAGAGGAGACCCCTTGCCATGCAATTTTTTTACTGTTCTAATGCTAGGTTGTGTTGGCAGTATGATGGGAAAATAGCCCTAGGTTAGAATTTGCACTCCTTTTATGATGTTTTTCATCTTTTCTAAGCTTGAATAATGGGGTACTTGAAGAAGTGTGCTTGCTTGGAATATATGGAATGCTTGTAATGAATATGTTTGGAATAATGTGCATAGATCTATTTACACTATTGTGTCTTTTGCTAGACGTTATTTGCGCGATTGGCGAGTAGCAGCTAACTCCATTTCCAGGTCTTATGCTGCTCTTTAGCTTGTTGCTGTGATTTCTAATGCTAGATGGCTGACTCCGATAGATGGTGTTTTGAAAGGTAACATTGATGCTGCGGTTAGTGGTGATCGCTTCTCATTTGCCATTGTGTTTAGGGATAGCCATGGTCAGTTTTTCAGAGTTATTTCTGGTTGTCTTCTTGTTGCTGATGCTTCACAACCTATGGCAGAGGCTCTTGCTATGCGGCGTGTGCTTCAATGGCCATCTTCAAATAGCTTGGGTTCTATTGTCCTTGAGACTGATTCCTTGTTGGCGGCTAATGCAATCAACAGTGATACTGCTAATGTTTCAGACTGGGGTAGAGTCATTTCAGATATTTAATGGCTTCAAGGTCAAATTGAAATTGGTAATATTTCTTTGATTCGAAGGCAAGTAAACATGACTTATCATAAGTCATAGCTTAGCTACAAAAGCATGCAATCAAGCTTGCTTTCATGTTTGGGATACTGTTCCTTCATGTATTGAGAGTACTATTCTCTCATATGCTATTCTTGATTAATAAATTATCCATTTTCATGTCAAAAAAAAAAAAAAAATGCATCCTTAAAAGATTGTCTGGGAAAAAAAGACATGTTCTCAATGCGCGTAAGATAAATAGAAAATATATATGGCCTAGACATAAATATTCCTGTCGATGTTGCGCTTAAGCATGATGAACAATTCAATACTATGGTTTACGACATCAAAAATAGAGAGATCAGCTTCAACTTTCTTTGCAAAAGATTGGAATATTTTGTCTAAAATATCTTCATCAATTCTAAAATGTTCCTTTAGGAGTCCTCCTAAGGTAGCTCTCAAATGCGAAGCAAGAAGCTTGACATCTGCCTCAATCGCCTGATGTTTCATAATCTCCAAGCTTTCGATACTGAAATGTCCATTTCTATTAATAATTTCCTCCAACTCCTTTGATGTTGCATCGTACACAGGGAAGTTGAAAGACTCCACTTTTTCTTCATTTATCACTCCCTATACAAGAATTAATCAAAATATTAATTTTACAAAATATATAATATATGGAATTTCAAGAAGAATTTTTTAAAATCAAATCATATAAACAAATAGAGAACCTAACGTTTTTGTATCTTACCAACTTAGCCATTTCCCTAAGGGAATCTCCCAAAACATCAAAGGTTACATTTATGCTTGGAACTCTAGAGTTTTGAAGTACTATATTATCTTCATTTGGACGACCAGCAATTATAATAGCCATCAGACCTCCACTAACAATTTCTTCAGCTCTAACATTTAAGAATGTATTCATATCATTCTTGAATTGATTTGAATATGCCTGAGTAACCTCTTTTACCAATCTTGAGCAATATATGCTTTCTTTATTCAAAGCAGGAGATTCGAAAATTTCTCTAGGAATCTTAGATAGCCAATGTACTGCATATGAGGAGTGAAGAAAATGAATAGAAGATTTTGGAAAAAGGCGATTGTAAAAAGAACCAGGCACTCCTTTTGCAAAATATTTCCGATCGATAGGTAGGGTTCTAAAGAGAGTGTTAAAATCATTGTCCATTAAGTCATTAAAGAAAACTTGGAATTCTAAAGGTGGTGGGTTTTGAAATTGGGTTTGGTATTTATGGTTTATGGCTTCTATTAGATTCTGCACTACATAAAATGTATTGGGTCCTGTTGAGCAACCAACATCTACTATTCTAAATGTGGTTAAAGCTTCAAAACTTGGATTCTCGAAGTCAATCTTGTCCTTGATGCCATCATTTATCAAATCCTTTGCAGTTTCCAATCCTAATTTCTGCGTAAAAAAGGCATGTAAATTGTGTAAGCATTGCAAAATTTTATACTCCCTCTGTTCACTAACTTTAAAGAAAACAGAAAAACTATAAGATTAAGAAAATATTTAAACTTTTTTTTTTTTTTTTGCATATAATACCCCTGATCAGCTTTAAATATATAATTAACGGTGCGAAAGCCAACTCATTAATAAAGTATTCCAAGATGTATTTATTAACCAAAATCTTTAAGGATCGCAAAAACCTACTCAACTTTAAATTGAAACTATTTGAATATATTTATATCGTTTTCGAAAATAAAGCACTAATTAGAAAGAAACAGCCCTCAAAAACACTAGATATGGGAACATAAAATCAAAATTTATACACATATTAGTAAGGGTTAATATCCATATAAAGACAATTTTTTTAAAGTAAGGTGTAACAATATGCTAACATCCCAAGAAAAATTTTATGCTAACATGCCAAGAAAAATACTCATCTTTAGTCATATCTGAGCTCATGCATAAATTTGTGCACACTTCTTGGAAAATGAATACAAACTTAGCCAACAAAGCATTACAATTAAGTTTGATGGAAGAAATTTAAATGTGTCCAAATTAAAAGTGTAATATGGACATAAAGACTTTTTTTTATAACTAATGCACAACAATTAAAAAGTGTGGCTTGAAATTTGGCCAGGTGCATGTACTTTTATTCGTGCTCAGATCCGTAAAGTTGAGCATATTTCTACCAAATTGCTCATAAATTGTTACTTATGTTTTAGAAACATAAATTATTAATTGCCCAAACCACTTTTTTTGTCTGCCACTATGCTTATTAATTGAGCCAAAAAAGTGCAGTAATAAAGGTTCATCAAGCATATTAACCTTCCTAAAATTTCCATTTAGATTAAAATTCTCTATATAAAACAAATACCAAAAAATGAAATTTTCTCTAAAGTAAAAGAACCGAGGGAATATATAGTTATCCTTTTGTTAATTATCACGATTAACACAATACATTATAATTATATTAATATCATCATTAGGATATTTTCCAATAAATTTTTTCACACTATGCATACTTGTTGTATGTGGATCCACTCACACACACCAAACCGATCCATGAAGATTTTTTACTATTTATTCCTCTATAAATGGTTAAAAATATTTTTATTTGAATAAAAAATTTATATTTGATTAATTCAGTGTTGGATGAGCCTATAATCTAACTCTGCAACTACAATTAAAAATAAGTTGTTTGCTTTCCGATGTGTAATAAAAATGATTGTTTCACATGTGAAGCAACCTATAATTAATTATCCAATTTGAATTATTTAGTCTAATAATCAGAGACAACGTGTTTGATAGCTATATAAGACATTTCTCTAATTAGTTCTTCCAAACCTTAAGTAAACTAACATGTGGATTAGAAGTCTGTCTCGCCTAGTGAGCGGTTTTCATTGGGAAAGTGCATTGCTTTCTTTCTTCCTCTCTTCCTTCTTCGTTATAATTTTGTTTCATTTTCTCTGTTGAAACACAAAAATGTAGATATAGGGAGGGGCTGATTTTTGTCTCGTGTGACAGCCACTTCTTATTATTTTTTTATTTTGTTACTAATTTTTTATTTTTTGTTAAATAAGTTATATATCTATGACTATTTGGTGCAGATTTAGGTTATTTGATGTTTTTGCTATTTTTCGTGGTTTATCTCCATCTTGTGTGAAGCTTTGTTTTGTTTTTGTATTTGTTTTGGTTTATTTGGATAGATGTGCAATTTGTGTGGAATTTTTTACATACAAAATGATCTCTGTTTTTTGGAGCATGATAGTGTGGTCTGTTCCTCCATTGGATTTAGTGGTTCAAATACTCTGTGTTCATCATAAGTAATTAGTTCATAGATATTAGGTCATATATAGAAGATCCAAGGAATTTGTCTAGCTAACCACTTTAAAGATCTATTAATTTTTTTCAAGTTCACCTTCCAATTTTCATTAAGATTTCTTAGATTTCTTATTAGATCAGAGAACAATATTTAATTACAATAGTTTTATTCTATGTCTGATCTTCAAGAGATTGTTATGTCCTCCTATCATTATTTGTATTGATTCAAAATTTTTAATGAAATCCTAATATATATATATATATATATATATATAAACGTAGACTAACATGTGCTGTATAGCTGGATGCGCCTACTCTAAAATAATTCTTAATGAAGCAATGACTACTAAACATTGTTTATTTGTTTTAAATAATAAATTTTATATTTTAAATTTTTGGAGTATTGTCGAACTAATTAAATTCAACCCCATTCGAAGCCAAATTAAAACATAAATAAATAAATACTCCGTTCCTCTCATTATTTTTTCTTACATTTCTTTTTTATCCATTTCAAATTGTTGTCTTGTTTTCTTTTTTCAGAATTGAATAATATTTTAAGTTTAATATTTTACCCTTATTTAATTTGCTTCATTATCAACAAATATAAACTATTACATTGTCATTTATTAAATATTGATATAAATAAAATTAATGTATCAACCTTTAATCTTCGATAAAAATCTATTTAATAAAGTTTTTTTTATTATAGTTTGATTAATTTCAAGAATAATTGATTATGAAGCATTTAATTTTTATGAATACTAACATAAGGATATACATATTAGGAAAAAAAATGAAGCAAAATTTATAATTTAATTATATTAACTAAATTTTTTTAATCTACATGCAAGTCAAATCAGGACACAAATTATAAGATAGAGAGAATATAACTTTTGAATCAAAACATTTACTTTGTTCTTTAGTTTATTTTTGAAATAAGTTGACGACGGTCCATGCCCATACCAAAAGTTTCAAATTAAAAGAACTTCCTAAATAAATAAATTTATTTCAGTATTTTTTTTAATAAATTTGTGGCATTTTGAATTTCATGAAAACCTGTTGCACCCTCTAGAGTTATTAATAAGATTTTATACCTCTCTGTACTAACAATAATATTTTGTAAATTTTTTATATTTATATATAAGATATTGATTTGACTGTGCAATTAGAAAAAATTAACAATTTTCACTTTTTTCTCAAAAACAAAAAATAATTTTCACCTTTTTATCTAGTAAGTTAATACAAAAGTAATGTAATTTTTAAAATTTAGCATTCAATGGAATGATTTTGTAAGTTAAAATATTTAACAATTATGATTTTATAAATTAAAGTGTTTAATGGAAAATAAAAAATAAAAATGGAAGATGTTACAATTTTCTACTATTTATGGATTAAAGTTCGGCTATTAAAAGATCCCTCGTTTATTTTCTATCTATCATTTATGGATTAGAGTTTTTAAGTCACAGAAATTAAGTTGTATTATGTCTCTCAGCTAACTTAACAAATTTCTCAAAAAAAAAAAAAAAACAAAAAGAAAAAGAAAAAAAAAATCTACACTTTAACAAATAAAGTATGAAGGAAATTACAAATAGTATTGCATGATATGAAAGCTTTTGCATTTTATTCTTATTATTGGTAAGTATTGTATTTCAGTAATTAAAGAGGAGTTAATTACCTGCATGATAGAATTTTGGGCATAGCTTTGAGGACCATCTCCACCAGCCATGGGAACTATTTCTTGAACCATTTTGGTCTCCCCACCATTAGCCATCTCTCTCTCTCTCTCTCTCTTTCTGAGTTCTATTATTGGTTGTTCTTGTAAATCATAGCTAGGAACTGATTATATATTTATAGTGATGGCATCTCTTCTTTCTCTCTAAATTAATTATTACTAATACAATAATTCTACAATAATAAGTTGGTCCAAACCTTGTTATCTCTAAATAAATTATTAGTAATACAAACGATTCTATAATAGTGTAATACATTTTCAAGTGAATGTTAAATAAAATATTACAGATTTGAAACCTGATGTAAGAGGAGGAATTTACTTAAATAGTACTCTCCAGTAGTCATGGCCACCAGTTTATTTTAAATTGAAATCGAACCGTACTGTGGATGAATCGGAACCAAACCAGAACCACCGATTTAAGGTTTTGAACCGAAATCGACAGTTTAAGAACCGGTTAAGGTTCATGTCCAGTCAAAGCGGAAAAATACACATGGAAAAAAAAAAATTCAAACATGTGAAACCACCTCTAATTAATTATCTCTAATATTTTTAGAAACATGTATTGCATGAGGCATGATGAAAAATAAAGACATGTAAGATCATCAGATTCATAAAAAAATAAAAAATAAAAAAAAATCAAAAGATACATGTTTATTTGAGGACCCCTTTATAGTATATTTAAAATAATGGCATCTCGTTTTTCATAAGCTAAATTAATTATTAGTAATAACTATACAATACTAGGTTGTTTAACATATGTTGACCACCTCTTATTAATTATCTATTTAATTAATTATTAGTAATAACTATATAATAAAGACCGAAATACTCTTTATCCTATTTTTATTGTATTTTTTATGATAAAAGCAAAAATTACTTTTCTTTCAATAATATGGATAATGTATTTCTGATTTTTATGCTAAATATCAGAAATATATAATACATTATCAAAAAGAGTAATTTATAGCCTCCAAGGTACCAAGGAAGCCCCACAAACTTTTCTGCTTATTAAAAGTAAAAAATAAATAATTTTAATTTATAGAATGAAAAATTTAGACCTAGTAGTTCAATTTTCTTGCTTTCTATATTTCCTAAACTTGATTATATAAAAAAAATTAATAGTATAATTAATTATTTATGCAAGATTAATAATTATTTTATTAATATTTATTGTTAGTCAAGTATATTCTCTTTTTAAATTTATTTATTTTTCTTTAAAAATGTATGTATTTCTTATTGGTATCTCATGCATCACCATCAATTTTTCTTTGGTTTTCAAAAACAGCCTAGATTTGTAAATCTTGCATATTTTAATTTCTCTCTTGTTCTCTCAGTACATATTCTCGACAACATATCACTAAATTATAATAGTAATTATACATTGAGAATCTCATCTCCACGACGCAACTGCTTAAATATAGATGGATTCTTATGTGACACCTACAACTGACTTTCATATATAAAATAATAACAAAATGGTTCAAGAATTAATAATTGAGTAGTTGTTAAAATTAACTTTGAAATTAACTATAAATCAACTAATTTTATATAAGATAATGGCTTAATTTCACTGTCCTCCCCCAATTTGGAAATTTTAGTTTATCCTTTCATAAATTGATTTATCTATACCAGATACATAACTTCATCTATGAAACAAACTAATACAGATAAAAATTTTTATTGAAACAATGATTTTTTTATCATGTACCAAAAAAAAAAAGATAAAGTAATAATTTTTAAAAAATTTTATTTTTATTAGTTTGATCTATAAGTCGGTCATAAACCTGGTCTAGACAAATATAATTTATTACTTAAAACTCTTTAAACTTCAATTCTATAATTGTAAAGAGATTCAAACATAAAATTTTATCAGAAAGATAGTATAGAACACCATAATATTAATTAATTAAGGGAAAGACTTATTTACTCTCCTTATTTTAAAACCATAAAATTTCTAATTAGTCAGATAAAAAGAGAAAAAGATAAGAAGTTGCATTCTTTTAAAATAATTGGTGTATGAGGGAGTCAACAATAATTTCTCCCTCTTCTCTCTCCAGTTCATAGCTCAGTACCTATACGAATACACACCGGATGAAGATGCAGAATACGGCGGTGACAGTGAGATTATAGCGGCAGCCAAATTTGAAAAAAGTCAGATAGGAAAGACAACATTTAATCAAAGAAAATAACTTTTGCAGTTCTGATATAAGTTTGATGAGTTTATGGGGGTGGATAGCATTTCATTTCTAGGAGAAGAAAAGCATCAAAGTCCTGGTAATTACTTTTATCTACCAGATCAAATTAAAAGTAAGTCACTAATCTCACAGTTTGGTTCTTTAATTTCTCGACATCCCATGAGAGTTTGGTCTAGCCAATAATACTCTTGTCGATGTTGCGCTTAAGCAGGATGAACAATTCAATGCTATTGTTCATGGCATCAAAAATTGAAAGATCATCTGCAATTTTCTCAGCAAAAGATTGGAATATTTTGTCTAAAATATCTTCACCAATTCTGAAGTGTTCTTTCAGGAGTCCTCCTACACTAGCTCTTAAATGCAAAGCAACAAGCTTGACATCTGCCTTCATCTCCACACGTTTCAGAGACTCTAATCTTTCAATACTAAAATGTCCATTTCCCTTAACAATTTCATCTATCTCCTTAGAGGTTGAATCATATAGAGGAATGTTGAAAGAGTCCACCCTTTCTTCACTTATCACTCCCTAATACAAAATTAGTCAAAATATTAATTACAAGAATGAATCCATAAGATTGAAGCTTTTTTTTTTTTTTTTTTTTTTGTGGTTGGAATTAAACCCTAAAAGCAATATCAGAGAAACTTATTTCAAATCTTACCAATTTAGCCATTTCCCTAAGGGAATCTCCCAAAACATCACAGACTACATTTGCGCTTGGAACTCTGATGAAGTTATCTTCATTTGGATGACCACCAATTAGAATAGCCATCAAACCTCCACCAACAATTTCTTCAGCTCTAGCATTTAAAAACGCATCCATATCATTCTTGAATTGATCTGAATATGCCTGAGTAACTTCTTTTACCAATCTTGAGCAATATATGCTTTCTTTATTCAAAGCAGGAGTTTCCAAAATTTTTCTGGGAATCTTAGAAAGCCAATGCAATGAATATGAGGAGTGAACAAAATGAATAGAGTCTTTTGGGAAAAGGCGACTGTAGAAAGAACCAGGCACTCCTCCTGCAAAATATTTTCGATAGAAAGGTAGGGTTTTGAAAAGAGTGTTAAAATCATTGTTTGTTAGGTCATTGAAGAAAACTTGGAATTCAAAAGGAGGTGGATTTTGAATTTGGGTTTGGTATTTATGATTTACAGCTTCTATTATGTTTTGCACTGCATAAAAAGTATTGGATCCTGTTGAACAACCAACATCCGCTATTCTAAATGTGGTTAAAGCTTCAAAACAAGGGTTCTTGAAGTCAAGTTTGTCCTTGATACCTTCATTTATCAATTCCTTTATAGCTTCCAATCCTAATTTCTGTGTGCAAAATGCATTGCAAACTTTATAAGCATTTCAAAATTTTATAAGAAGTTAACTTTTTGTTATGAAAACACATTAACATTTTCGTTATATCAAATACCTTTATTTGATGAATTAATATATAAGTGGACTCATAAATCCAACTTATTAATTTATAATAATGACATCTATATTTGCTTAATCAATTATCTCAATTCACAGAATATTTATTTTATTATTTATGATTAAAGGGGAGATGATAAAAAATCAACAAATAAAAAGCAGAATAAGAGATTGGAAGATAATTAAATATAAATAGTTTAACCCTTCAATATATAGTCATAAAAAAAAAATGGAACTTGATATATTAGTATCTTTAATTATTAATTTAATTTATTAAATATTTTTATTGATGAAATTAAACTTATTAAACACTTATTGAATAATTTTTTGGCATGCAAGATGTGCATAAACCCTAAAAATAATTCTTAAAAGATAAATATATCATTTTTATTTCTTTTAAAAATAAATTGTAAAATTGAAAATTTTTTGAGTATTGTCATACTAATTAAACATTTATGCTTGTCCACGCTCAAAAGATTTCAACTAAAAGCTCCTCTATTAGTCATACTTTATTGGATTAAAGTTTTTAATTTACTGAAATTCATTTGTCTTTATGTCTCTCAAATTAAAAAAAAAAAAAATCTACAGATAAAAACTCTGACAAATAAAATATGAAGAAAATTAAAAGTACCTGTACAGTAGAATTTTGAGCATAGCTTTGAGGACCATCTCCACCAGCCATAGGAACTGTTTCTTCAACCATTTTGGTCTCTCCGCCATTAGCCATTTCTTTCCCTCTCTCTGAGTTCTATTATTGGTCGTACCTGTAAACCATAGTGAGGGACTTACTATAAATTTATAATGATAATGATGGCATCTCTAATTAATTATGTCTAATCAACACTACTTATTAAATTAATTATTACTAATACAACAATTCTATATTAAAAGGTTCTCACATTGAACTGGTGAAAGCACCTCTAATTAATTCGAAACATGTATATTTCGTAAGACATGATGAAAGTTTAATATTAAAAACATATAAAAAACACAAAAATTTAAATATCTCTTTCATTTGAAGATTTTTATATTTAGAATGATGGAATCTGCTTCTGCATCACTAGATTAATTATTAATAAACCAATTATAGAATAATAAGTTGTTTAATTAAAACTTAACCACCTCTAATTAATCATCTTTAATTATTCCAATGGCTTAGCTTTTCTAAATCATTAGAATCACAAGTTTCGTTTATTTAATATTTTTATTTATAAGTTTTTTTTTTTGTTATAATAAATTTAATATTCATAAATTCTTTCGTTTCTTGTAATTAAAAGAAAAAGTAATATTCCTTTAAATTGATTCATCTTATTGACTAGAAAAATTTTTGTTATTGACTGGTTTTCTTGAGCACTCCAAATATTAGAAGGTCCAAAGTTATGCTTTTTCTTTGATTAAAAATTTCAGTTATGTTTGATTATTCATCAATTTATAACTACACGTCAACTATTCCTCGAGCCCGCCAATTAGGTAATTATAGACATATTTTAATTAGTGGCTGTATAGTAGATATACCAAGTTATAGCTGCAAATCCCAAGATGTTATCTAATTAACTACCAAGTCAATAAACGATCACGATTGCAACTTTTGATTGAAATGTGGTGCAATTGCAATAACGTGCAAAGCTCACAGTATTTTTGCACTGTAAAATAATTAATCAACTTATAATTTTTTTAATATCCTATTTAACTAGTATTTAAAAACGCCTATTGCACATGATTGCTTATTGTAATTTAATTTAATTTCATAAAAAATACACCAGAATTTCTCCTATAATTAGATCAAAATATTTTTTTTTTTTTTACTTTCTCGTAAATCTTTTGAAACGTTTTCGTGACAAACCAAATTATGTCGACAAATTATTAGAGATTTGAAAGAAAATAAAAAAAGAAGACAAGAAGCTACGGAAGAAGGCTATAGAATTGCAAAATTTTCAATGTATTAAAGCGTTACGCCAAAGATAATTTAGTGAATGTCTTATTAATGAAGTAAAGAATATATTATTGCAAATGATTATTTTAAAAATGAATTTCATGAAGTAGCAAAAATAAATAAAAATAAGTAATTATATGCACATGAAGTTCTTGAATAAATATATACATACACACACTGCAAATTGCTTTTTCAGAGAACTAGAGCTACCTAACCTTAATCAGAACTGGATTTTCTTTTATCGAAACGGCTCAAAATTGATAGCTATAATCTGAACTTTACTTTTGGTTCATATGCGGTTGCAATGGATTGTTTTTTTTTTTTTTTAATTAATTAGTTAAATTTTGAATTTTCAATCTACCAAAGAATTTCTCCAAAGAAAGGGGTTGAAGTTAATGAATTTCTGGCTTGGTTATAACCTCTTAGGACACTCTGAGTTTGATCGATTCTTCTTGTTTGGTTTGTCACTGAACTCTTTCTTATCTCAAGAAGGATTTCCTAAATTGAATGTTAAGGTTGCATTAGATTTTTTTTGAGAATTAATTGTTGTGGAGTCCCTCTAACGTGTGGAACCCACATACATTTGAAAAAAAAAAAAAGAAAATGAGTGGTATTGTGGGTTCCTCCGACATGTGGGATCCACACAAAGTTTGAACAAAGAAAAATAAAAAGGAGCACGTTTTTGTTGTTCAAAAAGGCAGCAAAATTAAAAATGAGTACGCATTCCTTTTTCAACAAAAGTTGGTGGATGCGTTGATTAAAACGCTTCCTTAAGGGTTCCTAAAATTGGGAAAGAGAGAAAATAGTGAGGAAATTATTTTGGGGTGTTTTTGGAAAACACTTAGAGTGTCACTATTTTTGTAATCTCTTTTGTACCTACTATTTTTAGTAGAAGAATTATTCGGAGTTTTTGTCCCGTGGACGTAGCCCATAACAGTTGAAGGGTGAACCACGTAAATTTCAGTGGTCTTATTTTTCATCTGGCATTTACGGTAATTATTTAATTTTTACCGTGGTTATTATTTATGGTGGATTCGATCGTCAATATGCAATACGTAATTATTGGAGGTATATGTGGTAATAGTAATTTTATTTTACTTTTACCACCGGTATTTTTCCGTCGGCCCCACTCGGGATAAGTTATAATCCCAACATTAATTCTATTTTGGATATGTTAAGGTTTTTCTTAGATTTAAAAATTCAAGAAGATAATTTATTTCCTGATTAAAAAAAAAAAGAATCGTAATATTACAATTAAAAAGGGAAAAATATTTTAACTCTAACTTCGAAATGTGTAATTTTAATTATCCCTACTAATTTAATTTTATGATATGAAATGATCAATATCTGAAATAAATTAAAATCCTTAATATGTTTATTATTATAACAATGGCTAATGTTTGAACCAATTTTGTGAGAACTAGACTGATCAGTGAACTGGTGAACACATGTTTCATTGAATTAAAGAATTCAACCAGGTTAAATACGGTTCAATCGAATTTTTATATATAAAATTTTTAAATATATTTATTAAATACAATTGAAAACATAGGTTAAAAAATTTTTGAAATTAAATAAAATGAAAGCAGGTCTAGATTTGACTATTACAAAAGAATAAAGAAATTACTAAATAATATAAAAAATATTAATTTAATACTAAAAAAATCAATTATTATTATAAAATATAATATTATTTTTTCATATTTAGCTTTTAAATTGGACAATTTAGTTGTTTTAATTAACAAAATAACTTTGAGCTTGAAAATAAAAAGGTCCAAAAGTTAAAAAATCAATAAAGAGTTTTGAGCGGTCCAATTTTTAAAGGGGCCCATCTTTTGCAGAAAATACAGATTTTGAATCCACCCATACTTTAATTACCGGTTCAATTTCATCGGCTTTCACCTAGTTTTCATTCGATTTTCACTAGTTTTTAAAGCTCCCATTTTTATTGTCCAACAGACCGAATGGTTAAACTGGTCAAATCAATTGGTTCGGTCTAGTTTTAGACAGATGCGTAATATATTAAAACAAAAAACAATATATTCACTTTAAAAATAAAAAAGTATCCTAATATAAAAACACATTCTATCTTTAATGGTCATTTTACACTTTAAGACCTATTTAGTTTAGCGGTTTAAACCAGTTAATAGCTGATAGCGGTTGTTGATAGCTGGTGGCTAATGGTCGACAGCAATTAGCTGATGAATGTTGGTGTTTAATAAAATTTTAATAGTGGTGGTTTTTTTTTTTTTTTTTTTTTTTTTGTGATAAGCCGAGAACTTTATTAATGGTGAAGAGGAAAATAACTTGAGCCCAAAATAACTAAACCTGAGCCAAATAGACTCACCCAAAAACACCCAAAGCCTGACTTGGGAACAAGGAACCCATAGAGCTGCAACAACATTAAAATAAAAATAGATAACAGAAAGCAGGAGCACTGTGGTGTATTACAGGTCAGTAAATAAAATCTGTGACATTTTCCAAAATAGAACTACAGTAAGATTCTGAACTAGACTCGGCAGAGAAAAATCTCATCCCATAACTGCCAAGGAGGCACAGAATTGTCTTTGACCCAAGAGATAGCATTTACAAAATCGGACTCAATGATAAAATCTTGATAAATCCAATTTTCTTTTAGACTGAGAATTAGAGTTTTTAGAATTGCGAATACTTCTGCTTGGTTAGAATCTTTGATGTCAATTGGGCAAGAGAACAGAGCAAGAACTTGACCCCTATGATTTCTAAGTACACCAACTATACCAGCCGGACCAGGTTTTTCAAGAGAGGAACCATCAACGTTCCATTTGACCAGTAAGTGCATAATTTTTATATATTATGATGTATATTTTTTAAAAAAAATATTTAACACGAATATATTATTTTTATTTTAATATATTATAAATTTTTACATTATTAAGATTATCATGTTTAATTAATTACAAATAAATTGATGATAAAAATATTAATTTAAAAAAAATGGCTTATAATTATTTTTATGAGGTTAATAAAGTTCAAATATAATATAAACCAAATTAGCAACCAACTGACACCAAAAAAAAAAAAAAAATCCAAAAAATAGTTAGAGAAAATCAGTAGCTAATTGAGACTTCTATCACTTGCTAATTAAAAAGCTTATTAAAAAGAAGATGAAATAAATATGTACCTAATGGCAATATTCAATACATAATTCCAAATTAAAATATGACAAAATTTATACAGTAAGCTTACAATTTCTAATTAAGATATGACAAAACTTCTGGAATAAGATATAATTCAAAAATGTTAGTTAGCATAAAACTTCCTGATCAGATATCGTCTTAAATTGTCCACTTCTTTAAACTTATGATTATCTTAAATACCATTTCTTATTTTCTATTAATATTTTATTTTTGAATTTAAATATTTGAATTTAAATATGACTTTATTATAACCAAATAAATTAAATTATCTTTTATAACTATAAAATTAAAATATTTAAAGGTCGGACTTATTTTTGGCAATCCTAATACCCCCTCTCAATTCCAACTATATATAATTTGACATTCTGAAATTTGTCAAAAAAAATTACGATTCAAGGGCTCCATACGTTAGCAAAAACCCTAGAGAGGCATTTCTTAATTATAGAGATCTTGACATTGGAAGCAATCCAAGCAATTTTACAAAATTTCAAACAGCTGAAATTTATGGATACAAGTATTTTAAGAATAACTTTTTGGAGGTTGGTACAAGTGAAGACCAGAGTTGATCCAAATAATTTCTTTAGACATGAACAAAGCATACCACCTCTGAATAAATTGTCATAAATACTAAATGAATAACCAACTCCTTTTGTTAGCTTAAGTTGTGATCCGATACTGTTGTTTGGTTTCTCAGGAGAAAGGAAGAATGATAATATTCAATATACTAGAAGTATAAAATATTCAAATTTTACATCTTTATATAGTGAGAAACCTTTGCCTACACCCAGTGTACGGGCTCACGTATAAAACTAATAAAGGTTTTCATCTTCTCAATAAGAAAAAATGGCGAAATAATACAAAATTGTAATAGTTTTCCTTGGATGGCATATAGAGATTACGTGGATGTATAAGCACCTATTTTCCTTGAAAAGTACTTATTTACACCTTTTGTATGCATACGTCCTTAAAACAACAAATTTATTTGGTGTAAGTGAGTTTATCATTATTTTTTTCACTGGAAAAAAAATGATAAAATAGTAAAAAAAATAAAAAAATTGCTCACCTACTCTTAGTGTATAACCACACAATGACCAGATCAATTAATAATTTTTATTTCAAAAATTCTTTACCGTTTCTTTTGTCCTTTTTGTTAGGATACCGGCAATAAAAATATGAGAATAATTAAGCAGCGAAAAATTAAAATTGGGACACACAGAAATTTACGTGGTTCACCCTCAACTGTTTAGGGCTACGTCCACGGACCAACTTCGAATATTTTTCTTCCACTATTAAAAATAGTAGGCTTACAAAGAGAGTAATACAAAATAGTGCACTCACAAGTGTTTCCCAAAAAAACACCCAAATAATCTTCACTATTTTCTAAACCCTTAGTTTTAAGAACCCTCTTAAAACTAAAAACTCTCTACCGTTCTCTCAGTTGGTGTCTCTGAAATGAGGAAAATCCTCTCCTATTTATAGGAGAGGAGGACGCGTATAAAACGTGTTTTCTACTATTTTTTTTTTTATTTTTATTTAAGCATGTGAGTCTTACTCGAGTAGGCACCGACTACCACCAACCAAAGAATTTGTGGGTAAGCTTGTGAGTCCTACTTGAGTAGGTACCGACACTACCAACAAAGAATTTGTGGGTCCCACTTGAGTGGGCACACCACCACCAACAAATCTCCCCCTGCACGCTCAAGTGGAGACGTCAGCCAAACTCTCCATCATCCCTGCAGCTAATCGGCAATATTCAAACTTGTCTTTTGGAGGAATCTTCGTTAACATATCTGATCCATTTTCATCTATATGGATCTTCTCAAGCTGTAACTGCTTCATCTCCAATACATCCCTGATCCAATGATATCTAACATCAATGTGCTTTGACCTTGAATGAAAGGAGGAATTCTTCCCAAGATGAATCGCGCTCTGGCTATCGCAGAATGTCAAATATCGTTCTTGATGAATTTCGAGTTCATTCAAGAACTTCTTCATCCACAGCAACTCTTTGCAGTGCTTCTGTTAGTGCTATGAATTCTGCTTCAGTTGTTGATAAAGCAACACACTTCTGCAATCTTGACTGCCATGACACAGCTCCCCCTGCAAATGTGATTAGATATCCTGATGTGAACTTTCTCGAGTCAACATCCCCAGCCATATCTGCATCTGTATAACCGACTAATACTGGCTTCCATGACTTTTGAGTGAATAGTAACCGTATATGTGAATAGTAATAGTATACGAGAATAATAACTGTATACGTAAATAGTACTATACGTGAATAGTACCTGTATGCGTGAATAGTACTATATGTGAATAGTGCTGGGCTTAACTTAGCAACAATCAATAGTAACTATTCACCATCAACGGCAAGTTACTATTTTACAATTCATCACTAAGTCGATTTTGCAACGTCTTTCCGAGCGGACTGCACCAACGGACTCGTCGTAATTTTCTCGTCTTCGTGGTATATTTATTTTCAAAATATATCCACGGATCCGGTACCGCTATCTGACCGACTGAACCAGGCTCTAATACCACTTGTTAGGATACCGGCAATAAAAATATGAGAATAATTAAGCAGCAAAAAATTAAAATTGGGACACACAGAAATTTACGTGGTTCACCCTCAACTGTTTAGGGCTACGTCCACGGGACCAACTTCGAATATTTTTCTTCCACTATTAAAAATAGTAGGCTTACAAAGAGAGTAATACAAAATAGTGGCACTCACAATTACAAAGAGAGTAATACAAATTAGTGGCACTCATAAGTGTTTCCCAAAAAAACACCCAAATAATCTTTACTATTTTCTAAACCCTTAGTTTTAATAACCCTCTTAAAACTAAAAACTCTCTACCGTTCTCTCAGTTGGTGTCTCTGAAAAGAGGAAAATCCTCTCCTATTTATAGGAGAGGAGTACGCGTATAAAACGTGTTTTCTACTATTTGTTTATTTTTATTTTTATTTAAGCATGTGAGTCTTACTCGAGTAGGCACCGACACCACCAACCAAAGAATTTGTGGGTAAGCTTGTGAGTCCTACTTGAGTAGGTACCGACACTACCAACAAAGAATTTGTGGATCCCACTTGAGTGGGCACACCACCACCAACACTTTTTTAGGTAAATGATGAGCAGTTCTCTCATTTATCTCAATTGTCTTAATTAGATGAACTTGGTGTGTGGGTGGGCTCATACACTAGTGTAGATAAGTTAGCCAAAAAATTGTGTAGTTTTTACAAATAGGAATTCAATATTGGCTTGGTGTATGGGTGATTCATGACCTATGTGTGGGGTACAAATTAGTTATCAGCTGCATAAATCAGCAGAACCAAATGCCCTCTTAATTGCAACTGTTACCAATATTTTTCTAAACACCGTTATTTATTAACTAATCACTAATTACGACCAGCGACCACCTATCAAATGGTATGAATAGCTAAATCAAATGAGTCTTATATATGCCCGCTGTAAACTACATACTTATATGCTATATATGTCACCAAGTTGCTATATTTATATACTTCCATATTATATATGAATTATTTTGGTAAATAAATATATTTTTCATATTTTCAAATTGTCTTTTTATTAAAAAAATTTTGATAAAAATAATATTTTTAACTTAATTTCTTATATATAATATTAATTATTTAAATGACAGAAACTAAGTTAACTAATAAAATTAAAAATTTTAAATAACAATTCTAGTTATATTTATTATTTAAATTAAAAATTTTAATTTATATAAAACTTCTCAATTAAGGATGCACTGAGTTTTCCACTTTATTATTAAATTTAGTGATGTTATTTTATGCACCATTAAAGATTTTTTATTTTTATTCTGATCAATATTTAAAAACGTGTATTATATGTATTACTTTCGTTGTAGGCACTAGTTATTTAATTTATGATTTTTATTATTTACGAAAATGATGTTCATTGTTATTTTAATTTCTAGCCAAAAAAAATTGATTACAATAATTAATAAAATATAAATAAAAATATAAGACACAATTAATAATTAAACAAAATATTTACTAGGTTTGATTTTATTTCGTATCAAGATTCTTTCCTATGAAAATTGAATAAAGATATACATAAATCTAGAAATTAAAAATAATATTTGTAACAATTTATAAAAAAAATTAATTTTATTATAGAATAAGAAAATATTTACTCAATAATAAAAATAACAATAATAATTTTCTATTCACAATAAATAATTATTATAATAAAATAAAGTTAGACCAACTTATACGAGTGAACCACAAATTAAAGATTCAACATATGAAACGATGAAACTTATGATTATAATATTCTATGTATAAACACAAAAAATAAGGAAATTTAGAACTTCAATTATAATTGATAGCAAATAATCATAATATTGATATTAAATTAAAATTAATATATTAACGATTGATAATGATAATTCAAGCGATGAGCGTTTGATGTACCCTTATAGTGAAACTTCTTGATAATAAAAATAAAGAAATTCTTGATGGTAAAAGTAAATAAAATCTGTGTGGATAAAATAAATGTGCATCTAGTGGTAATATTCAATATATAATTCCAAATTAAAATATGACAATTTATATAGTAAGCTTACAATTTCTAATTAAGATATGACAAAACTTCTCCAATAAGATATAATTCAAAAATGTTAGTTAGCATAAAACTTCCCGATAAGGTGTCGTCTTAAATTCTCCACTTTCTTAAATTTATGATTATTTTAAATACCATTTCTTATTTTCTGTTAATATTTGTTAGCTAGAACAATTTTACCATGTTATAATATTAGAATTAGTTTGTTTTAGATAATAATTATCATTGTAACAGATTTATCTTTATCACTTTGTTAGAGTTAGAGATAAGGTTAAAGAGTTAGAAAGTTAATAAATACCTCTGTACCTGTACGCATGAAAGGATGAGATGAGAATATTTTCCTCTACAATTTCTCTCTAAGTCTTCTACATGGTATCAGAGCATTCATGGCAGATTTAGAGAAGGATGAAACCAAACAAACACCTCATGATCCTACCCTACCAATTGTAAACATGAATCCAAACTACGTATCCTTGCCACAGTCAATAATTGTGCAGCAAGACAACACCAGCTTCACCTCCACTGTAATCTTGGATGAGACCAATTATGCATTATGGCGGCAATTGGTGGAAATGCGAATTGGTGCCCGAAACAAGCTTGGTTACTTAACTGGAGCAACAGTAAAGCCACCAGAGACTGATCCGAATTATCAAGCTTGGCTTACAGACAATCATAAGGTACGAAGCTGGTTAATTGATTCAATGAATCCTTCGAATATGCAACGTTTTCTTCGACTATCAACAGCAAAGGAAATATGGGACGCTGCAGCTAAGACGTTCTATGACGGCACAGATGAAACACAATTATTTGAGCTAAACAAGAGATCCTTCACAACGATACAAAATGGACGACCGCTGCCGACATACTATAATGAACTCGTGGCTATTTTCCAAGAAATAGACATGCGAAATGACACTATGGAAGGTACTGTTGCTGGTTTTGTTCAAACTCATAATATATTAACAAGAATGCGAGTCCATATTTTCCTTGGAGGTTTGGATGCTGAATTTGACCAGGTTCGAGGAGAGGTGTTGCGAGCTGAACCAAAGATGGATCTTGAAAAAACATATGCATACATTCGCAGGGCAGCGCAACAACAACAAATCATGTCAGCTGTGAAAACAACTGAACCAACTGCTCTAGCAGCAAGGAACCCACGAGGTAAAAATTTAGTTTCAAAAATTGATATGCTTTGTAATTACTGTGGTGGCACGGGCCATACGGAGAAACGCTGCTATGAGAAACGAGGCTATCCAACGTGGTGGGATTTCAACAAAACACCAAGGAAAGTCATACCACCTGGATTTGAAGGATCTAAAGGCAAGCAAACTGATGCTCCATCAGCAAATGTAGTCCAACCAGGTAAGGCCGAAAACTTTTTGCATATTACAAAGAATCAAACTTGGATCATTGACTCAGGGACAACTGATCATATGAGTATGAATGATAATGAATTAATTGGATACCGGAAAAGTAATGAATCACATATAGTTGCTGCCAATGGAAGCATTGCACCAATTTTAGGAGAAGGGACTGCTATACTTTCTGATACTATCACACTTGATACAGTTCTTATTGTACCTACCCTTAAACAAAATTTGTTATCTGTCAGCCGTATAACCACAACTTTACATTGTTGTGTTACTTTTTTTCCTGGTTATTGTATCTTCCAGGACCTATTAACGAGGAGGACGCTTGGCTTTGGTGTTAAAAGAAACCAACTATACTATCTAGATCTTACTATCGAGGGTCAGGCGAGGTTTTGTAATTCAGTTCAGTCTAGAGCAGTAGGACTTGGTGAAACAACAGTGTGGTTATGGCACCGAAGGTTAGGGCACATCTCTTTTGGGTATTTGAAACAATTGAAGCCTTTGTTATTTAAGAATTGTGATGTTTCAAATTTTAAATGTGACATTTGTGAGTTTGCAAAAAGTCATCGTGTCACATATTCTCCTAGTTTGAATAAAAGTTTTTCTCCTTTTGATGTTATACATTCTGATATTTGGGGTCCTGCAAAAGTAGATTCTTTTTCAAATGCAAAATATTTTATTACATTTACTGATGAGTGTACAAGGTTTACATGGGTAAATTTATTGAAAAAGAAAAGTGAAGCACCATCTATTTTCAAAGAATTTCACAAAATGGTAAAAAATCAATTTGAAAAGCAAATTAAAACTTGGAGAACTGATAATGCAGCTGAAATTTTAACACATGATTTACATGATTTCTTAAAAGCAAACAGTGTTCATCATCAAACCTCATGCACATATACACCCCAACAAAATGGATTGGCAGAACGAAAGAATAGACAAATTTTAGAAATTGTAAGAGCATCGCTTTTTGGAATGAATGTTCCAATTTTTTATTGGGGTGAAGCAGTCAAATCAGCTGTGTATTTAATGAACAGGGTACCTTCTCGTGCCTTGAATTTTAAAACACCACAACAAAGGTTGCAACATCATTCTAAACAAATGCATGTACCAAATCTAGAACGTAGAATATTTGGTTGTCTTGCATTTGTTCATGTACCAAAAGCTCTTAGAAACAAATTAGAACCATGTGCTAAAAAATGCATTTTTGTAGGTTATGGAGATTTGCAAAAAGGGTATAGGGTATATGAACCAGACACTAAAAAATTGCATATCACACTAGATGTGTCATTTCATGAAGATAAGCCTTTTTATGCAAACAATAAGCATGCATCAACTCAGGGGGAGAGTAAGCATGAAAACGAGTTGATTGCTAGTGTGGAAAATGATTTTTTAGAAGTGGAACAAATAGAAGAAACATTAGCAACCAAGTATGGTCAAGGTAGTATGGAAAGTGTTTCTTTGGCACAAGAGAATGGGCGGCTTTCGAATCAACAGGACACTGGAAGGAATGATATGCCAAATGCCGAACAACAGCCTGATCAAGTACTCTATAACAGTGCTTTCACCCCAACCCAAACTGCACCACACCAGTCACAAATGAACGACCAAACTAACCTGACAAGTGAAGTCGAAACTGAATTCCTAAACCTTGAAACCGAGCCAAGAAATGAACCCGAAACTGAGACCCTAAACCTTGAAACCGAACCAAGAAATGAATCCAAAACTGAGACCTTTAACAATGAAACACCCAAAACCATTTTGCCAAATCGAACCACCAGGGGAAAACCAAGAAAGCAGTATGAACCTGACTTAAGAGCTACTTCAAGATATCCAATTAATAATTATACTTCTACTCATAATATTTCAGGTCCATATGCCCTAATTGTTGATCAATTATCCAAAGTTTTTGTTCCAAGTAATGTGCAGGAAGCTTTGGCTGATCCTAGATGGAGGAAGGCAATGAATGAGGAGTTGGAAGCATTACAAAAGAATGGAACTTGGGAAGTTGTTACATTGCCTGATAAGAAACGAATTGTTGGTTGTAAATGGGTATTTACAGTGAAGTTAAAGCCTAATGGAAGTATTGATCGCTTTAAGGCAAGGCTAGTTGCTAAGGGTTTCACTCAGAAATATGGGGTCGATTATCAAGAAACCTTTGCTCCTGTAGCAAAACTCAACACTGTAAGAATTCTAATCTCTGTTGCTGTTCGTAAGGATTGGATTTTGAAACAGTTTGATGTTAAGAATGCTTTCCTAAATGGAGAATTAGAGGAGGAAGTTTTTATGGCTTATCCACCTGGTGTAAATGAAAAACTTAAACAAGAAGGCAAAGTTTGTAGGCTTAAGAAATCTCTTTATGGCTTGAAACAATCTCCTAGGGCATGGTTTGGAAAATTTAGTGACGAAATGAAGTCTGTTGGATTTAAACAAAGTAATCATGATCACACTATGTTTTTAAAATGGAGAGATGGAAAAATTACTATATTAATTGTTTATGTTGATGACATGATAGTAACAGGAGATGATGTTGAAGAAATTGAAAAGCTACAAAAATTACTAGGGAAAACTTTTGATATGAAAGACTTGGGAAATTTGAAATATTTTCTAGGAATTGAAGTGGCTAGATCGAAAAAGGGAATTTTCTTATGTCAACGGAAACATGTGTTAGATATATTAGCTGAAACAGGTATGCTAGACTGTAAGCCAGCCGAAACACCAATGGAAGTAAGTAGCCATTTTGAAAGTGGATCGAATGAGAGATATGGTGATGTGGGGCGATATCAAAGGCTAGTAGGGAGATTGATTTACTTAACACATACTAGGCCTGACATTACTTTTGCCGTTAGTAAGGTCAGTCAATATATGCATGAACCACTTGAAAAGCATATGGAGGCTGTGTTTCGAATTTTAAGGTATTTGAAAGGATCTCCAGCAAAGGGGATTTTATTTAAAGACAATGGAAACTTGGATATTACATGTTTTACTGATGCAGATTGGGCAGGAGACAGAGATACTAGGCGTTCTACCTCAGGGTATCTTATTATGGTTGGTGGAAACTTAGTCTCTTGGAAAAGTAAGAAACAAAAAGTTGTTGCAAGATCAAGTGCAGAAGCAGAATTTAGGTCACTAGCCCAAGGACTGTGTGAACTGATTTGGACAAAAGAAATCATGAAAGATTTGGGGTTCGATTTAACCAAACCGATGGACTTAATGTGTGATAATCGAGCTACAATCCAAATTGCAAAAAATCCAGTTCAGCACGATAGGACAAAGCATATAGAAATTGATAGACAATTTATTAGAGAGAAGATTGATCAAAGATTGGTCCAATTGGTATTCGTTAAGTCAGAAGATCAACTTGCAGACGTGTTAACCAAAGCAATTAATGGAAGAAGTCATCATTCTGCATGTAGAAGGTTGTGCATGTTCGATATCCATACTAAAATTGAGGGGGAGTGTTAGCTAGAACAATTTTACCATGTTATAATATTAGAATTAGTTTGTTTTAGATAATAATTATCATTGTAACAGATTTATCTTTATCACTTTGTTAGAGTTAGAGATAAGGTTAAAGAGTTAGAAAGTTAATAAATACCTCCGTACCTGTACGCATGAAAGGATGAGATGAGAATATTTTCCTTTACAATTTCTCTCTAAGTCTTCTACAATATTTTATTTTCGAATTTAAATATTTAAAATAAATATGACTTTAATATAACCAAACAAATTAAATTATCTTTTATAACTATAAAATTAAAATATTTAAAGTTTGGACTTATTTTTGGCAATCCTAATATCCCCTCTCAATTCCAACAATATATATAATTTGACAAAAAATTATGTGACGTCATAAAAATAACAATCCTACATCTACTTACACTAAAAATAATAATTTTTAAAATTTTTCGTGAAAAGTATAAGAGTGAATTTATCTATCGAGACTATATATTATAGATAATTTAAACCTACTAATCCTATGTCTGCTATAAACTACATACTTACGTACTATATATGTCACAAATTGGTTGTACTTATATACTATATATGTCACAAATTTGCTATATTTATATATTTCTATATTTGCGTACTTCCATGTGACGTACTTGAATTGTTTTTGGTAACATAATACTTCCATATTACACAAAATATTTTTTTCATATTTTTCAATTTTCCTTATAAACAAATATTTTTAATTATAATTTGTAATTTAAAAATGTTATGTTTTACGTGCATAACATTAATTAATTCAGATAAAAAACCTTATATAGTAGAAAAGTAAGTTAACCAAATAAAGGTTTTTTTATAAAAAAAATCAAATTAAAAAATTTAAATAATAGTTTTAGTTATATTTATATTTTAATTAATATAGAACTTCCCAATGAGAATTCTATTAAATTTTCCATTTTATTAAATTTAATAAGATTATTTTATACACCATTAAACATTTATTATTTTGTTCTAATATTTTAAATCTACTATATATGCTAGCTATAAACTACATGTATACTATATAGTCGCAAATTTGCTATATTTATATATTTCCATATTATACCTAATTTATTTTTGGTAATTATACTTATATTTCCATAAACTTCTCAATATATGATTCGATTCATTACTGAACTTCGCATTCAACTAACCTAGCTAGCATCACCATTTTAGAAGCCTGCTAGCTTTATTCTACCCACTCTCTTTGAACCACTTTGCTAGTTCGTGATATCACATAACCAATTAAATTAAAACTTTTAAATAATAGTTATATTTGTTTTTTAAATTAAATATTTTAATTAGTATAGGAATTTATAAATTAGAGATTGTATTAAATTTTCCACTTTATTAAATTTTCCATGAGTTTATTTTGTAGACCATTAAAATTTTTTTATTTTATTTGTAATAGTACCAATATTTGTTTCAATTATATTTGTTTGACAAAGATTTAATTTACATATATGTTAACTAATTTTAATTATATTTTATTATTCTTTGATTTTGTAATAAATTACAATCATATCTAAAATGTCAATATTTTGTTTAATAAGATTTAATTTTAATCTAAAAGTTAAAATTTTGATATATTCAGTCATTTTCTTAATTTTGCAACAAATTAATTGCATCAAAAGTATCTATGCTTTGCACAACAAGAATTTAATTTTCATATGTGAACTAAATTTCAATTATATTTATCATTGCTCGATGTCGCAACAAATTAATTATTTCTAGAGTACCTTAATAAGGATTTAATTTATGTTTACAAACTAAATTTCAATTGTATTTAATTATTTTCTTAAACTTGCAACAAAATTAACTACATTAAAAGTATCAATGTCTTGCAGAACAATAATACAATTTCCATATGTAAATTATGTTTTGATTATATTTGATTATTTCCCAAGTTTGAAACAAATAATTAGTAAATTAACCAATAATCATCTTTAATTGAATTTGGTAAGAAAATTGTACGATTCAAGGGTTCCATACGCTAGCAAGAACCCTAGAGAGGCATTTCTTAATTATAGAGATCTTGATATCGGAAGCAATCCAAGCAATTTTACAAAATTTCAGACAGCTGAAATTTATGGATACAAGTATTTTAAGAATAACGTTTGGAGGTAGTTACAAGTGAAGACTAGAGTTGATCCAAATAATTTCTTTAGACATGAACAGAGCATACCACCTCTGAATAAATTGTCTTAAATACTAGATGAATAATTTATAACCACCTCTTTTTGTTAGTTTAAGTTGTAATCTGATATTGTTGTTTGGTTTCTCTGGAGAAAGGAAGAATGATAATATTCAATATACTAGTAGTATAAAATATTCAAATTTTACATGTTTACACAGTGAGAAACATTTGCCTACACTCGGTGTATAAGCTTGCGTATAAAACTAATAAAGGTTTTCATCTTCTCAATAAGAAAAAATGGTGAAATAATACAAAATTGTAATAGATTTCCTTGGGTGGCATGTAGAGATTACGTTGATGTATAATTAACTCATACACAAGGAATAAGCACCTATTTTCCTTGAAAATTACTTATTTACACCTTTTGTATGCATACATCCTTAAAACAACAAATTTATTTGGTGTAAATGAGTTTATCATTATTTTTTTCACTGGAAAAAAAATAATAAACTAGTAAAAAAAAAAAAAGAAAATTACTTATCTACTCCTAGTGTATGACCACATATGCACCAAATCAATTAATAATCTTTATTTCAAAAATTATTTACCGTACTTTTGTCCTTTTTCAAGTAAAGTTCTCTCATTTATTTCACCTGTTTTAATTAGATAAATTTGGTGTGTGGGTGGGCTCATACACTAATGTAGATAAGTTATTCAAAAAACTGTGTAGTTTTTACAGATAGCAATTCAATATTGGCTTGGTGTACAGGTGATTCATGCACAGGTGTGGGTAAATATTTTCCAATTTTCAATTGCAAGACAATAAGGTTTTTCTATTATAAACCCAACTACCAAGCAATGACTACGCACTGTTTAGATCCTTAGTGAAGGAAATGCTTTGATAAACGACTTTGCAGAACTTCAACCATTGAGATTCGGCTAAATAAATCAGACCGTCTTTCAATTGTTCACAAAATAAAAAGAAAAAAAATTGTAATGTTAGGGAATAAAAATGACAAAAGACATATCTGTCAAGAAAATTTTCTTACTTATACTCAGTGTATGGATGACGATCGCATGCACCAAACCGATGAAACAAAAGATTTTTTCAAAAGTTATTTTTTGGCCTTTTTTTTTTAATCCTGTGTAGGTAAATTTTCCTTGTATATACATGTATAAAATTTTGGGTCCAAAGCCTTAAATTTTGTAATCTAGCTCTATTAAGTAGTATCAGTAACAAGTACATATAGCCAGTTAATTACTGTATATAAAGGTAATAGAAGAAACAATAAGAATTAAGCTTGAGGCTCCATCTTCATATGCACCATGGGCCATGGCTAGACTTGTAAAGCAGAAAGATTGAATTGACATTTCCTTGTAAATTGAGTTGCTGGGATGTGAACCACACGCTTTAATTAGGTGTAGGTTTGCCTTTGTACAATTTGCAGACATAAGCTACAAAATATCTATAGTCCTGCATGCATAATAAATATCTATGTACATATAAAAAAAGTAAATAAAAATTCGTGCCACGAGGAAGGGAATAACATTCAATTATATTTTATTGTTGCTAGATGCAATAAATTAATTATTTCTAAAATACCGATATTCTGCTTAATAAGGATTTAGTTTATGTTTACAAACTAAATTTGAATTGTATTTAATTATTTTCTTAATTTTACAACAAATCAACTACATTAAAAATATCAATGTCTTGAACAACAAGAATATAATTTCCACATGTAAATTATGGTTCAATTATATTTGATTATTTCTCAAGTTCGAAACAAATAATAAGTAAATCAACCAATAATCATCTTTATTTTTAATGACATCCAAAATATTTGCTCGTTTAAATATTTCAATTTTTACTTCAATGTGATGTTAGAGATTCGTCTACAAACTTTTTTGTAAAAAAAAATATTTATGTTAACTATTTTTTAAAAAAAATAATAATAATTTAGTTCTTTCAACCAAGCAAGGAAAAAACTATGCAAAGAAATAATTTAATAAATTCAATTTTTAATACAAAAAAAATTCTATTCTAAAAAATATAATACCATTGAATATTTAGTAATAAGTGATATTTAAAAAGAGTAATATTAATTTTCTTTTTCTAATTTTTATTCTATTCCAAGGAAGAGAGGATCGGAAAAACAATTATAAATTGATTAATCATTTTAAGCTATAAAGTAGCTTTGAACTTTGCATATTGCTTAAATTGCACCCTATTTCAAGATATATTTACTTATTTGGCCATTTAAAATTTATTTCAAACATAATTTAATAAATAAAATATAAATCCAACGTCGTAAACTGTTATCATTACCATAAAATTTAAAAACAAATTTTTTTTTCAAATAAAGAAAACAAAGGTAATTTATTTTTAATCTAACAAGGTCGTGTTAGTCTTCTCACATTACGTTTAAGTCCTCCCCACCATAATCCATAATTAGTAACAGATATTTTGGAAACTTGTTGTATTAATTCTAATGGTAAGTTATTGAATTGAATACCTAAAATAGATTTTATTTAATTGTAATACCTAAATTACAGATACGAATTGCTAACTTTTCTCAAACGCACCTTAAACAATGAAATATTTAAATACAATAGCAAATCAACTAAGCAATACCATCCGAAAAATAAAATGAAATCTTCAATATTTATATTTTCCGCTTTCTTTTTATCAGTTTCTTTGGTTGTAGCAAATGATTCAGCTCCCCAAAACTTTTTTCAATGTCTTCCTTATCATTTTAACTCTTCGTACCCAATATCTGAAACAATCTATACACCGAATAACTCATCTTTTAAATCTATCCTGCAAGCCTATGCCAAAAATCTTAGATTTCTCACACCCAAAACCCCAAAACCCCTTGCAATAATAGCCCCCACACATGAATCTCATGTCCAAGCAACTATTTTTTGTGCAAAATCTCATGGCTTGCAAATCAGGATTCGTAGCGGCGGCCATGATTTTGAGGGTCTTTCTTACAGATCTGAAGTCCCATTTGTAATTCTTGACATGTTCAATTTTAGAGATATTAAAATTGATATTAAAAATGATATTGCATGGGTTGAATCAGGAGTGACTTTAGGTGAACTTTATTATAAAATTGCAAATTTGAGCAAAATTCATGCTTTTGCAGCCGGAGTTTGCCCTACTTTGGGTATTGGAGGTCATTTTAGTGGGGGAGGATATGGAAACTTGATGAGAAAATTTGGCCTCTCTATCGATAATATTATCGATGCCAAAATAGTTGATGTAAACGGTAAGATCCTCGATAGAAAATCTATGGGAGAAGATTTATTTTGGGCAATTAGAGGTGGTGGTGGAGCAAGTTTTGGTGTTGTTATTTCATGGGTGATTCAACTAGTTCGAGTTCCGGAACTGGTCACTGTTTTCAATATAGCTAAGAGCTTAGAGGAAAATGCTACGGATATTGTTTATAAATGGCAACAGATTGCTCATAAATTAGATAATAATCTTTTCATAAGAGTAATGCCACAAGTTGTTAATAGTAGTACTCAAGGTAGCAACACTGTTATATTGGCTTTTATAGGAATGTATCTAGGTCAAACTGATACGCTTCTTCCATTGATGAAAAAAAGTTTTCCCGAGTTAGGGTTAGAAAGAAAGGATTGCAAAGAAATGAGTTGGATTGAATCAACCCTTTTCTGGGCAGGATTTCCTAATGGAACCTCCATTGAAGTTTTACTACAAAGGCCGACATCTGTGGTCTATTATACTAAAAGTAAGTCTGATTATGTAAAAGACATGATTCCAAAGTTGGGTTTTGAAAAATTATGGGAAATGATGCTTGAAGTAAAGCGAATATGGCTGCAATTTAATCCTTATGGAGGAAGAATGGATGAGATTTCAGACAACGATACACCATTTCCGCATAGAGCTGGATATCGTTTTCTGATTCAATATTCGTCGAATTGGAAAGAAGAAGATGGGGTTGATATAGAGAATCAAGTGAATTTGTTAAGAAAATTGTACGATTCAAGGGCTCCATATGTTAGCAAGAACCCTAGAGAAGCATTTCTTAATTATAGAGATCTCGACATTGGAAGCAATCCAAGCAATTTCACAAAATTTCAGACAGCTGAAATTTATGGACACAAGTATTTTAAGAACAACTTTTGGAGGTTAGTACAAGTGAAGACTAGAGTTGATCCAGATAATTTCTTTAGGCATGAACAAAGCATACCTCCTCTTAATAAATTGTCATAGATATTCGATAAATAATTTATTATATATAACCTCCTTTTGTACTAAGTGGTGATCCGATCTTGTTGTTTTGTTTCTCAGGAGGAAGGAAGAATAATAATATTCAATATATTAATAGTATAATAAAATATTTAAATTTTAAATATTTATACAAAGAAACTTTTACCTATACCTAGTGTATGAACTAACTTATAAAACTAATAAGGGTTTCCGGCTTTTCAATAAGACAAAATGACAAAATAACATGAAATTTTAATAGTTTTCCTTAGATGTCAAATGAGTGTATCATTGTCTTTCCATCGGGGAAAAATGATAAACTAGTAAAAAATTAGAAAATTACTTAATTACTTCACTTATGCATAAATCAATCAATAATTTTTAGGGAAACAATTAACTAGATCAGGTTTATGGTCATTTATGGACCAAACCAATGAAATTAAGGATTCTTATTGAAATAATGATATTTCTAACTATATATTTGAAAAAAGTGATAAAATCGGAACACTTTTTAAAAAATCATTTGTTTCATTTATTTGGTTTATAAATAGGGTTATGGATCCAGTTTAATTTCCTAACTTTTATTTCAAAAATTTTTTATTGTTTTTTTTTTTAATCTTTTTTGCTCTTGGTAAAATGATAAGTAATTTCCTCATATATCTCGTATTGGTGTGTGGGTGGATTCGTACATTAATGGTAGACAAGTATTATCTAAAAAATTATAGTAGTTTTTGAAGGGATAGACTTGCTTAGATGAGCCTCACCTATATATGTACTAAACTAATAATAATTTTGTTAAAACAAGATATTTTTTAACATATACCATATACCGAGAGGAAAAAAGAATAAAGTAAGAATAATTTTTAAAAATTTTTACTTTCATTATTTTGATTTATAAGAAGAGCCATGAACTTTATAAATAATTATTCAGTATGGCTTGATATATGAGCCCTCCATATAAAGGTGTAGGTAAATTTTTTCCAATTTTCAATTGCAAGACAATAAGGTTTCTGTTAAAAACCCAACTACCAAGCAATGAATACACACCGTTTTGATCCACGGTAAGGAAATGCTTCGATAAACGAACTTTGTAGAACTTCAACCATTGAGATAATCGGCTAAGTGAATCGAACTGTCGATCGGTTGTCCACAAAACAGAAAGGGAAAAATTGGAATGTTAGAATAAAAACGACAAAGGATGTATATTTCAAGTCTTCTTATATATGCAGATGATAAACGACTGTCAATATATATACATATATAAAAATTTTAGGTCCAAAGCCTTAAATTTCATCATCTGGCTCTATTAACTAGTACCAGTAACAAGCACATAGCCAGTTAAATTATCGTATACAAAGGTAATAAAAGAACCGATAAAAATTAAGCTTGAGGCTCCTTCTTCATCTGCACCATGGCTGGACTCTCAGAGCAGAAAGATTGATTTGACATTTTCTCGTAAATTGAGTTGCTGGGATGTGAACCACACGCTTTAGGTGTAGGTTTGCCTTTGTACGATTTGCAGACATAAGCTACGAAATTTCCATAGTCCTGCAGGCATAACACGTATCATGTTCATAAAAAAGGGTAAAGAAAAATTACTGCCGTGAGGAAGGGAATAAACAGAAGGAGAAATAAATAAAAGCTACTATTACCTCAAGCAGAGGTGTTTCATTCACAACTACCCATGGAACGTATTTGTGAGGAGGATTAAGATTATCTGTTTTGCTTCCATATTGCAGTAAAAGCTGCATTTTGGCTCAAATCAAGTCAGATCGTGGACCACTGAGTACAGAAGGTCAAGAATTTAAACTGTGACTGCTCTGTACAATTTTGACCTTAAAAAATAAAATGGGAATGAAACTGAATCACTAAATTTAAGAGTGAACCGAACAAGACATGACCAAAAAGAAAAAGGCAAGTGGAAGTATTGATATTGTCCTAATCCATAAAATTACCCTTCAACTTCAGAGTTTTATTCCTATGTATTTCAAAATTTTCGAGACGTTTCATATACATTGAAGTTGTAATTTTTAGTAACAATCTTGCACTTTGGATGATTGTTGTAATTTTTACTAATAACTTTTAGAGATCCATCGAGCCCTGAAAGTGCTTATTTATAAAAATATTCCAACTTAAGGACATAATAAATCTCTCGTCTAAATTTCAAAAGACAACTTAATTTATTTATGTATTAATCCTATTTATATCAGTGAAAGAATAAATAGATTAATCATTACCGAACCTGTTTTCCTCTTCCGCTGTCGTAGCAATCCTTAATGGCTTCACTAGAAAACTTTAACTGTTGAGCACACAATTTCCAAGATGCCTCTGCTCCATTTTGAGCAATAATTGGAGGAGAAGATTGCTCTTCTATGCACTTAATGAACTTGAAGTGCTTCATCTGTTAGTGGATTAAACAAGAAATTAGAATTACAAAAGGATTTTTTAACCCCCAATTTTTAGGTCTCAGGATCAAATTGTGTGCAAATTTATTAAAAAAAAAAAAAAAAAAAAAACGGAAGAAGAAGAAGAAGAAGAAGAGAGAGAAGAAAAGCTGGCTTACCACATCTGGCAAAATGTTAATTATGCAAGCGTGAATGGTATTAAGGTAACATTCATCTTCTCCATGCTGTAAAAATACCAAAGGAGATAACGACTGTATTCAAAAATTAATCAAAAAAATACAAGCAAGATTGCGAATTGGAATCTTGAAGATGGAGATTTCACCTGGCAAATGATGGTGTTGTTGGATTGTCGTATAGCATTGCCCCAAGGAATCAGCTTAAGATCAAGAATGCTCATTAGATCAGTCTTGACAACCTTTGCCAAGTCAACCACAATAAAATTCCTGCAATATGGACAAAGAGTTTCATAATACAAAGAAAGAGCAACTTTCTTGGAATTAAGAACTTGAGGAGCTGGTTCTACGGCAATTTTGTTTCTTGAACAAGAGACAAACAAGAACAAGAGAGAACTGTAGATAGAGAAACAGAGTACTTTTCTGGAACCCATTTTCTTTGTTCTTTTACAGCTTTTAGTGCTCTGAAAGTTTCAATGTATAGACTTCTAGTAACTGCTGTATGGCTTTCGTACTCCACTGTTGGTTAAGTTAGGCAAATATTTTGGTTTGGACTTTTGCGTATGGGACATGTATTTACCATCGGTGTAGTTATAGGCAACAAATTTCCAAGACATATTCACAGTTTAAACAATCTTAACCAATAATGCCTATGATATTAATGCTCTGTCAAGATTAGTTGAAATTTTTAAATGATGTGTTGCTATCCGCATAGGAAAATATAATCGTAATCTGATATATATATATATATATATATATATAACTTTGTTTTGAGTCATCAAACAAATAATATGCAAGTAGCAAATGATGACATTGTCAGTCTTTCTTCTTTCCATTTAAAAGAATAATCTGATCTCTCATGTGTTGATGCACAGTAACTGCCCCACCATTTCTGATCTCAACTTGCAAATTAGGTAGGTGCTGAAATTGAGACCAAATGAGGGTGGAGCAGCTAGTTGTCAATTCTTGAATGCCTGCCTCATATAAGAAGTTCATAGACTTGGAATTCTTTTTAAAAATATCTTATGTTCTTGACTTTTAAAAAAAATAAAAATTCATAATCATAATTTTCTTAAATCATATCAAAATCCTGGGTTTGCTAAATGGCAAGATTCAATTCCTTGTTAAAAGAAATTTGTTATTAATTAAAAACAAGTGTGGTCGTTGAGCCCAACACTCTTCCCATAGGAGAAGCCGCCCATTTTTCCCCAACGAAAAAAACGTCTCTCTAATAGCTACATTAACCTGTTTTCTCCTGCAATATTAGCTTTTGCTTTATTGATGATAAATAGTTAAAATGATGAATGAAATGGAAGATGAGAACAGTTCCGTGGACTTTGACATGCAATTGATAGGGAATTTCTTGAGTTTCGCATCAAGAGGAGATAGGATTGGACTGAATCAGATGTTGAGAGCTGGTACTTCTCCTAATGTTCAAGATTATGATAAGAGAACTGCTTTGCATCTTGCTGCTAGTGAAGGCCATGCTCCTATTGTTGAGCTTCTTCTTCATTACAATGCTAATGTCAATCTCAAGGATCGCTGGCAACGCACTGTACAACCTTATTTACTCTCAATCTATTTACTCTTCAAGATTTTAAAATTTGAAAAGCAGTAATTGATTCAGTCTCTTTTGTTTGGTAATATTGTTATTATTAAGCCCTTGACAGACGCAAGACTGTATGGACATAGGGATATATGTAGAATTCTGGAAGTACATGGAGGCAAGGATTTTATCAATGATCAACCAATGGTAACATCTTCATCTTCTTCAGAGAGGGTTCGTGACACTACTTCTTCTGATTTTTTAACTTGTTCTTCACTTCTGCAGACAGTTAGACATGAACAAGACTGCAACGAATTGAATTTCGACATTTCAGAACTGAACACAATTCAATCATCAACAGTTGAACAGGTACATATATACTATAAAAGATTGTTCAGTTATTAAATTCATAAAATTTTGTATATACTTCCTTAAGAAATTAATTAATTGGTCGTGGAAATTCTCTCTGATAATTACAAGGGGGTGTATGGTGAATCCGTCAAGGTCAAATGGCGTGGAACGTGGGTTGTTAAAACTGTGATTAAGAGTCAGATTTACCTTCCTGAAAAAATGTATGCTTAACTATACCTTTCCTTTAATATTATAATTAAGGAGATTTAATTCGTATAATTCCAGGTTTTTTTTTTTTTTTTTTGAGAAATTACATGCAGGATTTTGTCCGCCAAGGATAACACTCTCTTGCGAGAACTTCGGCATCCTAACATTTTGCAGTTTCTTGGTTCGATTGTTCATGGGGACGAGATGATTCTGATTACTGAGTATCTTCCAAAAGTATTTTCTACTCAAGAATCTTTTTATATTTTTCAATTGTACTTTATTGTGGTTTTTCATTTATACCCTAATTTTAAAATTTAGTATTAACTAAAATGTGCTTAAGCTTAATTATCAAGTATCAACGAATGCAGGGGAATTTAGATGATCTTTTGTCCAAAAAAGGACGACTTGACCTGCCTATTGCTCTACGTTATGCGCTTGACATTGCTAGGTGATTTTACTTTTGTTGCTCTCCGGCTCTACTTTCATATTATAGCAATTTTCTTTACCAATTTTTGATTAAAAACTAAAAATTTGTTTAATGACTTAAAAAATTTTTGTAGGGGAATGAATTATCTTCACGAGCACAAGCCCTTGCCTATAGTTCATAATCATTTGGATCCCAGGTCAACTTTTTTTTCCTTAAACATTATATTTTGACAGTCGTAAATGAGTCGAGTCAAATTTGATTACCATAAATAAATCAAATTTAAGCTCGAAATCTATCGTATCAAAAGGACATCAATATAGTTTTAATTAATTTTGACTTATTGAATTATCTCATGGGATAAATTCGCTCGACTCAATAAAATTAGCTTATGAGCTTGGCTCGACAAGCTTATGAAATGAGCTCGAGTTCTACTCGTTTATTAAAATAGCTCGATAGCTCAACTGGAGTTCAACTCGATAAGTTATCGAACGAGCTCGAACAACTAATAAGCGGTTTGTCTCATTTGCAACTCCGCATTTAGTGGTATATACGAATTTTATATTTATTTATTTCACATAATTAAATAAAATTATACTATTTATAAATAAAATATTATACATTAAAGATTCATGTATACCAAATAAGAAATTAATTAAATAAAAATTTGATGGCGAGTGTTATTTTTTTGGATGTAGAAACTTGTTACAGGATGAAGCTGACCACTTGAAGATTGGAGAGTATTGGGTTCAAATGTTGTACAAACAAATTCATCCAAACCAAGACATGCGTATGTTATCGCCTTTTTATTCCATTTAACCTATTTACCATTCCAGTGAAAACCTATTTATGTACTTTCCTTTTTATATTTTTAACTTTGCATTTAGCAATCCAAAATACTAATTTTATGTTATTGCCCCACTTTTCACTTTACTTTTCCTAATTGCTATTGTATCTGAAGAGCCTTTTTACTCTTGAAGGCCAAAGAAAGGATGATCCCAGCAGCACCAGCAACAAATCAAACGACACCAGGAAAGATCTTTGCAGCTTTGGACTTATATTTTATCAGGTACATATTTCAATAATTCTTTCTACCATTATTAATTAGAGAGAAAAACTTTATACTAAAACATAATATATATATATATATTACAGATGCTAGAAGGAAGACACCTGATGACCAACATGAAGACTGATTTCATGCATCTTAAATCTGTTGATTTTTATCCCAAGTTTCAGATAAGCCGTTGTCCTAAAAGAATTCAACAGTAAGCCATTCTCAAATTTCATTTTACTAATTTTACTTCTATGGGGTAGTCTGTTTTTTTTTTTTTTTTTTTTTTATCGGACCTTGAATTACTCGATTAGATAATAATAAAATAAACTTGTTTGTTTGAACTGAAATGATAAGCTAAGCTACTTGTTTGCATTAAAAAGTTTCTTTTTACAGGTTATTCAATAAGTTATATAACTTATTATAACAACAACTAGCATCGCCCTTACAATTATAAAATGATATCATAATTCATTTCATTTCTTAGTCATTGAGCAATTCATTTTATCATATCACTTTTTAATCATTCAGCTTAATATGTCGTTGATTCAGATTTAGGGTTCAGAATTTAATCCAAATAAATGCACCATAACTCAATTAAAATAAGTTTTACCTTTTGTAGGAAATGTAATTAACATGCATTATTATTATTTTTTTTGCAGACTGATAGAAGATTGCATAAGCAAAGATCCTAATCCAAGGCCTTCATTTGGTGCTGTTATAGAAATTTTAGAAGAAGTTTCCACCAGTCTAGGGAGAGGTGCATGCCCTGTTTGCTAAGTCAGTTCATAATGTTGTTCAGGATGCAATAGTTACTTGTACATTGTGCCATAATTGGTTGTACAATTCTGAATATGCAAACGGACAGCCCAAGCCCAAGCGCAAACCCAACTGCTTGACTAATTAAGGCTTTTCTGCTAGTTCTAAGTTATAGATTTTTTTGCGTTTCCTTTCCAAGGAATTCTCTCTCATTTCTATTAAAAAATAAAAATCTCTCATTTGACTTTTTTTTTTTTTTTTCTGTTGGTGTTGTTTGCTCAAAGTGATTATTAAACGGAAATAGGTCACATGAAAACATATTTATTAGGCAAAAATTATTGATTTGTTTCAAAAAAAAATTTTTTTACCCAATAAACAATCAATAATTTTTTTTTCCATATATTGAAACTCAAATTTGGTTTCTCCAAAATAACATAAAATAAATATATAATAATGTGTGCGCATATATAATTTTGTAATAAGGAGTGCAAATGAATTTTCACATATTCTATTTAATCCACCAATTTAATCTAACATTCAAGAAATAAAATATCTCTTACCGAGTCATACCATGGAAAATAGTTTTAAAAAATTCATATAAATTTCTATTGATTGGTTGTAACATTGAAAATTAATTTTAAATATAAAATTTTTAATTAACCTAAGGACCTATAATGTAATTTTTGTTGAATAATTTAGTTTAATTGTTACTGTTATTAAGTTGTTTTCAATGTTTGTTTTCTTAGTCAAAGCTTTGTCCTATTCTCTAGGAATTTTGTTAATAATGTTCAGCAGAACATAGTCATGTTGCAGCAAATTTCTCTTTCAGTTAAGATTTTATTTTGCTCTTTGTAAGCCTATATAAAGGCTGTCATCTTGCTTAATTATATATCAGTTCTTTGAGCATCTCTTCTCTCTTTTATTTTTGTTTATTTCCTATCAGTTTATCAGTGGTATCAGAGCCTTGAGCCTGATTCAAAGAGAGAAAAGAGAGCCTAAGAGAGTGAAACACGTGAGGTTAGAGAGAAAAAGAGCAGCAGCTTTATTATTTGTTTCATGGCTACAGAAACAAATTTTGTGCAGGCAGCAATTCCACATTTTGATGGCCACTATGATCATTGGAGCATGTTGATGGAAAACTTCCTGCGTTCAAAAGAATACTGGACAATCGTCGAAAACGGAATCTGTGCACCAGCAGAAGGTGAAACTTTGACAGATGCCCAAAAGACAGAGTTTGAAGCAAGAAAGCTGAAAGATTTAAAGGCGAAGAATTATCTCTTTCAAGCTATTGAACGTTCCATATTGGAAACTATTCTTTGTAAAGAAACTTCCAAGGATATATGAGATTCAATGAAGAAGAAGTATCAAGGCACAGCTAGAGTCAAACGTGCCCAGCTTCGAGCTTTGAGAAGAGACTTTGAAACTCTGCAGATGAATGATGCTGAATCTGTAACTAGCTATTGCTCTAGAATTATGGAGATATGCAACAAGATGCGATTCCATGGTGAGAAGATGGATGACGTGACCATTGTGGAGAAAATTTTACGCTCTCTAACGCCAAAGTTTGACTATGTTGTGTGCTCTATTGAAGAGTCAAAAGACATAGATCTAATGTCCCTCGACGAATTGCAAAGCTCTTTATTGGTGCATGAGCAGAAAATGAACCGAAGTTCAAACATGGAACAGCAAGCTTTGAAAGCTTCTACCTTTATTCCTTCCTCAAATTTAAGAGGTAGGGGTAAAGGGAGAGGTAGAGGAAGAGGAAGAGGAGGTCGAGGCAATGGTAATAGTAGCAGAAATTATAAAGGTGATGAGCAGAACAAAGGAAGAGGACATGATCAACAATATGACAAATCCAAAATTGAGTGTTATAGGTGTCATAAATTTGGTCACTATCGCTCCGAATGTCAGACCAAGTTGCCAAATGATATTGATAAAGGACAGTAGTCGAATTATGCAGAAAATGATAAAGGAGAAACCCTTTTGATGGCTGTTCAAACAAATGATAAACCTGACTCCGATATTTGGTATGTTTATACCGGTTGCAGCAATCACATGTGTGGAAGTAAGTCTTCTTTTGCTTATTTAAATGAAAATTTTCAATCTACAGTAAGTTTTGGTGATTTATCTTCTGTAGATGTGAAGGGGAAGGGTGACATTAACATTAGAACCAAGAATGGTTTTATAGAAAAAATAGCTAATGTGCTTTATGTTCCTAGCTTGAAAAACAATTTATTAAGTGCTGGGCAGTTGCAAGAAAAGGGTTATATAATCACTATTCAAAATGGAGCCTGTGAAATATATGATCCTTCTAGAGGAGCCATTGCTGTGGTTCCAATGAACTCAAAAAGATTGTTCCCTTTGAAAATTGAATGTGTTCAATCTTGCTTTATTGCTGAAGTGAAAGAGATTTCCTAGTAGTGGCATTTTCGTTATGGCCATTTAAGTTTCAATGGATTAAAAACTCTTTATCAAAAAAATATGGTAAGTGGACTCCCTCAAATCAATGCTCCATCAAAAGTTTGTGAAGAATGTGTTGTTGGTAAACAACCTTGTTCTCAATTCTCTTAAGGAAAGTCATGGAGAGCGAAAGATGTTTTGGAGCTGATTCATTCCGACATTTGTGGACCAATAAAACCATTTTCAAATGGAGGTAAAAGATATCTAATTACTTTCATTGATGATTATAGTCGGAAAACGTGGGTTTATTTTTTACAGGCAAAGTCTGAAGCTTTTGGAATTTTTAAAAGTTTCAAGGCCCGTGTTGAGAAAGAAAGTGGGAAAGCAATAAAATCTCTTCGCACGGATCGTGGTGGTGAGTATTGCTCAAATGACTTTGAGAGTTTTTGTGAAGCTCAAGGGATCCGTAAAGAGCTTACCACTGCTTATACACCACAGCCAAACGGTGTATCCGAAAGAAAGAATAGAACCATCCTTAACATGGTGAGATGCTTGCTTGCTAGGGGAGGAATTCCAAAGACTTTTTGGCCTGAAGCTGTTTGGAGCGTTCATTTACTGAACAGAAGTCCTACTTTTGCTGTTAAAAATATGACACCGGAAGAATCTTGGAGCGGCAGAAAACCAACTGTGGATTATTTCAAAATTTTTGGGTGCATAGCATATGCACATATCCCAAATGAAAAAAGAAAAAAACTTGATGACAAGAGTGAGAAGTGTATTTTTTGGGTGTTAGTGAGACATCCAAAGCATTTAAATTGTTCAATCCATTGACAAAGCAGATTGTGACCAGCAGAGATGTGGTTTTTGATGAAGAAAGCATTTGGGATTGGAATGGGCAGCAGCCAACTCCAATTATTCTTGATGATGAAGTCACAAAAGAGGAGCAACCAACTGAAATTTCAGAAAATAATGTTCCCACAGCTGAAGAAAGTTCAGTAACTTCTAAAATTCATTCCCCAACAAGTGAGGCAGTAGCAGATTCATCTCAATCTTCCCTACGTACACGAAAAAGGCCTGCTTGGATGAAAGATTATGAGGTAACTGGAGTAAATCACAATGAAGAATCTGTCACTCATTTTGCTTTGTTTGCAGATTGTGATCCCACAACTTTTGAAAGTGCTGTCAAAGAATCTAAATGGAGGGAGGCAATGGATGATGAGATTGAAGCCATCGAAAGAAATAATACTTGGCAACTTTGTGACCTTCCAAAAGGGCACAAAACTATTGGTGTAAAGTGGGTTTTCAAAACTAAATTGAAGGAAAATGGTGAAGTTGACAGGTATAAAGCGCATTTGGTGGCAAAGGGATACAAGCAAGAGTATGGGGTTGATTACACTGAAATTTTTGCTCCAGTTGCACGACATGATACAATTCGTTTGGTAATAGCACTGGCAGCACAAAATTCTTGGCCTATTTTCCAATTGGATGTCAAATCCGCTTTCTTGCACGGTAATTTGGAAGAGCAGGTATTTATTGATCAACCCCCTGGTTATATTAAGATTGGACATGAGCATAAGGTCTATAAATTAAAAAAGGCTCTTTATGGATTAAAACAAGCCCCACGGGCTTGGTATAGTCGCATCGAAACTTATTTTTTGAAAAATGACTTTCAAAAATGTCCATATAAGCATTCTCTTTTTGTTAAAATTGGGAATGAGGGCCAAATGCTTATAGTTTGCTTATATGTAGACGATCTTATATTTACCAAAAATGACAGTAGAATGTTTGAAAAATTCAAGACATCTATGATGGCTGAATTTGAGATGTCAGACCTTGGAAAGATGCATTATTTTCTAGGCTTAGAGGTAGTGCAATCTAAGATGGGGTTTTTTGTTTGTCAAAAGAAATATGTGCAAGAAATTTTGGATAAATTTCAGATGAAGGATTGTAATCCTGCATCAACTCCATCTGAATTTGGTTTAAAACTTGACAAAGATCCCGAAGGAAAGAAGGTGGACAACACTCTTTATAGGCAAATTGTTGGTAGTCTCATTTATTTGACCGGGACAAGATCGGACATCATGTATGCAGTGAGTCTTATAAGCAGATTTATGGAGAGTCCAACTGAAATGCACTTGCTTGCCACAAAGAGAATTCTTCGTTACTTGCAAGGAACAAAGGATTTCGATTTGTTTTATAAAGCCAATGAAGAGTCAAAATTAATTGGCTTTACTGACAGTGATTATGCAGGAGATCAAGATGACAGAAGGAGCACTTCAAGACACATTTTTATGTTCGGAACTGGACCTGTTTCATGGTCTTCCAAGAAGCAGCCCATTGTCACTTTGTCAAGTACAGAAGCAGAATTTGTTGCTGCTACGTCTTGTGCTTGTCAAGCCATTTGGATAAGGAGAATTCTTGAAGAGTTGCAGCTCAATCAAAAAGGAGCTACCATAATTTTCTATGATAACAGTTCAGCAATCAAGCTGTCCAAGAATCCAGTACTACATGGAAGGAGCAAGCATATTGACGTGAAGTATTATTTTTTGAGAGATTTGTGTAATGAAGGAAAAATTGAATTAAGTATTGTACAAGTGAAGAGCAGCTTGCTGACATATTTACAAAGCCTCTCAAGTTACATTCCTTCCCGAATTTGAGGATTTTGATGGGTGTTTGCAGTAGAGAAGATGCAAAGCTTTAAACTGAAGCTTTTAAGTTCAGTTTAAGGGAGGGACTGTTGAATAATTTAGTTTAATTGTTACTATTATTAAGTTGTTTTCAATGTTTGTTTTCTTAGTCAAAGCTTTGTCCTATTCTCTAGGAATTTTGTTAATAATGTTCAACAGAACATGGTCATGTTGCAGCAAATTTCTCTTTCAGTTAAGATTTTATTTTGTTCTTTGTAAGCCTATATAAAGGCTGTCATCTTGCTTAATTATATATCAGTACTTTGAGCATCTCTTCTCTCTTTTATTTTTGTTTATTTCCTATCAGTTTATCAATTTTTTATTAATTTGAACTTTTCCTTTTTTATTAATTTGGCCATTGTTAACCAAATATTCAACATCACAAGTCATGAAATCAAAGAATAGAGAAAAATTTAAGTTTCTAACATGTCCATGTCTTGTATGCCATAGTCATCATATGTAAAAGTTTGTCACGCATTAATTTAGGAAATCGTAGAGATCAATGAACTACGATTTTTTGAGGATCAAATTTCAATTTAGCCCCTTAATTTTTCAGCTGCGTTCAATTAAATTTAATTTTAAGTTTGTAACCAAATTGATACAAAGTTTTATTTGCATTCAATTACACTCAAAATTGGGTTTGATTTCATTCTTGGCTTACACCGTTAGAATCCCACATCGAATAAATATCAATTCACAAAGGGCATATAATAACAATCTAGCTAATTAATTGGTTACTAGTAATTTTTTAGCATTGGTTGCCCAAATTCAAGTAAGTCCACGTCACAAATGGTATAAAACTACAAATTACGGTGTAAATGTCTTTATGTTGGAGAAAAAAAAAAATACAGAAAGAGTGATGTTTTTCTAAATGGCAATCAAATGACTGACTGAATACACATGAAATGAATATATGCAAATATTTTCTAATTTCCAAAATTGAATGAAATGCAAAATTAATGCTTATCAAGATCTGATTTTCTGAAATCACATTGAATCTGCCAATACCCATTAGAGAACAGAATATAAAATCTTTGAGCCAATTTTGGCTGAAAAAAAAAAAATCAATTGCTCACAATGGAAAAAGTCAGAGGTTAAAATTGAAGTCAGCAACGTTATCATTCCCATTGCCGTTTAAAACACACATATTGATAGCGTACGACAAGTCTTATTTTGATGGTGAAGTATAGCTTACTCTACCATTTCTTCATATTGATACGAAGTTATGCAAACTAGTTATTTTTTGACCAAGTTTTTAACTTAGACATCAAGTACCAATTTTTTTTTTTTTTTTTTTTAAATAAAGATTAGCAGCAAGCTTAAATCATGGTTATGATATCTTTTTATGATAACGTTGTATCATGAATCAATTTTTACGCACTATTTTTAAAATAAAACAAAAAACACATTTATGATTTGATATTGAGAATCGAATCATAACTAATAAGATTGTGAGTATTATAATATTTTCTTTCTTTTTTGATTTAGCAATAAATAATATTACCGATTAGTTTTTATGTGTTATATAAAGTTTATTGTATTTTTTCTATCTTATCAAAGCCAAAATCTTTGAGGTCGGAATTAAGAAATTTGTAAATAAGAAAAACGATAATTTATGATTGTCCAATCAGAGAAATTCGTAAAAAAAAAATAACAAAAATGTTTTGCTATATCATATATATGATTGTCCAATACTCTTTACAAGTTGTGTGATTATCATCACCATCTGATTGCTATCAAAGCAAGAATAATGAGCATCAAAACTATTTTCACTTGAAAGAAAAGCAAAAGAAAAGGCTATACATAATGTTTTAATTAAAAGACAGAGGATGATACATTACATTCACATAAGAAAGCCATGTTTTAATTAATATTATATACAGTATTTAAAAATAGCTAGTGCATGTGGAATAAGAAAGCTGCTCGAATGTGTGTGTGTGTCTGAGTGCCAATAAATAGATTCTGTGCCAAATGCTATAAATTAAGGTTAAAAACCTAAATTTTATTATTATTATTATTAACTAAATTTGTTTTTTGTTACCTTAAATTTATCATTCAGGATTTGATTACTAAGGTCAGATTATAAAAAATAAGAAAGCCTTGGACCGTAGAAATAATATTAATAACAGATGACAGTTAAAATTGTGGAAGAATTGTGGGATAAGAAAGGCAGCGGAAGGTGCGTGCGGGAGGCAACTGATCTCGTGACGCGGTAGCAGCCTGCCGGCTCGTTGATGAGCTAGCGTTTTAGCGTGCAAATGAATAGTTTATTAACTAACACCGACACCGACCTTTAATTTCCTTGTTGCTTACATTATATAATCTAAGAAGTTCACCTTTCATTGTTAGTCAAATTCTTCCCTTCATTATTATTACTTCTTATCTAAATGAATATTAGTAATTTATTATTATTATTATTATTATTATTATTATTTACGCGCAGTTGAATCAATTATCGTGATTGAAATTTAGAATTGAAAACTTAAAATCATTAAGTTAAAAAACTTTTATTTAAATATCATTCTCTCTGTAAATATTACGCCACATGTAAGAGTATAAACTATCAGTTACCGAAGACTTATGATAAAAAATTAACATCAAATAAAATATAATTTAGAACCTTATCTAGCTAGCCTGCTTATAAGCAGCTTTATGACAATTTCTTCTAACAAAATTACAATTTACTAGTTTCACTGATTGATTTGGTGAAACATCCAAAGAACATTCTCATTGAAATATTCAACTTTTTTGGATTTTTTTTTATATTTATTTACTGTTTATGTCAACGGTTGATGTATTTCCTTTTTAGAATTGAGTAATTTGGTAACTATAGCAATGCCATAATAAATCCAGAAATTTCGCATATGACAATAAAGATTAATGACAAATGTGTACTAACTTATAGTAATCACACTCCTCTATCCAGCCAAATCCACATTTATTGTGTTATCATTGTCCTGATTTTTTAGAATTAAGGGATACAGTCAAATAAAAAAAAACTTGACTTATGATTTAATTAATCTTAATAAAACCCATAATAAATAAAATAACATGTAAATTCATTTATCAATTAATTTAATAACCATTGTAATTAATTCATTTATCAAGTAGTTTTTAGCATTTTGATTAGTCAAAATATTGATTTCTATTTTTATTTTGTTAAGTAATATAGCATTTAAACTGATTTTTAGATATTAAAATAACGTTTTATAAAAAATTAATTCATGCACTTTTTCGCTTTTAGTGTTTCATGAAAGCTACTTATACAGCTAACAGTTAGATTGTATTCGATAACAACTTTTTTTAAATAGTAGTTTAGCGCTACTTAAAAAGTTATTCGATAACATAGCATTTGGATTAGTTTTTAAAGATTATGGTATGTGAAAAGTTAACTCGAGTAACATTTAGTTTTTAGGATTTCATGAAAAGCTATTAAAACAGCTAACAGTTAAACACTACTAAAACACTTAACTGTTACCAACTATTAAAATAGCTGACAGCTAACAAAACAACTAATTTTACATAACAAACCATAAATTAACCTTACAATCTACCTTAAAGTAAACAATTTCTTTTTTTATATACATTAAAATACAGTCTAATAGAAAGTGTATGTACCACTATAATGATTTCAGGTAAAAAATAATAATTCTTTTTTTAATATCAAAATTGAACGCTACATGTATATTTGAATATTGTTTGCATTTTTTTCATAAAAATATAAAAAAGTTTTTATTAAGCTGAAATAAAACATTATACACTGAAATGAACTTTCTGGGTGGATTACACTGTAGACTCCTACTTGGGCTAGTTCTCTTTGGACTTTTATTTCCTTTTTGTATTTTCTTTGAATTTTTTTTTTTTTTTAAAGAAAATAAACTATTTACGCGGCTCCCAACACAACTGGACTTAATCCTTCGCCATTGGAACATCCATCCAACTATATATACATGTCAACCCTCCTCCTTTCGCCCCAACATAACATAATCTCAACTATTTTCTTTATTTTCTCTTCTCAACAATCATATTTATATTTTTACAAATCAAGAAACAGAACTCAGACACCCATTCTTGATTCTTGAATCTTGATTTTCCGTTTCTTTTCAATCTCCATGGGAAACTACGTTTCTTGCAAACTAGCTAACCCGCTAGTTCCCAAGAACTCAAAATTAACGAAAATTATCCTTCCTACCGGTGAAATCCGGCAAATCCAGTACCACCACCAACAGCCGACCAAAGCGGCGGAGCTAATGTTGGAAACACCAAATTTCTTTATAGTTAACACCAAGTCCCTAAAAATTGATCGGAGATTTTGTCCTCTCAACGCCGACGATGATCTTGAAAAGGCAAATGTGTATGTTATGTTTCCAATGCAGAGAAAGGACACTAAAGTCACAGCAAGTGATTTAGGTGCTCTGTTTATGACCGCCAACTCTGCTTTGAAACGGGTTTCTGGAGGAAAAGTAAGGGTCAGACCCGATATTACGGCGGATAATACAGTGGACGACGAGCGGAGGAAAAGTGACGATGAGGTGGTAGTGCCGAGGCTTAGTTTGGAAGGTATAGAAGAGGTTTCGACGCCGGAGTTTAGGCATAGAATGTCCATGTCAAGGTCAAAGAAGCCATTGTTGGAGACTATAGAAGAAGAGCCGATACGATCAAGATTATTAAGAGATAATATAAAGTTATATACTCGTTAAAATGAGTTTCCTTTTCTTATATGGTTTCTGAAGTTGAAACTTTGTTTTGTTGAAAAAACCATGAAAAAGCAGAGAAAATTGTGTATATGATTTTTCTTTTTTTGCCATGCATGAAAAACAAATGTTACTTCAACTCCTTTTATTTTATTGTTTGAGTTTTGTTCTTACAGAAAATTTTCTGGAAGATGGTTGAGGATACCCTAACTGAAGGGTAAATTATAACTTTGCATTTTGTTTTTATTAAATTTATCTAAATTTTGATTTTTACTTTAAATGAGATCACCTAAGTCATGTGTATACGGTTCATTCTTATAGGCCGATCCAATTACAAATCTGATCTTACATTAAAAAAAATAGTAATATTTTTAAAAAATATTTTTTTTTTTTATTGACTTAGTAAATGGAGCCAACCATTCGATAAATAAATTTTATAGTACCTGAAGAAATGGATAAATTGGAATTTTCAAATGGGCAAATAGTGAATTGGATTGGTGTGGTTTTTAAATTTGAATATTTGATATGATTTTAATTTTTTTATGATTTTCATCTGAAATGGAAAATTCAGATACTTGATAAAATCAAATCATTATTTATTTATCTAAAAAGCATTTATTTTATATTAAAATGATTTTAATAGATGGCAGTTTTGTTATGTATATTCTTTAAAGTGATAATATCTCAAATTTATAGGTGATAAACAGGTGATAACTCATAGGTGACCGCTAAGGATAAAATAGGTTTTTTTTTTTTTTCTTTTGAGAATAAAAGAGGGTTTTTTAAGTTTTGTAAAAGAGATGACTTTAGAGCTTACAATCTAAAATTATTATTATATAAATAACTACTAAGGAGTAATTAATAAATTTCTCTAATGTTATCAATTTTTATATTAAATAAGATAATTATTTTTATAATTTTCTATATACATTAAAATTGGAGTAATGATTTAAGATAAAAAGTAATTTAGTGGAGTTAATGAATATTTTTATAGATAAAAACATTTTTTCACATATAGGTTTTATTCGTGAACATTTATGAATTATTTTTGAAAAATATTAGATTTATTTGAATTCTTAAATATTTTACCTTACAAAATCGTTTGGTTTAATGGAGTTTGAAATGATGGAAATTTCGTGGATTTGATTATCAGTTTTTTGTTTGGTTAAGAAAAAAAAATATAATAATTTCTGGAATTAATAAATTTCATATTGAACTCTATTTTAAAAAATAAAGGAAATCTCATCTCATAATTGAAATTTTCTTAATTCCATCAATTGAATCTAAATCATTTAATTTTATTCTAAAAATACTTTTCAAATTTATGAGTTTTCTTTTCCGAAGAATGGATTTTACATTTTATAAATTTCACAAAATTATATGGATTTAAATTTCCATTCCATCAATTCAAATACTATAATTAAAGATAAATACTCAACATTTTTATTGAATTATTAATGCAATAGAAAGGGTGGCTTAATGCCACAGCAATCAATTTTTTATAACACCAAATGGACTTATTTGCCATTCCTAATTTAAATTTAACATTTTTTTTTCTCTCTCAAATCCTATCTCCTCTGATTTTCCCTTTATAATTTTCCCATTATAGAATCACTTTAAATACGAAATCTTATTCATTTAATTAACTGTCAGCCAAATATTTTATGTAAATACCATATTTCCATTCCAATTTCTATAATTATATTCATCTTCCTCATCTAACCATTATCATCATTAAAAAGGCATTGTTGAAGATGGAAACTCTCTTCATCAACCTGGTGAAGTTCAACAAGAATAATATTTGTAAACACTGTTAATTTAAAATTTACTTCTTTAATTATCTGCACAAGTATTATACTAAAATTTGTGCTTCTTGATATGGATTCATTGGTGCTTCCTAGTGGGCTTAGATGTGTTCTTATCCCTTGTTGCTTATTTTGGTCTAATTAATATGTAAGGGATATGGGCTCATAGTGTTTATTTAAGTTGTTTTGGGTTGGTTTTTATGATGCATGCAATCTGCCCAATATCAAGTTGTTTGTTTTGGGCTGGAAATGACTTTATTTTGTGTTTTAGAGTTAAGCCCATGTGTTTTGGCCCTAGGGCAGCCTAGTTAGATGCTCTTCTTTAGGGTTATGTTTGTTTAAGGCATATAAATAGCCTCCATAAGATGTAAAACGAGATTTTTTTGGCATAATTTGAATCAAAGACAGATTGTTCATGCTCTTGCATGTTCTTCTTGATTAGAGAGATTGTGAGAATTTGCTATCCTCTAATTGCATCAAGAATTAAGATAAACTTATCAACTCGTTGTGGCGTTTATCTTATTCTTTGCTCGATTATTGGTGTTACCGTTTCCTTATAAACGTGGGGTGCCATAGAGCGTTTTAATCTCGATTATTGGTGTTTCCGTTTCCTTATAAACGTGGGGTGCCATAGAGGCGAACTTATATCCCATTCCTTTGATCCGATCCGGTTCCGTGTCATTTGGTATCAGAGCCAAATCAAAGTTTTGGGGTAAGTTCTGTTATCTTAGTTAGGAATTTGAGTTTTCTTGTTGTTGGATCCATTATTGTTTATCTTCGAGTTTTCTTTTCATTCTTAGATCTAGACATTATCTCTTTAGATCTTGTTGAAATATTTTCTCTTTAGATCTTGTTGGATTTAGATATTTTCTCTTTAGATCTTCTTGGATCTGAATATTTTTTTTTTCTTGTTAGATCTTCTTAAATCTAGTTTTCTCTTTGAATCTTCTTGTTGTTTGCTTGTTTCTTGATAATAAAAAAAAAAAAAAACAAAAGGGAAATCTGGACATTGCAGCCTTAGATCTTACTAATTAGATCATAAAAAAAAAAAAAAAAAAAAAATCATTGTTAAAGAGAGATAAGTCAAATTGTTGTTAAGGTCATTACCTACCTAAGTTGAATTGGGAGACAAAAGTCATTGTTGGACAACCTAAATAATAAGTCATTACTTACCTAAATTGAAATTGGGAGACACAAACCATCCACTTATACCTTGTTAAGGCTTTACCCTACCTAAATTGGATCACATTTGTGGGTTAAGTAAGGATATAAGTCATGCACGCTGCTACAGTAACTTGCTACAGGAATTCAGAAGCATCCGTGCTACAGTACCTTAAAAAAAAATTTTTTTTTTTTTTGGATTTTCTTTGTTTGCTTTCTTTGATTGGGTAGAATTAATTAGGTCCATATTTGATTTGCTTTGTAGTGAACTAAATTCATACATTATATCCAGAAATTGTCTTTTAAATTCTAGTTTCTATTTCTTGTTTGTGTGCTATCTTTGCTTCATTTATATTGTTAGGGTGTATTTGCTTGTTCCAACACTCTAATTAATAATCAAGTAGTACATTGTTTTGTTCTTGTGCTACCATTCATTTCGTTTGAGTTTTCTTTCTAGAATTATGCTTACGTTTCTTTTGTTAAGGTTTATTTTCCTTGTGTTCTAAACGTGCTTTGAGATTGATTGGTTGGCCTGAAATTCTGAAGTACAATTGGAGGATTTGCATGGAGTGATTAAAGAGTGTAAACACGTGAGGGAGTGCTTTATCACTGACTCAAATGTTTTTGTGATTTCTATTTTGAACACTAACCATGAGTGCAGGCACATTTGGAGATAATAGTGGGGAGGGAAGTCAAATGGAGGATCCCCAGTTGAAACTTGTAATGGAGTCAATCCTAGGACAGTTTAGAACTTTCAACAATTCCGTCCAAGATATGAGAAAGGAGTTACAGGAGTTTAAAGCTGCCCAACGCTCTAATACAAGAAGAGCTCGACCTAGTGGTACACCAACTAGATTTCAAACTCATGAAGAGAAGAAGGTCGATAATCCTGATCGTTACTTTAAGGATTTGAATAATGAGTTAGGAAGGGTGCAGGGAAGGAAGAATGTGGATGACCTCAATAGATATTCATCCACAAAGGAAGAGCGGAAGACCATTCTAACACCAGTTTGGTCAAAGGAGGTATATGTAGATCAATGTAAAAATGAAAGTATAAGACTTCATGTTGAAAATAAAGAAAAAGAGTGTAAAAATAAAATGAGTGAAAATATACTGAGTGCAAATAAAAAGAAAGAGGGAAAAGAAAAAGAAAAAAATGTGAGTTTAATAGCTAGAGCAAGTAAGGATACACATGCTTTGTACCACAATCAGCCTATACTTGTACCTTTGTGTAAGGGATCTTATTTGGCCACTAATGATCTTAACCCATCCTTGCCAGAAGAGTTTGTTGATCTTTTGCAGGACTTTGAACATGTGGTTCCAGAAGAGATTACCCAATCTTCATGTGAGGGTGAAAAGGTGGTTCTTGCACCATTGACACCTCAAGAAGTGAATATTGATCAGAAAAAGTTGCTTGAGAGAGAGAAAGAGGAGTTCACTGATGTCTTTCTTGAAGCGTTGCCTAGTGGATTGCCACCTTTGAGAGGGATAGAACATCAAATCGATTTCATTCTTGGCTCCACCATTCCAAATCAACCAGTCAATAGAAGCAATCCAATGGAGACAAAGGTGTTGCAAAGGCATATTCAGGTTGTAGCAAACAATGGAGTTCAATACGGTCTAAAAAGGAGAAGAAGAGTAAAGAAAAGGGCATGGATTCTAAGGAGAAGTGGACTGATCCTAGCAAGCAAAAGGATACCTCAACTTTTAACTAAGATTCGAGGACGAATCTTTTTGAGGAAAGGGGGAATGATATGGATCCATTGGTGCTTCCTAGTGGGCTTGGATGTGTTCTTATCCCTTGTTGCTTATTTTGGTCTAATTAATATGTAAGGGATATGGGCTCATAGTGTTTATTTAAGTTGTTTTGGGTTGGTTTTATGATGCATGCAATCTGCCCAATATCAAGTTGTTTGTTTTGGGCTGGAAATGACTTTATTTTGTGTTTTAGAGTTAAGCCCATGTGTTTTGGCCCTAGGGCAGCCTAGTTAGATGCTCTTCTTTAGGGTTATGTTTGTTTGAGGCATTTAAATAGCCTCCTTAAGATGTAAAACGGGATTTTTTTGGCATAATTTGAATCTAAGGTAGAATTGTTCATGCTCTTGCATGTTCTTCTCAATTAGAGTAATTGTGAGAATTTGCTATCCTCTAATTACATCAGGAATTAAGGTAAACTTATCAATTCGTTTGTGGCATTTATTTTGTTCTTTGATCGATTATTGGTGTTACCGTTTCATTATAAACGTGGGGTGCCATAGAGCGTTTTAATCTCGATTATTGGTGTTTCCGTTTCATTATAAACGTGGGGTGCCATAGAAGCGAACTTATAATCCCATTCCTTTGATCCGATCTGGCTCCGTGTCACTTCTTCCTAATTCCTAGCAATGAAATTTTCCTGAATATAATTAATTTGTTTTGTTTTGGCCATTACTTTCCACTAACATATGCAGATTCTTGCTCAAGAAAGTTTATTGTTTTTGTTGAATCAATATGCTTGCAAGGTATATGTTAAAATTCTCCGGTGAACGTATTTTTTTATACTATTTGATGGTGAAATAATTTAATTTACACGATTTGAAATTTTATCTTATTTTATTAATTTATTACTGTTTATTATTAATTGGTATTACAATACTCTCAACTCACTTATTTAAGGTATCAGTTTATATTTTGGGTTAGTGTTAGATATTTGTTTAATAATAAGGGCAAGTAAGTCCATTTGATGTTATAAAAAATTATTTGCTCTGGCATTAACACAATGTGCTCTGGAAATAATGCTGCCGTAATGGAAACTACTAGTCTATGTTGGATGTACATCCGCTCCTTAAACACCCAACAAATCGCCAATCGTCATTTAAAAGTTACTAGTCTTTTGTGTGACGTGAGTTGCACTTTCACCGTGCTCATTATATATTCAATTCTTTTTTTATATAATATTAAAGTATAGGTTTTGCTTAGATTAAAATAAATACAAATAGTTAATTTATATTGCATTTTGCCGTATAAATTATTTATAATGTTACTTTTTATATACTTAATTCTATTTTTATATAATGAAGTAGTCTTAGAATAAAGTTCAACACAATCCCTAAACCTAATCATTTAGTCCTTAATTTATAAATGCAGGTTTTTAAATTCCTAATAGGTGGCCAAAAATAAAATCAAGCTACCACTCAATTTCCAACTCTTGCCCTTAATCCAAATTAATATATATATAGCTACAATGAAAAATAATAATAAATAATTTTTTACTATTAGATAAAAGAAAAGAAATGAGAGGATGATTTGAATATTTAATAATGGAATCACTTTGGCTACGGTAACAGTATTATTTACCCAATATATCAGAGAAAGGAATACATGCACATACACACAAATTCTTGAAACCCAAAAAGTAACCCAAACAGAACTATATATTTTTATTTTTTTCTAATTTCCTAAACATTATTTCTTTTAAATCAAACAAATTTAGGATATAAAAGAAAAAAATATCAATTAAATTAAAAATATTTAATCATCAATAGACCATCTATTTATTGCAAGGGGATATAAATCTCTTACTAAATTAAAATGATAGTATTACAAATTATTTAGTAACGAATAAGAAAATAAAAAATTATTATAAAGAATAAAACTCTTTCAAAACTCACCTAAAAAAATATTTCAATGTATATAGATATATAAATATATCAACAAAATATTATATATATTTTTAAATTAAAATTTTCAACTGTTTAGCATGTTTAATTATGTAAATTTTATTTAAAATTTTACTTTTTAAATGAATATCCAAAAAAATCTTATAAATATAAAGAAAAAATATTAATAAAAATCACATACTTTTTTCTTATTTTTTTTATATCTCCTAAATGAAATATTATATATATTCTATTTGAAAATTTATTTTAAAAAAATACATCCAATCAAATCATACAAATATAAAGAAAAAAGAATATTAATAAAAAGAATATATTTTCTTTATTTTTTTATCTATATTCTAAAAGAATTAAATATTTAATAAATAAAATATAAAAATATTTTCAAATGTCTCATTGTGTCATATATACTTATTAAAAAATAAACCTAGTAAAAATAAAACTTAAATTTTGAAATGGTTAATTATCTATTTATTTATTTAAAAAATAATTTGTTTTAATTCGTTAAGAGGCTTAATGGGCCGAAATAGCACTGAGGGCTACACAACAAGGAATAACCCTCTACTTGCCAAATTGATGAAAACATTTATAGTCGAAAGGATTCGAACTTGAAACATCTCACTTCTTACATAAACGAAAAGACTATCAGACCACACATTAATTGACTTAAAAAATAATTTTTATAAGTATATTCTAATAAAATGTAATTTTCTAATTGGCTATGACTAAAGTTATTTTAAAATATTCTAGATTTTATTAAGGATGCTATTAGAAATCTCATTATTCCTACTATTCTCACTTATATATAAAGTATAGATTATTCTTTATTACTATTTTTTCTTCTTTCTCCATTGTGAAAAGACATCAATATTCTTAGTAGATTTGTTGACCTGTATATTAATATTTATTTTCAGAAAATAACTTCAATTTGAAAAATATTTCCCAATGAAAATGTTTTCCTTGAAAAATATTTTTCAAACGACTTTTTTCCATTGTTTGGGTGCAATAACGAAATTAGTTAAAAATATAAAATTTTTAACTCATAAGACCATAAAAAATTAATAATAATAGAAATTTCATATTTTAAAAATTTTATTGTTAAATACAAGAAGAATGCAAAAAAAGTAAATTATGAAAGTCGTTGGTGACCGATAGTGATGGCTAGTGGTGAATGGTGATTATTGGTACTGACTATCGATGATAATAAATTAAAAAATATAGATTTATAATGTTATAATAAGTTTATTATGTCCCGGAAATATTTTACTCTCTTGAAAATGAAAAGTTATTTTTCTTAAAAATGAATTAATTTTTATTAGCCAATAAAATATTTTCCGTTAACTTATTTTTCTGAACGCTCTAAACAATGAAAAGTTGTAAAAAAAATTTCTAAAAGTTATTTTATGGAAAGAAATGAAACCTGGTATTGAGTCAAAGTTGAGGAGAAAGGAATGCTAACGTCAAGTGATATGAATCAAAGTTAGTTGCTTCAATTTTAGGTTCAGAGAACAAAAGTTTAGTAGTGAGGTATATAGTCATTTTTGCTTAAAAACTTCCCATTTTAATTATCAATCTTCTTACTAAATCTGAAAGTAATGAATCAGTCATCATGCCCATTAGAACTGTTGTTGATATGGATATAATCATCAATGGAAAGGGGAAAAATTTTATTAATACTTAATTTTTTGGTTAAGTGTCATTCTAATTAAAGTTAATTAGTCAACTTTTTTTATCAATAATCAGTCAACATGTCCAAATATGTGAAGGGCATTGAGCCACTTTGAATTTTATGTATACTATTGACCATGTAATGTGTTATCAATAGCATTTTTCTCAAAAAAAATAAAATAGCATTTTTAACTTTTAAATTCATCCAATTTATATCACTCAATTTATAAATTACATTTATTAAATTTTTTTAACTCATAAAATCATACGTATTAAATACTACTTCTGTTCTTAACTTGTCAGATTTGAAATTTCATGTCTATTGAGAAAACTATTAAATGTGTCTAAATTACAATAAATTATTGAATAAATCAACTATGTTACCCTTAATTTAATATATCCAAACATCAAATTTTTTAGAAATTAAAGCAATAATTGTTGATTATATATAAAGGGTAAACATAAAAAAAAAAATTATTACTCTTTAAAACCACAAATGTAATAATATTTTAAAATATAATATTATTTAAATGTGATAAGTATTTAGAAACAGAATTAGTAAAAGTTTATACATTCTTCCACGTAGGAATGATTCCCATGAGTTAATGCCCATTAATGTAAAAAAAAAAAAAATGAATAAAACAATAAAATAAATTCATCATCTTTTAGCTAGAGGCTTATTATTAAAGCATATTGCAGAAATATTTTATCGAGTCCTTTAATATTTGATTTAATGTATTGAATTATTAAATTAATCTTTGTTTAATAAAATTTATTGAATCTACTTTGTCCATTTCTTTTTAGAATTGATGTAGGAGAGGATCTAACTTGGATATTCTCATATTTAAAAATGCGCTGTTAATATGCCAAGACTAAGTGATAATGCGCCGTGACTGCGCTGTTAACTTGGATCTAACTTGGATCCAAGACTAACTTGGATCTAACTTGAAACTATTGCACTCTTAGCGATTTTGGAAATCTAGTACCTGTTTAGGAATTGACTTAAAGGCCCATACTAAAACAACAACATTTTAGGAAACAAAAACTTGAGCTCAACAGTGCATTCATTTTTTTTTTTTTCAATTTCTTGAGATTAACAAAAGGGTTAGAGCTCAACAGTGCATTTATTATTGAATAGTTAAAAAATATAAAATTTATTGTTCAAAAGTGGTATTAATAATATCCCAAATCAAAATTTTGCATATAAAAATCAAAAATCTTAAAAGTTGTTGGTGTAAACTTATTACGAAAAGAAAAGTTTAAGGTGTCAAAAAGTTAATTTTAAAATTTAAAGTGCCATAAGATTTTTTTTTGGGTTAAAATTCAGAGATTAAATTATGTAACTTATGTATATCCTGACTCGATAAAACGATCCTAAAAAGACGGGTAGAGCAAAAAATCCAACTAGCTTTTAGGATGACAGGCTAACTAGAGTAGTGAAATGCGAGACATAAAAATGAATCAGATTATATATCGAAAAAAGAAAAACTAATTATTAGATGTGCATTTTCATAAAATGGTATAAAGAGTTGAAAGAACTCCGGGCTAAACGTGCCTACTTAAAAGAAATCCTAAGCTAAATGATCTTTTCGAAAGTTTCACATTTCACTTACGAGACAAAATCATACAAGTGTTGCCAATCTAATATGGGATGGACAATTTCTTTGGTTGGAGTCAGGTGTGATATCTTGACTAATCTAAGTCAATGGGTACTCAGGTGACAAGCAAAATACTTTCTTTAACCCCTGATTTTACAACAGCCACCTATTAAAGCTTGACCTACATGTCTTTCATTTTGATATGATCGAGTCACGCTACCTATCAGTAGGGTGTGCAAAACCACCTACCGAACTGAATTGACCTATTTCAGTTTAGTTTGGTCAACTATTTAAAGGATGTTCGATTTAATCAATTTATTCAATTTGAACTGAATTTATTGTTTGATTTGAGTCGATTTCATAAATTGTCGATTTGGCTTAAAATTTAACCTGCATGGTAAAAATTGATCAAAATAGATTAAATCGATTAGTTAGATTTGAGTCTATTCAATTCAAATGCCAATTTCGATTCAATTCGGTCTGTCGTCTAAAATCTTTAATTTATGCTTTTTAATCTTGGTTCGATTCAAATCAGTTGCTCATCCGTACCTCGGTGCTCAAATTGATTTATTTTAGCATTGACAGTTTGTAGTTGGTAGGTTATTGATATTTTTTTTATAAATTATATTCACTCTATTCTCAAAGACTTGTTACATTTAGGTATTTTACGCCTTTGAAAAAAATCATTCAATTTATTTAAATTGCAATAAATTATTGAGTAAAATTGATTATACTGCCATTAATTCATCTAAGTTGCATTAAATTATTGATGAATTGGCAACTGCTAATGGTCATATATGAAGGGTAAAAATAGAAAAAATAATTTATTATTTATGAAATCTACAAACGTGACAAATATTTAGAAACATAGTACTTTTTCAAATGTGATAAATATACGGAAGGAGTATAATTTCTATCAGAATAATAAACATTTATTTATTGAAGATTAATATAATTATATTGTAATTAGGACATATTTTGAATTCTTCCTATGTAATTTTTTTGAATTCGTATAAAACAGTTTATATTAATTAGATACCAACGAAATTAAATAGAAAAATTAAAATATAGAAATTAAGAAATAATCTATATAATTGGAAAGTAAAATATATGACAAAAATTAAGAAGCAAAATTGCTTATAATAACACAAATAAATTTAATTATTAGAAAGATTTATTAATATATTTTTGGTAGATACAAATTCTATCAATATTCATTGTATATATCTTGTAATTCTTAATTAATCATTCAATTACTAATTATCAAAAGATCAAATATTAATTTTCGTGAAAATTTAACTAATTTCTAATTGAAAGAAGTATACTTAACAATAGGTTTTGATAGTATTTATTAATTAAATTTTAAATTAATAGCAATTAAATTTGATTTTTCATCTGCACAAATGCCAAACTATTCAACAACTTTTTAATTAAATGATAGAAGTAATTACTTTATATCATTCTTCAAGAGAAATTTAATTTTTTCTGAGATGAATAGTTTAATTAATTATTTTATTAATTTTGATAATATAATAATGTCAGAAGGGCATTGTATGAATTCAAGTTCTTCATCATGATTCAGTGATTGAGTGCTTTTCTCTGCATTTAAATCGATCAAGTCCAAGGGACCAACAAGTCGGAGTGAGTACATTTCTGAAGTTACGAGCGAATCAGGAGATTAAGAGTCAGATCAAAGGACGTGACATGGTTGTATGAAGTGAACTTTTGGATTTTTTTGCTTTTGTTCGTATGCAAGTTATTAAATATGAACCGACGTTATTTATGAGATGATATTTGAAAATAATTTGAAGAGACAATTAATACTATCAAAAATTTTGGTAAATCAAATTTGCACATACTTCCTTTACTAACTGTCCATATTTCTTAAACGAAAATTAAACTTTCATTTCCTACTAAAATTATTGTACTAAAAATGAAAGGACCCAATTTTGATTAGGATGTAAGAGTTGGTGTTAATTAAGAGAAATGAGTGAGATTTTGCTGTAATTCGTCCTTTAATCATAAGCATAGATCATTAATTGTGTTTTGTTAGAATAAATTGGCATGACATATTTGATTTTCAAAATAAACATTCAATTAATGCAATGTGGGGCAAAATATGAAAGATTTGACAAAAAATTATACTTAGTTTAACAAATTGCTTAATCCATGTGCAAAATTTGTTGTGTCTATATAAATGAATTGAAGGGAGTAACTAAAATACAAATAAACAAATTTTATTACTTCAAAATATAAGGGTAGTGCTAAACGGCTCATAATGATCCTAGATCATTGCATAGAAAAAGATGCTTACAACCTTGGGTGGTTTTGGAGAGATAAATTGGAGGAAAAATGGATGAATTTTGGAGGAAAATCAAGTCATAATTACCAATGCTATAAGCAAAAAGTATAATGGCTCATCATTAATGTATTAAATGTTTTTGCCAAAACCAATAACTAACAACTGCGTTGTCGCCATAGCAAATCAACATCTCAAGCTAGATGCACGTGATTGTGTTGGGCCTAAGAATGGATACAGGCTCGTTTATGCTGGAACGGGTTTATCAATACATACAGAGAGCGCTATATATTAGCTGTTTTGGTGAAAATGAATGGATGAGGGCTCTTACCCTGAATGGCATAAGTGCAGGTTGCCCAATCTGGTTATAAGGATTGGTCTTAGGACTGATTCCTCCTTGTGTCTGTTTATTTGAGTGGATCAAGTTGGGTGCATGCATATTTATTGAACTTAACTCATATTTGTTGTTGGTAGACGGACTTGTGATGGGTTTTTCAGTAACCTAGATAACGTTAGCTTGCAGAACAAGTAAAAATCCCAGTGTCCTGCACATAAGATTGAAACGGTGGATTAACTTGTGACATCCTACCGAGTCGAGTCTTAGCATAGAGTTGAGTAGTCGAGTTGAGTCGAGTTGAACCAAACCCAGTTGGGGTAGAATGTGTTTATAAGTGGAGTTACTTGAGTGAGAGAAAAAGATCAAGCATGTGGGTGAGGACTTATTTGCACTAAAACATACAGTTTGGGTATTAAGTTGTAGCATGTTTACAATTGAGATACCATTTAGGAAGTTTTACATAAAATCCTTTGATTTTTGATAGCCTACCCGTGCATACCCATGTCACTTTCCCATTTTCATGTTTATCTTCATCTTCTTCCTTTCCTCTTCCACCTTACTTTCAATTTTAATGGTAGTTAAGCCTTAACTTCAACTTCTCTTTTATCCAAGTAAGTAAACCTTCTTGAAGTTCATAATTGAAACAATTGGTGCTATTGTTTTAGAATTCATAAGAATTCTTATTTATAGGTGAAGGGAGTTCAAAGAGTGTAGAAAAAAGAAGCTAAAGAGGAGCTCAAGCTTTTGGAGTGAAGGTTTGATATCTCTTGTTATTTTTCATTTTCTTTGCATGAGAATTGTGTGGTGTGCTTCATGTTGAGTGGGAGGACTGGTAATGGTGAGAAACAGGGGAGAACAGGGGAGGTATTGAATAAATGAAGTGAATATTGAGTTTATGTTGAAACAGGTTTTGCTGGAAATTTTATCAGTAACTTCATCTTGATTTTGACCCCATTTAATGATGAAATTAGGAAGTTTCATAGAAGAGTTATTTGTTCCTCTATGTGTTAGCTTTACATGGGTTTTTGAATCATCCAAATTGGAGTTGTATATTGAGAGATATGACCAAAAGAGTACAGACAGTGCAGGCTGGAAGCGCGCGCGCGAATTGCATGACGAGTTCGCGTTGCCTTCTCGCGCTCGCGAATTTGAACTACGCGCTCGCGACTTTCACCTGAAACTCTCTGACTCTTATTTGGCACATCTCGCGCTCGCGACTTTGAAGTGCGCGCTCACGACTTTGAAGTGCGCGCTCACGACTTGTGCTCGCAAACTCTCTGACTTTCATTTGGCACATCTCGCGCTCGCGACTTTGAAGTGCGCGCTCGCGTATTTGGCCCTTGGCCTGTAAGCGCTCGCGACCTTCATCGCGCGCTCACGAATTTAGCCTGAGAACTCACTGTCTCTCATTTGGCACTTCTCGCGCTCGCGACTTTCAAGTACGCGCTCGCGACTTGTGCCCGATAACTCACTGTCTCTCATTTTGCATTCTACGCGCTCGCGACTTTGAAGTACGCACTCGCGACTTGTGTTTTCATGCATTTTTGGACTTCATTTTCAATGCAATTGTATTTCTTTGTTTCACTTATATGCCTCCAATCATTTTAACATCAAATGCAACATGAGAACATGTATCAAAACAACATGCAAGCATGCAAATGATGTGAAATCAAATATACATTATGAATTATGAAGTTATGAACTATTAATGTGATGTTGTGTTATATTATTGACATACCAACATTATGCTCCATTGAGGTTAGGTAGAAACCATGTAGATAAAGCTATGTCGCGACATAGGATAGCAGATCTGCACCTCATACAGTTTGATACTCCGGCTACAGGCCGTTGAGTGGATATGATTATATATGGGCCATAGCAGCCAAGCATACAGTATTCATCCAGTTTCATATAGTTTTTCTTATCACTTCGGTTTCACTATAACCTTATGGAGCCATACAGATATCTTGACATAACATTTCATAAATTATACAGTATTACAAATAGTACAAAAGATAATCAAGGTATCATGAAAGTATCATGATGTGTGTGCTTATATGTGCCATATGTGTTTACATGGTTCTTCCTATACATGTATGTGTTTAATTGTTTCTTTATCTGTTGAGATATCCACTGAGCTTTATTGCTCAGCGAGTTACCTGTTTAACTCGCAGGTTTTGAGATTGGACCATAGAGAGTCGGCTTACAACTGCTGCAGTTCATCGGTAGAAGACTCAGTCTTCAGGGTAGCTACTCATTTGGATATGTATCTTTGTCTATCCTTTTCATGGCATGTACAGGGCACACAGTTGGGCCCATTTCATTTTGACTCTAGTATCATGTTTTGTAAATATACATTACATTATTTTTGTATACAACATCAGCATACTATTATATTCAATATACATTATGACTTCAGCATGTCAGGCCATACAGTCAACCAGTTTGTAACGTCTCGACTCGGTTTATTCGGGTTTACGGGTGGACCGGGAAGGGGTGTTACATAACTCGTATTGACCACCTAACTCGATTAATGTAAGAGTGTAATTGATTTGTGTTTAAAATTTGTTGAAGGGACAGATGATTTAGCAGCGTAATCCAACACTAAGATATTTTAAATGATTTCGATGCAAATAATGGTGCCATCCGCCTTCCATATTATACCTTTTTAGATTCCAATTAGGGTTCATCAAAACACACAAAGAGCGCTATCTATTAGCTGGTTTGGGGAAAATGAATGGATGAGGGCTCTTAGCCTAGATGCCATAAATGGAGATTGCCCAATTTGGTTATAGGGATTGGTCCTAAGTTTGATTCCTCCTTGTGTCATTTTTTTATTTTTCGCCCTTTTTTTTTTTCATTTTCCAATTTAATGAAATTATTGATTTGAGTGGATCAAGTTGCAGAACAAGTAAAATCTCGATCTCCCGCGCATGGGATTGAAACGGCGGATTAACTCATATTTTTCGCCTTTTTTTTTCATTTTCCAATTTAATGAAATTATTTATTTGAGTGGATCAAGTTGGGTGAATGCATATTTATCGAACTTAACTCGTATTTGTTGATGGTAGATGGACTTGTGATTGGATTTTCTAGTAACCTAGATAACGTTAGCTTGCAAAACAAGTAAAATCTCGGTCTCCCGCACATAGGATTGAAACGGCGAATTAACTCATATTAACCACCTAACTCAAAATTGTTGATTTGAGTGGATCAAGATGTGTGAATGCATATTTATCGAACTTAACTCTTATTGACCACCTAACTCGATTAATGGACGAGTGTAATTGATTTGTATTTAAAATTTATTGAAGGGACAGATGATTTAGCATCGTAGTCCAACACTAAGATATTTTAAATGATTTAGGTACAAATAATGGTATCATCTGCCTTCCACATTATACTTTTTAAGTTTCAATTAGGGTTCATTAATACATACAAAGACCGCTACATATAAACTTTTTTGATCAAAATGAAAGGATGAGGGTTCTTGGCTCAGATGGCACAAGCGTCGTCCAACCCAATTATAGGGATTGGTTTGGGATTGATTTTTCCATGTTTCCTTTTTCCTTTTTTTTTTTTTTTTTTCATTTTCCGATTTGACGAAATTGGAAAACATATTGGTAGCAATGTATGGGTCAGCTATATATATGTGCGGGCATTGGTGAGGTGTTTGACAATGCAATGAGCTCGACTGAATATGCATTGGAAACTAATATCTATATATATATATATATATATATATATATATATATATATATATATATATATATATATATATATAAAAGAGAAATAATTAATGCTAACATTAGGAAATGTAAACCATTTACCACTCTATCTAGAGCTATTTAATGATATATATAAATTTTATATTTCTCTAAAATCGATCAATTTTGAATAAGAACATAAATGACATTTTATATAACATAAATGATATTTTATATAGCTGTACGAGAATAAATTGAACATTTATTCTTTGTAATTCTGGATCAATTTGAGCTGATAAGTATTGCTCTAAATATAATTTGTAGAATTATAAAATAACTTTCTTTACCTTTACGCTTGACATTTCATTGCTTTAAGAGAATAAATAAATAAATTAAAATCTACTGATAACTTTTCACTTATAGCCCTCATTTTCTAGGAAGCCAAACAGACTGAGGATCTAACCGTTTTTTGGCGCCGAATTTCCCATATATAAACCGACAACAACGCTAGAAGGTTCATAAGAACAACCGCTTCTTGCTCTCCATTTCCCCAAAAAATGCTTCATCTTTTAGTTCCTAATACGCTACGATGAGCCACTCATAAACCCCAAATTCTCTAATGGAAACCTCAACATGTTCCAGTAAACCACCGCAAACCCTAGATTCTCTCCAGCTCTACCAAACATCTCTCGCTTCCCTTTCCGTCCCAATCCATAGCGACCATCGCCACCACCTCTCCTCCTTCCCTCTCCCGTCGTCTCTTCCTTCGTCGAAGGTCATCCCCAACACTCGCTTCCTCGTCGACGCATTTCGCTATGCCACCAGCTCCACAGTCACCTACTTCCTCTCCCATTTCCACTCTGATCACTATACAGGCCTTTCCTCTAATTGGTGCCAAGGCCTCATTTTCTGTTCCCCTACCACTGCTAATCTCCTTACTCAAGTTCTCAAGATTCCTTCGCAGTTCGTCTTTCCATTGCCTTTGCGCGAGCCTGTGATTATCGATGGGTCTGAAGTTACACTTATCGATGCCAATCACTGCCCTGGGGCTGT